>NC_134707.1:105944536-106547818 GCF_043290135.1 Rhipicephalus microplus | reverse complement strand
ATGTATGTATGTATGTATGTATGTATGTATGTATGTATGTATGTATGTATGTATGTATGTATGTATGTATGTATGTATGTATGTATGTACCTTCCTTTGTATGTCTGTCGGTCTGTCACTCACACTAGCGCCACCTACGGAGTGACTCATAAAACTAGGTGCTTACGAACAGTCAGTCATGCATGGACAGACGCCTGGCTCTACTAGCTTCGCCACTAAATATGTCATCCTGTATAACGAAAGGTGACTCACGTGGCTCCTCGACAATTACGTCACCTAAGTGTCCTGCGCGAGAAGAGAACGGGTACACCCGCTGGGCTCGTCGGACACTGGCAGCCGCCGCCGTGAAGGTTCGCCCAAGGTGAATAAAGCGGTGTGATTCGGCATGGCTCTGTCGGCCGCATTCACGAAGCCGTCTCGCGTCTAACTCTCTACGCGCGGCTACAACGCCTCCTTCGACGAGCCGTCACTGCAAGATTTCCGCGGCTGTGCCTGCCAATGAAACCCTTTCACCCGTTTTACCCCCAAGCGTGGTTGATGCAGCTCGACGCAACTCACGTGCTGAATGACAGCACGACACAGCCAACTACGCACGCCATTCCACTCTACGCCAGGCCACTAGAGATGCGTCATCTCGCTGCCCCATCAAGTTTTAGCCCACAGCTCTACGAAGACTTCTTCTTTGTGGTGCTGGCCTACTAAGGCCACACCTACCACCTGTTTCGAGGACCCGCGACTTACATGTTTCCCCTGCGTCACAGCGACCAATTTCTACTTGCCCGCACCTCTCTACTGACTGCGACCTAACTTCCAAGGCAACAACTCCTTCCACCTCTCGTGTGGCCACTAGTCCACGAATGTCGGGATGGTCGTGCTGCATTCAAGGACTCAGCCACAAGCAGCGTTTCTTCTACGTCCTCGGCAGACGATCAATCAGTCATACTTGCCACGCGCACGTCCTGTCAGACTTCCCACGGCTTACGACAGCTCTGACATAACAGGCTCAACAACAGCTACATTGGCGCACGCCCTGGAGTCTGCCGACACTGTGGACGTGGTCATGTCTGCTATTGACCTTCTGGTCCCGGAGGCTTCACCATCGACGATGTCCGAAGGTGACCTTCTACCGACCCCAACGCTCTAGACGTCCTGCCTGCAGCAACCAGTCTCGCTCATACACTCTCCCTCAGCAGAAGCTAAGGCCCGTAGCCATCTACGTCCACGTTTTCGAGATCATGCGACTATGATCGATGGTTCTGAGGACGATATGCCTGGTCCTCTTATGGTAGAGCAGACCTCACGTGCCACTCCTGCCACTGCGGCAGCCATCGACTACACCTCCCTGCGCATGAGCCCTCGTGTGCAAATCACCGAAGACGCTTCTAGGAGTCTAGATGCCCCGAATGGCCTTCTTCTCGAGTCCACGCTTGATGTATGCCATGGCATGCCTCCTACCGAGTTCAGACTGGGACGCCAGCCATCAGGCATGTAGCTCGAATAAAGGCAGGCCCTTTGACACTTCGCAAGTCTCCGCCTCCCCAGCTCGACGTGCTGACTGGCCGACTATCTATCGTACCCACCACAACACGCATTGCGCGCAGCATGGCCCTTGATTGATGATTGATATATGGGGTTTAACGCCCCAAAACCACCATATGATTATGAGAGACGCCGTAGTAGAGGGCTCCGGAAATTTCGACCACCTGGGGTTCTTTACGTGCGCCCAAATCTGAGCACACGGGCCTACACCATTTCCGCCTCCATCGAAAATGCAGCCGGGATTTTAACCCGCGACCTGCGGGTCAGCAGATGAGTACCTTAGCCACTAGACCACGGCAGCAAGGCCGCAGCATGGCCCTTCGAGCATGGCGTTTCCGGGTCTGTCAACTCGCATGCCGTTGCAGAAACGCCGGCCAACATAGCACGCAATGGGGGTCGTTGCACCGCCACCGAGCTCCACAACAGCACCACCGATCCGCTGTCAATGTTAGAAGCCATATCGGTACCATTCTTAGCCGCGTCCGATTGCACCACTTGGTGCGCTCTCGAATGCAACCACCAAGTATTTGTGAGTTCCACTTGTGCACGGATCAAGGAAGATGCACGGCCAGAGTGTCCCTGCACTTTTTTCTTCTTCCGCTGCGCAACTCTAAAAATCGCCCACCGCAGAACAATTTGATTCCCGATGGCCCATACACAATGGCTATCTGGATTTCCGAAACGGACACTTCACGGGTGGTCTTTATTGTACGTAGAGTGTTTCCCTATATTTGTTCTGCATATACCTTTCAATTCGCACAAATCAATCAGCGGATGGGCGGAGGGGGGGCTGTATCACTTTTACAATACGCCACTTTTTGACCATAGAATTGCGCCTATCGCGCCGTTTATGTATATTTTGAGCAGCACAAAAGAGAACAGGTTCACTCGCCGCGAATGTCGGACGCTGGCAGCCGCCGCCGCGGAGCTTCGAACCGAGGAGAATAAAGTGGCGAGATTGGGCGCGGCCCTGTTGCTTCCCGATGCCGTCTCGCGTCTCATTCTCTGCCCTCACTATAGCTTCTGCCTTGCTGCGAAGGCGACTTTTTTGGAAGAGGGGTGACGTGCCGGAAACAATCATTTAGATATTTGATAATTTAAGAGAATGGCAGGACGCGTGTACATTCATTCTCGTAAATAAAAAAAATGATTGCGCTTATTGCGCGTGGTTGTTATGTTCCGGAATTTCCGCGAATGTCGCTATTTTATTCGTATAGTCTATAAAAAGTTGAGTCATTTTCTTTTTCATTGCTGGAGGTAATTTAGAAGGGTATTTAGTCCACGCCAACGAATTACGGCGGTTATAATAACGTTTCCTGGTGTTTTCTTCTCTCTCACGGTGTTCATAGGACAGCGTAGTTTTTAGCGGGTCGGCTCAGTGCTCTCCCATTTTTGAGTAAGAAGTACTCGAAATCATTAAAATTCTTTTCTAAACACCCATTACCATCTTTGCATCGAGCCTTTCTGGCATTCCACCAACGTTTGAAAGCTACGTGCCCAGAGATAGAGGTGGCAAATTCTAAAGTGGTGGACGCACTGGCCGCCCTTCTACAGCCCTTGGTGCCCCAGCTTTGTCAATAAACTGCCTTTGGAAACCAATAACTGCAGCAGTGTTGCTAGGGCATCTCAGAGACTTTGTCGGCCGGTTGGGCTGGGACTTGCTCCCCATGCGAGAACGGTTGCAGCGTGGCAGGGGGGTTCGCACTTCCACTTGTTCTAACTGCGTCATGGTGGAGACCAATTGACATGCGACGATTGAACGTGTCGTCTCCCACCTTTTTTTCGTGTGGTTCATGCTGGTTTTCGCGGACAGGGTGTGCGAAATTTCGTGTCCAACGTCCGATTTCCGCGCAGCCGCTTCTCCGCTCTCTTAATAGTTGCGGGGCTGTTCAGCCTTTGAAGAAACCTATGTGAGGCCGTAGCTGCCAATGGCCACCGACGTGCTTGTGGCCGATACTGGGGAGAATGAGACGAGAGATACTCTCGTTTTTCTCTGAGGAGCTTTTCTTCCTCAGGGAGCACGAGTTTCTCCGGCATATGTCGTGCCCTTTTGTCAAGGTTGAAGACGGAAGGATACGACTCATTTTTCGACCGACTTGTTGCTGACCAGCGCCAGTTGAGTTGTTATATATGATTGTTATATATGATATATGAATAATGAATAAATATAGACATTTTGAAAATTTTAACGCAGCCCCTGAAATCGAGCCATACTCAGCAGAAAGTCGTAAGCTACGGGATAAACTTTCCTCATTCTTCAAATAGAACGTGATGTCAGCAAATGCTTTTACCGTCACGGTAACACTACCTCGTTGAGGAAGGCCTCGAACGCATGGATAAGCAAGTAGCGAGCGAAGGAATGGTTCGAGGTTGAGTACGAAAAGTGCAGTAGATAAAGGTCAACCCTGGCGAACACCATGGGTAACAGGAAATGGCGCACTCTCTAAATCATCAAGAAACAACGTGCTGCGTATATTTCGGTATGCATTTCTGAGAAGCTCAATGAAGTTTTGGAAGAAGCCAAATTCTGCCATTGCGCTAAATATAAAGCTATGTTCGAAGCGATCGAATGCCTTTTCTTGGTCAAGTAAAACCAAGTGTCCAGGAGTTGACCTTGCTAACGTGTACGCAGTTATATCACGCGTAGAAGCGCCCATTGAGTTGTTAAATATGATTTCATTTGTTATAAATCGCGTTTCACTGCATCAATTGTATCGTTATACAATGATACAATAGATGCATCATGATATCGCAGTGAGTTCCTGTGTAAACGTATGCCAACATTTTCATGCATATTGGAACATATGTCTTCACTGCAACGTAGTTATGTTGGTCGTGATACATACTTGTGCCAAACAGACGGTCACCATCGTCGTTATGTGCCCTTTTATTGAAATGTTAAAGTCTTTGTGTTCTGTACATACTCAAAATAAATTTTTTCAAAGCAGGTGAATCCTGAATTTTTTTGAAGGCCTGAACATTCAGGGCCTCTTCAAGTGTAAGGCCCAAGAGACGGCTTCATGCTCTTTCATAGTAGAGTAACTAGTATTCTTAATCGTTACACACTTTTTCTGAATACAGGTCAGTTAACGTTTTGGGATGACAATAGTGCTCTTGTCACCTCAGTTATTTGCTGCTGATTTGAGAGCTTTGATTTTCCTGATAGCTTTCGCGATGGTCGAATAGTTTTAATGCCTAAACTCAACCCATCGTCAGTTCGCCTAGAGGAGTGGAGATCAATAGCGCTCCTCAATGTTGATTATAAAACTTTCGCAGCAGTTATCACTCGGCGTTTGAGAACCTTGATGATTTCCTTAACAGGTCATCATCAGGCGTGCTCTATTCCTGCAAGGGAAATCCAGAGTCTCTGCTTTGCTACGCGTGATATAACTGCGTACACGATAGCAAGATCAACTCCTGAACTCTTGGTTTTACTTGACGAAGAACAGGCATTCGATCGCTTCGAACATAGCTTTATATTTAGCGCAATGGCAGCATTTGGCTTCCTCCAAAACTTCATTGAGCTTCTCAGAAACACATACTAAAATATTCGCAGCACGTTGTTTCTTGATGATTTAGAGAGTGCGCCATTTCTTCTTACCCGTGGTGTGCGCCAGGGTTGACCTTTATCCACTGCACTTCTCGTACTCAACTTCGAACCATTCATTCGCTCGCTAATTGCTGATACATGCGTTTGAGGCCTTCCTCAACGAGGTATTGTTACCGTGGCGGTAACAGCATTTGCTGATGACATCACGTTATATTTGAAGAATAAGGACAATTTATCCCGTAGCTTACGACTTTCTGCAGAGTATGGCTAGATTTCAGGTGCAGCGTTAAAATTTTCAAAATGTCGATATTTATTCATTGGTCACATATCGTATATAACAATCATATATAACAACTCAACGGGCGCTGCTCAGCAACAAGTTGGTCGAAAAATGAGTCGTATCCTTCCGTCTTCAACCTTGACGAAAGGGCACGACCAATGCCGCAGAAACTCGTGCTCCCCGGAGAAGAAACGCTCCTCAGAGAAAAACGCGAGTATCTCTCGACTCATTTCCCCAGTATCGGCCACGAAGCACGCCGGCGGCAATTGGCAGCTACGGCCACACATAGGTTTCTCCAAAGGCTAAACAGCCCCACGACAATTGAGAGATCAGAGAAGTGGCCGCGCGGAAATCGGACGTTGGACACGAAATTTCGCACACCCTGTCCCCGAAAAACAGCATGAACCACACGAAAAAAAGGTGGGAGACGACACGTTCAATTGTCGCATGTCAATTGGTCTCCACCATGACGCAGTTGGGACAAGTGGAAGTGCGAACCCCCCTGCCACGCTGCAACCGTTCTCCCATGGCGAGAAAGCCCCAGCCCAACCGCCCGACAAAGTCTCTGAGATGGCCTAGCAACACTCCTGCAGTTTTTGGTTTCCAAGGACGGTTCATTGACGATGCTGGGGCACCAAGGGCTGTAGAAGGGCGGCCATTGTGTCCGCCAATTTAGAATTTGCCACCTCTATCTCTGGGCACGTAGCCTTCAAACGTCGATGAAATTCCAGAAAGGCTCGATACAAAGATGATAATTGGTGCTCAGAAAAACTGTTTAACGAATCAGAATACTTCGTACTCAACTATGGGAGAGCACTGAGCCATCCCCCTAAAAACCAAGCTATTCTATGAAAACTTTCGGAGAAAAGCAAACACCAAACAAACATTAAATAAATAGCAGTATTTCGTTGACGTGGACTAGATACCTTCTTTCATTACCTCCAGCAATGCACAAGCAAATGACTCAACGTTTTATAGACTATACCAATAAAATAGCGAGATTTCCGGAAGTTTACAAACATAACAAACACGCGCAATAAGCGCAATAATTCTTTCATTACGAGAATGAAGGTAACGCGCCCTGCCATTCACTTTCATTATCAATTATCCAAATGATTGTTTCCGGCATGTTACAATTTTTCGAAAAAAAATGGCAGCATATCCACGGAGTGAATGATGGGGAGTCGGGCGAAGCATTCGTCCGTACATTCGTTCTTGCTTCCGTCCGTGCCTGCGTACGTCTGTGTAACCGTCCATGTGTCCGTCCACCCGTCCGTGCGTGCGTCTGTTCATGCGTCCGTCCCTGCTTTTGTCCATGCATCCGCGCCTGCGTCCGTCCATGCGTCCATCCATGCATCTGTCTGTGTGTCCGTTCGTCCATCTATTCAGCACTCCATGTACCACCATCTCGCAACTTTTCATCATATATTCTCCATCTATAGAAGCACCGCCATCCAGTGGACATTTCAAGGACTAAACGGGAGGTGGCACATGCACACTTTCTTACGGCTTGCGCTTCGGGTTTACTTCCCACCTTTAGCCTCCTCGAGTTCATGGTATATACTAGTTCACTGTATTCATGGCTATGCGGCCCAACACTCGCTAAACCTTTCTAAAACCAAGGAGGTTACACCCAGCAACTATAACGTAGCAACCCTTTCTTGTCAGATCGTGCTCAATGTACATGCCAGTAGCTGCTAATGGGGATCGCAGCGTGCGCGTTACCTAAAGGCCGAATTCTCCTGTCTCTCATTCCCCCTTAGCAGCCATTAACATGTGCATTGAGCACTATCTTTTATTGTTCAACAACGCACAGAAGAAATCTCTCGCCAGAACCACCTTGGAGGTGAAAATCGTAAGGACCGCTATTTCGGTAAGGGCCACTGGTGGTTACGTACTACGAGGGACGCACAAGCCACACCATAAGGAGCTTCACCCCTAAAAGTCGCATTCGCAGCAAGGCAGAAGCTATAGTGAGGGTAGAGAATGAGACGCGAGACGGCATCGGGAAGCAACAGGGCCGTGCCAAATCTCGCCACTTAATTCTCCTCGGCTCGAAGCTCAGCAGCGGCGGCTGCCAGCGTCCGACATTCCCGGCGCGTGAGCCTGTTCTTTTTTGCGCAGCTCAACATAGACATCAACTATGCGATAGGCGCAATTTGATGGTCAAAAAGTGACGATGATGATACAAGCGATACAGCCCCCCTTCCCCTCACCCGAGTTGTGATCTGATAAAAGCTTTCGAAGTGAAAATCTGAAAATATCCAGCAGCGTCCTATTCTTCGGAAAAGCTGCATGCACCAATGAGTATACACCCGCAAAATGACAAAAACAGACCCGTGCTTTGGTGTAGCGACAACCTGTGCTGTCTTCGCCAGCTTCGCACTCTCGTATACGGCCTTCCTTCGCTACGACCTCATAACCTCAATAAACTTCATCACATTTGGCAGAGGTCTTGGGTAGGGACTCTGTCGGCCACATTGTTCGGTGGTCTCTCTCGCAACTTGCGAGAGCGGAGCTCCAGGTTTGTTTAGGCGATATCAGCAACCTCATCACGACGTTACCGGTCAAAAGCGGGTCTTTCCCGTACGTCATATAAAGGTAATTAGATTTGACGTGAGGTTTCAGCTGCATAATTTATACTGGTCGCCAGAATTATTGAAATGTGGTCACTGATTATAAAACGCTGTTATTATGTAACAAATAAGAGTGTTTCTGCTGGAGTCTGCGCTGCTCCTCTTTCATATATCCGGGCAATCCGGTACGCCGTCTTATTGGGAGGGGGGGGGGGGGCATTGGGAGCTCCCAAAGTTGTGGTTCGTGCGGTTGCGATGAATGTAGTAGTAGTATTAGTCGTCGTCGTCGTAGTAGTAGTAGTAGTAGATAGCCACCTCCATGGCCGGACTAGAGGATCGACACGCGCACCCTTTTGAATTGAGGAGGGAACCCGCGGATGTGAATAATACATAAAATGATAGTTGTTTTTTTCCACGTACAGCGGGAACCACGTACAGCGGGAACCGATGATATGCGAAGCACGAATGAAGAAGGTTGATATGCCACTTTAAAATCAGCACAATGTTACGAGGAGGAGGTAAATTATGCCGTACATGACTTCGAATTCATTGTTATGATATTTGCAGGCTTTATTTACTTTCGACATCTATCCACATCATTTATTACTAAATTTGGTACATGTACAGCTAGCGAAACAGCCACAAGCGCGCTATGATAGTAGTACATGGCACGCATATCATGATTACCATGTTTGGACGTGTCATTTACCTTCGTCGTCTATTCACGCCACGTGATATCAAATTTATTATATGTGAAGTTAATGAAACGGCCGCGAACGTATTATGAGGGTGTTTTGTTGTCATGTTCTTACATGGCACGCGTGTCATGATTATCGTGCTTGCACCAGTAATTTACCTTCTTTATCCATTGTCGTCTCGTAACACCAAATTTGGTACACGTGGAGCTAGCGAAAAGGCCGCGAATGCATCATGACGGGCTCAATATTCTCCAACCTAACGTTGACAAGCGCGCACGCTGGACGAAGCGACGCTGCAATAGCAAAATTGACGCCAGGCGCGACCGGCGTCCGTCGGCGCGGCCCGGCGGCAAAAGGCACTCGCGCCCATGACGTCACCCAGCTCTACCCAGACAGCGCTGCGTCTGCCTCTCTTCGTGATGGGGGAACGCCGGGCGCGCTCAAACGCGCATGCGTCAAAGCAACGCAACATGGCGTGCGCCTGCAAGTATACGGCAGGTACATCGGCGCCTGGCGTGGCATCGCCGGCGTGACGCAACGAAACGAACGCCCGGGCGCACGCGTGCCGGGTCACGTCGAACTTTATTGGCACCTTGAGTGTGGCATGTAGTCATGTTACGTGAAACGCATTTCATGAATATAATGTTTGCACTAGTCACATACCTTCGTCATCCATTCGCATGACGTAATACGAAATTTGGCATGTGTGAAGTTAGCGAAACGGCTGCAGTGCATCATGAGTGTGGCATGTAGTCACGTTGTTAAATGACACGCATGCCATGATTATCATGTTTCGGCGTGTCTTTTGCCCATGTCGTTCGTTCGCGTAACGTAATACCGAGTTTGATACATGTGAAGCTAGCGAAACGGCCACGAACGCATCGTGAGCGTAGAATGTAGTCATGTTGTTACATGACACGCATATCATCATTATCATGTTTCCACCAGTCTCGTAGACTCATCATACATTCACTACCCGTAATACGAAACTCGGTATATGTGACGCTAGTGAAACGGCAGCGAGCGCATCATGAGCGTGGCATGTAGTCATGTTGTTACATGATATGCACCTGCACGGATAGTTATCATGTTTGCACCAGTCACATACCTTCGTAATCCATTCGCGTCCCGTAATACCAAACTTGATATATGGGACGCTGGCGAAACGGGCGTGAGCGCATCATGAGTGTCGCATGTAGTCATGTTGTTACATGACACGCACCTGCACTGATGATTATCATGTTTGCACCAGTCACATACCTCCATCATTTATTCACATCCCGTAATACCAAATTTGGTAGATGCGAAGATAGCGAAACGGTCGCGAGTGCACCATAACATGAAAATCATGACATGCATGTCATGATTTCGACGTTAGGGTCTGTCACTTATGTTTGCTATGCAGTAATGTCATTCCATGCCAGGTTTGAAACATATCGTGTGAACGAAACCGCCGCAAAAGCAGAGACCATGAAATGTAAATCATTACATTCACGACATAAATATCATGATTTTCATGTTAAGACTAGCCACTCATGCTGGTCTTACAGTCATGTTATGGCATACCAAGTTTGGTGTCGATACCATTATCGAAACGGCCAGGAGAGCTAAAAGTCGTAAGGGGCTAGATAGATAGATAGATAGATAGATAGATAGATAGATAGATAGATAGATAGATAGATAGATAGATAGACTCAAAGTCGCCGAAGCTCGTTAAGAAATGCTTCACATTTAAAAAACTAGTAAGAGAAGTACGTACTTTAAGCACTATCTCACCAGAAAAGGTTGCCACGATAAACTCGCTGGGCGTAACCTCCTTGGCTTTAGCAAAGCGAGCACTGGAACATTTCTTAGAGCGATGTTGCTTTCTCATAGTAGAGTACTATGTACTGTATATCATTAACCACTTTTTCTAAATACACAGGTTTAGCGAGGGTTGGGCTGCAGTGCCATGACCTAGTGGCGGTTAAAGGTGGGAACTAGGCACAAAGCGCAGGCCGTATCAGAGTGCGCGTGGGCCACTCCTTTAGTGCAGCCATGCCACCTCTCGCTTAGTCATTCGTATGTCAGCTGGATGGCGGTAGTGCTATATGATGAATATGTGATGAAAAGATGTGAAATGATTGATTTGTGGGGTTTAACGTCCGAAAACCACCAGATGATTATGAGAGACGCTGTAGTGGAGGGCTCCGGAAATTTTGACCACCTGGGGTTCTTTAACGTGCACCCAAATCTGAGTACACGGGCCTACAACATTTCCGCCTCCATCGGAAATGCAGCCGCCACAGCCGGGGTTTGATCCCGCGACCTGCGGGTCAGCAGCCGAGTACCTTAGCCACTAGACCACCGTGGCGGGCCAAGATGTGAAATGGCGGTGCTTGTAGGGTTCAATAGATGGACGAACTGATGGACCGACGAACGAACGGACGCATGAACAGACAGACAAGCGCATGGACGGACGCATGGATGGATGGATGGACGAAAGGCCGTATGGATGGATGGACGCATGGATGGGCGCAAGGACGAACACACGGACGAGTGCACGGATGAATGCAGAGACGGATGGACGGACGGACGGATGAATGGACGCCCGGTCGCACGGACGGATGCACAAACGGATGCACGAACAGACGGATGGACGCACTGACGGTCGCACATAGAGACGCACAGGCTGACGGAAGCAAGAACAAACGGACGGACGGAAGCGTAGACGGACTGATTGAGGCTTCTCCCCACTCATCATGCACTCCATGGATATGCTGTGATTTTTTAAAAGACGGTAGTCTTTTTTGGGGACCTTCGATGCAAAAACTTTGGTCTGTCTGTCTGTCTGTCTGTCTGTCTGTCTGTCTTTTTATCTGTTTGTCCACCCCTAATGGAAACCGGGTATTTTACACAGCACTAGCAAATACTTCGAATGGTCGACCCCATCCGCAGTGCCCACCAATATTGCTCAACGATCAGGGTTCATAATTGTTCGATTGTCAATTAAAAAGCAAACATTGCGCATATCTGAGGCACTATAAAAACACGTATATATTCCGCATGTGCGTTTTTTACTAGAAAAGGTATAGATAAGTAATTCTAAGGACTGTAGCGTTTATCACGCTGCGCTGACTATGCAACGATTGCACGAAGAAGCGAGTGTTTCCAACGCTGTGCTAAGACGTCACGGTGGTGGCACCTACCCATCGCCTTGCGTTCTACACGTTATCACCTCTGAGACACGCCTGTCTCAGGACCGCGCGCTTTGTTTTTCAAAAAAAAAAAAACAGTCAGATGGTGCTCATGCCTCACGTGTGACGTGACTTGATGCGCTCGTTCGCCTCCGCTGCACGCTCGAGGCACTCTAACGCAGCGCCTCCGGGATACCATTCACCGATTTTCTTGGGCAGAACATCAAACACCACCTAATGGCAACGTGGGAAGCCAAGCTCGTCCTCGAGGATCTGGAAGACCAGCGACAACTCGTCGCCAGGGCCAAGAAGGCAGTCGAAGCCAGAGGGTTCCTGGACTAGGGAACCCCCCCACCTTATAAAGGGTGACACCGGCATTCACTCAGAAAACTGTTTCTAAATAAACGTTTATTTCTCTCTCTTCACTTTCTCTACACGCAAGACTATCGTCTTTCGACGACATTTGCAGAAACATGCAGATACGGGGCCAGTTTTTCCGTCTCCAGTTTGGCGTCCGCGTCTTGGATGGCCCTGCTCATGTTATGCTGTACATTGGAAAAAGTGGTGCCAAGTACTCAAACACACGAACGGAAGAATGAATCTGATTTTAGTGCCAATTTTCGGGTAAAATTCGCAAGCATTTCCCCCTGTTCAACTAGACAAGCGTGCTTCTGCCACTCTGTGACAAAAAGCTAGTGCTGTTAGAAGAAATAAGTGAATAAATGAAAATGAAAGAAAACATCACCCTTGTGCGTGGGTTTCACGCTTCGTAAACGGTTTTTTATCCACTTCAATCCGCATTCCTACTTAAGAAAAGTGAACATGAGTGAAGAACATGAATGCATTTTACCCGCTTCAAAAGACGAATGTAGCAAGGAGGCAAATGATTGTGGTGAGATTGATGTTGCTACAAGCGGTGTGTGGCAGCCATAGCCAGCAATTGCTCATGATTACACACTAAATGAAGGCTTTGGTGAAAATCGTGTGAGACGAGTCAGATTTTTCGGCAGGAAAAGATGTAGAGGTGATAGGGAGAACTACACGTACGGAAAATCAAAATACATCTCACTGTTCTTGACAAGTTTGTGCTTTGATGGTCATGGCATTTGCTTGCCTTGAGACTGTTTTCTGGACGTTCTCAAGTCCTGTAAACACAGGGAAAATATTTGTTATCAGCAGCCGCAACCTACATTAAGACGGAACGGTTACACACCATTTTTCAAAGGTCGTAAGCGCCTGACCAATGCTCCGCTAGCTACCGGCCCGCTCCGTACATGGGCAAATTCATTCCGGTATGGTTTTTATTTTCCAAACAATTATGATCAACAGCTACACATATGCGACTGGTCTAAAGCATATTTGTTGTTTAGTTTTTTTTACAGTCACCATGCATTAAGACTTAACCGTGGCATAATAAAAGTTAACTCACTTTCAAGCCTTAGAAATACGAGTACACAGTGGAATTGGCAAGCAAGCGCCCCAACTTGTAAACACAGATTGCGTTTCCTTTTTTTTCTCTTCTTTATTTCGTCTTTGTTTTCTTGCCTCTCTGGCCCTACGCCTCATTCCTTGTTTTCCCCCATAATTTCATTACCTCTTTCCACATCGCCCTCTTTGTGCTGACCCGCAGGTCGCGGGTTCCAATCCCGGCTGTGGCGGCTGCATTTCCGATGGAGGCAGAAATGTTGTAGGCCCATGTGCTCAGGTTTGGGAGCACGTGAAAGAGCCCCAGGTGGTCGAAATTTCCGGAGCCCTCCACTACGGCGTCTCTCATAATCATATGGTGGATTTGGCACTCTAAACCCCATATATCGATCAATCAAACGTCGCCCTCTTTCGCACCTTCTTTTTCCCAACCGTTGCCTCACTTCTTGTCATCCTCACTTGTTTGCCACCTTTTGTTATACATGACTATGCTTTTGTTACCCTTTCACTTATTCCTTAACCTTCTGTTATTTCTCCTTCGCTCTCTTAGATCAGTCCTCATACACCTCTCATTCTATTATTTTTTTTATTCCTTGCTAAACAGTACTATACAGGAATAGGCCAAACCTAACCCTTAGTTCTCCTTTCCTTATTCATTCCAGATCGCCCCGCCGCGGTGGTTTAGTGGCTAAGGTACTGGGCTGCAGACCCGCAAGTAGCGGGATCAAATTCCGGCTGCGGGGGCTGCATTTTCGGTGGAGGCGAAGTGGTTGTAGGCCAGTGTGCTCTGATTAAGGTGCACGTTCAAGAATTCCAGGTTGTCGAAATTTCTGGAGCCCTCCCCTACGGCTTCTCTCATAAGCATATGGTGCTTTTGGGATATTAAAAGCAACATAAAAATGAATCACTTCACATAATTCGTACTCATTCTTATTTTACTTCCTCACTCCCTTCTCACACAATACTCTCCATGGCTATACTATGCTATGAACTGCCTTGCAGGTATTTTGACTCCACTTTATACATATCCGCTTTCGTTGGCACTTACGGCCGAGTTGAGCACAAAGGAAATGGTGCTTCCTCAGACTTAAGCAGCACTGGTGCTAAAGAAAACAGCATTTTATAATCAGAATAAATGCTTAGGAGTCATATTATATACATAAAAGCAGTGCTCTTTAAGGGCAGTACACTGCACGTGTAAGAAACCTAAACCCAAAGACCCACACACTACACACAGCCTTATTTGCAAGATGTTTCAGCGCGCGAACGAAGGAAGAAGGACAGGGTAGACAGAAACAGCGCTGACTTCCAACTAACTTCATTTCACAGAGCGGAAGAATATATACGACAAAAACTCCCAAGCATTTCTCCGAGGGTGAACATGGTTAAGTGCGAATGCACGGAGTGATGCTATGAGGGGTATTTATTAATTCACACTATTATATTTATTAATCACACTATGGCGCCTTTATGGTGTAATGGTTCTTGGGAATCGCAATTTGATCACACGGGGGAGTTTACGTTAACTCACTGGTGAATACCAACGAATTTTAACTTTACTCCCCCTCATGGCATCACCCCATGCATTCGCACTTAACCATGTTCACCCTCGGGGAAATGCTCGGGAGTTTTATTACTGATGATGATGAATAAAGTATAATTAATGAATTTAAGTGTTGTTTGTCATGAAGCATTTGTACACAGATACATTATATTAAAGAAGATCGTCTTTGACATGGCATTGAGGGCAATGGCTAGTTGCACGGGGTCGTCCAGATCTATGTTCTCGGGGACAGTCTCGACGTCATCCGCGTCGTCTCCCCCCTGGGCGCGTTCACCTTCACAAACGGCCGCATCATCGTCATCGAAGACACCCAGCCGACTCTAGTCGATGCACACGCCGCTAGCGAGATACAACGGCGCATGCTCCAGGTGCTTCAATCGCGCCAAGATGTTACCGCGCTTCACCAGTCCGCGCCTGTACGTAGTCGGACTCACCAGCCTCCGCTTCACGTGCACGTCTATCGCAACGTCCTCGAGAACCAGTCGCGGAAGACACTCCGCCACGCTCGGAACGTCGATGGGCCCGTTCACGATCTGTCCCTTAATGCCGTACTGACCGTTGCCCCGCGTGAGCCGCCTGATGCTCATGAAGGGGAGTCAAGGTGAGATGAGGCGCTCTTCCACCGGGTTCAGATCGGGGAGGTCCGCGGGACGAGGCGGGTACGCGTAGCCGTGGCTCTTGCTCAACGGCGGAACCCGCCCGGCCAGCAGGGACTCTCAGCAAGACGCACACACCCGGAACGCACCGAAGGGAGCCAGCCGCGGGTCTTGCGCATCCATGTCGTCGCATCGGTGTTCGCCTGACCGTCTTCCGAACTCGTTCCAAAGAACCCGCAACGCGATCAACCTGTTGGTCTCATTCCTCACTCCGGAAATGCAGCTCAGGTTGTTATCGAACCACAGCCGGTCACACACGGCGCAGCTGTGACCGAAGCTGCGATCCACAAAGTCGCGTTTGAAACGCGCGTCTGGACGAGCAAAGTCCAGGGCTCGCACCCTCTCCCGCGCGGCACGTTAACTGGCTCGAACGGCTTCGGGAACGTCCACTCGCCGTTGACGATTTCGAGCGGCGTCTTGACGCCGCCCTTCATCGCCCTTCTCCGCCTGACGCTTGCGTTGTCGTTCCGCTTCTTGGGCCGCGTTCGCGGCTCGATGCTGACGCCTCATCTCGGCCTCGCGAGCGCGCAGTTCACCATCCGCTGCACGCTTCGCCCGCTTGTCCTCGGCCTCGCGAGCGCGAAGTTCGGCATCCTCTGCACGCTTCGCCCGCTTGTCCTCGGCCTCGCGAGCGCGCAGTTCGGCATCCGCTGTACGCTTCGCCCGCTTGCACTCGGCCTCGCGAGCACGCAGTTCGGCATCCGCTGCACGCTTCGCCCGCTTACGTTCGGTCTCACGAGCCCTTCGCAGCGCCGCCTTGTCTGCCAACGTCGGCGAAATCACTGCGGTACCGTCACCTCCAACGACGGGTGCAGTGCTGGCATTCGGTTGTACTGCATTCGTTGTTGATGGTAGCGTTGCCTCCGGGAATCCATCAAACGACCCACTCTCGACGGGAGACTGAGAGAGAAGGCGGGCGCGCGAGAGAGAGAGGGGTGCGCGCGCAGCTGCAGCGAGCGAGGAGAGCGGAGGAGCGAGCAAAGGGGGAGGGGGACGCGCGCAGCGGCGTTAAAGATATAAGGTTATATAAGATATAAGGCAGCGGCGTTAAAGATATACTGACACCGATATCAGCGTCGCGTTCGTGGCTTATTCGGTAGAGCGTTGCGCTGCGGCCCACCAAGTCCTCTTTATTTTGAAGATAGAGAGAAGACTGCGGACGCCGTCGATGGTGGTGGATGGTTTGGCGTCGCTTATAAAGTGCATTCACACTTAAAAAGGAAGATTACGGAGCATGACGGTAAAAAACAAGCCTAATCTTCACACAAGTAACAGCACGTGTGACGGGTCCTCTATTGCCTCAAATCACGTTCAGCCTGTGATAAAGCAACCGATGAAGTGCTTCCGCACTTATCTCCTACTAAGTGTATTTTTTCGGCTTCGATAGTTTCTCGGGTAAGGTGGTTCCTGTGCCTTGCCAATATTGAGCGCTGATCAAAGAGGGGGGTGCACCCACAATCTCGGCAATGAATGCCAAGATGTCCTTGTACCACATTGTGCACATTGTTTCGGTGTTCTCGGAGGCGGTCGCTTATGCACCTGCCGATTTGGCCGACATAGATGCACCCACACGTCAGTGGAATCAAGTATACGACTCCCACTGCTCATGGGACGTAGCATGTCCTGTGCGCGACAGAACACGAGGCAGAATTTGCGCGAGGTGTTTGACCGATTTGCAAAGCCTCTGCAATTTTTCCGGTGCTGAAACAACCACATGAAAGTTGGCGTCTCGAGCAATCTTTTTTAGCCTGTGTGAGACGTCGTGCACGTAAGGTAGTACGACAGGCCAGTTCTTTTTGACACTGTTTCGCTTATCCGGTTTGTCGCCTCACTTCACGACAGTGACAAGCTTTTCCGCCACCGAAACGAGAACATGCGTGGGGTAACCAGCTTTGACGTATATATTCTTGCAGCAGGGTTGACAAGCGGGCTAGTTGGTACAAATTCGTTGCGTTTGTTTGTCTCTTTTCTTGTGTCCCGTTGGTTTGCGCTTCCAATTAGTCCATTATGTATATATTCTTGTCACTCTGTGAAATAAACTTAGTTGGAAGTCAGTGCTCTTTCTGTCTACCCTGTCCTTTTTCCTTTGTTCGCGCGCTGAAACATCTTGCAAATATGACTATGCACGAACTATCTCAAGCTTCCACTCTTGTGACCAGACACGGCACGTGTTTTGTCAACACGTAGTGAATGTTTCCTCATAAGCAAGGGCAATAACAAGCAGAA
Source organism: Rhipicephalus microplus (assembly GCF_043290135.1). Taxonomy (NCBI): domain Eukaryota; kingdom Metazoa; phylum Arthropoda; class Arachnida; order Ixodida; family Ixodidae; genus Rhipicephalus; species Rhipicephalus microplus. The sequence continues at coordinate 106,530,128 of NC_134707.1, read as the reverse complement.
ATATATGCGACTTTGAGGTCAGACAGATGGTTCGATGATCTGCGAAGCACGAAAGAGGAAGGTTGATATCGGCGCAACGTTACGAGGTGGACGGACATAGTACGCACAACATTTCGATTTGTGTTTACTCTGTACTAACGTATGTATATATTAGATCCGGGCATGTTCATATAGTCGCGTAACGACGGCACCAGTTACGTTCGCGATACCAGCACCAGCAGTGGTAGGCATGTAAAGCATGCTGCACATCACTTCCATGTAACTACTACCAAGTTTACGCCTAGCATTCCTGTTCGTCGTACATTCACGTCACCTGATACCGAATTTGGTACATGTGAAGCAAGCGAAATTGCCTCGAGCGTGCTATGAACGTAGCAGGTAGACATGTTTTACATGACACGCACATCATGATTGTCATGTTTAACGTGTCATTTGCTTTCCTCGTCCACACGCGTCATTAATACCAAATTTGTTATATGTGAAGCTAGCGAAACCGCCGCGATAGCGCTATGAGCGTAGCATGTAATCATGTTTTACATGACACATTTCATGATTATCATGTCTGGACGTGTTATCTACCTTGATTGTCTATTCACGTCGCGTAATACCACATCTGCTAAAGGTGAAGCTATCGAAACGGCCGTGAGCGCGCTATCAGCGTAGCTTGTTGCAATGTTTTACATGACACGCATATTAATTATGCGTGTCATGTAAAACATATTATGTCAAATTATTATGTCATATTAATCTTGGGCACGGTGGCACTTCAGGCATGCGGACGTCTGATAACCCGTTCGTCTTCCTTGTGCAGTTTTTCCTCGGCCTGCTTCTCACCTCCGGTGGGGGCAGCTTGCGATCCGGAGCACTACGGCGCAGGCCCACAGTCTGGCGTACTGCCATGCGCCAACAAACCCGTCCTGCACGTCATCGGAGATGTCGCCTCATCATTCGCCGTTACCCATCCTGATTCTGACTGCGCATGATCAGCACCCAGGACCACCCACATGCTCACCTACAAAAGCTCGTGCAGCGCACTCGACGCTTCTTGGGCACGGTGGCACTTCAGGCATGCGGACGTCTGATAACCCGTTCGTCTTCCTTGTGCAGGTGAGGAAGAAATACGGAAAATGTATACGCTCTGACGATCCTTTTTTGTTCGTACTACCGTGCCCACGGTTTTCTTGTATGCCATGTTGTGTTAGGATGTTTTTGCGAAAATTACTATTCTTAGGGGAAGACATCGAGACTAACCCGGGACCTGCGCAAGATCAAATCGCAAGCGCACTAAAAGAAATCGCCGCGGATATTAAGTTCATCAAGGAAAAGCGTCTTGTCGATATTGATAAAAAGCTAGACGCTTTATCAAGACTCGAAGAGAAGGTTAGTCTCTGTCAGAATGAGCTTGATTGATATGTGGGGTTTAACGTCCCAAAAACCACCATATGATTATGAGAGACGCCGTAGTGGAGGGCTCCGGAAATTTTGACCACCTGGGGTTCTTTAACGTGCACCCAAATCTGAGCACACGGGCCTACAACATTTCCGCCTCCATCGGAAATGCAGCCGCCGCAGCCGGGATTCGAACCCGCGACCTGCGGGTCAGCAGCCGAGTACCTTAGCCACTAGACCACCGCGGCGGGGCCAGGATGAGCTTGTCAGCATGAAACGTGCATATGAATTGCTGGAAAGGAAGGTCGACGACCTAGAAAACAGAAGTAGGCGATCGAACTTAATTGTTTATGGCCTACCTGAAGTTGACGGAGAGACGAGTGAAATTCTTGAACAAGTAGTGAATAAGACTATTGTTTAGGACACCCTCGGCCTTGAACGAGTTTCTATCGAACGAATACACCGCCTAGGACCAGCGGATTGGAACAAAAATAGACCAGTCCTTTTCAAGTTGCTAGATTTTAGGCAGAAATCATCGATACTTAAAAGCGGATACAAAATGAAAAACACCAGCTTCTCAATCGGAGAAGACTTTTCGCCTAGAATCCGAGACATCAGGCGAAAGCTATGGAACAGCGTCAAAGAAAATCGAGAAAAGGAGAAGGCGTCGTTAGTGTTTGACAAATTGTTCATTAATAACCAAGCCTTTACCTGGGATGAAGAAAAGAACAAGGTTCTCGCCCAAAAAAAGGACGAGGTGCGATCAAGACCGCTAACTCGGCAAGCTCGTCTACACGCAAAATCGAAGCCTTGACTATATTGAATGTTAACGCAAGAAGTGTTCTAAACAAAATAGATGCTCTCGAAAATCTTCTACTAGAATACAGTCCTGATATAGTAGGTGTCACTGAAACATGGCTTTCTTCCGAGATATAGGATAGTGAAGTTGTTCCTCCAAATTATTACGTTATCCGTAAGGATAGACCTTCTCGTGGCGGGGGCGTCGCTAATGACATTCATATGTATCACTTCCAGCTGTAACAGATGCTGAGGCAATTTTCTGCCGGATTCTTCGCGATAGCACTTCTATATTCGTTGGATGCGTTTATCGAGGTCCGTCATCCGGACACGAATGCATAACTGCAGTTCATGACTTCATGCAGCGTCATGTTCGCAACTCTCGTGTCCTGCTTATGGGAGATTTTAATCTCCCAGACATTGACTGGACTACGCTAAACCACACATCATCTGCCTCGGACGCTCTTATAAACATAATGTTGAACTTTAGCCTTCAGCAAATCGTGTTATCTCCAACCCGCTTACAGAATACTGCCGACAGCATATCAGATATGATACTGATTAGTCAGCACTTACCGGAAGAGCGTGTTCGCACTGACGTAGTTGACGGCATATCAGACCATCAAATAGTCATATGCTTGCTGCCGCTTGACTCCAGTATTGCATGTGAGCAGCGTGGATCAACTGTAATTGATTTCAAAAAAGCTGACGATAGCAGCGTATTAACCCATCTCGCACATGAGTTCGAAAACTTTTTGCAGCTAGCTTTTGACGCATCCAGTGATACTAATCTACTTTGGCTAAGTTCCAAATCTACTGTTATGTACTGTGTCACTAACTGCATACCAAAGAAACACAAGAAAGCTCCAGGGAATAATCCTTGGATAACACGTGAGGTTATCCAGGCCAAGCGTAGGTTAAAAAGGTTGCGTGTGGCTGCGAAAAACGATAAGTGTAAATCATCCATTCAACAGAAGCTGCAGTGTGCAAAATCAGAGTTTAAGCAAAAAAAGAAAACTGCCAGACAATATTATTTTAGTGTTACACTTCCAAGCTTTATTAAAAGCAATCCAAGCAAATTTTGGAGATACCTTCGCACTAGCAATAATACACAGTCGCACACGGATTCAGGGGAAAGAACGGAAAAGGCTAACGAATACAACATTTTTTTTCAATCAGTGTTCACCACTGATAATGGTGCCACTCCTCCAGTATTATCCCTCAAATCACCTAGAAGTCACAGATACAGGAATACTGAACTTGCTTCTTAACTTAGATCCTAAAAAATCGAGTGGTCCAGATGATATTTTTAACGAGTTCCTTAAGAGGTACGCGGAATGGTGTAGCAAGTTTCTTGGGTTAATCTTTCGAAAGTCGCTTACTTCATCCCAGCTGCCAGATGACTGGAAGATTGCAAAAATAATACCTATTCATAAATCAGGAGAACAGTCATTGGTTTCAAATTACCGGCCGATATCCCTCACTAGCATTTCATGTAAGCTACTAGAGCATATCATCCTCAAACACATAACTGTTTTTCTCGAGAAAATAAAATTTTTGTCTCCTAATCAACACGGATTTCGTAGTGGCCTGTCCACTGTTACGCAGCTAACGGAGGTAGTTCATGATCTAGCTTCTACCATAAATAATCGTCGCCAAACAGACATAATTTTACTAGATTTCCCTAAGGCTTTCGATTGCGTATGTCACAGAAAGTTACTAATTAAACTGAAAAGTGCGATAAGAGAGGGGTTATTGTTTTCTTGGATAGAAAATTTACTAACAAATCGCTCACAGTTCGTGCAGTATATGAAGGTCATATATCAAACATAGTCCCCGTAACTTCTGGGGTCCCTCAAGGTTCCGTCTTGGGACCACTATTATTTTTAATTTTCATAAATGACCTCACGTCAAACATTTACTGTAATATCAAACTGTTTGCAGATGACTGCATTATTTATAAAGAGGTAACCAGCTACACAGACCACATTAATCTCAATAAATGTCTAACCAAGCTAGCAGATTGGTGCGCTAAGTGGCAAATGTCCATCAATGTGAAAAAGTCCGCAGCTATGACGGTAACACGTAAGCAGAATCCATCGCAATTCATCTACACCATTCATGGTTCACCACTGACTAATGTTGTGCAGCATAAGTACTTAGGCATTACATTAACGTCTGACCTGAGATGGGATACACACATAGCTAACGTCACTGCGGCCGCACTGCGTAAACTTTTCTACCTAAAAAGACGACTTAGAATTGCACCAGCGCCCGCAAAACTCTTGGCTTATACCATGTTCGTAAGACCAGTATTAGAATATGCCAACGTAGTTTGGTTTTCTTATACGCTAAGTGGTATTAGTAAATTAGAGGCAGTACAACGCAAAGCCATACGGTTTGTACACAACAAGTTAAAACGTACAGATTCTCCCACTAACCTTCTGGCTTCTTCTGGCATTGAAAAACTAGCTACTAGGGCAAAAGAGGCACGCCTGAGGTTCTTGTACCACTTGTTACATGGCCACTACAACGTAGATGTGTCTAAGTACGTCACATTTTCACAGTCACGCCCTACTCGTCATAAGCACAAATACAGTCTGCAAGAATATTCCTCAAACAGTGACGTCTTTGGAAAATCGTTTTTACCACTAACAACACGTGAATGGAATAAACTCAATGCAAATGCTACTAATGCCGACACACTATCCACATTCACCGCAGTGTTGAGGGTCCCGGTACGGTTCTTCTGACCTTGGGACCCTCTTCTGCATATCCTTAACGATGTAACCATACTATGCAAAAATAAAGATTGATTGATTGATTGATTGATTGATTGAGTGTTAGAAACCATGCGTAATCTACAGTAGTGCTTCAATGCTTCACATACCTTTGCTATTTTCCTATTTTCTTTTTCTTTTTTGCACGGCGCACTGTAGCAGGCCAGAAGGTACTGGGTGAGGCTTATGTATGTCAGTTGGAATGTTATTGTTTGTTGTTCATGAATGTATACTACCTGCAATGTGCCCTCTGTAATGACTCCAACATTAGAGTCGACAGTATTGCAAATAAATAAATAAAGCAAGCTCGAAACATGCAAAGACACTTATCTGGACAGCCAATCAGGAGCCGTCGCCAAACACGTCTATCCGCCGTGCGGAAAGAGATTGAAGGGGTACAGAAGGGTACAGCAGGGCGCATTTCAGCGCCACCCGATGAATATGTTCCAAGCTGCTGTCGATTAAGCAGAGGCTCTGTCTGGAGAACGCTCGTTCGCTGGTCCGCTGCTTACGCTCTACTGAGTGGGCGTAATGAGCGGAAGAGCTGCTCGCTCAGCGTGTCGCGCATGCGCAGTTTGCTTTCCGCTCGTTCACTGGGCCCGCCGGGACCCTCAGATATTACTCTCGATTATAAGTTCTCCAGATTCCACCACTGCCTTGCAACCGAATTTATTTGTTCAGGCACATAAAAACAATTTCACAGGATGCACGCACAAAAACTTGTGCTCACAATGCCGACGAAGCACAACCTGCCCGTTGATGCCAGGGAAGTTGTCCTTCTATCACCGCTTTCCGGCTTTCACCTGCCGGCGCGTGCGGCACCACCATCTTTGAAAGTTGGGAATAGTCGGCGTCCTTTACAGCTGGCCTCTCAGCTATCTGGTTATGGACATGTGCTTCTTTACTCAGTAATGCTGGAAAAACTCCTCCCCCCCTCCGCGAAAGAAATAATAAGGAAATGCGAATGCATGTCTTGCGCCGACAGTACATGGCGTAGTAATTCTATTGGCGTGTTGGCGTGAATGATGACGAGACGAAAATTTCTACCGTAACTATTGGTATACACATTTATCAGCCACAGAACGGTCGAGGGTGAGGCACGCGCTTCACTCCGTTTATATATACGTACGAGCGAGCGGACAGGAGAATGATGCGCAGGGAGGAGACAGAGCGAACGGCGAGAGGAGCGGCGAAGCACTGCACCTCTCATTGTACCTGACGGTCATTTTATCAGCGTCTTATCAACTCAAACGCTGCACAAATGCTGGCACCACAAAGGCTACAAACGCGTTTGAGGGGGTGGCAAGTCATGGTCAAGTCAAGGGGGTGGGGGCTGCGGTTGCTAGAGGCAAGGGTAGGCGCGCGTGCCCGCAGTTGTCGCTGAAAAATGCCGACGCCTAGTTACTGTATATTATGGTACTCTTTGAGTAACTCTACCGGCGCCGAAGCATGACATGGGGGGGGGGGGGGGGGTCCGTTTTAGGGAAACGTGCGCCCACAGCTGTAGGTATGGGCGAGGGCGGTGAATTTATCTTGATGGAAGCCTGACATAGTCTGACTGAGAAATGCATACGCATTAAAAAAAAAAGACTGGGGAGAGAGTATATTCGACATAGGACACCCGGCGCACCATGCTACAGGAGGTACCATTTTCCGCGAAGCATGTGAGAAGGATCTCATCGCACGGCTATCTTCTACTATTGGCGTTGTTGTGCCATCATAAACCTATCTTTTTCTTTTCGCATTGCAGAAGTAGGTCACACTTGACTTCACTTGAACTTACTGCATTGGTGCGAAACATTTTTTGTGTGAATTTCGCGATGGCTGAAACGTTGCTTTCCTCTGGAATTCCTGGCGCCTGGAACGCGCCTTTTTAATGCTCTGAAATCCAGCCTATACTGCTGATACAAAATGGCATTGTAGCAACTTAACATCGGATGCACGCCTTCATCCCTTCGCTTTAAAACCAATCAATTGACCGTAAAGTCGCGGCAAACATTCTAGTAAAAAAACAAAAACAGTGAGCAACGAGAAAAAAAAAAACGTGCGTCGGCCGGGAATCGAACCCGGGTCAACTGCTTGGAAGGCAGCTATGCTAACCACTATACCACCGACGCCGCACAGTGTGCGTTCATATTGTTGGCATTTTTGACCTATCTAGGACATCAGTCCACAAGAGAGGAAGGAGCTGACGGGCGAGGAGTGACCAGGTCATTCACCGTGCGTGAACCGGCTCCACTAAACATTCACGTCCAAGTGGCGTGCTATTTAAAAGGTGGTTAGCTCCATGCATTTCACGGTGGGTGAACACATTTGAAATAGCTATATGTTTTCAAGGCTTTCATTTTTTGTTGTTCTTGTTAATTCATGGTCGAAAAAATAAAAACGTCTCATTATTTTTTTTTCTTGAAGTGTTACCATTTACAGTCGTCGGCTTTTGCAACTTTCAGTCTTCCTATAAGTATTTTATTTGTCTTTGATTTCGCGACCTCATTTTTCACTTCGACATTACAAGCCTAAGACTTTGCACGGCTACAATAAAAAAAATGGGTGGAATAATGAATGAATGAGAGATAATTCTGGGCACACTGCCACCTGTTTAACACCTTCTTGTCACTTCTAGTTTTTGTGCCCAACTTCATTCGTACGGTCCAAAAGTTTGCGAATAACGTTCCTAGAGCGTCACAAGAGCACCACCGCGAAGGTGAATATGCATTAAGTGACGCGAAGTTACTTCAATGAACTATTTTATTGAGCGCAAGCAATGATGCAAGGGAAAGTATAGAGATTGCTATTAGTAGTAATGGCAACGTAATGAGAATGAAGAAAAGTGGACGAAATGATAGCTCGCCGCTAGAAATTTGTATATTGGTTTCAATTTTGCCTCCATCGCATTTATTTTACACTTTCAATTAAGAAAATTTATTATGCTTCACACGGGGTCATGATCTGTTTGTTCCATTACTATTATGCCTAACAACAAAAACAAGCCCTTAAATTTACGATTCTTTCTTCATTCAATCAACTGTGTGATGCAAAGCAAGGAAAAGCTTTAATAGTTTCGTTGTGCACTTGAACAATATTTAATAATAGCTACTCTAGTTTAATGTTGAAGGCTTGAGTTTCATTTCTGCTTGCAGCATGTTGCCTCATAAAGCAATATTGCTTTCGGTTCTGTTAGATGGTCATTCAAACACACGGCCTTTCTGCTGCTTTCCATGAATTTAATTAAGGACTTATTGGTGTTAAGCTGGTAAAAATACTTTTGACGCAAATCTGACCATCCTCGATGAAGTTGTCGTTAATTAAGGCGCATATATGTTATACTGAAGAAAAAAAGGAGACAGTAAGTGAACTGACTGACTTTCCCAACACCAAATTAAGAATCCATACTATGTCTTTCGTAGGAGCTTCCAAAATATAGGTTTAATAAAGTAATTTATCGCTTTTTGACGATATATTCGCAAGTCTCCGAGCTTTTAAACGCATAGGTTTTAAGAATCCGAATAGCAGAACTGGTTTCCAAAAAAGAGGGAGGCATCCGGACCACATTTATAAAAATGTTTGCGAATGACACCAGCAAAGAATGCTCACTGTATTACAATGTATCGCGTAGCCGCTTCTTGTAGCAGATGTGGACTTGAGCCTGCCCAGCTGCGCCATAGAAAAGTTATGACATCATTTGTTTTTCTCTATTGTTGTACAGACAAATGACAGGTGGGGAGCCTAAGATTTTGTTAAGAACGTAGCCGAGCAAAATAATTTGACAAATTGCAGTATGGTGCACTGCAGGGCTACTTCATCTTCTCTCAATGTAGCGCCTCCATATCTCTATACGTGAAGTTTCGCCTGAAAAAAAATAAAAACATCTGAACGTAGTCTGTGTATAATATAAGAGCATATCTGCCAGCTGTGTTGTACCTATGTTCTCCTGTTTGCAACAGCTTGACACCCAAGGAACACTGCCTTTCTTTTAGTACATATCTGTAGGCTATGTGGTGCTCTTACGCAAGGCTGAGAGGTTTCCCAATTCTCGACATTCATATTGTACTATTGTGAGCAACAATACAATATATGTAGAATGTCCAGTTCTTGCGTTTCCAATGAGTTCTTGGTATATACACAGGAAACGCACTGCGGCAAATACAGTCTGGAAAAGTGTGCTCAGTAGCATTAACACCCACGATCATATTGACGGGGACATTAGGTGGCATGGGTGACGCATTTTACAAACGGATCGGAGTTGGGGTTTCTCCAGTTTCTCAATATTGAACCAGCATTGACAAACTGGAGATTCGCACTATGTCAAACAGGTGCCCGTACAGATACTCACACACACACACAGGAGCACGCACGCACAGAAGTCACGATCAAAAAGGGGTTGTTAAATCGCCCATAGAGGGTTTGTAACCCCTGACCTGAAACTCTGCGGGGGAGGGGGGGGGGGGTTTAACACGGTCATGTAGTTCCTAAACTCTGTCATTAAGCAAGGTGCGTTTTACGTCAACGTGTGCCGAGTTCACTCGGCTACCAGAGAGCAAATTATTGGGGCTTTGGAGTTTTGTGGGCTTATATGCTGAAAAAACTCTAATCTCGGCTAATTTCAATTACAATGTATATACAAACATCATTAGAGTTTATGGCATATCTGTGATAGCACACGAACATATCAAACAATATGATTATAACAGCATAAAGCAATCCCAGTATGCAAAGAAAACTTTGGTACATTGTGGCACAGAGAAAACAAGTACGAAAGGTGTAATACACTTGTCACGATTTCACAACAATAAGAAAAAAAAGTAGATTTATTCCGTCAAATGTTATACATGGGGCATTCAACCGAAGAGCCTTATCGCTGGTGGCTGCATGAGTTCCTGAATAAACTCAACGCTTCGTGTCCAACTCGATGGAAAAGGAAGTATGCTGCTCGGCTGCTCAACGGAAAGCCGCGGATTTACATCGAGGCCGCGGTGGTCGCATTTCAAGGAGGCAAAGTCGCAGTTGCCCGCGTACTGAGCGAAGGCAGTGCACGTTGAAGAGGAACACATTGTCGAAAATTTCCGGAGCCCTCCACAACGGAGTCCCTCGTAACCATATCGCGGGTCTGAGTTGTAAAGCCCCTGATATTATTATCAACTCGTCGTGTTTGCAAGTTCAAGCTTACGAGATGACTCTAAAGCAATCTTAAACGTTCCCAGAGATCCAGGCGCGTATTGCATAAGCCAGTGTTTACATGCGTAACGGACCGTCTACGAAAAGAAAAGCAGTGAAGAAAGCACACGTGAAATTATTTTCGATGTTAGAGACATAAAGCGTTCTTTTGCTTGCGTACATTGTGCCTGAAAAGTGCCTGTTTAATGCCTAAAAACCCGACCTCTGATAACATCCGGCCTCTGATGAAATTGAAAGTAGCAATATATGTAACGCCAATTTCACGTGACCATGTTCTCCCATGCGTTTCAACAACCGACAAAGCAGCCCTATATTCTCGGTGACCCTCAGAATAAAATCCCATAAAATATTAAGGTGCAAAAAGGTGGCAGTGGGCGCGGAATATTCATCCATTCCTTCATTCATTCATTATTTAAATCATTTATTTCTTGAAAAAAAAACCCATTGAATCTATAGCTTCTAGTCGTGTTGAAACCTCAAAATTACAAAAATATCGTTGTGAAATTAAACAAAAACCTATAGTGAGCTTGCGGCGAATAAAGTGAAAAAAAATATATTGCGTCGGCCGGGAATCGAACCCGGGTCAACTGCTTGGAAGGCAGCTATGCTAACCACTATACCACCGACGCTTTTTTTTTTCTTTCTTTATTGCCTGTTTACATACAACATTCACACACATATATACATCAAACAAAGTAGAAACATGAAACAAAAAAGGGGTAAAAAGCATCATATTTAACAGGCTTTTTAAAATTCCTTCATCTGTAGAAGGTTTTCTACTTGATGAAGCCATTCGGGCACCTCTTGTTGAACCTTTTGTGCTTCCACGAACGAACAGACAGATTGAAAGAAATATTGCCTGACCGGACGTGCATTAACATCAGCATGGCGCACCGCCATTCTAGATTGCCATATACCGTGCAGGCCCAGTAACATAACTAGGTCGAAAGGTATTCCTTCTTCATTTGATACTGGTAGAAATCTGATGCCATAGGCATCGAGAGGCAGATCCTTTTTCAAAGTCCTTTGAAGAACATCCCAGAAAAAGACTGCATCCCAGCAGTCCAGGAAAACATGTTCAATTGTTTCCGGCTTTTTGCAGAGAAGGCAATCAACACCCCAGGGAACGAATAAGCCTTTTTCTTGCATCCATGTTTTCACGGGCAAGGTCCCAGTGTGCAACTTAAAGAAAAAGGATTTCGCTCCAGGTGTTACCTCCATTTTTTTAACACGGCTTAAGACATTTTGGCCTGGGCCTACACGGTATAATGCTCTATATAGGGGAACAGGAAGAACTGTTTCTACTAAATCTTTGTATAACTTTTTACGCGAAACCGTACTGAGGTATTCCAATGAAAAACGCGTTTTTAGAAAGAGACATGAATCAACAACTTCTTTTAAGAAACCTCTAACACTTGCTTTCATGTGAACAGATGCTACCACAAATTCTGGCAGCCGTCTTCCAAGCCTAAGCTGTATAACAGTACGTATGAATGGGTCTCGATTATTTCGGAAAAACATAAACCGATTAACTAACTGACGAAGGTACAAATGACACAGACCAAGTCCTCCAGAGCGAACCCGTCTGAATAAGTTAGTTCTACTAGTTCGCTCCCAAGAAGAACCCCACAAGAAAACAGCAAATATTCGATGAAGCTTCTGTAGATTCACACGTGAACAATGCATTACCTGAAGGACATACCAGAGCTTACTGACTAAAAATACGTTACAAAATGTCGCTCTGGCGAAAATTGATAGCTGGAAACCATTGAGTTTTTCAGCTTTTTCTCGTAGCTCCACAGCCTGACGCCGCCAGTACGGTTCACTGTCACAATAATATTCTAATGGCACACCTAGGTATCGTACCGGAGTAGTAGTCCATGAAATACCAGCCACAAATTGTGGAGTCACAGGCCATTCGCCGTGCCAGTAACCCAGGCACTTGCTAAAGTTTACCAAACTACCACTTGCATTACAATAAAGGTTCACAATTTTTATGGTTTCAGCGATACTATCATAATCTTTACAAAACACAGCTATATCATCTGCGTATGCCAGTACCCGTACTTCAGCTTCTTGTAGTTTGTACCCCACTATGTTATTGCTTTTCATGACTTTTTGGCAAAATGACTCTATATAAATTGAAAATAGGAGGGAAGACAAAGGGCAGCCTTGTCGTACAGAACGTCTGACATTAATTCGTTTCCCAAGAACTTTGTTGATGATTAGCCGAGTTTTACATCCAGTATATGCCATTCGAACTGTATCTCGAATTACTTTGCCTACATTGACATAGTCTAACAAAAGAAAAAGAATTTCGTGCGGTACTCGGTCAAATGCTTTTTCTAAATCTATCTGGATCATCGCGATGTGATCATTTGTGGCATCGCAGCACTCCAATACACTTCGTGCCTTGTGAATGTTTGTGAATATAGTGCGCCGTTTGATCCCACATGTCTGGTGGTCGCCTACAAGGTTATTAATAACTGTCTGCAGTCTCCTTGCTAGCACTTTCATCAAAATCTTGTAGTCGATATTTGAGAGACTAATTGGCCTGTACGATTTCACTTCACGTAATTTAACTGCGTCCTCAGTTTTTGGTATTAAAATAGTATGAGATAGCAGAAAAGAAGGTGGCAAAGTCTTTATGTCTAAGGCTTCGTTAAAAACCGCTGCCAGGATCGGTGCTAGTTCGTGTTTGAATTCCTTATAAAATGCGGCTGTTAAGCCATCAGGTCCTGGGGACTTTCCCAAATGGAGGGCAATGATTGCTTTTGTCACTTCCGGTTCAGAAATAGGACATTCTAGGCTGTCTTTCCTGCAGTCCTCAACCTTTGGCATTAATTTTAAAAATTCATTCTTGAATTCATCTACATTTACTTTACATTTATCAAATAAAGTGGTGTAGTACTCGTTGAAAGCATCCTCTATATATCTTTGTTCACTTGTAACGTTACCCATGTATTCAATCTGATGTATAACATTCCGCTGAGCGTTTCGTTTTTCGAGACCAAGCATTCTTTTGGTCGGTTTCTCTCCTACGGTCATTTTCTCTGCCCTTGCCCTTATTTGTGCGCCACGATACTTCTCCTCATCAATTTGTTCTAATTTGGACTTTACTGACCTTATATCATTTGTGAATAAGCCTGGCGTTTTGCTGTCCTCTGCTAGCAGTTCTTTGAGATTTAAACGTAGGGTTCTTTCTTCTTCACTCTTTCCGTGTTTTATTACACATGAGCGTTCTATAGCTATCAACTTTATATTCTGTTTAAATTGTTCCCACTTCACTCCGTATTTTTGGTCTCCACTATCTATGTTTACCAACGCCTCTCGAACACTGTCCATAAATTTTTCATCTTCCAAGAGATTAGAATTCAGCTTCCACATGTCCCAGTTAAATACTGGTCTACGTCTATTCCTTTTACCTATTACAAATGATACTAAGCAATGATCACTAAATGAAATAGGGAGGACATTGTACTCACTGATAATCGGAATTAAATCCAGTGATACGTAGGCCCTATCTAGGCGCGCATGACTGGAGCCTTGGAAATGCGTATACAGTGTTGGTCCTTTACCAATACACTCTGCAACATCCTCAAGGTCTAAGTCAGAAATTAGATTCGTTAACGCGACTGTGCTTGAGTCGTTGAAATTGGATGTACTTGTTTTATCATCGGCACTGATCACACAATTAAAATCTCCCATAAGGATGACTATGCGATCGCATTCACAATAAGTACGAATTTCGTCGAATGTTACACACCGTTCATCGACTTTAAGAGGTGCATATAAACAAATCACTCGCCAATTAAGAGAAAACAAGGTCAAATCACATACAACAAACCTTCCGGATGAGTCAGACGTGACGTTTTGAACACTGGCACCTAAACTATTCCGCACAAAGATCACACACCCTGCCGACCTACCAACTGCATGACTGACGCTGGCGGTGTAGCGTCCGGTGAAACGTTGCAGTAGGCTCTCGGTGGCGTCCACGCTCTCCACTTTGGTTTCCTGAACTGCAATAATGTCCAGGTCTTGGTCCATGGCTAGTCTGTAGAGCTGAGTCTGTTTCTTCCTGGAAGCCAGTCCTCGTACATTGAGCGTCGCTGCTTTCACGAACCCGCTCAGCGACGTGATCGGTGAGCGGGTCCAAGCTGAGAGCCCTGCACGTTCACTTATTGGGCTCTCGTCGTCCAGGGTGGATCCATGTTGTTCACCTTTAGTTTGAGCGGCCATCGTCGCGTTTGAGCGACGACGACCGTTGGCGGGCAGCGTTTCGTTTCTTACTTCCACTGACCACCTTCCACTGCATTTCCGACTTTACTTGCGTTTCGTCTACTTGAGCACCGTCGTCTGAATCGCGACGGCGTTTTGCAGACGCCGATTCTAATTCCATGTTTAAGGTATCCAGATCACTAGGCAAATCCTCATTTTCGTGTGGTTTGTTCGCCAAAGAGTGCTGTGAAGCCGAGTTTAGAGGAGTCGAAGCAGCGTTGGCCTGGGACGCCGGCGTTTCAGGGCGCGTTGCTTGCAGCTGCGACGCGGCGTGCATCGCAGGCGCAGGACGCGTCTCTTCGCTAGTCGTTGGGGCCGCTTGACTTCCCATCTTCCGTTCGGCGTTCGTGTCCGGGGCTGAAGAAACTTGCTTGCTTTTCCCCAGCACCGGCGTGTCGTCCGATGTCGTCTGCTTCTGTGGTATCGCAGGCAAAGACGCTTGTTCAGATTCCTCCTCATCCATGAGAAGTTCACTCTGTTGAGTCTCTGGTCGTCGCCCTGCAGCTCGTGCGTATGAACGGTTACACTCATCCTGCTCATGACCGAAAGAGTGGCATTCGCTGCACCTTGGGACCTTACAATCGCGTCGCATATGCCCCGTGCTTCGGCACCGCAAGCACAAAGGCGGTCTTCCCGGCACCACGACCAGTGCCGTACTGCTGCCATAGAGAAATAAAGGATAAGAGTGGACACTCCCGTAGACCCCAGCGGCCCAATCGACCCTAGCACACCTAGTGGTTGGTGAGAGCAAGTGGCGTGCGCTTCCTGTTTCGGTTTCACTGGCGCAAATTTTGAATTACTTTGCATAACCGACGTTTGGCTATGACGAAAGTTCATGATCGCCCAAATGGATAGTTTTTGTAGGTCGTTTTGATTTAGCGATTCCTTGTTTTGTTTTGTTCAGTGGTTCGTGCGAATCGGTCGTGACGTAATTTTTATTTCGATTAAGTTATAATAAAAAGAGATGCAGGTAATGATAATTCACTACGGTTTTATTCATCGCGATTGTGTTTTTCTTTTGGAACGAGTGATCAATGTATATATCAGTCAAAGATACAGAGTATCCGTAATGTTTTATTCAAAGGCAAGGTAGAGTCTGAGAATATAAAAAGCACAATATGACAAAGGTAGACAACAAATGCATCTCGCCTTACAAATAAATTGTAACAAATACAGAGAGAACACAGACAACGCACACATCGCTAGAGTTGGCAGAAGCCGAGAAGCTGGTGAAGTATGACACACCGGGCCAGTGGGTAAGTAAGGACCTATGGCAAAAACATAGCGCACAATGCTGATGAAGAAGGAAGAAGTGACATATACACAGCAATGAAGTCGCGAATCACGCCTGGGGTTAACCGAAATAATGCATATAAAAAAAGAGCACACAGAAACCACACGACACAATATAGCAGAAAGGCTAAAAAAGAAAGGCAAAAGAAATCGCGACACTGAACGCACCCTGTTCATTGGGGCACCTCAATGTGTGGGAGCCGCTTTTTGAAGCCTCTACCGCAGGTCCTGAAGAAATGAAATTACGACAATGTATCAGTAAGAGGCTTAAAATAACACAAACTGAAGCTCATCCGCACCTTGCAGTGCAGCTTCTGCAGCCATGTCACAGTCACTACTTGAAGCGACGCTCAGAGAACCTGCATATAAGTGCAGTTGGTACAAGTTACAAAGCTTGTAGCATGGGGAAACTTAAACAGCTCTTTCAAACGCATAAATTGGTCGAATGTGGAAGAAAAGAGAAGGCACCAACTAGGAAACAAAAAATTTGTGATTTTTGGAATTATCAACAGTGGCAGCTTTCACTGATGAAAGGTATACGTACATGTGCACTCAGGCTTGAAGATAACGTGAAGTAGCCCTTTAAAGTCTTTTAAAACAAGTTGCGCAGGTCAAGAGCATCACAATTCACAAAATTTAAGACTTTCCAAGTGTTACTTCTATAGAGAGGCTTCTCCATCGGCTACAAAGATCTTCACGGTTAACTGTCGCCACTGATTCAATACAAGTGGCTGCTATTGCACATATTTGAGTTTCAGTCAATCACTTACATGGTGCAGCTGGTTGCACACTGGGAACAGCCATTCTTGTAAGCCTTGTGTGCCCAGGGTCCATGAAACTTTGAGCAGTAAAATGGTCGCTACAAACCCTGTACGTTGCGTACAATAGGCTGGCCGGCTTACTAAGGAGATCATCGCGTCCAGCATACTGCATCCATGCTTTCATCCTGCATTGGCAATGAAGTATCAGCTGAAAGGGGAAGTGCTTGAATAGTGATTTTTTATTGTTACCCTCACTGAGCAAGTACGAACAATAAGCCTAAAGACATGTAAACCATACAAAAGCTTTAACACACCTGCCTTCCCGTGGTATGCGCAAGAAACTCGTCCCAGGCTTCTTGTGGGTTCTGCCATTGTTGAAGCACCACGATACACAGCAGTAGCTGCCGTAGCTTGGACCGCCGGACGGCATGGCGTCAGCGCGGTCTGAAAATGTTAGTAAGTGGATGCTTCGCTGTCAAATTACGAAAAAGATATGTGCACGTCATAAGTGTACCAACAAACCCCTTTGAATGATTAGCTAATCGATGCACAATACAAAACCAGTGATACATCTCTGACCCATAAAACTCTGACTTGCAAAGATATACGTCAAGACCACGTACAAAGATCTTCAGAAGTTTCCAGGCCGCTATCCCTTGTAATGCAATGGTATCGCGGCCTGGGAACTTTAGAACACCTTCGTACGTACGCAGTATCAGCAGTACCTTGGGAAGAAAAATCGTAGTTGAAATTTATGCGGTAAAATTATATTGGAAACGTCAAAAAAATTTGTGAGCAGCTTGCACTAGTGGCACAAGGCTAGCGAAAAAACGAAGATGGTGGCCACTTGGCTAGTCCAGATTTGCCTCCGGCACACCAAGAATTATTCGTGTTCCGAGCCTTCGGGAAACGCGTCGTGAAGCATTCGAGACCCAGCGAATGCTTCTCAATATTTTGCACCGAGCCTATGACCTAGCTGCCCAGCTACGCTCAGCGCACAGACGCTCGCGTCCGTGGCAGACGCAGCACGCGTCGCCTCGGCTTGACGCCGTGCCGCCTTTGCTATACTGCATACGTTGCACAATGTTCCCGTCTAGCCGCCGCATAGAGCCACAAACTTTCTTTTTAGCGAACCTCCCAGTCCTTACAAGCTTCAGAAAAAGGTTACAACTGCGTGAATGAGACGCCACGTAAGAAACAAACTCGCATACTCGAAGCGCAACGTGTGTGTGTGCATCTTTCTATGTTTGTTGCATGGTGTCTTATTCGCGCAAGTGTAACCGTTTTCTGAAAAAATGACCCAACAAGACCAACAACATGTCATTCAACAAGCTTCGCTTGAAAACGTGCCTCACCTGTTATCTCACGCACGAAAACGCCGACGCAGCCGACGTTGACTAAAGCGACGAAAGGTTCTCGCTGTCAGTCATGCATGGGCTTGTCGCTGGGTAGATGGTGTTTATGACAGTACAGCTGAAGAAAAATAATCGCGTAAGGTGTGTTGAATAAATTGTTTTTATGTATAAAGAACATACCAAATTTGGGCGTATAATTATTATTTTGTAAAAACAATTCTGTTGCATTGATTATAACTGTTTTTTTTTTGCGCTTGCGCCCTCTGACGTTTGGTGAGAGCACTAGTTTGTTACGTAGTCGTGACGCACTTCCTGAGGCCAGGTTTCGCGGAGTGTCCACTCTTGTCTTCTTCTTTCTCTATGCTGCTGCCAATACGCACCTGATGGGGCAGTTGATCCACAGAAACGCCATCTCGTAGTTGCATGCGTACTACACGAGTGGTCGATTCAACTCCTTCAAAATCCTCAACTCTCCATCGGTCATCGGTCACCTCCTTGACGTCGCCGTATTCATAGAAGGCACGTCGAATAGCGTCTTTTGTAACATCGAACGCTAGCCAGTGCAATTTCATTTTAACTTCTTGCCGCGTCGGGTCAATTACGAGACATACCCGGTCTTTAACTTTGATAACGCCTGCGTCTGTCAGCGCTTTCTTTGCTTCCACGGTCTTCATGTTCAATAGCCACACGTGCGACATCTGATATGCTCCGATGCCACTTACTTGCTGTATGACGCCTAAATCTTTGAGAGGTTTCCTGAAGTCGTCGATGCGGTACGGTCGGCCGCTGACGTCGCAGTGTAGAGCTACTGCTCGACGCATCGCTTCACCTGATGGCAACGAAGGCAGAATAATCCTGTAGTCCTTTGGAACGAGAGGAGACGCTGTACCGCGGCCGGCGTCGGCCGCTGTCGCTGCTCGGGATGAGCTTTCCATCCTGCGTCCGCACGCGTCGGTGACCAGAAGCAGAATGCACTATACCACCGACGCCACGCTTTCGCAAATGCTTCGTCGCTATTTTTGACCGCATCCGCGGCGAAGAAACAAGCCAGCGATTCTGGAGGAAGCAGGTGACTGACCGAGCGTGAACCGGCTGGGCCTCGTGGGCTGTGCTCACTTGTCCGAATGGCGGGCTTTTTGAAGGCGGCTTTCTTAACGCAATTTGTGGTTGTTCAGCCCGTTTAAAATGGCAGTGCGTTTTCAGAATGATTCTTGTAATTATTTATTTGCTGCGAACTTAGGGAATCTGTTTTATTACTTTTTGCCCTTTCTTTTAATGTCACTATTTACACTCACCAGCGTTCCAAACTTTCACTTTAATAAGAGTGATTTTCTTTTTGCATCGTTTTCCAACGTTAGTTTCTATTTTGAAAGTACATAACAAGCATCTTGAGCTTAAAATGCGTAGGTTTATATGTAATAAGTGAATTAACGAATGAACGAACGAATACAGAGAAATGCTGCACACTTTGGCACCCTCTATAGGACTACACTTTAATTCTTGCCACTTTCAGGTTTGGCGCCTAGCGAGCCTGATGTATAGCAAAAAGGTGAAGAAGCTACATTCGTATAGCTTCACCTAAACATCACATTGTGTGGGCAAACTTGGTATACAAATTCGCATGATGCCAAGTTACTTGATCCAACTTCGTAGTGGAAAGCAACGTTGAGTTTTAACAGTTTAAATACACACTAAAACATTATTTACCGCATTTTCGTGCCGAATTATTGACTTCGAATTGTATCCGCAGCAGTTTATGCCATCGTTTATCATCACTACTTTCTATGGTGTTAGTGCTTTAATTCAGGAACTGAGCAAATTCCTTATCCAATGGTTCTCTCTGAATTATTCAAGAGCACAATAACAATGTACACAACGTAGTTCAAGGACACCTCGGAATCCACTGCAGAGACTGCGGCTGCGTGCCAGTTTTTGAGAGTTGCGAGGTATTAAGCAAGCACAACTCGCAGGCCACGCGTGAGATAATTGAAGCTTATCAAATAAACAAGTTTGACGGTAAATGTGTAAGTTGCCCATCGGTTGCGTTGTTGCAAAAGGAGATTGCGTATCTCGATCTTTTTTAAGTTGCATATGCATTTGTTTTCTCAGCCCTTTCAACAAGAGACAAGAATTTTGCTGACATTGTATCGCAGTAGTTGTTCCTGCACCCTTCTACGCATGCCCATTTTTCTCATTTTTCGCCTATATATGTACACCACTCCGATATTAAATCTTTGTTGAAAGTCAGCGCTCTTTTTTGTCTTTGTTTTTTCGCTTCCGGCTACTTGTAGGTTGCGCTGTTCCTGCATTCAGTTATGTCCTACCAACTTGCCCAAGCTTCCACGTTTCATAACTTCATTTCTAGTACAACGGGCCCTTTTTCTTGCTCCTTTGTTCCTCCCAGTGTTTTATTAGGTCGCATCGCCATGGCTGTTTGCAAAGCTAGGTCCTTCGCCTACTGCATCCGTGTCAAGGTCTTGCCTGCAGAGGTGGCATTCCTTTGTGCTGGCTTCACTCCTTCACTTGGACATGGTGCTCGCATTTGCGAGATTTTGCGTTCAGAATGGCTGCGCCAGGCTCGCCTTTGCCGCGAGAGCCTCTATCTGCAGCTACAACGTTCAGAAAGGCCCTCTACTGCCAAGAAGAAATGGCGTGAGTTCTCTGCCTTGGCTGACAGCACGACGGAATTTATGTGGCAACACACACTCCTCAGCCTACGAGCTGTCCCTTCAAAGAAGCCAGTCTTGCCGAAGAACCGGCTACACAACGTTGGTGATGTTGAACTTCCTGAAAAAGTGCATGATGTCTTGCGACTTGGACCAATGTTTTCTGTTGAGCCTATAAAAACGCCACAAGAGCTACTGACACTCGTACGACAAGTTGCTGGACGCACCCTGGACAGCGAGATGAACAGGTGCGTTTCTGATGGTGTGGACGTTTTATTGATTTGATTGATTTGTGGGGTTTAACGTCCCAAAACCACCATATGATTATGAGAGACACCGTAGTGGAGGGCTCCGGAAATTTTGACCACCTGGGGTTCTTTAACGTGCACCCAAATCTGAGTACACGGGCCTACAACATTTCCGCCTCCATCGGAAATGCAGCCGCCACAGCCGGGATTTGATCCCGCGACCTGTGGGTCAGCAGCCGTGTACCTTAGCCACTAGACCACCGTGGCGGGGCAGGTGTGGACGTTTTAACACGTTGTAAACCACCTAGCAGTGCAGTGCCCACTAGAAATATTGTATCTTCCTTAAAAGCACAGTCCTTAGCTCTTTTACCATCGGACATAGAAGGTGGCTTTGCTGTTTTGCCTTCCCTTTTGTTTAAGGACAAAGCCACCATGGCTACAAACTCTGTTTTTAAACCGAGCCACTCTTCTATAGCAAAAGCTAAGTTGAAAGCGAAAAGGCTTTGCAGCTCTCTCGGCCTAGAAAAAGTTGCTAAATGTATTGACAAATCAAAGAAGCTAAGTCTTGACATCTTTTTTACTGCTAAGACGCATATGATTGACTGCCCACTACGGGTTATAGTTTCTGAGAACGGGACCTGGAAAAAACAGGTCGCCTTGTTTTTAAAAGAACAGCTCAACCTTTTAACTATTGACGATCCTTTCCTGGTAAAAGACTGTTATTAAGTTTTTAAGGTCTAATGACAAAGGACTGAAGGCTTTCTCAATAGACGTGAAAGATCTATATTATTCACTTCCACATAACGAACTGCTCCAGTGCTTCGAAGAATGCATTGATTCGTTTGGGTCGATAAACTTCCAGAATGCGTCAGGTATGCCAGTTCAAGGTTTTCTGGAATTGCTTTCATTTTATTTAAAGTCAACAGTTGCATATTGGAATGAGCAACATTTTATTCAAAAAAGCGGCGTTTGCATAGGTTCCTGTTTGGCCCCAGTCCTGAGTGACATCTTTCTCGCGCATAAGGATCGCCACATTCAAAAAGATCTCGACTTGTCTCTCGTTGTGAAAGTCTGTAGGTTTGTTGATGATTTCATTGTATTTATTGATTGCTTGGATACTGTTTTTGAAGTTGTTGTCCTTAGTCTTCTAAATTTGTTTAAGAAGCACTTGTTTCCTCTTGAACTTACGCATGAGTTACCGTCTGGAAATTTGATTAGGTTCTTAGACCTAACACTCTGTCTTAGAAGTACTCATTTGTGCTGGCTGTTTTCACCGAGAAGTGGTAAACCCCTTTTACCTTTCCACTCAGCTCATTCAAAGTTGGTGAAAAGGGGTATCATTAAAGGTTGCCTGGTAAACGCTCTCAAGAGGTCATGCCCGCACTCGATGCATTGCAGTTTCAAAGCACAGGTAGAGCGCCTCTTAGGCGCCGGTTACTCGAGCGCCCTGATTTCTGGTGTTGCGGAAAAACTTTTGAAGCAAATTAAAAATCAAGGAGAACGATCTCAGCCTCAAAGCGCGTCTGTTCCCATGAAATATGTTGCAGTTCCGTATCTGCATAACGTGTCGCATCGGCTGAAAAAAATCGGTAAACGCGCTTCTGTCACTGTTATTTTTTCCGCCCCAAAAAAGCTTACAAAGCTTTGTAAGATGGTGAATAATCCAGCTGCTATTAAAGGAAGATGCACTGTGAAACACAGAACGCGCTTTGTACCTTGTGTTATTGGTGTCGTATATCTCATTCCGCTTTCGTGCGGAATGGTATACATAGGGCAAACCGGAAGGTGCCTTAATGACCGTTTAAAAGAGCACAATAACAATGTACACAACGTAGTTCAAGGACACCTCGGAATCCACTGCAGAGACTGCGGCTGCGTGCCAGTTTTTGAGCGTTGCGAGGTACTAAGCAAGCACAACTCGCAGGCCACGCGTGAGATAATTGAAGCTTATCAAATAAACAAGTTTGACGGTAAATGTGTAAGTTGCCCATCGTTCGCGTTGTTGCGAAAGGAGATTGCGTATCTTGATCTTTTTTAAGTTGCATATGCATTTGTTTTCTCAGCCCTTTCAACAAGAGACAAGAATTTTGCTGACATTGTATCGCAGTAGTTGTTCCTGCACGCTTCTACGCATGCCCATTTTTCTCATTTTTCGCCTATATATGTACACCACTCCGATATTAAATCTTTGTTGAAAGTCAGCGCTCTTTTCTGTCCTTGTTTTTTCGCTTCCGTAGTTACGAAGTAACTACTTGTAGGTTGCGCTGTTCCTGCATTCAGTTATGTCCTACCAACTTGCCCAAGCTTCCACGCTTCATACCTTCATTTGTCAGCGTATTCTGCGCCTGAAGCACGCCTACCTAATGCCTGAAAATCTAGCCTCTAAGAACATCCTGGCCTCTGATGTGATTCAATGTAGCAATTTGATGTCGAATTCGCATGACCGCGTTTTTCTTATGTTTGAAGGCAGGTGAACCAGCCTAATATTCCCCGTGAAGATTTGCGTCAAAAAAAGTGGGATGCAAAGAAAGTGGCGATGGTCCCAGAATTTTTCTTCGTTCATTCCCTCATTCACTTTGTGAATCACTCATTCACTTCAATCATTTACTTAGTGAAGCACCCATGGGAGCTCCAGGACTTACTCATGTTGTAAGTGTGAAGTGCGAAATAACGTTGTTGAATAAAAAAGAAAGACCTATAGAGAACTCAAGGTGAACGTTCAATTAAAAAAAAGGAAAAACGTGCGTCGGCCGGGAATCGAACCCGGGTCAACTGCTTGGAAGGCAGCTATGCTAACCACTATACCACCGACGCCTTTTTTTTTCTTTATTGGCTATACGACCGACGCCACGCGAATCTCTTAGACTGCGTCGTTATTGTTACGCGGATTCATTTCAAGAAAACTAGAACGCGAGCTCGGAGAAAGCAGGTCACTGACCGATCGTGAACCGGCTGGGCGAACCCATACTTTTGAAAGGCGGGCTTTTCAAAAGCGGCTTTCTACACTCATTTTTTGGTTGTTCAGCATAATTCAAATAGCACTTCATTTTGCACTTTTTCTTATTATTTCGTCGTCCACAAAATTTGTAAGTCTTATTAGTTCGCACTCTTTCATTTATAGCCGTCGTTTACACTGATCAGTTTTCCAAGCTTTCAATTTTGCAGGAGCACCTTTCTTTCACAAAGTCTTTCGATATACTGAAAATGCGTGCAATACTAATACCTACAGTGTTACATGGGAACATCAACAAGGTAACTGATTAATTTTGGGATGACCTAATGTTTTTCAATTTTGTGCTTCTTTGGTAATTTTTACCTAATAATCATGTGTAGAAAATCCTGATATGGTTTTATGACCTTGGTACCCTATTCCATGTTTCTAACGATGTAACCATTAGGTGTAAAATAAACTTTAGTTTGATTGTTTGATTGATTCATTCATTTATTGATAGATTGATCGAATAAATAACTGAGGATATCTATGAATTATCGAAAGATGCTTGACAGCATGATTACATGCAGGTTATCTGCACGTCCGCTTTATTCAGACAGTTTTGCCTATTTAAGGATTTGCAGCTAGCGAGTGTCTTGCGTATAGAAAACAGGGAAAGAAGCCACCTGCATAAAGCGCCAAAGCATCACTGAGAATGTGAGGATACGCTATGGAAGTTAGCAGGGCGCTAACTTACTTGAACTAACTCTCGTGAATTCAATGGAAGGTTTTAATAGTTTGATTATAGACTAAAACAATGCTTACTTCGTGTTAGCGTAGTACACTTGAGTTCGAGCACAATCTTCAGTATGTTATGCCATTGAGGATCATATTTTTTTCTTTTACTTCTTTAATTCAACAAAAAAAGCAAAATAAGCTTACCCAGCACTTTTCTCTTGGTTTTGATGATATGTGGGGTTTAACGTCCCAAAACCACCATATGATTAAGAGAGACGCCGTAGTGGAGGGCTCCGGAAATTTCGAGCACCTGGGGTTCTTTAACATGCACCCAAATCTGAGCACAAGGGCCTACAACATTTCCGCCTTCATCGGAAATGCAGCCGCCGCAGCCGGGTTTGGAACCCGCGACCTGCGGGTCAGCAGCCGAGAACCTAAGCCACTAGACCACCGTGGCGGGGCTTTCTGTTGGTTTTATTAGGTGTTTACCTGCTGGGCATAATTTTTCGATGTGCATATGGTATGTCTTCCTTAGATTGTCTTTATTTAGTCTAGTGCACCAAATATAGAGACAACGACAAAGAACGAAAATTCTTTCATTGTTTCGCTCTCGTCACACTACCGAAAAAAAATCAGTTTTTCTTTACTATAGCGGTTTCCCAATCAATGTTATAATAAAATATCACATTGCTTCTTCGGCATGCTGATTCTCACCAGCCAGTGTTTATCAGCCCGCAGGTGATATAATTATGAAGAATTGTGAAAATTCCTTCAGGGAAGACCTAAAGCATCCTGACCAGATTCAGAAAAACTGTTTCGCGTGACACCCTTGCACAATGTTCGCTGAATTACAACGTACCGCATAGCCTCTTCTTGTGGCAGATGTGCATGAAACACTGGCCAGCTCTGTCAAGGAGTAGCTCTGAC
Organism: Rhipicephalus microplus; assembly: GCF_043290135.1. Classification (NCBI taxonomy): domain Eukaryota; kingdom Metazoa; phylum Arthropoda; class Arachnida; order Ixodida; family Ixodidae; genus Rhipicephalus; species Rhipicephalus microplus. The sequence goes on along the minus strand of NC_134707.1, from coordinate 106,504,785 downwards.
AACAGTTCTTTTCGTGTTTAGTTGTACCGGGAAAACCGCAGGTGTGGATCTTACTATACTGTGTGGAGAACAATTATGCGTCATATTTTCGCCACGTCACTCGTCTATGTCTTTCTAATGGTGTCTTTTGTGAAATGAGCGAGAGTTTACTCAATGTAATCAATCAGACTAATATATGCTCATTGCGTTCAGCTTGCACAGCGTTGGTGCCACTTGGGTGCTATCTCTCTTGGTGCTACTAATAAAAGTAAGGTTTTAAGGTACCCAACTCCTTGATTACCTGATTCAGGGGCTGTTGAATATGAATAATTATGGCTGGACTCTTTGTAAGTGGTGTGAATGATGCAATTACTCTCTCAATGTGCAACCTATATTCTGTGACACCTGGTTACACATTTCCAATTCTTTCGCGCTTGATCATTAAGGTATCCTTCTGAACAAAATAATTTACGTATTTTCACCTTGTTCTTTATCGACATAACCCTTGTGTAGCGTCTTTCTACAACCAAGCTTGTGTTAGAGGTATATCCATTACATGCGCCAGCTTTCCATCTAACAGACAGTTGCGAAGAACTTGGCATCATACCAGATTGGCACGGTGGCACCCCATCTTGATGGAGTGCCAGTCTCAGTGGAGCCGTAGCGGACGCCTGAATAAAACACTTTCGCGTTAAAAAAGAATAAAATTTATTTGGGGAAAACGCCCCAGGAAATTCTAATTTGCGCAGATAGTGGTCGAAAAAAGAAGTGACGGCTAAAATATGTAAGCCTCTCTAGTGGGACAATTTTCTATGAGAGTTGATGTAAAATGTGAAAAATCATTTTATTTAGCTGCAGTGAATCCATATTTGTTATTTGAAATATCTGCACATCTACACAGAGTGAATGATGACGAGAGGCTCAGCGCGTTGGTTTAGTAGCTTAGTTACTCGGCTGTTAACCCACAGGTCGTGGTATCGAATCCCTGCTGTGGTGACTAAATTTCCAGTGGAGCCGAAAATATTAAAGGCCCGTATGCGCACATTTGCGTGCAGGTTAAAGAACCCCAGGGGGTCAAAATTTGCGGAGCGCTTCACTACAGCGTCTCTCAGAATAATACAGTGGTTTGGGCGTTAAGTCTAACATATCAATCAATCAATCAATCAATCAATCAATCAATCAGTGAATGACGATGTGTCGGTGAGCCTAAGTCCTAAGGTCCATAATGTCTCCGTATGATTTGCTGACTAGTGTAAAAGTAGGCAAGATTGGCATACAGATGGACGGACAGCGCAGGTGATCTTGTATTGTGATGTCATATGCGTGATTGGTGCACATATTTTTTTATTTATTTTATTTTTATTTACAAGATACTGCAGGCATGGAGCCCAAGCAGGAATGGTACAGGCAGTAAGGCAATCAAGCCAAACATCACACAGCATACAATAATTCAATCATCACACACATACAAACCAAATGCAACCAAACTTATCGTAACAGCGATGATTTAAGTGGGATTGCGTAAATCGCAAAGGGAAACAAAGGGAAACAACATGGCACTGAAAGTAAGCCAAAAAAAAACTGCAAAACATTTTTACATCCTCAGGAAAACATGTGCGTCAATAGAATCTGTCGACAGCAGGGCGGCAAACGGTAAATTGTTCCACTCACAGATTGTGCGTGGGAAAAACGAAAATTTGAAGAGATTAGTTTTGGAGAAATACAGAGTTAAGGCAAGGGAGTGTGAATGACGACCGCGCCGTGTTTCCAGGTGACTAATGTAGGGGCTGTGATAAAATAAGAGCTTCCGGCTAACTATTTGGTACAGTAATTTTAGCCTAAATGATTTACGTCGTGATTCTAATGTTGGGATACCATGTCTTTCCATTTGGGCAGAAACGGAGTCTTTTGGACCGTACATACCATAAATAAAGCGGACGGCCCTTCTTTGAATTCTTTCGAGGCATTCGATATTGGTTTTAGTGTGAGGATCCCAAATAACGCAGGCATATTCAAGTTTAGGTCTAATTATAGAAGTATATGCTAAGTATTTAACCTCAGAGGGAGCGGTTTTGAGTTTGTGTCGTAATAAACAAAGTTTACGGAAAGCGGCAGCGCATATGTTAGTTATGTGAGAGTTCCAACTTAAGGTACTGGTTAATGTTACGCCAAGATATTTGTGTTCATCTACTTGCTTAAGCGGTTGGTCACAAGTACAATAACAGAATTCAAGAAGGTGTTTCTTTCTAGTCATTCGGAGGTAACCTGTTTTGTCATGGTTTAATTGCATGTTTGTAGTTTTACTCCAAGAAGCAACGTTTTCTAACGCCGAGTTTAACGCAAGTTGGTCCTCAATGCTATTAATTTCATTAAGAAGTATACAGTCATCTGCAAAAAGACGTATTTGGACCGGACTGTTTATAACGTTAACAATGTCATTACAAAAAATAAGGAAAAGTAAAGGGCCTAGCACACTTCCCTGCGGTACGCCAGACGTAACAGGGAGAGCGTCAGAAGTGCTTCCATTAATGTCGACGTACTGTCTACGGTTACTTAAATAGGCAGTTAGCCAAGAGACGATGAACGCTGGAATCCCGATTTGAACTAATTTATTGATTAATTTGTCGTGCGATACGCGATCGAAGGCCTTACTAAAATCTAAGAGTATGAGGTCAACCTGTCCCCCCTTATCAAGAACTGAAGAAGCGTGGTGAACAACTGTAAGTAGTTGAGTGACGGTCGAGAATCCCTTGCGAAACCCGTGTTGAAATGGAGAAAGAATTTGATGGGTATCTAAAAATTGTGTAATGAACGTAGAAACAACGTGTTCAAGTAACTTACAGGCGGATGATAACATAGATATGGGTCTGTAGCTGGGAATTAAGAGTGGGTAGCCTTTTTTGGGAATAGGTACGATACGGGCTATTTTAAAATCAGAAGGTAGCGTGGCCGTACGAAGAGAAGATTCAAAAATAAGTACAAGAAATTTCGTCAAAGCTTAAGCATAACGACGGAATAATGCGTTTGGGATGCAATCGGGCCCTGGCGTCGATTTGTTTTTTAATCGAAGTAACATATTTAAGACACCATTGTGCGAAACAATATTGACATCAGGGTATGAAGCTATTGAATTACTCTGTTTCAACTGAGACTGCGAAAATACGCTATGGAAAAACAAATTGAAGAATTGAAGTGATTCGCGATTGCTCGAGGATTAGTCAATTTAGAGCCGTCGACTGAAATTTCAGTTATGTTTTCATTGCGCTGTCTAATAAAGTTCCAGAATTTATGTGGTTCCTCTCTTAGGAAGTTCGGTAAAGTAGTGTTAAAGTAGAAATTTTTGGCGCGAGTAATAGCATTGAAAAGGGTAGCACGAATTTCGGCGAGTTGTTGAGGCACTGTACGTTTTTTTCGCAAGCGCTTGGCTTTGCGTTTAAGGTGAATTATAGATCTAGATATCCATGGCGTATATTTAGCGGTCTTCTTAACTTTATCGGGTCCGAAGTTTCGCAAACAGAATAAACACATATTTTTAAATTTATTCCAAAGGACTTCAACATCGTGATCATTAAAACTTGGCCAGGTATTTTCTAAATACTCAGTAATTGCAGTGTCATTAGCTTTCGCAGTCTTTCACTTTTTTGAGAGCTGGGCAACTTTTTGCATATTTGTAATGAAGGGAAATGGATGCAAAAACAATTTTGTGATCTGAGAAACCATGTTCCACAGACACGTGGTACTTTTCGAAAGATCTGGGCAGGAAAACAAGGTCAAGTAGAGTGGATGAATTGCCACAAACTCGGGTTGGTTGCTGAACTATTTGAACAAGGTTGTGTGAAAACATAATGTCGAGAATTTCGTCACTGTGACAAGAATCGGGTCTTGTTTTCAAGCGGTCCCAATCAAAGTTGGGCAGATTAAAATCCCCTAGCACGAAAAGCTTATTTTTACTGAAAGAGGCCAAATGAGATCGCAAATTTACAAGAAAATCGGGCCCAGAATCAGGCGGTCTGTACACAGCGATAACAATGATTACTTTGCTTCCGAAAGAAACCCTTAAACATAGGCTTTCAGTATCTGGCGATTGCGCTAGAAGGGATGCTTTTATACTGGTTTTCAAAATCACTGCAACACCCCCACCTCTAGTTGGCCGGTCTCTTCGGAATATTTTGAAACTTGGCGGAATTAAGTTGTCATCAGGTATTTCACTGTGAAGCCATGTTTCAGTAATGATGGTCAAGTGTGAGCTATGACATAACATAAGGGCTTCAAGCTGTGCCGTTTTGTTAACGAGACTGCGGGCATTTAAGTTAACGACCCTGATGGCAAGTTCAGATGACTGTCACAGAGCGGACGGGTTAGGATTGTTACCGTTACCATTGGAGGACGGGTCTACGACGTCAACCGGGAGAGTTTTAATGCTAATCACCCCACTGGATTGTGAAGGCACGCGCCGTTGATCAGAAAGAGTGAAGATTTTTTGCCGCTGATTAGAGTTTGCGTTCCAGATAAAAGTATCGCCGTCAACGTGCAGTTTATCATGTACGAGGTAAACTTTTTTTACCAGCAGCTTTCTCACTTTTGGCACTTTCCCAGAGCATTTTTCGTTTTTTTAGGGTATGTGCTGAGTAGTCATTCTGTATGTCAATTTTAGAGCCCTTTAGTTTTTTTGCATTCTTGAGGACAGCAACTTTTTCATTAAAGTCCTGAAAAAACAAAATAACTGGCCTTTTGACTGGACCTTTGCCTAGCCTGTGGATTCGACCTACGGATTCGCACTTAACTCCCAGTTTTTCTTGAAATGTGTTCCTAATGACTTTTCGCTTAAGATCGTCTTCTGTTTCGTTACGGTCTTCAGTTATTCCAAACACCACCAAATTCGACCGTCTGCTTCGGTCTTCAAGGTCGACAAGTTTGCGCTTCTGGGATTCCACCGAAGTAGAAAAGGATCTTATGGCGTTGTCGATGTGGTTTAATCTTGCAGTTTTAGATTTAAGCTCGTTAATGTGAATATCCAATTCTAAAAAACGGCTCTTCAAGTCCCCTAAAAGGCTTTCAGTTTTCGCTTTCAGATCAGCCACCTCTCCTCGCAGAGCTTCTTGCCCTTCCAAAATTTGTACCAATAATTCTTGGGTTTTAGGACCTGGATTGGTTTCAACATCTCCACAAAGAAGTAATTCTAGAACAAGAAAGCATTCATAAGCACATTTGCACCACTGATCGGGGCACGGCAGGACCAGCAGAAAAGGATTGTTGCTTTTAAGACTGGTGTAAACTGAACCAACCTGCACGAGGTAGAAAAACGGCTTAAAACGAGCCATGCTCCCGCAAGGTCCGCCGTGCCCATTGAAGACAAAGTGTTGGAGACGATCTTTTATAGGCACCGCATCGGTAGACGTCACGGCCCCGAGTTGCGTAGGTGGCCGCAGGGAGACGATGACGTCACCCAGATGTGGCACGTGTGGGCGATGTGGCTCTTTGACGGATAGTCGCTGGTGCAAGGGCGGCGGGAAAGTGTCCGAGGGTGAGGAGAACTGTGCGGCCAACGGGTTGGCCAGCGCAGGAAAGCAGCTTAACAAGCCCTGCATGAGGTAGAAAAACGGCTTAAAACGAGCCATGCTCCCGCAAGGTCCGCCGTGCTCATTCATATAAAGTCGGTTTTGCAGCTAAAGCTGTATGTAGCTAAGCGAAACGAAAAACCGTTCGGCATCAGTGTCAAGAGGGCTCCCTGTTGACTGTGCTTTCAATTACGTCGTTCTCAGCGGCATGTTCAATTACCCACGCCATTGGCTGTGTTGTGAGTGACTTCGTCCGTGTCCACTCGCAGCCGTTGCCGCGGCCACGGGCATGTCATTTTTTACTGAAAGCTTCCACACGAGTAAGCCGCAAATACTCTAGAAGAGTTCCGAAAGTGGGCCCGTGAGAAACCATGCAATCCCCGGCCCGATGGTGCACTCCGGGCCCACAAAACAGGCCCGGTAGGCCGAGTGAAGCCGTGACGTCTTACCGGTAATCCAGCAGCATTCCAAGCCATTCCAAATCGGGAAAGGAAATTCGAGAGCCGATGGTGGCCGGATCCTGCAAACCATGCCACCGAGTTAGCTAGCGATGTCAATGGTTTTCAACAACGCCGCGTCAAACAGGCGGCGCTGCGGGCACAACAACCTTAGAGTTACTTTATATCAGAATTTCGCATACCTTTTTCTTCACCGCTCACACCGCTATTCCATGAGCGCTGTCACATGGTGCAAAGTGACGTCAAACGTTCAAGTTCACGCGGCGAAGGCAACTTTACGTGCGCGATGGCGCGGCGCCTGCGCGTTCTCTGCCCGCACAGATTTCAGCTTCATCGTGACTGCCATTAGGGCTTTTAACTTGTACATGTACGATTTGCGTTACCATGTTACCAGACAGAATCTGCGCATGCGTGGGTCTTTAAAGAACGTAAACTTTTGTGTACAGAAAAGTACCCGCCGGGTAGGCAGTACGTATACGGCGCTGTTTTGCTAATCCACCTTTCTTCGTAGAAACTCGCGATATTCGCATGGCGGAGACTCCAGTCATCGTGTCAAAATAAGCCGAAGTGCGCGTGCGAATGGGATTACATTGTTCCAGCAGCTAAAAGTGCTACAACATGGGAGCCACAAACGTCTGAGCCACCGACAGACTGCATAGGCGGCGTCGTCTAACGGTTTCAAACTGAACCAGGCGATCACAAAATTGTTTTGTCAGAAACATTGTGCATTGTACGTCTGGTGTAAAAACCGCGTTGTGGCGTTATCACGAATGAGTTTCTTTATTTTCACCTCACTCAGTTAAATGTTGAGTTTGACTTACCAAAACCACCATATTTTAATGAAAGACGCCGTAGTGTAGGGCTCCGAAAGTTTTGACCACCTGTGGTTCATTAACATGCACCTAAATCTAAGCACACAGGCCTCAAGCATTTTCTCTGCCTATAGCAACATACCGCCTCACTGCAAACGTGCAATCTTGTTTAGAGAGAGAAAGACAAAGACGCAAGGAAAGGCAGGGAGGTTAACCAGACGCACATCTGGTTTGCTACCCTGCACTGGGGAAGGGATAAAGGGGAGAAAAGAGGTTGCGTGAGTAAGTCGGTGGCACGCCGCCGGCGCCAGACCATCGCGCCGCATTTCTCTCCTGCGTGCGCGACTAGTGGCTTTCCTTCACAGCCGTGGAACAAATGGCGGACCCTTTGCGCCACTCTGCTACCGTAGGGAGAATATACAGTAACTCAGCATCAACTTGATGATTGAGGAAGCGCGTTAACCAGGGTGAACACCCCCTTTTCGGAGGAAGTTTCTCCAAGCGGCTCTTCGGCTGCGACGTCTGTGCGTGCCTGTGGTTTGAGAACATTCACTGTCATTCATGCATTGCAAAATGCGTTTATTTTCTCTTACATTCATCCATGCCCGTGATCATACGGTGCACTAAGGGCAATATCAGAAATAAACAATGTGGTAAACCTAAATAAAACATGTGGGCCTCATTAAAAGCATGAACATGAAACCAATGGTTGTGAAAGGCTCTATTGCAATGATTATGACTTTCAGTACCAGCACTAAGCTGCCAGGGTGGTAACGTCTATCCTTCCTGCCAGGCGGGGCATCTATTCCATTTGCAGTAAGGTCCCTAGATGAAACAAGGTAGCGTCACTCATTGTTCTCGAGCCGTCCTCCTCACTCTCTCGATTACTCCTCTTTTTTTTCTCTGCCACCCGCGTCTGTAATTCGTGCATTACTTGCACGTGATCTTGCTAATGGCTGGTGGTGTTATTTATTATTATGCAAAAAAGGTTCAAAACGAGTACGCATGCGCATATGGCTCCAGCCGGATTCTCGCCGTGACCAAAGACAAAATCATAGCCAGAACATAAACTGAAGACGAGGAGCGTTCCGGTGTGCGCTAAGTCGACAATGATTGTTTCGCCATGCTCGTTCAATGCAACATCTGCGTTTTTCAGCAATGCTACGTTGCCGTGAAGAACAGAAAATGGTTTCGCTCTCTTCAACTTACCTCGTGCTTTCCGAGATGAAGTGCACCATTAAGTGCAACTATGAACCATTTCACGCGAATGCTTTCGTGCAACTCCGTCAACGTATGTCGACGCGGATCTGCGAAGCAAGTTCACTTGTCGGTTTTTATTGAAACGCCAGACACGCGTCTAATGCGTGCCTAGTGCATGCCAGTTGGTATAAATACATGTGGGTATGCACGTATACAGAACAGCTGTAGGTTGTAATCAACGCACCTTCAGAGATATTTCACTCTTGACCAGTTCCCGCTTGAGCCGAAACGCGCTGCTTCGAGACACCTCACCAGTAGAACTCTCACTTTTCAGGAAGTTCCCAGCACCGCATCAGAATCACTTGGAATCACAATTCTCCAAATGGGCACATTAAAAAAAAACGTCATCGCAGTGCTGCTGGACGAGTGTTCGTACCAGTCTGGTCGTAGTTTTTTTTCTTGCGTGTGCACAAGTCGGTTGTAATCAATCGTCACAACGTCACGCCCTGTGGCCACTTACAGGATTCAGCAAGAAGCACATTCACTGTGTCACAGCACGAACAAAACACAATCGGAGAAGTGGACTAGTTAGAACTGGACGAAATACCGCGGCCGTGGAACTAAAATGTACTACGCGAGGCGCCATGGCAAGTGGTGTAAAGTATAGAACTGCCCAACGTTGCCGGTTGAGTAACGCACATCTCGCTTGCTCTTGTTTTGTGCCGTTTATGTTCATAAAGGTAACTGTTTATTCTACGTCTTATTTTGTTCATTTTGTTTCATTTACATCTATTCACCGTAGCAAGAGAACCCAAACATTCGCGTTTGGATGAAAGTTTTAAACCTTCTAGGGGGCGCTTCAGGCAAATCGGCGAGGAGGAAAAGGGAGGGTGTCGCTACCTTGGAAACTTGTTTCATCTAGGGACCTTAATTTGCAGCAAGTGGGCTACCTCTTTTAAAGCGCGTGGATGAGGTAGGCGGAGCGCTCCCGTTGTGACAAGTGGTGCTATATCCCTCTCGATAGCTGGTGTGCTTGATATTCAAAACTGTAATGAAGCCAACCTTGGCTTGAGATGCACGCTACTAGAGTCCATGGCTCAAGTATACAAAATATAATAAATATTTTAATTAGCTGTGTTGAACTGAATCACCTGATATGAAGGTAAACGATATAAGTTGTGCTGTGATTGCTGTGCGAGTGTCGATCCAACCTGATCGTTACTTATTCAAAGTTTGTGATTTAAAGCGTGACCACGTGAACACTCCATGCACCGGTTTGTAAATGCACGTGTGGCTAATGAAGCCAGGACTAGACGAGTGCTGACTAGATCTGCTCTGCCACAGCCTTTCGCGACAGAGCACAAGCTCCGTAAATTTCTTTATTAACGAATTCAAAACATATACTTTATGGTAGATTTACCTGACCATGCCATCTCAGGTTGACGATGATGCTGCCATCGAACTAAAACTAGTTACTTTCTGACACCAACATGCACTGAATGAGCGTGCAGCTTGCAAATGATTGGTAAGCATCAGGAGTCATTATCCATATTAAGGCAGAAGAACTAATACTTTCTCGAACGCAAGAATTTACCATGAGTTTCGGCGGAGGCAGTGTCACAACAAGGCGGTCGAAATATCGCCATCAGGTGAGCATTTCACAACATGAAGTCAGCCTGTCGTCAGAGTTTGCAAGAACTTGTGACTTCATTGTGATGTCACTGTCACTGTGAAGTTATTGTCATGAGGCAATTCATAAAGGAAGCTATCGTGTACGTTTCTGTATGACGCAATGAAGTAATCATCAAGAAATTAGCTGACGTGAGCATTTGTGCACACAAGTTAACAAATAACATATTTGCACCAGAGAAACAAACTAAGCCAGGAAGAGAGAAGGGCACGGTTGCCACATTTTCGCCATTATGCCGAAAAGTTAAGCATTCGTTTTTTCAGCGTCTTCAAAACGACCAGTTGGCAGCATTTTTGCAATTTTTTGTAGTTTTAGGCTCACCAATAGAAGGTGAAATTTACGCGCAATTGAGTACGTCTATCCTGTTCCTCGGGTGTAACTCCTCAATTCACCAAGATTGTGGAGGCACAGGTGCACTGGTGCATCCGCCAGCAATCTCTAAGCACAATTTAGGTCAGTGGACTTCTCGCGTGCCGTGACGTGGTGGTGTGTACTTAGTTCTTTAAGGGCAAAAGAGCTTCAGGCATTTTTAAACTTAGGCTTCTGAACAATGTAGGTGACGGTTAGGCAGCGTGTTCTGACCACAGCTTCAGCTGTTGCAAACAGCTTGTCGTCTTCTTCCCTGCTGTAGTACACCCTAATTTTTTATGTAGAGTTTAATTTTTTTCATTAACATTCCTTTCGGGCCGGCCAAGAAGTCCGCTTCTTTGGACAGCCTTCATAAACTGCGCCGATGCGAATGTTTAGCGTAACCATGACCGCACAGAAAAAGTGGTGTGTGTATTCCAATAGTTACGCACTATATGCTTTCAAGTTTACTACCTTTGTTGTTAATTAGGTTGTTTGATTATCAAACACACGATTGCACTCAGTGAAACTCTCGAAATTCGCAAGAAGGCTGTACGCATGCCATCCTTCTTTTGTTGTAGCGACTGCGTTATTCTGAATTCGCCACAAGTATAACCGTCGCAAACTTTTTTTATCGGACGCAAGCATTCAGTGGCGCTGAGGGTGCATGCACGCCGTTTCTGAGTACAACCATTGTCAAGCAGTCGATGCAGCTGGTGTTTAAAAAAATGTCAACATAATTAAGGAACTACATACAGTATTGTTCTTCTTGGGGCTACAACTAATTAGCAGCCTTCAATACTAGGCACACCACACAAATGTAGAGTGTCGCCTTTTTTGGCGAAAGTTGAAAAAAATGGTGACTTTTGGCGACTTTTCACTATTTGTTTGGCGAATTTCACTCGAAAGTCAGCAGCAATACTGGGGAAGGGTACCATGAATACGAACCTAAATGAGCCTAACAAAAATATAAATCTATCTTACGACGCTAACCGTTCACAAAAGGCATTTTTAGTAGGAAAGGGCAGTGTGACCCTTCAGTAGACGCGGTGATGCTGGCGGAGGCAGTAGAAACAAAAAGCTGACGCACTCGTGAAGATAGGAGGGACTAAATATGAGGTGAAAGCCCGTTGTTACCGTCATGGAGATACTCTACCAGCCACCACTCTTACTCCCTGGTCAACTTCAACACTCATTCCTGACTGAGCCGCGTCTGCTAGCGCTGCTGAGTGCACCAGTCTTTAAAATGCCAAGCATTTCTTAGCGAACTTGGGCGATTTTAAGCGTATCTATCTATCTATCTATCTATCTATCTATCTATCTATCTATCTATCTATCTATCTATCTATCTATCTATCTATCTATCTATCTATCTATCTATCTATCTATCTATCTATCTATCTATCTATCTATCTATCTATCTATCTATCTATCTATCTATCTATCTATCTATCTATCTATCTATCTATCTATCTATCTATCTATCTATCTATCTATCTATCTATCTATCTATCTATCTATCTATCTATCTATCTATCTATCTATCTATCTATCTATCTATCTATCTATCTATCTATCTGTCTATCTATCTATCTATCTATCTATCTATCTATCTATCTATCTATCTATCTATCTATCTATCTATCTATCTATGTAGCCGCTTACGACTTTTAGCTCTCCTGGCAGTTTCCTTAATGGTATCAAAGAAAATTTGATATGGCATCTTATGACTGTATGAAGAACATATTTGACTAGTCATAACATAAAATTCATGACACGTATGACGTGAATGTGATGATTTACATTTCATGGTCCTGCAGCTCTTGTGGTGGTTCCGTTCACATGACATGTTGCAAAGCTGGTATGGCATGACATGATTGCATGCCGCACACAAACAACCGACTCCAACATCAAAATCATGACATGCATGTCATGTAACAACATGACTACATTATTATTTTATTTATTATTTATTTACAAATACTGCTGTCTCGGTTCCGAGACATAGCAGGAGTGGGTACATGTTTTAGTACAAAGAAAGTACAACAAAAGAAACGCTAAGATTATACAAACAAGATGAAGAAATGATAAACTTACATAGCTTGAACAAAAAACTCTTATCAGGTGCAAGTACAGATGTAGATAGGAACTCGGAAAAAGAACAACCACTAAGACAATGCAAAAACAGCTGAAAACTATATGGAATTACGTAGTTTCTCAACGAACTCTTCATGAGTCAATGCGCGAAACGAACCATCCAAATTGTTCCAGATTTCAACAGTGTATGGAAAAAATGAATACTTAAAACAGTCAATATGTGCCCTGAAAGGAATAATGTTTAGTCTGTGGGTTTGTCTAGTGACACGTGTATTAGCGGGTACAAAAGAGAACGGTGCTTGAATACCGAAAGGCGTGTGGACGATCTTGTGCAGCAATTACGCATCAATTACATGCCATGCTTGATGCATTTGTGGCCGTTTCGCTCGCGCCACATAAACCAAATTTAGTATTACGGCTCGTGAATGGAAGACGAAGGTATGTGACTGGTTCAAACATCTTCATTATGAGATGCGTGTCATGGAACAACATGACATGCCGCGCTCATGATGTGCTGGCGGCCGTATCGCTAGCTTCACTTATACCAAATTGGGTATTACGGGACATGAATAGATGATGAAGGTATGATACTTGTGCAAATATGATAAACATGAGATGCGTGTCTTGTAACAACATGACTACATGTTACGCTAATGATGCACTCGCGGCAGATCCGCTCACTTCACATGTATCAAACTCAGTATTGCGCGACGCGAACGGATGGCATAGGTAAATGACACATCCAAACATGATAATCATGACATGCGTGTCATGTAACAACATGACTACATGCCGCGCTCATGATGCGCTCGTGGCCGTTTCGCTAGAAAAGAAAAAGAACGCCGAACACACTTTGTCACACGCGATGGTGTAGCAGAAGACGCACACGGATCACTCCACGCGACGCAGTTTAAGAAGAAAAGAAAAAAATTCACACACAAGTCCGCGTACAGCAAACCCTGAGTACAACACGAAGCAGCCATGAGTCGACCTAAAGTTCTGTAAAGAGGTACTTTTTATTCATTACCGTGTAACTTGATGGTAGAGCAGATCCGCGCGGCCTTTGCCTATGGATCAGCTTGCCGACGTTTCGGTGCTGCTGCAGTCATGGGGTTGCCTATATTTACACTGGAGAGAGCTGTGGCGCTGGTGTCTATGGGCTTACGAAACCATTACTTGAGACCTACCGAAATTTTAAGCAGGAAATTCTAAGGGAAAAGATATTGTGAGCCCTGACTATGTACTTCATCTGTATGACCAAACCATTTTAGTGGTCATCATCGTATGTCACACGGGCTGGGCTCTTTGGCTCGTGCATTTGGATTGAAAATATAGCCTCGTTACTGTCGTACTGGACGTGGTCTCTATTTTACCCTCTTTCGCGAAACAGGGCACCAAGTTTGGGAAGCCGAATATATTATTTTAGTCGGGAGACGTGGGTGATCTCCGTGTGGCGGCAACGGCAATCAGGAGCCGCGTTGACAGGAGCAACACGACAGTTGACTTCGGATGTTCGTTCGAGGACGGTTTATGGACCGGGATATCGGTGAAGGAATTTTCGGCAGAGCTCAGGTGCACGAACAGTTGTCCACAAAAGAACTTCGTTGCCCGGGCGGAACAGAACAACCCGATGCTTTGCATCAAAGTCAATTTTTCTCTTGCCCTGAATGGTAGCAGTATTGGCACGGGCGATTTCATAGCAGCGGGTTACGCAAGCGGCAAACTCTTCCGGGAGAGATGAAGATAGAACAAAAAATGTCGACAAAAAGGTGATATCGAGAACAAAAGTTGGTACATGGCTTTACACGAGAAAAAAGGGAGCTGAAATTCATCATGCGCTGTATGGCAGTACTTTATGCTAACTTGACGAAATGAAGTATAGATTCCCAGTTTTGTCAACCGGTTGAACGTACATAGAGATCATGTCGTACAAAGTTTGATGAGAATGCTCGGTCAGCTAGACCAATGGTTTCTGGCTGATACGCTGATGTGGTCTTGTGGTTGGTGTTAGTGGCCTTGGGTACTTCAGCAAGGACGTGAAAGAAATGTCTCGCCACGGTCACTAAGAAGCACATGTGGTACGCCCTGTCGTAAAATAATGGTGAGAAGGAAAAAGTTGGCGACTTCAGAGGTAGCACTAGACGGAAGAGCTGCCGTCTCCGCGTAGCGAGTAAGGTGGTCCACGGCAGTAACAATCAAACGGTGACCGGCGGGCATAAAAGGAAGAGGGCCGTATAATTTTATGCCCACAAATTTGAAGGCAGTGGACGGGCACGGCAGTGGTTGCAATGGTCCTGCGCGAAGAGACGTGGTACGTTTTCGGTGCTGGCATGACGCGCAGGAAGTGTCGTACTTGTGACAGAAGTGGAGAGGCCAGGCCAAAAGCAGCAAGTCTTGAGGTGGTCGTAAGTCTTGTGGAACCCTAATTAGCCAGCTATCGTATCGTAATGAAACGCTTGTAAAACTTCCAGACAAAGTGAGCGAGGAATGACGGGAACCCTATGGTTGCCGAGAGGAAGGTAAATTTGCTGAAATAATGTTCCATCTTGAAGCTTGAAACGAGCAAGTTGTCGTCTTAGGCGGCTGTTTGAGCACGCGATAAGCCAGTGAGCCGATCGATGATTGTGCGGCAGTAGGTATCGGCATGTTGGAGCGAGGTGAGTTATGTGGGCAAGAGAAAGTCCGCCGTGGCAACGAACTCTTTCGATCCAGCAGATGACGGCTGGCTCACTTAGGCGGGCGGTGACGAGCAGATGGAAGGTGACACTTCGGCGCTTTGCGGGAGTGGGCAACGTGACAAAGTGTGGGCATCTTGGTGCTGTCGACCCAACCTATATGTGACGCTGTATTCATGCTCCTGCAATCGTAGTACCCAACGGCCTAAGCGTCCCGACAAAATTTTGAGAAATGATAACCAACACAGAGCATGATGGTCAATCACTATTGTGAAATGCCGGCCGTATAAATAAGAATGAAACTTTTGTACGGGCCAAGCGATGGTAAGACATTCTTGCGCAGTGATGCTGTAATTTCGCTCAGCAGGTGAAAGAGTACGACTCGCGTAGGCCACGACTTCTTCTTCGAAAGGGTGGTTCCACTGAAAAAAGACAACACAGATGCCAAGTCTGCTTGCGTCAGTATGTAGCAGAGTAGGTGCTTCAGGCTCGAAATGGTGAAGCACTGGCCCTGATGGGAGGCATCGCTTAAGGGTGTGAAAAGCGGCTTCGCAGTCATCCGACCAGACAAAGGGTGCACTCGTGGTCAGAAGTTTGTGCAGAGGAGCCGCAATAGAAGCGAAATCACCTACAAAGCGACGGAAATACGACGCCAAGCCAAGGAAGCTGTGGAGGTGTTCGGGTGTGGTTGGTGTAGGAAAGTAAAGTACAACGGCACCTTGTCGGGATCGGACTCAACGCCATGTTTACTGACGCCGTGACCAAATACATTGATGCTGTTACTGGCAAACCGACACTTCTTAGTGTTGAGCTGTAGACCAGCTTTAGCTAAACACGTGAGGACTTTGTCTAGAAATTCTAGGGGCTGTGAGAAGCTGGACGAAAAATTGACAGTGTCGTCCAGAAAGCAAAGGCAGGTCTTTCATTTTAATCCCTACAGTACCGTGTCTATCCTTCGTTTGAATGTGGCTGGGGCATTGCACAGGCCGAAAGGCGTCACATTGAATTCAAAAAGCCCATATGGCGTAGCAAACGCAGTCTTCTCTTTATCAGACTCGTGCATTGGAATCTGCCAATAACCGGAGCGCAAGTCGAGACTTGAAAAGTACTCGGCACCTTGTAAGGTATCAAGAGCATCGTCAATGCGAGGCATTGTTTAGACGTCCTTACGAGTAATTTTGTTGAGCGATCTGAAATCAATGCAAAACCGTACCAAGCCATCCTTTTTTTTACTAGTACGACAGGAGAAGACCATGTGCGTGTTGAAGGCCTGACGACGTTGCTCCCGAGCATGTCGTTGACTTGGTCTTCTATAAGTTTGTGTTCAGAAGACAACACACGGTAAGGGTGGCGGCGAATGACTTGGGATCCGTAGGTGTCGATACGATAAGTGGCTACTGTTTTTTGATGAAGATCTTCGGAACAAACGTCAAAGCAAGTTTTTTGCTTCACTAATAACGCTAGCAAGGCATCAGCTTGCATTGGATTCAGATGTTTACACAAAGTGGCCTTGAGAGCACGAGATGAATCTTTCACTCGCATACACTTTGAGATCGACAAAGCAGATGAACCAGTGACGACACAATCTGGTGCTTCTTTGGAAATGCTGGTAACAGTGGTCTCTCTAGCAGAAGTAGTGGTTTTGGTGTCATGTTGCGGGTGGTGATGCTTGCATAACCATGCGAGAACCGCACTAAACAAGATGCGACGGTGATCCCTCGAAAAATGCAGCGCTGGCAACGAACAACCGCAGTGTCCCCGTAGAGTATGTCTCGTGACTTGATTGTGAGGACACGTTCTTGTCCGGGAGGCAGGAGGAAATGCGCAGCTGTGACAAGGTCGGGCGACGAACGGTCGGCAGCAGAAGAAAGCTCATTGTTCGTAATACGAATGACACGCCCACCACACGAAGTTACAGCAGACGCAGCTGACAAGAAGTCCCAGCCTAAGATTATCTGATAAGCGCATGAAGACAGCACATCCAATTGTATGTGATGACGGATTCCATCGATGAGAACACGAGCAGTACACAATCTGGTCGGGCAAATCGGACTCTCTATAGCGCTGCATAACATAGGACCAACATAAGAAGTTTGTACTTTACGCAGGTGAAAACACAATTCACGATCAATTACCAAAATGGCGGCTCCAGTGTCTATAAGGGCGTCAACAAAAACACCTTCCACGCAAAGAGGCAGTAAATTAGCTGGGCGAGATGGAAGAGTTGTAACGTTTCGACAACAAGCAGTTTTCCTCAAAAACTGCACCTTCTAGTTTTCCAAGTAAAGAGAGATCAGCGCAGGACGCAAGGGTGATGACGTACGCCGAAACGGTGACGGAGAATGGCGGTGAGATGAACGAGAAGTTGAGGTCCAGCTTGACACTGTGGAGGGGAAGGTGACCTACGGGAAGTGGGCTGATACGGTGCGGGATCGTATTCATCAGGTCTCGGGGCAAAGTCTCTTTCTTAAGCTGGATAACCACGTCATTCATCCTGCTAACGGTTGCGGTAAAAACGGGATACATGACTCCTTTTGCCACAGTAGAAGCACATGGGGTGCGGAGGACGCCATGAAGTATAGTGGGGTGGCCTTCTCCCTTGCGTTGCTATCGCAGCCAAATAGTCACATCCAATGTCCGCAGGCATAGTTGGAACTGGTGCAGGGGCCAGTGATGAAACTTCTCCGTACGAAGGCGCTGGAAAGCGCACAGGAGACGGGGCAAGTACAGCGCTTGGTATTGATGCTATTTCGTCCTTGATTATATTACGCAGGTTAGGAGTAGGTGTGCAGACAGACGCAACGGTTGGGGTGCCTGAAATAGGGCCGTGGTGTTCCTCTCGGACAATTGTGCGGATAAGGGCACACACTTCATGCTATCCGGTAAAGCGAGCGTCGCAGGAGGTGTGTGGAAGGCGCATGGAATGAAGCGCGTCCAGGCATTGGCATGTGGTGATGACGTCCCAGACGGTAGTTGGATTCTGGATAACGAAAGCATTGAAGGCCACAGAGTTGATACCTTTCAGTAGGTGTCGGATGCGATCGGGCTCCACCATGTCATTTTGTACTCGGCGACAGAGAGCCAGAAAATCTTCAATGTTGGACGTATGTGATTCGTCGATCCCCTGGATGTGGGTTGCGAGCTTCTGTTTCGCTATCGCAGAGCATCCTACTGACGTGCCAAATACCTGACGGAGATATGCCGTGAAGGCAGACCAATTGGAGAAGTCGCTCTCGTTGTTGTAATACCAGGTTTTTGGGACGTCATTGAGATAAAAAGAAACCTAGCGCAGTTTCTGCGCCTTATCCCAATAATTACAAACACTGGTTCGATCATGACTGTCTGGCCATTCTTCGATGTATTCGCCGCGAAGGCCAAAATATACCGGAGTGTCTCGGTGCGAGGTATTCACGGTGTAGTGAAGCCTAAGTGCCTTAGAAGGAGCGGTTGCAGCAGCGGATTCTGCAATCGCTGTTGCTTGAGGGCTCAACCGTCGACCAGACTGGAGCTCTAGGGGTGATGGGTTGAGCAGGAGGACGTGGGAACCAAAGCACGCTCCACCACTTATGTGACCAGGTCCGGTTCGGCAGTAACCAGGCTACATTTCCAATCCAGTTGCACAAGCCAAGGAGACTCAGCCCGCGTGACATACTATGATGATCACTACAATGGTTTCGTTATACAGATGAAGATGAAGTACTTAGTCAGCGCTCACAATATACAATAATTCTCGGGGTAGTTCTCTGCTATTCGAGGCTAAAACGGGAATATTGCGGACCAAGTCGTACCGAGCAAAATACGAAGCCACAGACACGGTATGTAGTTCGTGTGGATAGGAGGAGAAAACGGCTGAACATTTGATGATGTTCTGTGAAGGGATCCACCCTATGGTCGAAGATAATGGATCCGAATTTTCCAAAGTTTCGAGGTTTAGGGACAGTGAAGGCAAAATAGACTATAAACGGGTAGATATAACCAGGAGGAAGCTGATTGGTGGCTACCGTCGAGGTGCGAGTAAAATTCAATCCTTAATTACACAGTGATATTACCTAAATTTATGGCTAGGTGGCGTGGGGCACAGCCCGATATAAAGAGCACAGCTGGATCCATCCATCCATCCATGTATGTATGTATGTATGTATGTATGTATGTATGTATGTATGTATGTATGTATGTATGTATGTATGTATGTATGTATGTATGTATGTATGTATGTATGTATGTATGTATGTATGTATGTATGTATGTATGTATGTATGTATGTATGTATGTATGTATGTATGTATGTATGTATGTATGTATGTATGTATGTATGTATGTATGTATGTATGTATGTATGTATGTACCTTCGTTTATATGTCTGTCTGTCCGTCACTGACACTAGCGCCACCTGCAGAGTGACTCATGAAACTAGGTGTTTACAAACCAGTCAGACATGCATGGACAGACGCACGGCTCTACTAGCTTCGCCACTAAATATATCATCCTGTATAACGATAGGTGACTCACGTGGCTCCTCGACATTTACGTCACCAAAATGTCCTGCGCGAGAAGAGAACCGGTGCACCCGCCGGGCTCGTCGGACACTGGCAGCCGCCGCCGTGAAGGTTCGCCCAAAGTGAATAAAGCGGTGTGATTTGGCATGGCTCTGTCGGCCACCTTCACGACGCCGTCTCGCGTCTAACTCTCTACGCGCGGCTACAATGCCTCCTTCGACGAGCGGTGATTGCCAGACTTCCGCGGCTGTGCCTGCCAGTGAAACCCTTTCACCCGTTTTACCCCATAGCATGGTTGATGCAGCTCGACGCAACTCACGTGCTGAATGACAGCACGACACAGCCAACTATGCACGCCATTACACTCTACGCCGGGCCATTAGAGATGCGTCATCTCGCTGCCCCATCACGTTTTAGCCCACAGCTTTACGAAGACTTCTTCTCTGTGGTGCTAGATTGCTAAGGCCACACCTACCACCTGTTTCAGGGACCCACGACTTACAGGTTTCCCCTGCGTCCCAGCGACCAGTTTCTACTTGCCCGCACCTCTCTACTGACTGCGCCTTAACTTTCAAGGCAACGACTCCTTCCACCTCTTGTGTGGCCTGTAGTCTACAAATTTCGGGATAGTCGTGCTGCATTCAAGCACTCAGCCACAAGCAGCGTTTCCTCTATGTGGTCGGCGGACGATCAATCAGTCATACTTCCCACGCGCACGTCCTGTCAGACTTCCCACGACTTACGACAGCTCTGACATAACAGACCTCACGACGGCTACATTGATGCACGTTCTGGAGTCTGCCAAGACTGTGGACGTGGTAATTCTGCTGTTGACCTTCTGGTACCGGAGGCTTCACCATCGACGATGTCCGAAGGTTACATTCTACCGACCGCAACGCTCTAGCCGTCCTGCCTGCAGCAACCAGTCTTGCTCGTACAGTCTCTCTTAGCAGAAGTTAAGGCCCATAGCTATGTACGTCCAAGTTTTCGAGATCAAGCGACTATGTTCGACGCTTATAAAGACGATGTGCCTGGTCCTCGTATGGCAGAGCAGACTGCACATGCCATGTCTGCCATTGCGGCAACCATCGACTACACCTCCCTGCGCATGAGCCCTCGTGTGCAAATCACCGAAGACGCTTCTAGAAGTCTAGATGCCCCGACTGGCCTTCTTCCCGAGTGCACGCTTGATGTATGCCATGGCATGCCTCCTACCGAGTTCTATTCTGGGACACCAGCCATCACGCATGTAGCTCAAATAAAGGCAGGCCCTGTGACACGTCGCAAGCCTCCGCCTCCTCGGCTCGACGCGCTGACTGGCCAACAATCTATCGTACTCACCACAATACGCATTGCGCGCAGCATGGTCCTTCGAGGATCGCGTTTCCGGGTCTGTCAACTTGTATGACCATGCAGACACGCCGGCCAACATAGCACGCATAGGAGTCGTTGCTCCGCCACCGACCTCCACAGCAGCACCACCGATCCGCTGTCAGTGTTAGATGCCATACCGGTACCATTCTTAGCCGCGTCCGATCGCACCACTTGGTGCGCTCTTGAACGCAACCACCAGGTATTTGTGAGACCAGCTTGTGCACGGCTTAAGGAGAATGCCCAGCCACAGCGTCCCGGCACTTGTTTCATCGTCCGCTGCACAACTCTAAATATTGCCCACCGAAGACCCATTTGATTCCTGATGGCTCATACACACTGACTATCTGGACTTCCCAAACGGGCACTTTACGGGTGGTCTTTATTGTATATAGTAGGTTTCGCTATATTTGTTCTGCATATACCTTTAAATTCGCGCAAATTCATCAGCGCGGGGGGGGGGGGAGGGGGCCGTATTACTTTTATTATCATCGTCACTTTTTGACCATCAAACTGCGCCTATCGCACAGTTGATGTCTATAGTGAGCCTCGCAAAAGAGAACAGGTTCACGCGCCGGGAATGTCGGACGCTGGCTGCCGCCGCTGCTGAGCTTCGAGCCGAGGAGAATTAAGTGGCGAGATTTGGCTTGGCACTGTTGCTTCCCGATGCCGTCTTGCGTCTCATTCTCTACCCTCACTATAGCTTCTGCCTTGCTGCGAATGTGACTTTTTTGGAAGAGTGGTGACATGCCGGAAACAATCATTTGGATAATTGATATTGTAAATGAATGGTAGGACGCGTTTACATTCAATCTCGTAATAAAAGAATGATTGCGCTTATTGCGCGTGGTTGTTATGTTTGTAAACTTCCGCAAATGCCGCTATTTTATTCGTATAGTCTATAAAAAGTTGAGTCATTTCCTTGTGCATTGCTGGAGATAATTTAGGAAGGTATCTAGTCCACGCCAACGAAATACTGCTATTTCTTTAACGTTTGTTTGATGTTTGCTTTCTCCGAAAGTTTTTTAGAGGTAACGTCCAGGGGAATCAATGGACGGCTTGGGTGGTTATGTTCTGATGGGTGGTTACGTTCTACAAGGGACGCACAAGCCACGCCATAAGAAGCCTTTATACCTTCAGACTCTGCCAGGTTGCCTGGTAGCGTTGCCGTCATTAGCGTCTCAGGGCGTCCCTGGGCTGGCGGACGCCCGTCATGGCAAGCCAGCCCCCGAAGAAGGCGCTAGCCTTCGACGTAGTCGTCCCCGAGGGCACTAGTTCTGAAGACGTCGTTGACGCGACGTCTTCAATAGTAGGAATCGAAGAAGTGTACTGCGTTCAGCACTTTGGAGGCCGGAACTACCAAGTTACCGTCAACAGTGAGGCCGCACTGGCCCAAATCGTAGACGCGTCGCACCTCATCATCCGAGGAGAGCGCGTCGCCGTCGTACCCCTGGGACCCCAAGTGACCTAAGTGACCGTCTTGTTCCTGCCGTGCCGCCTACCCAGCAAAGTCCTCGCGCAAGCACTCTCTCCCTACGGGAAGGTGCTGCACATCACCGGAGGACTCATGGGATCGCGCCCAACCGTGACCACTGGGACGCGATACGTCCGCATGGAAATGAAGGCTTCGTCACCGGTGCCCAACTACCTCAAGGTCGCGGGCCATCGAGTAACGTGTGACTATAAAGGCATCCAGCGAGTGTGCCGTTGATGTGGAGACAGTGGGCACTTCCGCATGAACTGCACAGCTCCGGTTTGTGGAAGGTGCGGCGTTTATGGCCCCGACGGGAAAGGCTGCTCGCTGCCGTGTCGCCGTTGTGGGGACCCGCATGCCACCGTGGCCTGCACCATCAGGCCATCGTATTCCGAGGCAGCATCCAAGGATTTCCCTCCACTTCAACCAGGAACGCCATCTAAGAACAAGTGCGACGATTCGTCAACGCGAGCCGTGGTAACCGACCACGACCAAGGTGCGGCAATCGCGACGCTGCACCTGACGCCCACTGCGTCCCCAACGATTCCGGACCTGGTAATCCCTCCAGGTACTGAAAACTTAAGTTCCCCGCGTCCCGTGGCCATTTATGAGGAATCGCAGGCCAAGCCCTCATCAGACAAAGCGCCTCGTGAGGACGGCGTCTCGGATGGAAATATTGCATCTGAGGCTCCTCGCGTTGCTGCTCTGTCGACAACAAGTTCAGGTGTCATCGAGGAGTCTACATCTCAAGACGACGACGCATGCATCTACGAGGATTCCAACAGCACCGCGAGTGAGGCGTCCCTACAAATTGACGAGTACCCCAGCCCCAGTGACATAAGCCAGGACAGTGGTGATGTCTTTGTACCATCCTCGCTCAAGAACCCGGACACCAAACGCCACCGGATAACTACTCGTGACTTAGAAGCCCCCCACCAGAGACAGAAGTCCCCTGTGGACTTCGACGCGATCCCGGAAGCCCCGAGCCTCCGGTGGATCGCCTGGCCGGAAAAAATGACTCAGCCACTAGCGGGGCACCGGCTCCCGCACCTGATAAAGGTACCCCTGCATTTGCGTGATCCTATACTATGTTTTCATTTTCCCCATGGCTCTCACTCTAAAAGTTATTACTTTTAACGTTCAAGGTTTCCGAAATCCACAAAAACAGGCTGAGGTATTGGCTTTTGCACGTTCAGTGCACTGTGATTTGCTGTTCGTGCAAGAAACAAATTTTTTCAAGCTTTCTGATGTACTCGCTTTCAAGCGCGTCTTCAATTTTGATTGTTTCTTTTCGTACGCCAGCACGCGTTCGACTGGCGTCGGAGTCATTATTTTTAACCGAGGTCTTTTACGTGACCATCATGTTTCCTTCGATGCCTTCGGACGCGTGCTGGCGTTCGACTGCACCTTTTTTTCGTTAAAAATAAGATTTGTGGCGGTGTATGCCCCAGCGGCACGCGAGAACTCAAACGCGTTCTTCCAATCTCTTGATGCGTTGCTTTTAAATTCCCGACATGTGGTACTTTTAGGGGATTTCAATTGTGTCTTAGACTCAAACGCAGACGTTCGAGGTCCGGGTCGCGGCCGGTCAAACTGGAATGCCAGAGAACTCGAACGTCTAGTGCAGCAATTGGCCTTGAGTGACATTCATCAAAATGTGCATGGCAGTAATTATGCCTTTACTTGGCGTCGAACAGAACAGAACAGAAGATTTTATTGTGTTAAATGAAGAAGAATACATGTGCATGATATACAGAAAGAGGTCCCATAGTCAGAGACTGCAAGGGGACCTCTTGTACAATGTAGAATTGATAATGATTGTGATGTACATAGCAGGGAGACAGAGCTACAGTAAAATGCAATTGAAACAAATAAAGTAAGAATATACCCTTGTAATATCACAGAAACAAAAAGTAAGAATAACGTGCTAACTTCAATGACAAATGATTACAGAACACAACTCACAATGAACAGGAATCAAACAGGCTAGTTAGTTGACATGATATGATTTTTTAACTTCGATTTAATTTCCTTCAGGGATCGACATACTTTAATGTCGAAAGGCAAACTATTCCAAAAAGAAATTCCGGAAAAATGAATGGTTTGTTTGCCATAATTGGTGCGAACTTTTGGCAGTAGAAAGTTATTGTTAAGGGCAAACCTAGTGACATTGTTATTTGAGAGAATGGTAGTGAAATGTGGAAGTTGGTTATTTATAGTTCTATACATGTAAATACCAAGGTTATATTTAACTAGCTCAGATACAGTTAATATATTGTTTTCGTGAAGTAGTGACTTAGCGTTAGAGAGATATGGGCTTGATGTGAGAATTCTTATCGCTTGGTTTTGAATTGTCTGAACTGAAGTAAGATGAGTGGTGTATGTGTTGCCCCATGAAGTAATACAGTAAGAAATGTGCGAATGAACAAAAGAAAAATACAGTGACATAAGGATTGATGGATTGAAATAAAGACGAGATTTATTCAGTAGTCGAATGCCATACGTCATTTTTATCCTAATATATGCAACATGTCGGTGATATTTCAAGTTACTGTCGAGTTCAACGCCTAGGAATCTACAGCCGTCGCTCACAGGGATGTCATTGCGCGCAATTATAACAGGAGGGATAGAAGGCAAGGGTTTTTGTGGTGAAGAGAAGACAACAAATTTTGTCTTAGACGTGTTAATTTCTAACATGTTATTACTGCACCACCGATTGAGCTGTGCCAGATCAAAGTTTAGTTTTCCAGTTAAGGATGTAATACTGCTATCAGAGTTAAAAATTGTGGTGTCGTTGGCGTATAATATACAACTGGATGAAGAAAGGCTTTTCGGCAAATCGTTAATATAAAGTAAGGGCAGCGTCAAGCAGCCGAATTGATCGCGTGTATGCATCCCCCAGTCTCATTACCTACGTTCACGACACCGGGGTAATGTCATTGCCACCGACACCAGTGTACATTAGCGACCATCGGCCGCTTATGTTCTCTCTCCAACTGCCAGCGGGTACGCCAACGATTCACAGACGATGGCGTCTCGATTGCTGCGTCCTCCAGGACTCTCAGGCTACGGAGAAATTATCCCGAGCGTTACGCGCATCGCTCATTGGGGCGGATGTAGCTGATTAGGATCACCTCAAAGAACAGTGGCGCCGTCATTGCAGTGCGGCCGGCAGAGGACTTTGTACCCGTATACCGAAAGATGCGTCATTGTTAATCCAGAAGATACGCATTGCTAATCGAGATCCCAGTCCTTCCACTGTAATGCGGGCATGGCAAGAGGAGCTCGTTGAGCGGTACCAACGTATTATGCGCGCTTCTTCACTCTCGGCTGCAGCTTGGCGCTGTAGACGTGCACAGTGTGCGTACCCTGAGGTGCTAAGGCATGCACGCAGAGCTCTGCTTTGTCCACCAGACTCGCCTGCCCACTCGTTGAACTCTATCACCCCAGCTGCTGCGGATACGCGCGACTTTCAGGAATTCACTCAACACTTCAAGTCAATAGCTCGATCTGGTGCTAATGTCTGTTTCCCAGGACCCGTTTTTTCGCATCCTCTGCTAAAAGATTTACTTCATGATTCCAACATGTCAAATGACGTCCTCCTATCACCGCCATTCGATGACGAAATCAAAGGCGCATTAGACGCAATGAAAAAGGGATTGGCCCCAGGACCTGACGGACTCCCTGCGGAGTTTTATGTACAGTTCTGGCCTATCGTTGGTCCAACTATGTCACGAGTCATTCGCAAGTGTTTCCAAGATATTACACTTCCAACCTCTTTCCACAAAGGCCGTATAACACTAGTTCCCAAGAAAACCCAATGTCCACGCGACCAGAAGATTGGCGCCCTATTACCCTGCTCAATGTAGATTACAAGCTTTTGGCCAACATTTTGGTGCGCCGAATCAGTCCATTTCTTCCAACATTAATTGCTCCCCACCAGGTCTGCTCTGTTCCGGGCCGAGAAATACACACCCATACGTGGTTAACGCGTGACATCATTCAATACACCACTAGCCGATGTGCGCAAGGACTGTTGGTTTTATTAGATCGAGAGAAAGCTTTTGATTTCATAGAACATGGCTACATACTAAATGTTTTACACGCATATGGATTCCCGGATAAGTTCATTGACCTCATTTACGCGATGTACACTAATTCAGAAAGTACTCTTTACTTAGATTCCCGTGAGAGTCACGCATTTAGAGTCACGCGTGGGGTCCGTCAAGGGTGTCCCCTCTCCCCAGTGTTATTTATCTTTGCCTTAGAACCCTTCTTAAGGGCCGTTGAACATCACCCGCAGATTCGTGGCTTACCTCTACCCGGTAACACTCAAGTAAAGGTCACTGCATATGCAGATGATATTACTCTATATGTACATAATGAACAGTCACTGCAGTATGCTCTTGATACATTCCATGATTTCGGTATTATCTCCGGTGCAAGGTTAAACTTTTCTGAAAGTCAGTATTTTTTCATTGGCAGCTCCAGCGGTCGTATGAACATCACGTCGCCTTTACAGTGGTCTCCTGAGATTTCAATACTCGGAGTTACTTTCACTGCATTTGGTATACAGGATAGCATCTGGTCAATCATTGTACAAACTCTTTTAAGTGATATCAAAGCAGCCAGGTACTTCGAATTCCCCCTTTTGGAACGCCGATACTTAACTCAAACGGTGTACCTAGGAAAATTTTGGTACCTTTGCCATTCTGTTAAACCACCGCTCCGCGTTTGCAGGAAAGTGCAAAGCTGCATCAGTTCATTTTGGTGGTCTGGTGGCGCAGAATTGTTATCGCGCCCAGCGTTAGCTCAACCGCGAGATCAAGGCGGTTTTGCATTTCCCGACGTTTCCGTCACGGCTTCTACATTGTGCCTCCGCACTCTATTGCGAATACTAAGCAATGATGGCATGCCCGCTCAGACACTGGCTCGCTACCATCTGGGGCCATCACTACGTGTCTTATTGCCGGATAGCCAAATAAACCAAGGTCCCCAATCAACTGAATTACTATCTTTGTATCGAGCCCTTCTGGCATTTCACCGACGTTTGGAAGCTACGTGCCTAGAGATAGAGGTGGCCGATTCTAAAGTGGTGGACACTTCTACGACCCTTGGTGCCCCAGCATCGTCAATCTGTAATGAACTGCGCTTGGAAACCAATAACTGCCGCAGTGTTGCCAGGGCATCTCAGAGACTTTGTCTGGAGGTTGGGCTGGGGCTTGCTCCCCACGCGATATCGGTTGCAGCGATGGCAGGTGGTTCGCACTCACACTTGCCCTAACTGCGTCATGGTAGAGACCAATCGACATGCGACGTTTGAATGTGTGGTTTCCCGCCTTTTTTGGCGTGCGGTTAATGCTGGTTTTCGGGGACAGGGTGTGCGAACTTTCGTGTCCAACGGCCGATTTCCACGTAGCCGTTTCTCCGCTCTGTTAATAGTTGCGGGGCTGTTCAGCCTTTGGAGAAACCGAATTGAGGCCGTAGCTACCAATTGCCGCCGGCGTGCTTTGTGGCCGATACTGGAGAGAATGAGATGAGAGATCCTCGCGTTCTTCTCCGAGGAGCTTTTCTTCCTCGGGGAGCAAGAGTTTCTGCGGCATTGGTCGTGCCCTTTTGTCAAGGTGGAACACGAAAGAAGACAACTCATTTTTCGACCGACTTGGTGCTAAGCAGCACCCGTTGAGTTGTTATATATGATTTAATTTGTTAAATATCGTGTTTCATTGCATATATTGTATGGTTATACCATTGTATCTCAATATCGCATTGAGTTCTTGTGTACATATAAGCCAACATTGTCATGCATATTAGAGCAAATGTCTTCACTGTACCGTAGTCATGTTAGTCGTGAAATATAGATGTGCCGAGGTGTATATGCCCTGTTACTGGAATGGTAGGAAGCCTTTGTGTTCTGTATATGCTGTAAATAATTTTTTTCTAAACAAAGTTTTCATAGAATAGCGTGGTTTTTAGCGGGATGACTCAGTGCTCTCCTATTCTTGAGTACAAAGGATTCTAAATTGTTAAATATTTTTCTAAGCAACAATTACTATCTTTGTATCGAGCCTTTCTGGAATTTCATCGACATTTGAAGGCTACGTGCCCAGAGGTAGAGGTGGCAAATTCTAAAGTGTCGGATACAATGGCCGCCCTTCTACAGCCCTTTGTGCCCCAGCATCGTCAATGAACCACTCTTGGAAACCAAAAACTGCAGCAGTGTTGCTAGGCCATCACAGATACTTTGTCGGGCGGTTGGGCTGGACCTTGCTGCACATGCGAGAACGGTCGCAGTGGTGGCAGATGGTTCGCACTTCCACTTGTCCCAACTGCGTCATGGTAGAGACCAATTGACTTGCGACGATTGAATGTGTCGTCTCCCACCTTTTTGTTCATGCAGTTCATGCTGGTTTTCAGGGACAGTGTGAGTGAACTTTCGTGTCCAACGTCCGATTTCCGCGTGGCCGCTTCTCCGCTCTCTTAATAGTTGCGGGGCTGTGCAGCCTTTGGAGAAACCTATGTGAGGCCGTAGCTGCCATTTGCCGCCGGCGTGCTTTATGGCCAATTCTGGGGAGAATGAGACGAGAGATACTCGCATTTTTCTCTGAGGAGCTTTTTTCCCTCGGGGAGCACGAGTTTCTGCTGCATTGGGCGTGCCCTTTTGTCAAGGTTGAAGACGGGAGGATAGGACTCCTTCTTCCACCGACTTGTTGCTGAGCAGCGCCCGTTGAGTTGTTATATATGATTTCGTTTGTTACAAATCGCGTTTCACTGCATCTATTGTATCGTTATACAATGATACAATAGATGCATCATGATATCGCATTGAGTACTTGTGTAAACGTATGTCAACATTTTCATGTATATTAGAACATATGTCTTCACTGCAACGTAGTTATGTTGGCCATGATACTCACTTGTGCCGAAAAGACGGTAATTGTCGTCGTTATGTGCCCTGTTATTGGAATATTATGAAGCCTTTGTGTTCTGTGCATACTCTAAATAATTTTTTTCGAAGCAGGTGAATCCTGAATCATTGGGAGTGTCCACAGATTCAGGTCCTCTTCAAGTGTGAGGCCCGAGGGATGGTTTCATGCTCTTTCATAGTAGAGTAACTAGCATTGTAAATCGTTACACACTTTTTCTGAATACAGGTCCGTTAACGTTTTGGGACAACAATAGTGCTCTTTTCACCTCGTTTATTTGCTGCTGATTTGAGAGCTTTGATTTTTCTGATAGCTTTCGCGATGGTCGAATAGTTTTAATGCCTAAACTTGACCCATCGTTGGTTCTCCTAGAGGAGTGGAGATCAATAGCGCTCCTCAATGTTGATTATAAAACTTTCGCAGCAGTTATCACTCGGCGTTTGAGAACCTTGATGATTTCCTTAACAGGTCATCATCAGGCGTGCTCTATTCCTGCAAGGGAAATCCAGAGTCTCTTCTTTGATACGCGTGATATAATTGCGTACACGTTAGCAAGATCAGCTCCTGGACTCTTGCTTTTACTTGACCAAGAAAAGGCATTCGATCGCTTCGAACATAGCTTTATAGTTAGCGCAATGGCAGCATTTGGCTTCTTCCAAAACAACATAGAGCTTCTCAGAAACGCAGCCCGAAATATACGCAGCACGTTGTTTCTTGATGATTTAGAGAATGCGCCATTTCCTGTTACCCGTGGTGTTCGCCAGGGTTGACCTTTATCCACTGCACTTCTCGTACTCAACCTCGAACCATTCCTTCGCTCGCTAATCGCTGATCCATACGTTCGAGGCCTTTTTTTTAATTAAATGTATGTAAACTTTTCGAGGCCTTCCTTAACGAGGTAGTGTTACCGTGGCGGTAACAGCATTTGCTGATGACGTCACGTTATATTTGAAGAATGAACAGTTTATCCCGTAGCTTACGACTTTCTGCTGAGTATGGCTTGATTCCAGGTGCTGCGTTAAAATTTTCAAAATGTCGATATTTATTAATTGGTCATATATCATATATAACAATCATATATAGTAACTCAACGGGCGCTGCTCAGCAAGAAGTCAGTCGAAAAATGAGTCGTATCCTTCCGTCTTCAACCTTGACGAAAGGGCCAATGCAGCAGAAACTCGTGCTTTCCGAAGAAGAAAAGCTCCACAGAGAAAAACGTGAGTATATCTCGTCTCATTCTCCCCAGTATCGGCCACAAAGCACGCCGGCGGCAATGGCAGCTACGGCCTCACATAGGTTTCTTCAAAGGCTGAACAGCCCCGCAACTATTAAGAGAGCGGAGAAGCGGCCGCGCGGAAATCGGACGTTGGACACGAAAGTTCGCTCACACTGTCCCTGAAAACCAGCATGAACTGCATGAACAAAAAGGTGGGAGACGACGCATGCAATCGTCGCATGTCAATTGGTCTCTAAGATGACGCAGTTGGGACAAGTGGAAGTGCGAACCACCTGCCACCGCTGCGACCGTTCTCACATGTGAAGCAAGGTCCAGCCCAACCGCCCGACAAAGTCTCTGAGATGGCCTAGCAACACTGCTGCAGTTTTTGGTTTCCAAAAGTTGTTTATTGACGATGCTGGGTCACCAAGGGCTGTAGAAGGGCGGCCATTGTATCCGCAACTTTAGAATTTGCCACCTCTATCTCTCGGCACGTAGCTTTCAAACGTCGATGAAATTCCAGAAAGGCTCGATACAAAGATGGTAATTGGGGCTCAGAAAAACTGTTTAACGAATCAGAATACTTCGTACTCAACTATGGGAGAGCACTGAGCCATCCCGCTAAAAACCACGCTATTCTATGAAAACTTTCGGAGAAAGCAAACACCAAACAAACGTTAAAGAAATAGCAGTATTTCGTTGGCATGGATTAGATACGTTCTTAAATTACCTCCAGCAATGCACGAGGAAATGACTCAAGTTTTTATAGACTATACGAATAAAATAGCGACATTTGCGGAAGTTTACAAACATAACAACCACGCGCAATAAGCGCAATCATTCTTTTATTACGAGAATGAATGTAAACGCATCCTACCATTCACTTACACTATCAATTATCCAAATGATTGTTTCCGGCATGTCACCACTCTTCCAAAAAAGTCGCATTTGCAGCAAGGCAGAAGCTTTATGCCTAGTTCACACGAAAACATCCGCTTTTTACAGCGACCGAAATTCCCCTGCCGCCGAAACGCAGCGTCATTCGCACTGGACGCGCCCCGCGCCGCTGACTATGCCATCTACTACGGGGCGAACGCGGGATGGATGCGCTGTCACCCGGTTATTGTCGCGGCTCGCAAACGCTACTACGCTATCCGGTGGGGTATACTTCGATGATTCTCGTACGCAGGAAGCAAGAAACGACACTACGGCCTACTTTGCTGGCAAGTGGTTGTCTTGTAATGCACAAAGAGCAGAAAAAAAACATCGACGCCAGCGGCGTTGGCGGGTTAGTTTTGCTCTGCAACACCGCAACAAGCTCGGTCACGCCAACAGCTAGCTCGGTCACCTCTTCCACGAAATACGGACCCCAAGTAGGCACAGAGTAGGTTAAACTCACGTTGGTTTCAACATTTAGTTAGGTGCACTGCGGCATAACAAGTGAGTAGGGCTTGGCCGCCATTTTTCAAAATTCCTTGACTAGCGCTCCTATTGGTTCGTGGTGACCGATTCGGCGGCAGACGCCGAAAAAATCGGTCTGAGAGCGATCGGCGCGGAGAGGGCCCTTTCGGCGGATCTTGCCGCTGCCGAACCGGATTCGGAGCACTTTCGGAGGCCGGAATTCTCAGTGTGAACGCGGCCTTAGTGAGGGTAGAGAATGAGACGCGAGACGGCATCGGGAAGCAACAGGGCCGTGCCAAATCTCGACACTTAATTCTCCTCGGCTCGAAGCTCAGCAGCGGCGGCAGCCAGCGTCCGACATTCCCGGCGCGGGAACCTGTTCTCTTTTGCGAGGCTCACTATAGACATCAACTGTGCGATAGGCGCAGTTTGATGGTCAAAAAGTGACGATGATGATAAAAGCAATACGGCCCCCCTCCCCCCCACCCACTGATGGATTTGCGCGAATTTAAAGGTATATGCAGAACAAATATAGCGAAACCTACTATATACAATAAAGACCACCCGTAAAGTGTTCGTTTGGGAAGTCCAGATAGTCAGTGTGTATGGGCAATCAGGAATCGATTGGGTCTGCGGTGGGCAATATTTAGAGTTGTGCAGCGGACGAAGAAACAAATGCCGGGACGCTGTGGCCGTGCATTCTCCTTAAGCCGTTCACAAGCTGATCTCACAAATATCTGGTGGTTGCGTTCGAGAGTGCACCAAATGGTGTGATCGGACGCTGCTAAGAATGGTACCGATATGGCTTCTAACAATGACAGCGGATTGGTGGTGCTGCTGTGGATGTCGGTGGCGGAGCAACGACTCCCTGTGCGTGATATGTTCGCCTGTGTTTCTGCACGGTCATACAAGTTGACAGAACCGCAATCGCCATGCTCGAAGGACCATGCTACGCGCAATGCGTGTTGTGGGGGGTACGATAGATTGTCGGCCAGTCAGCGCGTCGAGCTGAGGAGGCGGAGGCTTGCGACGTGTCAAAGGGCCTGCCTTTATTTGAGCTACATGCGTGATGGTTGGTGTCCCAGTCTAGAACTCGGTGGGAGGCATGCCATGGCATACATCAAGCGTGCTCTCGGGAAGAAGGCCAGTCGGGGCATCTAGACTTCTAGAAGCGTCTTCGGTGATTTGCACACGAGGGCTCACGCGCAGCGTAGTGTAGTCGATGGCTGCCGCAATGGCAGGCATGGCATGTGCAGCCTGCTCTACCATAAGAGGACCAGGCACATCGTCCTCAGAAGCGTCGATCATAGTCTCTTGATCTTGAAAACTTGGACGTAGATGGCTAGAGGCCTTAACTTCTGCTGAGAGAGACTGTACGAGCGAGACTGGTTGCTGCAGGCAGGACGCCTGGAGCGTTGCGGTTGGTAGAAGGTCACCTTCGGACATCGTCGATGGTGAAGCCTCTGGGACCAGAAGGTCAATAGCAGACATGACCACGTCCACAGTCTTGGCAGACTCCAGGGCGTGCGTCAATGTAGCCGTCGTGGGGCCTGTTATGTCAGAGCTGTCGTAAGCCGTGGGAAGTCTGACAGGACGTGCGCGTGAGAAGCATGACTGATGGATCGTCGGCCTAGGACATAGAGGAAACGCTGCTTGTGGCTGATTGCTTGAATGCAGCACGACAATGGCGAAATTCGTGGACTAAAAGCCACACAAGAGGTGGAAGGAGTCGTTGCCTTGGTAGTTAGGTCGCAGTCAGTAGAGAGGTGCGGGCAAGTAGAAACTGGTCGTTGTGACGCAGGGGACACCTGTAAGTCGCGGGTCCCCGAAACAGGTGGTAGGTGTGGCCTTAGCAGGGTAGCACCACAGAGAAGAAGTCTTCGTATACCTGTGGGCTGAAACGTGATGGGGCAGCGAGATGACGCATCTCTAATGCCCGGCGTAGAGTGGAATGGCGTGCATAGTTGGCTGTGTCGTGCTGTCATTCAGCACGTGAGTCGCGTCGAGCTGCATCAACCACGCTTGGGGGTAAAACGGATGAAAGGGTTTCACTGGCAGGCACAGCCGCGGAAGTCTCGCTATCACCGCTCGTCGAAGGAGGCATTATGGCCGCGCGTAGAGAGTTAGACGCGAGGCGGCGTCGTGAAGGTGGCTGACAGAGCCATGCCAAATCACACAGTTTTATTCACCTTGGGCGAACGTTCACGGCGGCGGCTGCCAGTCCGACGAGCCTGGCGGGTGCATCCGTTCTCTTCTCGCGCAAGACATTTAGGTGACGTAAATGTCGAGGAGCCACGTGAGTCACCTTTCTTTATACAGGATGACATATTTAGTGGCGAAGCTAGTAGAGCCGTGCGTCTGTCCATGCATATCTGACTGGTTCGTAAACACCTAGTTTTATGAGTCAATCCGCAGGTGGCGCTAGTGTCAGTGACAGACAGAGAGACATATAAACGAAGGTACATACATACATACATACATACATACATACATACATAAATACATACATACATACAACATATATACATACATACACACATGGATGGATGGATGGATGGATGGATGAAAGGATGGGTGGATCCGGCTGTGCTCTTCAGATCGGGCTGTGGCTCACGCCACCTAGCCATATATTTAAGAACTATCACTGTGTGATTAGGAATTGAATTTCACTCGCACCTCGATTGTAGCCACCAATCAGCCTCCTCCTGGTTATGTCTACCCGTTTATAGTCTATTTTGCCTTGACTGTCCCTAAACCCCGAAACTTTGGAAAATTCGGATCCATTATCTTCGACCATAGGGTGAAGCCCTTTACAGAACATCATCAAATGTTCAGCTGTTTTCTCCTCCTATCCACACGAACTACATACCGTGTATGTGGCTTCGTATTTTGCTCGGTACGACTTGGTCCGCAATATTCCCGTTCTAGCCTCGAATAGCAGAGAACTACCCCGAGAATTATTGTATATTGTGAGCGCTAACTGTGTACTTCATGTTCATCTGTATAACGAAACCATTGTAGATATCATCATGGTATGTCACGCGGGCTGGGTCTCCTTGGCTTGTGCAAATGGATTGAAAATGTAGCCTGGTTACTGCCGTACCGGACGTGGTCACATAAGTGGTGGAGCGTGCTTTGGTTCCCACGTCCTCCTGCTCAACCCATCACCCCTAGAGCTCCGGTCTGGTCGACGGTTGTGCCCTCAAGCAACAGCGATGGCAGAATCCGCTGCTGCAACCGCTCCTTCTAAGGCACTTAGGCTCCAGTACACCGTGAGTACCTCGTACCAAGACCCTCCAGTATATTTTGGGCTTTGCGATGATTACATCGAAGAATGGCCAGACAGTCATGATCGAACCAGCGTTTGTAATTATTGGGATTAGGCGCAGAAACTGCGCTAGGTTTCGTTTTATCTTAATGACGTCGGTAAAACCTGGTATTACAACCACGAGAGTGACTTCTCCAATTCGCTGGCCTTCACGGCATATCTCCGTCAGGTATTTGGCACGTCAGTAGGATGCTCTGCGATAGCGAAACAGAAGCTCGCAACCCGCATTCAGGGGATCGACGAGTCACATACGTCCTACGTTGAAGATGTTCTGGCTCTCTGTCGCCGAGTACAAAATGACATGGTGGAGCCCGATCGCATCTGACACCTACTGAAAGTTATCAATTCTGTGGCCTTCATTGCTCTCATTATCCAGAATCCAACTACCATCTGCAACGTCATCACCACATGCCAACGCCTGGACGAGCTCCATTCCATGCGCCTTCCACACGCCTCCTGCGACGCTCGCTTTACAGAATAGCATGAAGTATGTGCCCTTATTCGCACAATTGTCCAAAAGGAACTCCACGGCCCTATTTCAGGCCACCTAACCATTACATCTGTCTGCACACCTACTCCTAACCTTTGTGATATAATCAAGGACGAAATAGCATCAATAACAAGCGCTGTACCTGCCCCATCTCCTGTGCGCTTTGCAGCGCCTTCGTACGGAGAAGTTTCATCACGGGCCCCTGCACCAGTTCCAACTATGCCTGCGGACGTTGGATGTGACTATTTGGCTGCGATAGCAACGCAAGTGCCAAGGCCACCCCACTATTCTACATGGCGTCCTCCACGCCCCATATACTTCTACTGTGGCACAAAGAGTCATATATCCCGTTTTTGCCGCAGCAGTTAGCAGGATGAATGACATGGTTATCCAACTTACGAAAGAGACTTTGCTCCGAGACCCGATGAATACGATCCCGCACCGTATCAGCCCACTTCCCGTTGGTCATCTTCCTCTCCACGGTCTCAAGCTGGACCTCATCCTTCTCGTTCATCTCGTTGCCGTTCTCCGTCACCGTTTCGGCGTACGTCATCACCTCTGCGTCCCGCGCCGATCTCTCTTTACTTGGAAAACTAGAAGGTGCAGTTTTTCAGGAAAACTGCTTGTTGTCGATTAGTTACAAATCCTCCATCTCGCCCAGCTAATTTTCGGCCTGTTTGCGTGGAAGGTGTTTTTGTTGACGCCTTTATAGACACTGGAGCCGCAATTTCGGTAATTGATCGTGAATTGTGTTTTCACCTGCGTAAAGTACAAACTCCTTATGCTGGTCCCATGTTATGCGGCGCTAATGACAGTCCAATTTGCCCGACCGGATTTTGTACTGTTCGTGTTCTCATCGATGGAATCCGTCATCACACACAATTGGATGTGCTGTCTTCGTGCGCTTATCAGATAATCTTAGGCTGGGACTTCTTGTCAGCCGCTCCGCGGTAACTTCGTGTGGTGGGCGTGTCATTTATATTACGAACAATGAGCTTTCTTCTGCTGCCGACCGTTCGTCGCCCGACCTTGTCACAGCTGCGCATTTCCTCCTGCCTCCCGGACAAGAACGTGTTCTCACAATCAAGTCACGAGACATTCTCTATGGGGACACTGTGGTTGTTCGTTGCCAGCGCTGCATTTTTCGAGGGATCACCGTCGCACCTTGTTTAGTGCGGTTCTCGCATGGTTATGCAAGCATCACCACTTGCAACATGACACCAAAACCACTACTTCTGCTAGAGAGACCACTGTTACCAGCATTTCCAAAGAAACACCAGATTGTGTCGTCACTGGTTCATCTGCTTTGTCATTCTCAAAGTGTATGCGAGTGAAAGATTCATCTCGTGCTCTCAAGGCCACTTTGTGTAAACATCTGAATCCAATGCAAGCTGATGCCTTGCTAGCGTTATTAGTGAAGCACAAAACTTGCTTTGGCGTTTGTTCCGAAGATCTGCATCAAAAAACAGTAGCCACTTATCGTATCGACACCGACGGATCCGAAATCATTCACCGCCACCCTTACCGTGTGTTGTCTTCTGAACACAAACCTATAGAAGACCAAGTCAACGACATGCTCGGGAGCAACGTCGTCAGGCCTTCAACACGCACATGGTCTTCTCCTGTCGTACTAGTAAAAAAAAGGATGGCTTGGTACGGTTTTGCATTGATTTCAGATCGCTCAACAAAATTACTCGTAAGGACGTCTACCCAATGCCTCGCATTGACGATGCTCTCGATACCTTACAAGGTGCCGAGTACTTTTCAAGTCTCGACTTGCGCTCCGGTTATTGGCAGATTCCAATGCACGAGTCTGATAAAGAGAAGACTGCGTTTGCTACGCCATATGGGCTTTTTGAATTCAATGTGACGCCTTTCGGCCTGTGCAATGCCCCAGCCACATTCAAACGAAGGATAGACACGGTACTGTAGGGATTAAAATGAAAGACCTGCCTTTGCTTTCTGGACGACACTGTAAATTTTTCGTCCAGCTTCTCCCAGCCTCTAGAATTTCTAGACAAAATCCTCACGTGTTTAGCTAAAGCTGGTCTACAGCTCAACACTAAGAAGTGTCGGTTTGCCAGTAACAGCATCAATGTATTAGGTCACGTCGTCAGTAAACATGGCGTTGAGCCCGATCCCGACAAGGTGCCGTTGTACTTTACTTTCCTACACCAACCACACCCGAACACCTCCAGAGCTTCCTTGGCTTGGCGTCGTATTTCCGTCGCTTTGTAGGTGATTTCGCTTCTATTGCGGCTCCTCTGCACAAAGGTCTGACCACGAGTGCACCCTTTGTCTGGTCGGATGACTGCGAAGCCGCTTTTCACACCCTTAAGCGATGCCTCCCATCAGGGCCAGTGCTTCACCATTTCGAGCCTGAAGCACCTACTCTGCTACATACTGACGCAAGCAGACTTGGCATCGGTGTTGTCTTTTTTCAGTGGAACCACCCTTTCGAAGAAGAAGTCGTGGCGTACGCGAGTCGTACTCTTTCACCTGCTGAGCGAAATTACAGCATCACTGCGCAAGAATGTCTCGCCATCGCTTGGCCCGTACAAAAGTTTCACTCTTATTTATACGGCCGGGATTTCACAATAGTGATTGACCATCATGCTCTGTGTTGGTTATCGTTTCTCAAAATTTTGTCGGGACGCTTAGGCCGTTGGGTACTACGATTGCAGGAGCATGAATACAGCGTCACATATAGGTTGGGTCGACAGCACCAAGATGCCCACACTTTGTCACGTTGCCCACTACCGCAAAGCGCCGAAGTGTCACCTTCCATCTGCTCGTCACCGCCCGCCTAAGTGAGCCAGCCGTCAGCGGCTGGTTCGAAAGAGTTCGTTGCCACGGCGGACCTTCTCTTGCCCACAAAACTTGCCTCGCTCCAACATGCCGATACCTACTGTCGCACAATCATCGATCGGCTCACTGGCTTATCGCGTGCTCCAAACAGCCGCCTAAGACGACAACTTGCCTGTTTCAAGTTTCAAGATGAAACATTATGTCAGCAAATTTACCTTCCTCTCGGCAACCATTGGGTTCCCGTCGTTGCTCGCTCACTTTGTCTGGAAGTTTTACAAGCGTTTCATGACGATACGACAGCTGGCTGATTAGGGTTCCACAAGACTTACAACCACCTCAAGACTTGCTGCTTTTGGCCTGGCCTCTCCACTTCTGTCACCAAGTACGACACTTCCTGCGCGTCATGCCAGCACCGAAAACGTACCACGTCTCTTCGCGTGGGGCCATTGCAACCACTGCCGTGCCCGTCCACAGCCTTCAAATTTGTGGGCACAAAATTATACGGCCTTCTTCCTTTTATGCCCGCCGGTCACCGTTGGATTGTTACTGCCGTGGACCACCTTACTCGCTACGCGGAGACGGCAGCTCTTCCGTCTTGTGCTACCTCTGAAGTCGCCAACTTTTTCCTTCTCGCCATTATTTTACGACAGGGTGTACCACATGTGCTTCTTAGTGACCGTGGCGCGACATTTCTTTCACGTCCTTGCTGAAGTACCCAAGCCTCTAACACCATCCACAACACCACATCAGCGTATCACCCAGAAACTATTGGTCTGACTGAGCATTTTCATCGAACTTTGTACGACATGATCTCTATGTACGTTCAAGCGGTTGACAAAACTGGGACACTATACTTAATTTCGTCAAGTTAGCATAAAGTACTGCCATACAGCGCATGATGAATTTCAGCCCCCTTTTTTTCTCGTGTATGGCCGTGTACCAACTTTTGTTCTGGAAATCACCTTTTCGTCGACAACTTCCGTTCTATCTTCCTTTCTCCCGGAAGAGTTTGCCGCTCGCGTAACCCGCTGCTATGAAATCGCCCGTGCCAATACTGCTACCATTCAGGGCAAGAGAAAAAATGACATTGATGCAAAGCATCGGGTTGTTCTGTTCCGCCCGGGCAACGAAGTTCTTTTGTGGACAACTGTTCGTGCACCTCAGCTCTGCAAAAAATTCCTTCACCGATATCGCGGTCCATAAACCGTCCTCGAACGAACATCCGAAGTCAACTGTCGTGTTGCTCCTGTCAACGCGGCTCCTGAAAGCCGTTGCCACCACACCGAGATCACCTACGTCTCCCAACTAAAATAATATATTCGGCGTCCCAACCCTTTCTAACTTGGTGCCCTCTTTCGTGAAAGAGGGTAAAATAGAGACCACGTACAGTACGACAGTAACGAGGCTATATTTTCAATCGAGATGCACGAGCCAAAGAGCCCAGCCCGCGTGACATAAGATGATGAGCACTAAAATGTTTTTGTCATACAGATGAAGTACCTAGTAAGGGCTCACAATATCTTTTCCCTTGGAATTTCCTGCTTAAAATTTCGGTAGGTCTCAAGTAATGGTTTCGTAAGCCCATAGACACCAGCACCACAGCTCTCTCCAGTGTAAATATAGGCAACCCCAAAACTGCAGCAGCACCGAAACGTCGGCAAGCTGATCCATAGGCAGAGGCCGCGCGGATCTGCTCTACCATCAAGTTACACGGTAATGAATAAAAA
Organism: Rhipicephalus microplus; assembly: GCF_043290135.1. Classification (NCBI taxonomy): domain Eukaryota; kingdom Metazoa; phylum Arthropoda; class Arachnida; order Ixodida; family Ixodidae; genus Rhipicephalus; species Rhipicephalus microplus. The sequence continues at coordinate 106,464,731 of NC_134707.1, read as the reverse complement.
GTGCCTCTTTACAGAACTTTAGGTCGACTCATGGCTGCTTCGCGTTGTACTCAGGGTTTGCTATACGCGGACTTGTGTGCGAATTTTTTTCTTTTCTTCCTAAACGGCGTCGCGTGGAGTGATCCGTATGCATCTTCTGCTACACCATCGCGTGTGACAACGTGTGTTCGGCGTTTTTTTTCTCTTCTAGCGAAACGGCCACGTGCGCATCAAGAGCGCGGCATGTAGTCATGTTGTTACATGACACGCATGTCATGAATATCATGTTTGGATGTGTCATTTACCTATGTCATCCGTTCGCGTCGCGCAATACTGAGTTTGATACTTGTGAAGGTAGCGGAACTGCCACGAGCGCATCATTAGCGTAACATGTAGTCATGTTGTTACAAGACATGCATCTCATGTTTATCATATTTGCATAGGTCTCATACCTTCATCATCTATTCATGTCCCGTAATACCCAATTTGGTATAAGTGAAGCTAGCGATACGGCCCCCAGCACATCATGAGCGTGGCATGTCATGTTGTTCCATGACACGCATCTCATAATGAAGATGTTTGAACCAGTCACATACCTTCGTCTTCCATTCACGAGCCGTAATACTAAATTTGGTATATGCGGCGCGAGCGAAACGGCCACAAATGCATGATGAGCATGGTATGTAGTCATGTTGATACATGACATGCATGTCATGATTTTGATGTTGGAGTCGGTTGCTTGTGTGCGGCATGAAATCATGTCATACCATACCAGCTTTGCAACATGTCATGTAAACGGAACCACCGCAAGAGCTGCAGGACCATGAAATGTAAATCATGAGATTCACGTCATACATGTCATGAATTTTATGTTATGACTTGTCAAATATGTTCTTCATACAGTCATATTATGCCATACCAAATTTTCTTTGATACCATTAAAGAAACAGCCAGGAGAGCTAAAAGTCGTAAGTGGCTAGATAGATAGATAGATAGACAGATAGATAGATAGATAGATAGATAGATAGATAGACAGATATATAGATACGCTTAAAATCGCCCAAGTTCGCTAAGAAATGCTTGGCATTTCTTAGCTACATGGCTCCCCTTTTTCTTGCCGGTTTCACCCCAAAAGTTGTTTGACTGCATTCTGTCACATTCATGCACGCAATACCGTTCGCGGAAACAGTTTCACTTGCTGCGTCGCTTCTCTTTTTATTTTTTACTTCTGCTAATATGTGGCGACGTAGAGGTGAATCCGGGACCGTCCACCGAGGCGACACTGCAGCAGCTCTTAGCAGGTCAAAGCATAATTAAGGATAAACTAAATGCTATTGAAACCGTTCAAGCTGCAAACAAGCTCGCTATAAACGATCTAGGTGATCGTATCAAATCCCTTGAAACTAAGTTCACAAACCTTGATGAAATGAAATCGTCTTTAGCAGAGTGCGTTGTACAATGTGAGACTCAAGCACGAGTGTTGAAGTCTCTAACGTCAAAGGTTGACGACCTTGAAAACCGCAGCAGAAGGTGCAACCTCATCTTTCACGGTATACCCGACGAAGGAGCCAACGAAACAAATGCGGAGTGTGAGAAACAGATCTTGGATATCTGTTCTTCGAAGTTAGGAATTCCCACTATAGGAATAGAAAGGGCACACCGGTTGGGACGTTTTCGAGCTGGGAGGAGCAGACCCATCATCGCAAAATTTTCATCTTTCAAAGAAAAACAGCATGTCCTAAGCAACGCAAGAAAGTTAAAAGGCACTACGACTAGCATTTCCGAAGATTTCTCCGAAGCAGTACGAAAGAAAAGAAAAAATTTGGGGGAATATGCAAAAGCACAAAAACAGGATGGCGCGAAAGCTATGCTTAGGTACGATTACCTTCTTTTGAACGGGCAGAAGTTTGTCTGCGATGATGCAACAATGCATGTGACCCCACAGAAGTGACCGTGCCAGTCTAGTTCTGTGAACATTAGTATTCTTCTGCTGAATTGCAGGAGCATAAAGAATAAGAGAGATGAATTTTCCGCCTTAGTAGAAACTGTTAAGCCTTCCGTGATTCTCGGTACGGAATCCTGGTTAGATCCTGACATTGGTGACCACGAGGTATTTCCAACTGGTTACACCTGCTACAGAAAAGACAGGAACGGTCATGGAGGGGGTGTGTTCATTCTCATTGATAGTAGCATTAGGTCCTCCCAGATTGACGTTGATGCTGGCGTGAGTGAAGTAGTGTTGTGCAAACTAGAACTTCCGAACCGCATCGCCTTAACAGTATGTAGCTTTTATCGTCCCCCTAATGCATCGCCGGATGTTCTCACTCGACTTCAAAGTGCGATTGATGAAGTTCACTCAGATACCGTGGTCATTGGGGGAGACTTCAATTTACCGGACTTGAAATGGGATGCATCGAACACCGCCACAGTTACTGGAATATGCAATACAGAAATGATGAACATGGTCAACCTGCATGCTCTGCATCAGCTAGTCCTCACCCCAACGCGGGGAAACAACATTTTAGACCTTCTGCTTACCAATCGACCAGAACTTGTTCAGTCAACGCTTGTGATTCCTGGCATAAGCGACCATCACGCTGTCGTGTCGACGATGTCGCTGGCCTATGTTAAAACAAAAAACCATGCTAACAGAAAACTGTACAATTATAAAAAAGCCAATTTCGATTGTATAAATCAAGCATTACAGGCTTATTTAGTAGTGTTCGAAACGGAAGCCGAGTGTGGGAGTGTGGACGGGCTGTGGCGGTTATTTAAGCGGAAAATACTCGAATTACGTGAGCTGTTCGTCCCAACTTGGGTGTTGACGGCGAGACAGGGTAGAAGCAAGCCTTGGTTTACGAAAACCTTGCGCCAGCTCACACAAAAAAGACAACGAACTTATCGCGCTTATTGCAGAAAACCTTCAAAAGAGACAGAGAAAAAACTGAAAGAAATAACTCGTGAAGTTAAAGAAGCAACACGCATTGCCAAAGACAGTTATTCGGGAACTATTCAAACAAGACTAAAAGATAAACCGAAAGTGTTCTGGAAGCACGTGAAGCAGAATGGCAAGGATGTTGTAACTATCCCTCCACTCGTGTCTGGTGACGTCATTGTTCGCGAAGACGCTGACAAGGCAGAATGCTTTAACGCCTACTTCTGCTCCGTCTTCACTCCTGCAGTAATGCCTTCTGAAGACGTCCCACCGGTACTTGAAACGATAAGCGACATGGATGATGTTGTCATATGTACACACGGCATTGAATCGTTGCTTCGAAGGCTCGACTCTTCTAAAGCGTGTGGTCCTGACGACTTACCCAATTTCCTGCTTAAATCATGCGCTGATTCGATGGCAAAGTACTTGAAAGTTATATTTGATATGTCACCACTCGAAGCTTCTCTTCCTGATGACTGGAAAGCAGGTATTGTGGTCCCTATTCATAAGTCCGGCCCTAGAAGCGACGTTTCAAACTACCGCCCGATATCGCTGACATCCGTTGCATGTAAAATAATGGAGCACATTCTATTCACGAGTATTGTAGCTCACTTGAATACTCATTCTGCGATTACGTCAGCCCAACATGGATTTCGTAAAGGTTTTTCCTGTGTTACCCAATTATTGGAATTCACAAATGATATTGCTTCTGCATTAGATAAACGGCTTGCGGTTGAATGTATTTTCCTCGATTTCAGGAAAGCTTTCGACACAGTACCCCATTCAATACTCATTGAAAAGATGCTCACATATAAAATAAATCCGGCGGTTGTCTCATGGATTAAAGAATATCTAACGTTACGCCGGCAATTCGTGGTTGTAAATGGGGTTCGGTCACGGGCACAAAGCGTTTCATCTGGTGTACCCCAGGGCTCCGTCCTGGGACCTTTGCTGTTCCTATTGTACATCAATGATATTGGCGACGGTTTGACATCGCAGTTGAGGCTGTTTGCAGATGACTGTGTGGTTTATAGGATCACTAACGGTACGGAAGACCTCAACCTGAATCAGCAAGACCTCGATCGAATCAGCACATGGTGCACTAGGTGGCGCATGCAGCTAAACCTCACGAAAACTGTCAATATGACATTCACACGAAAGAAGAACCCTCTAAATTACTGCTACACCCTGAATAACATTGTAATTGGTAAAGTAACCGAATTTAAATACTTAGGTGTTTGGTATACCCCAGAATTATCGTGGCAGAAGCAGGTTGACTACGTAACCGGAAGGGCGGGAAAAATGCTGGGCTTCATTCGCAGGAACTCTGGTGCATTCAGTCAGTCCACACGTGAGCTACTCTACAAGACGTACGTGAGGTCCGTCCTCGAGTACGCTTGTGTAGTGTGGGACCCTACGACGGCGCGCGACGTTATTAAACTTGAAAGAGTTCAGAACCTCGGTGCGAGGTACGTGTCCCGTCAATACACAATTAATTTCAGTGCAACAAGAACTAAGGAAGAACTCAAATGGGATACCCTGGTAGAACGACGCAGAAAGCTGCGCCTGAGGCTTTTCCATTCCATTTACTATGGTACGATTAACATACAGAGAGACATATATATAATACCGCCTAACTATAGGTCCCAACGCGTGGACCATGAGCGAAAAGTAAGAGAGGTTCTATGCCGCACGGAACTTTTTAAGAAATCTTTCTTTCCAAAAACAATCCACGACTGGAATAGGTTACCTGCTGACATCGTCAACGTAGTTTCGAACGAGATGTTTTTTGCCCTGCTGAAATGATTGTTTCTTTGATCTTTTTAGGACGTACTGTATGTATTACTGTTCTTATCTTTTGTTCTTCTTTCTTTTGTCCTCACACTATATGCAGAAGGGAATTGTCGCTATACTCCGGTATCAAATCACTTATTTTTCCTGTTGAAGTGACTCAACCTTGTAGTGTTCTTGTTTCTCACATATACTGCATACTGCTGTGAATAACTTATGTTGTCGATCTGCTGTAGCTGTTGTTGTTGCTATTACCGTTTTCCACGCTTTATATATGACAAAATATTGAACTGTCCAGACTGACTGTTAACCCCTCCCCCACTGTAATGCCTCTGGCGCTGTGGGTACTAAATAAATAATAAATAAATTTAAAAGACTGGTGCACTCAGCAGCGCTAGCAGACGCGGCTCAGTCGGGAATGAGTGTTGAAGCTGACGAAGGCGTAAGAGTGGTGGCTGGTAGAGTATCTCCATGACGGTAACAACAGGCTTTCACCTCATATTTAGTCACTCCTATCTACACGAGTGCGTCCGCGTCTTGTTTCTACTGCCTCCGCCAGCATCACCGCGTCTACTGAAGGGTCACACTGCCCTTTCCTACTAAAAATGCCTTTTGTGAACGGTTAGCGTCGTAAGATAGATTTATATTTTTGTTAGGCTCATTTAGGTTCGTATTCATGGTACCCTTCCCCAGTATTGCTGCTGACTTTCGAGTGAAATTCGCCAAACAAATAGTGAAAAGTCGCCAAAAGTCACCATTTTTTTCAACTTTCGCCAAAAAAGGCGACACTCTACATGTGTGTGGTGTGCCTAGTATTGAAGGCTGCTAATTAGTTGTAGCCCCAAGAAGAACAATACTGTATGTAGTTCCTTAATTATGTTGACATTTTTTTAAGCACCAGCTGCATCGACTGCTTGACAATGGTAGTACTCAGAAACGGCGTGCATGCACCCTCATCGTTACTGTATGCTTGCGTCCGATAAGAAAAGTTTGCGACGGTTTTACTTGTGGCGAATTCAGAATAACGCAGTCGCTAGAACAAAAGAAGGATGGCATGCGTACAGCATTCTTGCAAATTTCGAGAGTTTTACTGAGTGCAATCATGTGTTTGATAATCAAACAACCTAATTAGCAACAAAGCTAATAAACTTGAAAGTATATAGTGCGTAACTATTGGAAAACACACACCACGTTTTCTGTGCGGTCATGGTTACGCTAAACATTCGCATCGGCGCAGTTTCTGAAGGCTGTCCAAAGAAGCGGACTTCTTGGCCGGCCCGAAAGGAATGTTAATGAAAAAAATTAAACTCTACGTAAAAAAAATTAGGGTGTACTACAGCAGAAAAGAAGACGACAAGCTGTTTGCAACAGCTGAAGCTGTGGTCGGAACATGCTGCCTAACCGTCACCTAGATTGTTCAGAAGCCTAAATATAAAAATGCCTGAAGCTCTTTTGCCCTTAAAGAACTAAGTACACACCACCACGTCACGGCACGCGAGAAGTCCACTGACCTAAGTTGTGCTTAGAGGTTGCTGGCGGATGCACCAGTGCACCTGTTCCTCCACAATCTTGGTGAATTGAGGAGTTACACCCGAGAAACAGGATAGACGTACTCAATTGCGCGTAAATTACACCTTCTACTGGTGGCAACCGTGCCCTTCTCTCTTCCTGGCTTAGTTTGTTTCTGTGGTGCAAATATGTTATTTGTTAACTTGTGTGCACAAATGCTCACGTCAGCTAATTTCTTGATGATTACTTCATTGCGTCATACAGAAACGTACACGATAGCTTTCTTGATGAATTGCCTCATGACAATAACTTCAAAGTGACAGTGACATCACAATGAAGTCACAAGTTCTTGCAAACTCTGACGACAGGCTGACTTCATGTTGTGAAATGCTCACCTGATGACGATATTTCGACCGCCTTGTTGTGACACTGCCTCCGCCGAAACTCATGGTAAATTCTTGCGTTCGAGAAAGTATTAGTTCTTCTGCCTTAATATGGATAATGACTCCTGATGCTTAACAACCATTTGCAAGCAGCACGCTCATTCAGTGCATGTTGGTGTCAGAAAGTAACTAGTTTTAGTTCGATGGCAGCATCATCGTCAACCTGAGATGGCATGGTCAGGTAAATCGACCATAAAATGTATGTTTTGAATTCGTTAATAAAGAAATTTATGGAGCTTGTGCTCTGTCGCGAAAGGCTGTGGCAGAGCAGATCTAGTCAGCACTCGTCTAGTCCTGGCTTCATTAGGCACACGTGCATTTACAAACCGGTGCATGGAGTGTTCACGTGGTCACGTTTTAAATCACAAACTTTGAATAAGTAACGATCAGGTTGGATTGACACTCGCACAGCAATCACAGCACAACTTATATCATTTACCTTCATACCAGGGGATTCAGTTCAACACAGCTAATTAAAATATTTATCATATTTTGAATATTTGAGCCTTGGATTCTAGTAGCGTGCATCTCAAGCCAAGGTTGGCTTCATTACCGTTTTGAATATCAAGCGCACCAGCTATCGAAAGGGATATAGCACCACATGTCACTCGGGGGCGCTCCGCGTGCCTCATCCACGCGCTTTAAAAGAGGAAGCCCACTTGCTGCAAATGGAATAGATGCCCCGCCTGGCAGGAAGGATGGACGTTACCACCCTGGCAGCTTTGTGCTGGGACTGAAAATCATAGTCACTGCAATAAAGCCTTTCACAACCATTGGTTTCATGTTCATGCTTTTAATGAGGCCCACATGTTTTATTTAGGTTTACCACATTGTTTATTTCTGATGTCGCCCTTAGTGCACCGTATGATCACGGGCATGGAAGAATGTAAGAGGAAATAAACGTATTTAGCAATGCATAAATCACAGTGAATGTTCTCAAACCACTCGCACTCACAGACGTCGCCGCCGAAGAGCCGCTTGGAGAAACTTCCTCCGAAAGGTGGTGTTCACCCCTATTAACGCGCTTACACAATCATCACGTTGATGCTAAGTTACTGTATATTCTCCCTACGGTAGCAGAGTGGCGCAAAGGGTCCGCCATTTGTTTCACGGCTGTGAAGGAAAGCCACTAGTCGCGCACGCAGGAGAGAAATGCGGCGCGATGGTCTGGCGCCGGCGTGTGCCGCCGACTTACTCACGCAACCTCTATTCTCCCCTTTATTTCTTCCCCAGTGCAGGGTAGCGAACCGGATGTGCGTCTGGTTAACCTCCCTGCCTTTCCTTGCATCTTTATCTCTCTCTCTCTGAACAAGATTGCACGGTTGCAGTGAGGCGGTATGTTGCTATAGGCAGAGAAAATGCTTGAGGCCCGTGTGCTTAGATTTAGGTGCATGTTAATGAACCACAGGTGGTCGAAACTTCCGGAGCCCTACACTACGGCGTCTTTCATTAAAATATGGTGGTTTTGGTAAGTCAAACTCAACACTTAACTGAGTGAGGTGAAAATAAAAAAAATAATTCGTTATAACGACACAACGTGGTTTTTACACCAGACGTACAATGCACAGTGTTTCTGCAAAAAAAATTTTGTGATCGCCTGGTTCATTTTAAAACCGCTATACGACGCTGCCTATGCAGTCTGTCAGTGGTTCAGACGTTTGTGGCTCCCATGTCGTAGCCCTTTTAGCTGCTGAAACAATGTAATCGCATTGGCACACGCACTTCGGCCTATTTTGACACGATGACTGGAGTCTCCGCAATGCGGATATGGCGAGTTTCTACGAACAAAGGTGGATTGGCGAAACGGTGCCGTATAGGTAAAGCCTACTCTGTGCCTAATTTACTGTACGCAAAAGTTTACGTTCTTTATTAAAGACCCACGCATGCGCAGATTCTATCCGGTAACATGGTAACGCAAATCGTACATGTACAAGTTAAAAGCCCTAATGACAGTCACGATGAGGCTGAAACCTGTGCGGGCAGAAAACGCGCAGGCGCCGCGCCATCGCGCACGTAAAGTTGCCTTCGCCGCGTGAACTTGAACGTTTGACGTCACTTCGCACCATGTGACAGCGCTCATGGAATAGCGGTGTGAGCGGTGAGGAAAAAGGTATGCGAAACTCTTATATACAGTAACTCTAAGGCAGTTGTGCCCGCAGCGCCGCCTGTTTGACGCGGCGTTGTTGAAAACCATTGACATCGCTAGCTAACTCGGTGGCATGGTTTGCAGGATCCGGCCACCATCGGCTCTCGAATTTCCTTTCCCGATTTGGAATGGCTTGGAATGCTGCTGGATTACCGGTAAGACGTCACGGCTTCACTCGGCCTACCGGGCCTGTTTTGTGGGCCCGGAGTGCACCATCGGGCCGGGGATTGCATGGTTTCTCACGGGCCTACTTTCGGAGCTTTACTAGAGTATTTGTGGCTTACTCGTGTGGAAGCTTTCAGTAAAAACTGATACGCCCAAGGCCGCGGCAACGGCTGCGAGTGGACACGGACGAAGTCACTCACAACACAGCCAGTGACGTGCGTACTTGAACATGCCGCTGAGAACGACGTAACTGATAGCACAGTCAACAGAGAGCCCTCGTGACACCGATGCCGAACGGTTTTTCATTTCGCTAAGCAACATACAGCTTTAGCTGCAAAACTGTCTTTATATGTACACCAATCACGTATATGACATCACAATACGAGATCACCTGCGCTGTCCGTCCATCTGTATGCCAATCTTGCCTACTTTTACATCAGTTAGCAAATTATACGGAGGCATTATGGACCTTAGGACTTAGGCTCACGGGCACGTCGTCATTCACTGATTGATTGATTGATTGATATTTTGGGTCAAACGCCCCAAACCACTGTATGATTCTGAGAGACGCTGTAGTGGAGCGCTCCGCAAATTTTGACCCCCTGGGGTTCTTTAACGTGCACGAAAATGTGCGCACACGGGCCTTTAACATTTTCGGCTCCACCGGAAATTTAGCCGCCACAGCAGGGATTCGATATCACAACCTGTGGGTTAACAGGTTGCGTAAAGAAAGGAGTTCCGCAGGGGTCCATTTTAGGCCCCGTGCTTTTCCTTTTATATATAAATGATATTACAGAGGTTCAGTATACACCCGAAATTAAAATGTTCGCTGACGACACAAGTATATTTTTCACAGGCTCCACCATTCAGGAAGTAGAAGCTTCGACAAATGTATATCTCTCGAAACTTTCAGGCTGGCTAACAAAAAACAAACTAAAATTAAACACACAAAAAACAAAATTTATTATGTTCAGGCCCATTAACAAGCACATCAGTGATAATATAGTAATCTTGTTTGACAATCAGCGACTCGAACAAGTCAGCACACAAAAATTCCTTGGAGTCTGGTTTCATGAGCACTTAACATGGACACCGCACGTAAATAGTCTCTTGGTAGATCTAGCTCGTTCTGTAGGGTGCTTGAGTAAAATTGCTTTCCTCCTCCCTTCATGGTTATGTAAATCATTATATTATAGCATGTTTTACTCCAAGCTTCTATACGGAATGCTTGTATGGGGAACAACAACTAAGACCAATTACGATCGAATATTAATCTTGCAAAAGCGCGCGCTCCGTGTAATAGAAAAATATAAAGGTCACCCCAAGGACTTAGACACTCAGCCGCTTTTTCTTAAACATGGAATTCTATCTGCTAGGAAAGTATATAATCTTAAACTGATGCAACACATCCACAAACATAAACTACAGGATTCCTTTCCACGCACTGTATCAACAACATATGGCTTCAGAAATTCTACCCGCAAAACTAAGAAAACACGCACGAACTATGGCAAGCAGGCTATTGATTATAAGATCATACAATTGCTAAACCTTCACGAATCGAATATAGACTTTACTCTGAAAACTAAACAATTTAAATGTCATCATAAATCCTTTCTTCTTTTGACTAAAGACATAGTAGATCCATAGGCTTTCATATTTAGGAATACTTGTATACTGAGTTGATTTTTTTCTTACTGTGAACAATGATACTTAAACAGAATCGTTTGATACCAAAATTGTTTCCTGTTTATGTAAAACATATTCTGAATGTATATCATGTAGAAATAAGCTATGTAACTAAATAAGATATGTATAATGTCACTTATTTGTATATGTATGTTACTGATGTGTGAATATGTGTAATATGGCACTGATGCAGACTGTATCAGGAGGTCAAGACCTCGTCAGGCTATTTAGCCTTTAGTCTTTGCCTCCCGCAGGGAAGTTTTTGTATTTTTTTTTCCTGCAAATAAACTTTGAAACTTTGAAACTTTGAACAGCCGAGTACCTAAGCTACTAAACTAACGCGGTGAGCCTCTCGTCATCATTCACTCTGTATAGATGTGCAGATATTTCTAATAACAAATATGGATTCACTGCAGCTAAATAAATTGATTTTTCACATTTTATATCAGCTTTCATAGCAAATTGTCCCACTAGAGAGGCTTACATATTTTAGCCATCACTTCTTTTTTCAACCACTATCTGCTTAAATTAGAATTTCCAGGGGCGTTTTCCCCAAATAAGTTTTTTTCTTTTTTACCACGAAAGTGTTTTATTCAGGTGTCCGCTACGGCTCCACTGAGACTGGCACTCCATCAAGATGGGGTGCCACCATGCCAATCTGGTATGATGCCAAGTTCTTCGCAACTGCCTGTTAATATACCACTATCAAAAGCTCGGTTGTAGAAAGACGCTACACAAGGGTTATGTCGATAAAGAACAAAGTGAATATACGTAACATAATTTGTTCAGAAGGGTACCTTAATTATCAGGCGCGAAAGAATCGGAAATGTGTAACCAGGTGTCACAAAATATAGGTTTCGCATTGAGAGAGTAATTGCATCAGTCTAACCACTTACAAAGGGCCCAGCCATATTTATTCATATTCATCAGCCCCTGCATCAGTTAATCAAAGAGTTGGGTACCTTAAAATCTTGCTTTTATTAGTAGCCCCAAGAGAGATAGCACCCAAGTGGCGCCAACGCTGTGCAAGCTGAACGCAATGAGCATATGCTGGTCTGACCGATTACATTGAGTAAACTCTCGCTCATTTCACAAAAGACACCATTAGAAAGACATATACGAGAGACGTGGCAAAAATATGACACAGAATTGTTCTCCACACAGTAGTATACTACCGCAGGTGTGGAACCTATAGGTTCCACACCTGCGGTTTTCCCAGTATAACCAAAGACAAAAAAAAGCTGTTGTCAAAACTGCTCCTTGTTAGAGCTGGCCAGTGTTTCATGCACAACTGCCGCAAGGAGAGGCTATGCGGTACATTGTATTTCAGCGAACATTGTGCAAGGGTGTCACCCAAAACAGTTTTTCTGAATCTGGTCAGGATGCTTTAGGTCTTCTCTGTAGGAATTTTCACCATTCTTCATAATTATATCACCTGCGGGCTTATAAACACTCGCTGGTGAGAATCAGCATGCCGAAGAAGCGATGTGCAATTTTATTATAACCTTGATTGGGAAACCACTAGTGGAAAAAAACTATGATTTTTTGCGGTAGTTGGACGAGAGTGAAACAATGAATGAATTTTCGTTCTTTGTCGTTGTCTCTATATTTGTGCACAAGAATAAATAAAGACAATCTAAGGAAGACATACCATATGCGCATCGAAAAATTATGCCTAGCAGGTAAACACCGAATAAAACCAACAGAAAGCCCCGCCACGGTGTTCTAATGGCTAAGGTTTTCGGCTGCTGACACGCAGGTCGGGGGTTCCAATCCCAGCTGCGGCGGCTGCATTTCCGATGGAGGCGGAGATGTTGTAGGCCCATGTGCTCAGATTTGGGTGCATGTTAAAGAACCCCAGGTGGTCGAAATTTGCAGAGCCCTCCACTACGGCGTCTCTTATTATCATGTGGTGGTTTTGGGACGTTAAACCACACATATCATCAAAACCAAGAGAAAAGTGCTGGGTAAGCTTTTTTGCTTTTTGTTGAAATAAAGAAGTAGAAGAAAAAAATATGATACTCAACGGCATAACATACTGAAGATTGTGCTCGAACTCAAGTGTACTGCACTAACACGAAGTAAGCATTGCTTTAGTCTATAATCAAAATAATAAACCTTCCATTGATTTCCACGAGAGTTTGTTCAAATAAGTTAGCGCCCTGCTAACTTCCATAGCGTATTCTCACATTCTCAGTGATGCTTTGACGCTTTATGCAGGTAGCTTCTTTCCCTGTTTGCTATACGCAAGACACTCGCAAGGTGCAAATCCTTCAATAGGCAAAACTGTCTAAATGAAGCGTACGTGCGGATAATCTGCATGTAATCATGCTGTCAAGCATCTTTCGATAATGCATAAATATTCTCAGTTATTTAACCGTTCAATCGATCAATCAATGAATCAATCAATCAAACAATCAAACAAAAGTTTATTTTACACCGAATGGTTATATCGTTAGAAACATATGACATAGGGTCCCAAGGTCATAAAACTGCATCAGGATTTTCTACACATGATTATTAGGTCAAAATTACCAAAGAAGCACAAAATAGAAAAAAAGTAAGTCATCTAAAAGTTTATCAATTGCCTTGTTCATGTTCCCATGTAACACTGTAGGTATTAGTAGTGTACGCATTTTCAGTATACGGAATGACTTTATGAAAGAAAGGTGCTTCTGGCGAAATGTAAAGCTTGGAAAACTGGTCAGTGTAAACGGCGGCTATGAATGAAAGAGCGGAAACTAATAAGACATACAAATTTTGTGGACGACGAATAATAATAAAAAGTTCAAAATGATGTGCTATTTGAACTGTGCTGAACAACCAAAAAATGTGTGTAGAAAGCCGCTTTTGAAAAGCCCGCCATTCAAAAGTATGAGTTCGCCCAGCCGGTTCCCGATCGGTCAGTGACCTGCTTTCTCCGAGCTCGAGTTCTCGTTTTCTTCAAGTGAATCGGGGTAACAATAGCGACGCAGTCCAGGCGTCGGTGGTATAGTGCAATAAAGAAAAAAAAAAAAAAGCGTCGGTGGTATAGTGGTTAGCATAGCTGCCTTCCAAGCAGTTGACCCGGGTTCAATTCCCGGCCGACGTACATTTTTTTTTACTTTACGTTTGCCTTGAGTTCTCTGTAGTTTTTTTTTTTATTCGACAACGTTATTTCGCATTTCACACTTACAACATGACTAAGACTTGGAGCTTCCATAGGTGCTTCACAAAGTGAATGATTGAAGTGAATGAGTGATTCACAAAGTGAATGAGGGAATGAACGAAGAAAAATTCTGGCACCATCGCCACTTTCTTTGCATCAATCTTTTTTTTTTTTTGACGCAAATCTTCACGGGGAATATTAGGCTGGTTCACTTGCCTTTAAACATAAGAAAAACGCGGTCATGCGAATCCGACATCAAATTGCTACTTTGAATCACATCAGAGGCCAGGATGTTCTTAGAGGCTAGATTTTCAGGCATTAGGTAGGCGTGCTTCAGGCGCAGAATACGCTGGAAAAAGAAAGATTTATGCTTCGAACATCGTCGATATTGCCATTCGCGCTCTCCTTGCAACTTATCTTTTGTAAACGGCACCTTATATATATAAGCACTTTCTCATATAGGCAACGTTACAGATATCAGCAATGCTTGGAAAAAAATTAGGATTGTTTTAGAATCTTCTCATAAGCTCTAACTCGCTGAACAAACAGTTCATGATATCATTGATTTGTGATTTGTGGCGTTTAACGTCCCAAAACCACCATATGATTATGAGAGACGCCGTAGTGGAGGGCTCCGGAAATTTTGTCCACCTGGGGTTCTTTAACGTGCACCCAAATCTGAGCACACGGGCCTCGACATTTCCGCCTCCATCGGAAATGCAGCCGCCGCAGCCGGGATTTGAACCCGCGACCTGCGGGTCAGCAGCCGAGTACCTTAGCCACTAGACCACCGCGGCGGGGCCATTTCATGATATCAGGGGTTTTACGTCTCAGAAGAACGTTGTGACCTCGAGGGAAGGCGTAGTGGAGGGATCCGGAAATTTCGATCATCTAGTATTATTTAAGGTGCACTTTTACATCGCCGAATACACGGGCATCTACCATTTCGCCCTTAAGAAAGGAAGCTGCCATGGTCGCAATTAATGTAACCCGTAACCTTCGAGTCAGCAGCCCTGCAAATTACTCTCTTTTCCAGCGAGGTGAGCCCAAAGCATTGAGTTTATCTAGGAAATCACGGGGCCATCAGCGATTTGGCTTTAGTATATCATGCCGCATATATAAATACAAAGCGTCTTACCATGAGTCAGATTATTGATGGCCAACGCTGACTTGATGCTATATCATTGTGTGCGTCGTGCGGCCTGGCAGATTTTTCTCCAGGCAACGTTGTTACAGACACGCAAGACTTGCGCGCGTCGCATAGCTGTTTGGGTATGAATGGCTACTACTAGTGAAGCCGACGATTGGGCTAAGGTAGCTCCTTCGGGATGCGTTAAGGCGTAGCCCAAGCTTCACCTAACCTATTGCCAAACGCACCGAGTGAGCTAGAATGACGTGTTGCAGGCGATAACCTCATTTTACCTACTACAGACACAGACAATAACCACCGAAGAAGGGCGCTCTTAGAGGACAACTGCAGCCAGAAAATCGCGTTTGTATTGCTCCTCTAGCGAGTGTGACCACTACTCAATAGGTAGCGCGTCCAGTCTCCGTTGTTCGTGTGTTCAACTCCCGTTAACGAGATAATTCCTTAGCGATCTCATCGTGTCTCTTTTAGGGGCGAAGCTCCTTATAGCGACACCTGTTCGTCCCCCGTAGTAAGTAACAAGTATAACATTTTGACCTCCGAGGTGGTGCCGGTGAGAGACTTCTTCTGTGCGTTGTTCAACAATAAAAAATAGTGGTCAATGTACATGTCAATGGCTGCTAATGAGGAATGAGAGACAGGAGCATTCAGCTTTTAGTTGACGCGCAAGCTGCGATCACCATTAGCAGCCATTGGCATGTACATTGAGCACTATCTGACAAGAAAGGGTTGCTACGTTATACTCGGCGGGTGTAACCTTCTTAGGTTTAGAAAGAATTAGCGAGCGTTGAGCCACAGTGCCATGAATACAATGAACTTGTATATACCATGAATGAACTCGAGGTGGTTAATAATGGGAAGTAGATACGAAGCGCAAGCCGTAAGAAAGTAAAAGCCGAATTCTCCGCCTCTCATTTACTATTAGCAGCCATTGGCATGTACATTGAGCACTATCTGACTGAAAAAGTTTGCTACGTCATACTCGCTGGGCGTAACCTCCTTGGTTTTCGAAATGTTTAGCGAGCGTTCGGCCGCAGTGCCATGAATACAGTGAACTAGTATATACCATGAACTCGAGGTGGTTAAAGGTGGGAAGTGGACCCCAAGCGCAAGCCGTAAGAAAGTGTGCGTGTGCCACCTCTCGTTTAGTCCTTGGAATGTCCGTTGGATGGCGGTGCTTCTATATGGAAAATATATGATGAAAGACGCGAGATGGTGGTACTTGGAGTATTGAATAGATGGACGAACGGACACAAAGACAGATGCATGGATGGACGCATGAATGGACGCAGGGGCGGCTGCATGGACGAACGCAGGGACGGCCGCACGAACAGACGCATGCACGGATGGGCTGATGGACGCATGGACGGTCACACTGACGGACGCATGGACCGACGGAAGCAAGAACGAATGCACGGACGAATTCTTCGCCCCACTCTCTATCATTCACTCCGTGAATATGCTGCCATTTTTTTTTCGACATGATTTCCTCAACAAAAAAAAAAAACGACACTAAAGTCCTGGTGGACCCTGGCATAATATACTTTCGAGTTAAAAGTAGTTAACCAAAATAAATTATTGCGTTTTTCCCCACAAGAAAGTGCTAGTGCCACTCTTTAGGAAACACTGTGGGCTATTGTCTTAGCAGATACTGAACCATCCTCAGTCAATTATTCAGAATCTTACGCTCCTCAAAATTTACAGGAGAACCTTAAAGGAACCGCTAGCGCCTCGACGCACCGTCTGTCTATACGTAAAATTTTACCGTATTTGTGCGAGCTCACAATTTCATCTGTAGTAGAATCGGCTGATGCTTCAATAAAGATCCCTGATATACACGCAAGAAAGCTAGGACGCAACGTAACTGAAGAATGACTCCTTGTATATGGCAACTCTCTTTCCCACTAGCCGCTCAGAGGCGCAGGTTAATTGGCTGCCTTGCATTCTTGGAGTATTTTCGCGAAATGCAACTGCAGTCGGCGAACAATTGTCGAGCAAAACTTATGGAAAACAAAGTGCACCCTAGAATGGTCAGAAACAATGATTATTTTTTCCTCGGTGGGATAAGCGAGAGAGCATCGCTTCACTTTTTACCAGAGGAATTTCTTTTCGCATTGTTCGTGGTTGCAATTTCGTATTTAGTGCCGCAAACTCTGAATGCATTGTCGAAGCTTGAACAAATGAATACATAGTCGGGGATGTTTAGAAGGGCTGTCACGCACCACAAACTTACCGAGGTTGTTACCAAACTTCTTGCTGACCACATCATAAGAACATAAATTTATATGGTTGCCCAATGAACTAAACAAGCACGTGTAGAAAAGGCAATGCACTTTCTTGTTAAATGTTGTTAATATAAAGCACAGTTGTAGATAAGCGTGATTACAACTTTCAGTGTGAATCGGTCATAACCCACGTCTTTGAGTGTAGCAGCGCCTCAACGTACTTCACCAGCTACCACAACAAGTTCGTAAGCAATGATGAGGTACGGAAAGGTGCAGCTGTTTTTCAAGTAATGAATAGCCCGTGTACAGTGCGTTTACCACAGCTGTGGGACGTTAAACTATGAAGCAGTAACCCGCCCTCCCCCAAACGTAAAATTCGAGGGCTCACTGGCTGATACACACGCACACACATGCACAGAGGCACACACAACACGCATACACACATGCAGCCGAACACGCACACGAGCGTAAACGCACACAAGCATGGGTGTACACATGTGCACAAGTACGCTTAACACAAGCGCGGACTCACACATACACGGCCCCACACACATGCACTGCTGTACACACAAGCGCGCTTACACACAAACACATGCGCAAGCCCACGCACACAAACACACACACATATATTCGGGCGAACATTATGTGTGCGTGTATTTAATCCATAGCAAACATGTGTTTTATAACTAATGTTAAGGAAAGCTTTCTTGACACGGATTGCAGTTCATTGCCATTACAAAATGAACGCGATTCGCTTCTGCTGGTATTCTGCTGTCTTTGGAGAGCTAAGCTTCACACATGCTAAGTCAACTAGGCGGTCATTTAATGCAAGGTCCACATATTCGCACAGGAGCTACGCTGCTCGGCCGCTATTTCGAAGGTCTTGGGTTCGATACCGGCCATAGCAGTCGCATTAAAACGGAGGCGAAATGGTAGAAACCCGTTCACTGCGCGATATCAGCGCACGGTAAGACACCAATTGGTCAAAATCTCTGGAGACCTGCACTATGGTGTTCCTCATAATCGTATCATTGTTTATAGTATCCCTCATATATATCTTGGTATTGGGAAGTAAGAACCCAGATATTATACTTCTGTGTTCTTGTTTTGCTGCATATTGCATCTGATCTATGATCACCTACACCCTGCTCTGGCACAAAAGCACCCTTAAAGCCAATTTTAGGTTGCTATCGAGGCAAGCACCCAAATAAAGGGGTGCTTTTTTTTAAATCAACCATTTATAGCTGTTGAAGGGTGTTGCAAAAGGTGCTTTGCCATAAAAGCACCTATTTACACACTTTTGGGCATAAAAATTTTTATTGTGCACTTTAAAAAAAGAGCGAGTAAAGAGTGTCATTTTGTTCCACAACAATAATTGTCATCTATATTGCGTTCCATCCTTGCGCTATCGCCCCGCACTCGGTACATTCCGAGCGTACATTCCGGTACATTCCGCAATGTACGCTCGGTACATTCCGAGGATCGACATGCCCGTTATCAGGGTTACATTGCATTCTCGATAGGAAATTGGCCAGCGCCGTGTTTTCAAGAAAGGAAGCGCACGCGAGCCTGATGACGATTATTGTTGTGGGACAAAAAGACACCCTTTTTACTCGATATTTTTAGAGTGTGACTGCCATGGTTGTTGTGTGTTTTTCTCGTGTACTTGGTCGCTTAACACGTTGTTTAATTATTTTCATATTTCTCTCGCAATAATTTTGAAGCTTTAATCGACCGAAATTGAAGTTAAGTGAGGGAATTCCTATTGTGGTCAGATTGTGTCTTCGTGCAAATTCGTAGCAATAGTTGGAACAAACTGCGGGAAAAGGTTGCGCTGCAAAGTTGAGGGCAAAATGTGCATTTCCTGTGGTAGTCCCCTTTTTCGTCCTCAACTTTGCAGCGCAGCCTTTTCCTATTGCAGAGCAGCCGGTTAGGTTATCCGTGGTGAGCCACGTAGCTGCCTTGCTAGCACTTTGTCTTGAGGCAGACGGCAGATAGGAGGGTGCGCTCAGAAACGTTGAGTCGAGAGGTAGACTCGAAGTGGTGTTCTAGAATGGGTGCATAGCCTGGTCCCTTGTCCTCATTGTGGGACCTGCAGCTAGTGGCGCAGGGGACCGCAATGCCACAGAATATGCCAGGACTGGGGCCTCGCGTATCGGTGGTGCGATTGGCACCAATGATGGGAATTCCTGCCCGGTTTCTTGTCTGATTACATCCGCGAGGGCTGGCCCAGGTGGATGGAATCCCACTGCCTGAAGCTGTCGCAGTTAGTCCCACGCAATACTTCAAATGAAGTCTGCCAGGGCTGGTCTCTCGCTGTCAGACCTAATAATAGCTTTCGTTTGCAGGTATGTGGTGTTCGTATTGGGACTACCATCGCTGCAAAGTATGCTGCATCGTGGTTCCCTCATAGATTAACTAGGCGACTGGCATTGGTGGATTGCGCACGAGTACAGCGAAAAGCTTTTCATTTACTCCATGCATCAAATTCCCCACTTTATTTTATTCCTACATGAGAGGGTCCGCGCACCTGAAGAGCCGAAGCGTGTCCTAAACAAACATGGAAACTTGTTCGTTGAGCCACAGGTTTCTGCAGGATATGGCTTGTTCAGCCCTGTCCTTTCTTTGGATGTAGCTGTAGGCGTTGCGGAGCTGTCGGCTAAACTCTTGCCATGTCGCAAAGTAGCCCTCGTGGTTCTCGTACCTCGACTTCGCAGAAAATACCCAATAGAAGTAAACTCGACGCAGCTTGCCAACTTCGTCCCATTCGTTGAAACTGGCAACCCGATCAAAGTTAACAATCCTGTAATCAACATCCTCGAAGATGTTCCCATGGAACGGTATTGATGTCTGGCACATGGGAAACATGCACGAAAAGAGAACCATGAACATCGCAGGTTTGAACCACCTGGCTTGTCCTGTGGGTTGTCATCTTTCTTGGTGTCGGCGCCAAGGAACCAAATTCAGGAGGTAACCCACGCATGGGGCGACCTCTTCTTGCTCTGAGAGATGTAGCTGTTTACAAGGTGCTAAGGCTAACACAGCCAAAGTGCACTTTCCCGTACTCAAGTGCGCGTAGTACAGTAATGTCGCGAATGGCACGAGTAATGTCACAAGATCGACAGCCAAGAGTTGGCGAGAATCAGGACATTTGCTAGTTTGTTTTTTTGTTTGTTTGTTTGTTGGTTAGTCAGTTTGTTTGTTTGTTGGTTAGTCAGTTTGTTTGTTTGTTTGTTTGTTTGTTTATTGCCTGTGAGCATTGGCTAACTGCGAAGAAGGAAGAGCCTGGATTCCGCAGCACACACCCACGCTGGAGGATTGGCAAGAAACCGGATAATTCTAAGGAAAGGCTATTAATTTGTTAGCTCACGTCTTTTAAACCAATAAAAGTGCTCAAGGGAAAAACTAAATATGAGAAATGACAATCAAAAATACAAATGTTGAAAAAAAACAGGTAGTTTGAGCAACAATAAATAAATGAATAAATAAACCCATTAGGGAAAATAATTTTAGGAGTAATAATATGTTCTCGAGTCTGAATCTCTTTGAAGCTTTAATAAACTCCTGCATGGTATCCGCAACTTTCCCGTCACTGAATCCTAGAAACAAAGCCTCGAAAGAAAATACATTTGGACGGTTTAACTCACTATACTCTGTTTCGCAACTTTGATTAAGCACTACCAAAGCTACGGGGTGCAAGAAAGCCACCCGCTTGCGCAGTGAAACATAGTCCCAGATATAAGTGCATTGAACTGGTCAGGGTTGTCTAAAATTGGCTCTTGTTTAGTGTGTGGCACCTAATCGATACGCAATATGTTTTTTCACCACAGTTATTTCCTGCACTTGTAGTTACTTGTGTATGTTACCGGTGGTAATTATAGTTACAAATCAACATGGCAGCACCCTTGCTGGAGCGACCACCTGCTTCGATCCGAACTTGCTCCTGCTGAACGCCCACAGCGCTGACAGCAACAAATAAATGGTAAAATCAGCCATCGGTTAGTTTCATCTCACTCTGAGAATGAAGCATCAGGTATGTTTCGTCGTTATTAGCAAGGTATGCTGCTTGCGTAGGCCTGTCTGATAAGCCTAACGCGCCGATGTCAGAGCTTGGGCTGTGTCATCAGACCAAGAACGCTGCTTTTCTAAATATCAGACATGCAACCTCGCACAGCATTGCACGCGCGTCGGTTAGTCTTTTGGTGAAACAAAACAAATATAGAAAAAAGGCATTCCAGTGAGAGACCAGAATTAACGCGTCGTGAGAGAAGGAGTCATGCTAGAGCCGCTAACAGCATTGGAAAGCCACAAAGTGAAGTTATCCGCCGGCATGAGCATGTACCGGAATTCCGTATAGCCTCAAATGGTATTGTTAAGACTCCCAACTTCCTGAAGTTGAAGGCTTGTTGGAAAGTTTCACTTAGTTTTTTTAAGTTAATAAACGACCCTTGTCAAATTCAATGAGATTGCAGAGATAATTCGGTGAGCAAATGCCGTGAAGACGGTTAGCAGACGACACGGTGCGGATGAATACATGTGGAGGGGCTAATTGTCTTTCTTATTGGTTGGGGGCCCTGTAGCCTCCACAGTGCTGAAGAGAACTTCTGAAACAGAGTATATAAGGAAGGTGGTATCTAATGTAATTTTGCGCTATGCGGCGTGTCTTTTACAATATATTAGACAATGGTCTGTTGCCTGAAAGACTCTACCAAATGAACAATTAGGGGAAGCTGTCAGACCAGCTCTGTGTAAATAAAGATAAAGATCAGGAGTTTGACACTGTAGCCTAGCGATTACGACTTCGACTGAAAGCATGTGACATATTTAGTTAGTCTAATGATGTTTTAGGTGTTGAAATTTGAATGTGTTCAATACGGACGGCAAAGAAAATTCTTCAGGCATCATTTTTCTTGTAAGTCTTGCCCCTATGTTAAATTTACAATCTGGTACAATGTGAACTACCGGGCCATTTAACGATGACTTAGCTAACGCATTAACCATTTCATCGAGGAAAAGTCTCTTATGCCATGGCACCCAAGCGAATTTAACCAATAGTATATACGGTGGAACTAATGATTTGAAAGTACGCAGCACTTACGATTGTTCATTGCAGTGAGAGAAGAACACACCGACAGTGAATCAGTTAAAAATATGGCTAAACTAGTTTATGCTGCTGATTCGCGGAGAGCTAATAGATCGCAAAAAATTCTAACAAAAATGGGTACAAAAGCTGGAATGCGTAGAAAAAAATTACCCATCTAGAAGCGGAGCAACAGAACGGTTTTCTTCTGCTTAACAGCTGAAACGTGTAAGTGCCACAGCGGCTTGTATACCTAAATGGCGGCCGGCGTCAATATGCAAAAAATGCATCTGCTTCGGTTCGAAGTTTGGTATAAAAAATACCTTGACGAAGCGTTATGTCAGGAAAGAAAAAAGGTAACGTACATAATAAAGCCTGGTAGAAGAGTAAACCAGTAACAAGGCGGTAAAGAATTCGAGTAGTGTGACCAGGCTTCAAAAAACACGAATTGCATAACTTGAGGCTCATGGCATGCTTCCAACCCCCAACAAAGGGTTTAGCCAGCCCTAATTCTTTATTGTCATCAGCCTGCGAATAAAAAAAAAAGCCACCATGGTAGTCGAGTGGCAAAGGCCCTCGGCTGCTATTCCGCATGTCGCCGGATGGAATTGCTGCCGCGTCGGTGACGTTTTCGATGGAAGCGAAAATGCCTGAGGCGCGTGTGTTTACAATTAGGTGCACGTTAAGGAACCCCAGGTGGTCAAAATTTATGAAGCTCTCCACTACGGTGTCTCTCATAACGACATGGTGATTTTGAGAAGTTAAACCCCAACAACAATTATTATTATAACCCAAAGCAATTATTGGAATAGTGGGTACGGTGTGGTTGTTCTTCGCGAAAACATGACGAAGACGTGTGATGCGCAGAGCATGCTGCTGCTCGTAGAAATAGTTTCATCGGCTACGTTCTACACACAATAGTAGGCTTCACACATGTGGTTTTTCTGGTACAAGAAATTGCAAAAGCACCTGATGTCTAAACTGCTCCACGATGCATTTGGCCAGGCTTTGGTCCAGATCTGCTGCAAGAAGAATTGACGCTGTACATTGTAATGCACTGAACATTGCTCGTGGGTGCAACGCACAAGAAATTTAGTGGAGCCGTTGAAGATGCTTGAAGCCTTTCGTGAAGAAGATTTCGCATTTTTTTCTTAATCTTTTGACAAGTGGGTTTTTGAACACTGAGGTGTGATTCGTGGTGCCAAAGAAGGAATGCGCATTTTTATACTAATAGTCATTAATAAACCGCTCGTCAAGGCATTCTATGAAATCTTTAGGTTCCGTAACAAAGTTGAGGCAGTCTATGAATACTCGTTGTATCCTGTTATAAATAGAATTATGTTTAGCTAACGAACAACAGGAGCTCAGCTGACAAATTCAGAGAGAACCATTGGATAAGGAGTTTGGTCAGTATTCCTGAGTTACAGCAGTAAGGCGTTAGAAAGTAGTGATGATAATCGATGGCATAAACTGCCGCAGATAGAATTCAAAGTCAATCGTTCGGCATGAAAATGCTGTCAATAATGTTTTAGTGTGTATTTAAAGTGATAAAACTCACCGTTGCCTTCCATCACGAAGTTGGATCAAGTAACTTGGTGTCCTTGGATGTTGTATACCGTATTTGCCCACTCAATGTGATGTTTGAATGAAGCTATTCGAATGTGGCTTCTTCACCTTTTTTCTATACGTATCAGGCTCGCTAGGTGCCAAACCTGAAAGTGGCAAAAATTAAAGTGCAGTCCTATAGAGGGTGCCAAAGTGCGTAGCATTTATCTGTATTCATTCATTAGTTAATTTACTCATTATATTTTACACCTACGCAAATAAAGCTCTAGGTGCTTGTTACGTACATTACAATTAGAAATTAACGTTGGAAAACTATGCAAAAAGAAAATCTTTCTAACGAAAGTGAAAGTTTCGAACGCTGGTGAGTGTATGTAGTGACATTTAAAGAAAGAGCAAAAAACAATAACATACGCCCTAGTTCGCACCAAATAAATATATAGAAGAAACATTCTGAAAACGCACTGTCATTTTAAACGTGTTGAACAACTGCAAATTGCGTAGAAAAAGCCGCTTTTAAAAAGCCCGCCACTCGTACCTCAGCCCACGTGGCCCAGCCGGTTCACGCTCGGTCAGTCACGGGCTTCCTCCAGGATCGCAGGCTTGTTTCTTCGCCGCGGATGCGTTCAAAAATAGCGACGACGTGACCACCGCTGTGTGGCGTCGGTGGTATAGTGGTTAGCATAGCTGCCTTCCAAGCAGTTGACCCGGGTTCGATTCCCGGCCGACGCACTATTTTTCATCACTTTATTTGCCGCGAGCTGACTATAGGTTTTTGTTTTATTTCACGATATTTTTTTTTAATTTTGAGGTTTCAACACGACTAGAAGCTATTGATTCAATGGTTTTTTTTAGGAAATAAATGATTTAAATAATGAATGAATGAAGGAATGAGTGAATATTCCGCGCCCACTGCCACCTTTTAACACCTTAATATTTTAAGTGGTTTTCATCTGATGGACACCGAGATTATAGGGCTGCTTTGTCGGTTGTCAAACGCATGAAAAACGTGGTCACGCGAAACTGGCGTTATATATATTGCTAAATTGAATCTCATCAAAGGCCAGATGTTATTGGAGGTCGGGTTATTAGGCATTAAACAGGCACTTTTCAGACACAATTTACGCAAGCAAGCGAATGCTTTATGCCTCTAACATGGAAAATAATTCCACGTGTGCTTTATTCACTGCTTTTCTTTTCGTAGACGGTCCGTTACGCATGTAAACACTGACTTGTGCAATACGCGCCTAGATCTCTTGGAACGTTCAAAATTGCTTTAGAGTCATCGCGTAAGCTTGAACTCGCAAACACGACGAGTTGATAATAATATCAGGGGCTGTAAAACTCAGACCCGCGATATGTTTATAAAGGACTCCGTTGTGGAGGGCTCCGGAAATTTTCGACAATGTGTTTCTCTTCAACGTGCACTGCCTTCGCTTAGTACGCGGGCAACTGCGACTTTGCCTCCTTAAAATGCGACCACCACGGAGACTTTGCCTCCTTGGAAATGCGACCACCGCGGCCTCGATGTAAATCCGCAGCTTTCCGTTGAGCAGCCGAGCAGCATACTTCCTTTTCCATCGAGTTGGACACGAAGCGTTGATTTTATCAGGAACTCACGCAGCCACCAGCGATAAGGCTCTTCGGTTGAACGCCACATGTATAAAATTAATGGAATAATTCTACTTATCGTTGTCAAATTTTTTTATCGTCGTAAATTTGTGACATGTGTGTTACACCTTTCGTACTTGTTTTCTCTTTGCCGCTTCGTATCAAAGTTTTCTTTGCATACTGTGATTGCTTTATGCTGTTATAATCATACTGTTTGATATGTCCGTGAGCTATCACAGATATGCCATAAGCTATAACCATTTTTTTATATACATTGTAAACGAAAATTAGCCAAGATGGGAGTTTTTCAGCATATAAGCCCCCAAAACTCCACAGCCCCAATTATTTACTTCCTGGTAGCCGAGTGAACTCGGTACACGTCGTCGTAAAACGCACCTTGCTTAACGACAGAGTTTTGGAACTACATGACCGTGTTAAACCCTCAGCAGAGTTTCAGGTCAGTGGTTACAAACTCTCTATGGACGATTTAAAAACCCCTTTTTTGATCGTGACTTTTGTGCGTGCGTGCGCACATGTGTGTGTCTGAATATCTGTACGGGCACCTGTTTGACATGGTGTGAAACTCCAGTTTCTCAAGACTAGTTCAGTAATAGGAAACTGGAGAAACTCCTACTCCTATCGGTTTGTAGAATGCGTCACCCATGCCGCCTAATGTTCCCGTCTATATGATCGTGCGTATTAATGCTACTGAGCACACTTTTCCAGATTGTATTTGCCGCAGTGCGTTTCCTGTGTATATACAGAGGACCCATTTGAAACGCAAGAACTGGACATTCTACATATATTGTATTGTTGCTCACAATAGTACAATATGAATGCCGAGAATCGGGAAACCTCTCAGCCTTGCGTAAGAGCACCACATAGCCTACAGATATGTACTAACAGAAACGCAGTGTGTCTAGTGTGTTGAGCTGTTGCAAACAGGAGAACATGTCTAGGTACAACACAGCTGGCAGATGTGCTTTTATATAATACACAGACTACGCTCAGATGTTTTTATTTTCTTCAGGCGAAACATCACGTAATAGATATGAAGGCGCTACAATGAGAACATGAAGAAGCACACCACACTGCAATTTGTCAAATTATTTTGGTCGGCTACGTTCTTAACAAAGTCTTAGGCTCCCCACCTGTCGTTTGTCAGTACAACAATAGAGCAAAACAAATGATGTCATAACTTTTCTATGGTGCAGCTGGGCAGGCTCAAGTCCACATCTGCTACAAGAAGTGGCTACGTGGTACATTGTAATTCAGTGAGCATTCTTTGGGGGGGTCATTCGCAAAAAAATTTATAAATGCGGTCCGGATGCCTCCCTCTTTTTTGGAAACCAGTTCTGCTATTCGGATTCTTAAAACATATGCGTTTAAAAGCTCGGAGACTTGCGAATATATCGTCAAAAAGCGATAAATTACTTTATTAAACCTATATTTTGGAAGCTCCTACGAAAGACATAGTATGGATTCTTAATTTGGTGTTGGGAAAGTCAGTCAGTTCACTTACTGTCTCCTTTTTTTCTTCAGTATAACATATATGCGCCTTAATTAACGACAACTTCATCGAGGATGGTCAGATTTGCGTCAAAAGTATTTTTACCAGCTTAACACCAATAAGTCCTTAATTAAATATATGGAAAGCAGCAGAAAGGCCGTGTGTTTGAATAACAATCTAAGAGCATCAAAAGCGATATTGCTTCTTGCGGTAACATGCTGCAGGCAGAAATCAAACTCAAGCCTTCAACATTAAACTAGAGTAGCTATTATTAAATATTGTTCAAGTGCACAACGAAACTATTAAAGCTTTTCCTTGCTTTGCATCACACAGTTGATTGAACGAAGAAAGAATTGTAAATTTAAGGGCTTGTTTTTGTTGTTAGGCATAATAGCAATGAAACAAACAAATGATGACACCGTGTTAAGTATAATAAATTTTCCTATTAGAAAGTTTTAAGAACTGCGATGGAAGCAAAATTGAAAAAATATATAAATTTCCACCGGCAAGCTATCATTTCGTCCACGTTTCTTCATTCTCAATATGTTCCCATTACTACTAATAGCAACATCTATACTTTCCCTAGTATCATCGCCTGCGCTCAATAAGATAGTTCATTGAAGTAACTTAGCGTCACTTAACTAGTATAATGCATATTCACCTTCGTGGTGGTGTTCTTGTGACGCTCTAGGAACGTTATTCGCAAACGTTTGCACTGTACGAATGAAGTTGGGCGCAAAAAATAGAAGTGACAAGAAGGTGCTAAACAGGTGGCAGTGTGCCCAGAATTTTCTCTCATTCATTCATTATTTCACTCATCTTTTATTGTAGCGATGCGAAGTGTTAGGCTTCTACTGTCGAAGTGAATATTAAGGTCGTGAAATGAAAGACAAATAAAATACTTATAGGAAGACTGAAAGTTGCAAAAGCCAACGACTGTAAAGGGTAAAACTTCAAGAAAAAAAAAATGAGACGTTTTTATTTTGTCTACCATGAATTAACAAGAACAGCAAAAACTGAAAGCCTTGAAATTATATAGCTATTTCAAATGTGTTCACCAACCGTGAGCTGCGTGGAGCTAACCACCTTTTAAAGAGTACGCCGCTTGGACGTGAATGTTTATTGGAGCCGGTTCACGCACGCTAAACGACCTGGTCACTCCTCGCCCGCCAGCTGCTTGCTCTGTGGACTGATGCCCTAGATAGGTCAAAAACACAAACATTTCGCCTACGCAGCGTGTGGCGTCGGTGGTATAGTGGTTAGCATAGCTGCCTTCCAAGCAGTTGACCCGGGTTCGATTCCCGGCCGACGCACGTTTGTTTTTGGTTTTGTCGTTGCTCACTTTCTTTCTTTTTTTACTATAATGTTTGCCGCGACTTTACGGCCAATTGATCGGGTTTAAAATGAAGGGACGAAGGCGTGCACCCGACGTTAAATTGCTACAATGCCATTTAATATCATCAGTTAAAGCTTGATTTCAGGGCATTAGAAAGGTGCGTTCCAGGCGCCAGTAATTCCAGAGGAAAGCAACGTTTCAGCCATTGCGAAATTCACACAAAAAATGCTTCGCACCAATGCAGTAAGTTCAAGTGAAGTCAAGTGTGACGTACTTCTGCAATGCGAAAAGAAAAAGATAGGTTTATGATGGCACAACAACGCCAATAGTGAAAGATAGCCGTGCGATGGGAGATCCTTCTCGCAAGCTTTACGGAGAATGGTACCTCCTGTAGCATTGTGTGCCGGTTGCCCTATGTCGAATCTACTCTCTCCTCAGTCTTTCTTTTTTTTTAATGCGAATGCATTTCTTAGCCAGACTATGTCAGGCTTCCCTAGAAATCAATCCACCACCCTCACCCATACCTACAGCTGTGGGCGCGCGTTTCCCTAAAACCAGAGCCCCCCCCCCCCCCCCCCCCCCTTCACATGTCACGCTTCGGCATTGGTGGAGTTACTTAAAACGTAGGATGTAAAGTAACTCTATGCGTCGGCACCTGTCACGGACAGCTGCGGGCACGCGCGCTCATCCTCGCCTCTAGCAACAGCAGCCCCCACCTCCTTGACTTGAACGTGACTTGCCAACCCCTCAAACGCTTTTGTAGCGTTTGTGCTGCCAGCGTTTGTGCAGCGTTTGTGTTGGTAAGAGATGATGATACTATGACTGTCAGGTACAATAACAGGTGCTGTGCTTCACCGCTCCTCTCGCCGTTCGCTCTGTCTCCTCCCTGCGCCCCATTCTCCTGTCCGCTTGCTCATACGTATATATGAACGGAGTGAAGCGCGTGCCTCGCCCTCGACCGATCTGTGGCTGATAAATGTGTATACCAATAGTTATGGTAGAAATCTTCGTCTTGTCATTATTTACGCCAATAAAATTACTACGCCATGTACTCTCGGCGCAAGAAATTCATTCGCATTTCCTCATTATATTTATCTCGCGGAGTGGGGGGGGGGGGGGGAGTTTTTCCAGCATTACTGAGTAAAGAAGCACATGACCATAGCCAGATAGCTGAGAGGCTAGCTGAAAAGGACGCCGACTATTTCCAACTTTCAAAGACGGTGCTGCCACGCGCGCCGACAGGTGAAAGCTGGAAGGCGGTGATAGAACGACAACTTCCCTGGCATCAATGTGCGAGTTGTGCTTCGTCGGCATTGTGACCGCAAGTTTTTGTGCGTGCATCCTGTGAAATCGTTTTTATGTGCCTGGACAAATAAATTCGGTTGCAAGGCAGTGGTGGAATCTGCAGAACGTATAATCGAGAGTAATATCAGACCGTCCCGGCAGGCCCAGCGAACGAGCGGAAAGCAAACTGCGCATGCGTGACACGCTGAGCGAGCCGCTCTTCCGCTCATTACGCCCACTCTGCAGAGCGTAAGCAGCGGACCAGCGAGCGAGCGTTCTCCAGACAGAGCCTCTGCTCAATAGACAGCAGCTTCAACCATATTCATCGGGTGGCGCTGCAATGCGCCCTGCTGTACCCTTCTATCTCCCCTTCAATCTCTTTCCGCACGGCGGATAGACGTGTTTGGCGAGGGCTCCTGATTGGCTGTCCAGATAAGTGTCTTTGCATGTTTTGAGCTCGCTTTATAATTAATATGCGTGTCATGTAAAACATTGCAACAAGCTACGCTGATAGCGCACTCACGGCCGTTTCGACGGCTTCACCTTTAGCAGATGTGGCATTACTCGACGTGAATAGACGGTGAAAGTAGATGACACGTCCAGACATGATAATCATGACATGTGTCATGTAAAACATGATTACATGCTACGCTCATAGTGCTGTTGCGGCAGTTTCGCTAGCTTCACATATAACAAATTTGGTATGGAGGACGAATGTATGTGACTGGTGCAAACATGATAATCATGCCACTTCGTGTCATGTGAGAACATTACTACATGCCAAACTTATGACGCGCTCGTGGCCGATTCGCTAGCTTCACATATACCAAATTTGGTAATAATGACGCGAGTGGATGAGGAAAGCAAATGACACGTTAAACATGACAATCATGATGTGCGTGTCATGTAAAACATGTCTACCTGCTACGTTCATAGCACGGTCGTGGCAATTTCGCTTGCTTCACATGTACCAAATTCAGTGTCAGGTGACGTGAATGTACGACGAACAGGAAAGCCAGGCGTAAACTCGGTAGTAGTTACATGGAAGTGATGTGCAGCATGCTTTACATGCCTACCACTGCTAGTGCTGGTATCGCGAACGTAACTGGTGCCGTCGTTACGCGACTATATAAACATGCCCGGATCTAATATATACATACGTTAGTACAGAGTAAACACAAACAGAAACTTTGTGCGTACTATGTCCATCCACCTCGTAACGCTGCGCAGATATCCAGCTTCTTTCGTGCTTCACATATCATCGAACCACATGTCTGACCTCAAAACTGCATATGTTTCTGCTTTCTATTGCCCTTGCTTATGAGGCGACATTCACTACGGGTTTGACAACACACATGCTGTGTGGGGTGTTTGGGTCTTTAGGTTTCGGTTTCTTACGCGCACAATAGTTCTGCCCGTAAAGAGCACTGCTCCTATGTGTATAATCCGACTCCTAAGCATATACTCTGATATAAAGTGTTGTTTTTGTTAGCACCAGTGCTGCTTAAGTGTGAGGAAGCACCGTTTCCTTTTGTGCTCAACTCGGCCGTCAGGTGCCAAAAAAAAAAAACGGATATGTATAAAGTGGAGTCACAATACCAGCCAGGCAGTTCATAACATAGCATAGCCATGGAGAGTACAAGAATGATTATGAATGATGTGATGTGATTGATTGATATGTTGGTTTTAATATCCCGAAATCATCATATGATTATGAGAGAAGCCGTGGTACAAGCTGGGGTCCTTGAACGTGCACCTTAATCTGAGCACACGGGCGGGCCTACAACAATTTCGCCTCCACAGAAAATGCAGCCGCCGCAGCCGGAGTTTGATCCCGCTACTTGGGGGCCAGCAGCCGAGTACCTTAGCCACTAAACTACCGCGGCGGGGAGATCTGAATTGAATAAGGAAAGAAGGAGAACTAAGGGTCAAGTTTGGCCTATTTCTTACAGTATTGTTTATCAACGAATAAAAAAAATAGAAGAATGAGAGGTTGAAGAGGACTGATCTAAGAGAGCGAAGGAGAATTAAGAGAAGGTTAAGGAAGAAGTAAAAGGGTAAACAAAAGCATAGTCATGTATAACAAAGGGTGGCAAGCAAGTGAGGGTGACAAGAAGTGATGCAATTGTTGGGGAAAAGAAAGTACGAAAGAGGGCAATGGTTGATTGATTGATATGTGGGGTTTAACGTCCCAAAACCACCGTATGATTATGAGAGACGCCGTAGTGGAGGATTTCAGAAATTTCGACCACCCGGGGTTCTCTAACGTGCACCCAAACTTGAGCACACGGACCTACAACATCTCCGCCTCCATCGGAAATGCAGCCGCCGCAGCCGGGATTCGATCTCATGACCTGCGGGTCAGCACAAAGAGGGCGATGTGAAAAGAGGCAAATGAATGATAGGAATGAGGCGTAGGGCTTGAGAGGCAAGAAAACAAAGATGAAATGAAGAAGAGAAAAAAAAGGAAACTCAATCCGTGTTCACAAGGTGGGGCGCTTGCTTGCCATCTCCACTGTGTACTCGAATTTCTCAGGCTTGAAAGTGAGTTAACATTTATTATGCCATGGTTAACTCTTAATGCATGGTGACTGTAAAAAAAAACTTAACAAAAATATGCTTTAGACCAGTCGCATGTGTGTAGCTGTTGATCATTATTATTTGGAAAATACCGGAATGAATTTGCCCATGTATACGGAGGGGGCTGGTAGCTATAGCGGAGCATTGGTCGCGCGCTTACGACCTTATAAAAATGATTTGTAACCATTCTGTCTTGATGTAGGTTGGGGGTGCTGATAACAAATATTTTCCCTGCGTCTACAGGACTTGATAACGTGAAGAAGGCAGTCCCATGGCAAGCATATGCCATGACCATCAAAGCACATACTTGTCATAAACAGTGAGATAAGTTTTGATTTTCCGTACGTGTAGTTCTCCTTATCACCTCTACATTTTTTTCTGCCGAAAAATGTTACTCCTGTCACACGCATTTTACCGAAGCCTTCATTTATTGTGTATTCTTGAGCGATCGCAGGCTATGGCTGCGAGACACCGCTTGTAGCAACATTATTCTCACCACAATCATTTGCCTCCTTGCGACATTCATCTTTTGAAGTGGGTAAAATGCATTCATGTTCTTCACTCATGTTCACATTTCTTAAGTAGGAATGCAGATTGAAAGGGTTAAAAAACCACCTACGATGCGTGAAACCCACGCACTAGAGTGAAATTTACTTTCCTTTTCATTTATACACTTATTTCATTTAACAGCACTCGCTTTTTGTCCCAAAGAGGCTGAAGCGCGCTTGTCTAGTTGAACAGAGAGAAATGCTTGCGAATTTAACTGGAAAATTGGCACTGAAATGAGATTTATTCTTCCTTCCGTGTGTTTGAGTATTTAGGACCACTGTTTATAATGCACAGCATCACATGAGCAGGGCCATACAAGACGCGGACGCCGAACGGGAGATAAAAAATTGGCCCCGTATCTGCATGTTTCTGCAAATGTCGTCGAAAGATGATAGTCTTGCGTCTGGAGAAAGTGAAGAGAGAGAAATAAACGTTTATTTAGAAACAGTTTTCTGAGTGAATGTCGGTGTCACCCTTTATAAGGTGGGAGGGTTCCCTTGTCCAGGAACCCTCTGGCTTCGACTGCCTTCTTGACCCTGGCGATAAGGTGTCGCTGGTCTTCCAGGTCCTCGAGGGCGAGCTTGGTCTCCCACATTGCCATTAGGTGATGTTTGATGTTCTGCGCAAGAAAATCGAATAATTGTATCCTGGAGACGCTGCATTAGAGTGCCTCGAGCGTGCAGCGGAGGCGAACGAGCGCATCAAGTCACGTC
Source organism: Rhipicephalus microplus (assembly GCF_043290135.1). NCBI lineage: Eukaryota > Metazoa > Arthropoda > Arachnida > Ixodida > Ixodidae > Rhipicephalus > Rhipicephalus microplus. The sequence continues at coordinate 106,431,328 of NC_134707.1, read as the reverse complement.
ACACGTGAGACATGAGCGCCATCTGGCAGTTTTTTTTTTTGAAAAACGAAGCACGTGGCCTTGAGACAGGCCTGCGCACACGTCTCGGAGGTGATAAGGTGTAGAACGCAAGGCGACGGGTAGGTGCCACCACCGTGTCGTCTTAACAAAGCGTTGGAAACACTCGCTTCTTCGTGCAAGCGTTGCATGGTCAGCGCAGCTTGATAAACGCTACGGTCCTTAGAACTACTTATGTATGCCTTTTCTACTAAAAGACGCACATGCAGAATATATACGTGTTTTTATGGTGCCTCAGATATGCGCAATATTTGCTTTTTAATTGACAATCGCACAAGTGTGAACGCTGATCCGTGAGCAACATTGGTGGGCGCTGCGGATGGGGTCGGCCGTTTGGAGAATAGACCTCTTCCTGGGTACGTCACAGCGTGACGTCACCAGTGCACTTGCAAGGCGGTTGTTGGTAAAACACTCCCGCCGGCGGTTGAGTGGGGTGCAGTCGCTCGGTGCTTGGGCTAAGATTTTTTTTTCTTTTAAAGCCTAATATTCATCTCACAGTGGCAACATTATGTGTGGTATGTGTCAGAGAACATCTAGGTATGCGGTAAAGTGCGTGATGAAATATTTGCCACGCTGGCTGGCTGTTCATCACGGAGAAGTGAACACACGTGCCGGCCTGTGCGAGGAACAGCGGCATCATCCTCGAAAATGTGCAGTGTCGACTGTGGCGTGTAGTGTGTGTTGAAAGGCATCGAAAATACTGGTTCACCGTTACGGACGGTGAAACCAGGAATATTGTGCGTGGTATGTGCAGTGTGAAAAACGCGATGCGTCCTGTTGCATTTCCGATGGAGGCGGAAATGTTGTAGGCCCGTGTGCTCAGATTTGGGTGCACGTTAAAGAACCCCAGGTGGTCGAAATTTCCGGAGCCCTCCACTACGGCGTCTCTCATAATCATATGGTGGTTTTGGGACGTTAAACCCCACAAATCATCATCATCAGCGATGCGTCCTGTTTGCGAAAACACTCGTATTCGTTGTGGGCCGGTTGCAGTAACCAGTTATCGATGGAACTTTACGATCTGACAATTTAGTCAAGGTAAAAATGCATTTGACGCGATCATCTGCGAGTGGGTGCATCTCAGCGTATGCGCGGCGTGCAGAAATATGATAGTGCGTGTTCTCCGGGTTATGTATACGACTGCGCATTAGCTAGGTATAAGCATGTTGCAGCATTGCCTAGTCTGCAGATACGCTTCACCACGGCTATAATTGGTATTATTCGATACCTGGTACGTGCTAATGGAAACAGCGAAGATTTTCGTTTCTTATCTCTTTCGAACTTTTACAGCTCGATCCTTATTAAGTGACAATTAGCAATAGAAGTTCGTGCATCAGGCCTATGATTGATTTGTGGGGTTTAACGTTCCAACACCACCATTTAATTATGAGAGACGCCGTAGTGGAGGGCTCCGGAAATTTGGACCACCTGGGTTCTTAACGTGCACCCAAATCTGAGTACACGGGCCTACAACATTTCCGCCTCCATTGGAAATGCAGCCGCCACAGTCGGGATTTGATCCCGCAACCTGTGGGTCAGCAGCCGAGTACCTAAGCCACTAGACAACCGTGGCGGGGCGTCAGGCCTAAAGAAGCAATATAGGTACGACAACACATTATATATGTCAAATGCAGCAAGGTAATTGTGACAGATAATATTGTTGCAAATGTTGTGTATTATTAAGTTGTCGGATTTTACATTACATAAATAATTTTCACTGGGTTATTGAAAAACGCAGTGGCGGAATTTCACTTTAATTTTCACGAGGATATGTTAGCCTGAGCATTACGCACGGCAAGAAGTGTCTCTTTTTTTTTCATTCATCTTCAATCAGAGTTTTGCACAATGAGCGAGAATCTTATCCATGAGGTCGCGCACAGCAGCTCAAATCCATGCTGCCGCCAATGCCCTCGTTTAAAACTGCAGTGCACATGCCACGATGGAAATTCAGTGAGTTTACCTTTATGCCGTGCAAATATTTCTCAAAGTGCCAGTCACCGTGTACAATCAAAACGTTCGCTTTAGAAAACGATTATTTTTTTTATGGCTGACATTTACGTGGGTGAACCTACTGCATGCTAGTCACGTCTCTCAGTACTCTAAATAAAGTTCCTCCATCCATACATCCATCTGCGATGAATGATTTGCACACTATGAGCAGTGACCCTTCCGCGGCCCCCTTCTTTTAAAAGCTGTGACTTGGGACATAGCAAGGTAGAAATTTCTGTCGAAGGAATGCAGACACGCAGCTCTGCTATGCAGAAAGATGGCACTGGCGGAACTTTCTTGCTATTCAGCCCCTGCTCCGAGAGAGATATGATGGGTGGAGTGCCCGCAGTGACGTCACACTGTTTACAAACAGGGAGAGGTCTATTGGCTAGTGCTGTTTAGAGTACCCGGTTTTCGTCAGGGGTGGATTAACAGACAAATAGACAGACAGACAGACAGACAGACAGACAGACAGACAGACAGACAGACAGACAGACAGACAGACGAAAGTTTTTGCGTCGAAGGTCCTCAAGAAAGAAAAAAAAATCACGGCATATCCATGGAGTGCATGATGATGAGTGGGGCGAGGCGTCAATCAGTCCGTCCGCGCTTCCGTCTGTCCGTTTCTTCTTGCTTCCGTCAGTCTGTGCGTCCATCTGTGCGACAGTCAGCGCGTCCATGTGTCTGTCCGTTCATCCGTTCGTGCGTTCGTCCGTGCGTCCACGCGTCCATTCATTCGTCCGTCCGTCCATCGTCTCTGCATCAATAAGTGCACCCGTCCATGTGTTCGTCCGTGCGCCCATTCGTGCGTCCGTCGTCCCTGCATTTGTTCGTGTGTCCTTTTTTGCGTCCATCCATGCATCCATCCATCCATACGTCCTTCCGTCCGTCCATTCATCCATGCGTCTGTCCGTGCGCCTGTCTGTTCATGCGTCCGTTCGTGCGTCGGTTCATCAGTTCGTCCATCTATTGAACACTACAAGCACCGCCATTTCACATCTTTTCATCACATATTCATCATATAGCACTACCGCCATCCAGCTGACATACGAATGACTAAACGAGAGGTGGCATGGCTGGACTAAAGGAGTGGCCCGCACGCACTCTGATATGGCCTGCGCTTTGTGCCTAGTTCCCACCTTTAACCGCCACTAGGTCACAGCACTGCAGCCCAACTCTCGCTAAACCTGTGTATTTAGAAAAAGTGGTTAACGATATACAGTACTTAGTACTCTACTATGAGAGAGCAACGTCACTCTAAGAAATGTTCCAGTGCTCGCTTTGCTAAAGCCAAGGAGGTTACGCCCAGCGAGTTTATCGTGGCAACCTTTTCTAATGAGATAGTGCTTAAAGTGCGTACTTCTCTTGCTAGTTTTTTTAATTGTGAAGCATTTCTTAGCGAGCTTCGGCGACTTTGAGTGTATCTATCTATCTATATATCTATCTATCTAGCCGCTTACGACTTTTAGCTCTCGTGGCTGTTTCGATAATGGTATCGACACCAAACTTGGCATGCCATAACATGACTGTATGAAGAGTATGAGTAGCTAGTCATAACATGAATATCATGATATGTATATCATGGATTCAATGATTTACATTTCATGGTCTTGCTACTTTTGCGGCGGTTTCGTCCACATGATATGTTGCAAACCTGGCATGGAATGACATTAGTGCATAGCAAACATAAGTCACCGACCCTAACGTCGAAATCATGACATGCATGTCATGATTTTCATGTTATGGTGCGCTCACGACCGTTTCGCTATCTTCGAATCTACCAAATTTGGTATTACGGGATGTGAATAAATGATGGAGGTATGTGACTGGTGCAAATATGATAATCATCAGTGCAGGTGCGTGTCATGTAACAACATGACTACATGCGACACTCATGATGCGCTCACACCCGTTTCGTAGCGTCACAATACCGAGTTTCGTATTACGGGAAGTGAATGGATGACGAGTCTACGTGACTGGTGGAAACATGATAATGATGAGATGCGTGTCATGTAACAACATGACTACATTCTACGCTCATGATGCGTTCGTGGCCGTTTCGCTAGCTCCACATGTATCAAACTCGGTATTACGTTACGCGAACGGACGACATGGGTAAAAGACACGTCGAAACAGGGTAATCATGGCATGCGTGTCATTTAACAACATGACTACATGCCACACTCACGAATCACTGCAGCCATTTCGTTAGCTTCACGTATGCCAAATTTGGTATTACGTCATGTGAATGGATGACGAAGACATGTGACTAGTGCAAACATGACATTCATGAGATGCGTGTCATGTAACATGACTACATGCCACACTCAAGGCGCCAATAAAGTTTGACGTGACCCGGCACGCGTGCATGCCGGCGTTCGTTTCGTGGCGTCACGCCGGCGATGCCACGCCAGGCGCCGATCTATCTGCCGTATACTTGCAGGCGCACGCCATGTTGTGTTGATTTGACGCATGCGCGTTTGAGCGCGCCCGGCGTCCCCCCATCACGAAGAGAGGCAGACGCAGCGCTGTCTGGGTAGAGCTGGGTGACGTCATGGGCGCGAGTGCCTGTTGCCGCCGGGCTGCGCCGACGGACGCTGGTCGCGCCGGTCGCGCCTGGCGTCAATTTCGCTATTGCAGCGTCGCTTCGCCTAGCGTGCGTGCTAGTCAACGTTAGGTCGGAGAATATTGAGCCCGTCGTGATGCGCTCGTGGCCATTTCGCTAGCTCCACGTGTACCGAATTTGGTGTTACGAGACGACAATGGATAAGAAGGTAAATTACTGGTGCAAGCACGATAATCATGACACGCGTGTCATGTAAGACACGCGTGTAATGTATTGGAGATCAGGTCACAGATGCTCGTCTCTGTAAGCTATTTCATAAAAAACAACTATCTTTTTATCTATTGTTAACGTCGACAGGTTTCCTCATCAATTCAAAAGGGTGCGCGCGTGTCAACTGCTCTAGTCCAGCCTTGGAGGTAGCTACCTACTACTACTACTACTATACTACGACAACGACGACGACTAATACTGCTACTACATTCATCGCAACCGAACGAACCACAGCTTTGGGAGCTCACAACGCCCCCCTCCCTCCCCTCCCTAAAAAAATAAGACGGCGTACTGGATTGTCCGGCTATACGAAAGAGAGGAGCAGTGAAGACTCCATCAGAAACACTCTTATTCGTTACATAAAAGCAGCATTATATAATCAGTGACCACACTTCAATAATTCTGGCGACCAGTTTAAATTGTGCAGCTGAAACCTCACGTCAAATCTAATTACCTTTATATCACGTACGGGAAAGACCCGCTTTTGACCGGTAACGTTGTGATGAGGTTGCTGATATCCCCTGAACAAACATACATCTCCGCTCTTGCAAGTTGCGAGAGAGAGCACCGGATAATGTGGCCGACAGGCGTTATGAGGTCGTAGCGAAGGAAGACCGTATAGGGTGAATGAGTGCGACGCTGGCGAAGACAGCGCAGGTTTTCGCTACATCAAAGCACGGGTCTGTTTTTGCCATTTTACGAATGTATACTCATTGTTGCATAGAGCTATTCAGAAGGATGAGACGCTGCTCGATATTTTCAAATTTTCACTTCGAAAGCTGTTATGAAATCACAACTCGGGTCACGCGCAATTGTCTGCCGCCGCCGCCGCCACCAGTGTCCAAAACCACATCGCACGAAAGTAGAAAAAAAATTACAGCATATCCACGGAGTGAATGATGATTGCTGGGCGCAGCGTTCGTCAGTCTGTCTGTCCATTTGTTCTTGCGTCCACCTATCTGTGTGATCCTTGGTGCATCCGTCCGTTTGTTCATTCGTCTGTCCGTCCATCTCTTTTTGCGGCCATCCCTCTGTCTGTCCGTCCGTGCGTGTGTCACTCTGTTCGTCCGTCCATATGTCTAGTGAAAACTCCAAGCCCAGCCATCTCACATCTTTTCATCATGTATTCATCATATAAGTGCCCCCATCCAGCAGACTTTGTAAGGACCGATAATTCGGGTATGTGCCACTGGTGATTACGTACTACGAGGGACGCACAAGCCACGCCTTAAGGAGCTTCCGCCTAAAAACAAGCACCAATGGCTCAGTAGGGCTTGAACCCGCATCCACTGGGTGCCAGCCTAGTATTCTGCCAATGAGCCACACCAGTGCCTCGGACTTGCTGGCAAACTTGCCTAAGGCAGGCTTGATGTCGGGAAAGCAATCGCGTTAATACGACTTATAAAGCGTATCGAAACAGCTAAAAACCAACCAGTCGTCGCACAATGTGGATAGCGTAACGAGTGGGTCGTCCAATGCTCCAATTCATTACAAAAGCTTGTTCTTTGGTGGGTAATAACTGTGGCGCATACCCACTTCAGACATAATTCCTCATCGTCGTCAGTCACTGCATTAACAATTGGCACAAAATTCCTTACAAGTGTTTAGCGGATACCACGCTTCTCAGAAAATTGACGAAAAATAGCATAGTAAATGGTGGCCTTCTAACCTAAAGTTTTTATTATTAATGCCGGAGCGGTCATCAAGGAAGTGTGATTGCAGCGGTTATGCAAATGAGTGTTTAGAAAAGACTCTGAAAGGCCGCTCTTCTAGCTTTTGCTGTGACTGTGCTGCGCCTTCAGCGCAGGCCTGGTGTTTGTTTTCAGGTAGCTTGAGAACCAGGCCGTCAACGTACCTTTTCGTAATCCTATGTAAGGCAATTTCTTCTTTTCACTAGTCATAAATCAGCCCTAAATATAGACGATCGACGTGACAACTATTAGACTGACATGCGTAGATAGGTACCAAAACTGAACATTTGGATAAAATTGTATTTAAGTTCACGTTCTACCTCGAGGGGTGGACACAGTGCGATACGTAAGACAACCCGGTGGAACTTGCTGCATTGCATTGGTTTCAGCATTGGAACGTTTTAGCGTATCGGATCAATTGCAATGGATTGCTTAGCACTGCCTTTATTGTAACAGCAACTACACCAAGGAACTCTGTTGAATCATCCTGCGGAAGTTAAGGAGCAAGTATTAGGCCAAGGCCTCTTAGCTCATAGGGGCCCTGCAACACCTTTGAAGCATCTAATTTTTTAAGTGTTTTGCGTAGAACACTGGCCGGGGATAATTTTAGCCTAGTTCCAAGCACTGATATCAAATCACTTAGTTTTTTAATCGTGCAATAAAGTCACTTCATTGCTGCCGACCGCGTCGGTGCATACTGGCGCTCGCTAGAACTAGGCGGGCGGAAATGACGACGATGAGCGCAGCCTATCACAGGACTCGTAAAGCTTCGCTCTGAAGCAAAAAGGACCTGCTCAAGTTCTGACAAGTCGGGGAGGCTCATTTCTAGCAGCCTCACCCAGTTGTTCGACCACGTAAACAAAACGGCGTGGTCAGGCAGCACGTTGCCTGTTTCTATAACAACAGCGTCATAAACAGATTTGACTGAACCGGCAACAATTGTCTACGACCTTCCTCTACGTAAGAGCTTTCAGCCCATGTCATTGGAGACCCCCTGCAACGTTACAGCAGAGAGTGAAATGTGGTCATGTCAGCCCGCGATATTCTAGTTGGGGTAACGCAATTTTTTTTATTTATATGTTTTTAAATTGAATACCTTCGTACTGCTTGCTGCTATCACTGCCATTTTTGTCGCACTAATTTGTCCGTGCGTCAGTATATGCAGTCCACGAGTAAAAAATGGGGGGTGGAAAAGTGTTAGAGGGCGCCTTTAGCTCTAAATTACACAGGATGTAGGTGTCATTGACGTCACTAGCATCATCGTCGAATAAAAAAATGTAATCCTCGACACAGCGGAAAACTTTGGTATTAGGACATTACACAATATCCAGCACGCCTTAACTTTACTCGAAAAGATACCGCTGAGGACACAAGTAACTGTAGACCCTATGGATACTCCAGCCTTTTGACCACATAAAACATTATTGTAAGACATAAATAAAGACTTTAAATAAAAAGATTGGAGATTAAAGAAAAAACAATGACTTAGTTGACATGCCATTGTCAATTATGAAGGCATGTTCATTCATTGTCAGTATTGATACATTCCGTAGCCGCTACAAACAGAAGGTCGTATGGTAGGGAATACAAAAGATGATTCACGCTGACACTTAACACACGAACATTATCAAGATTGACACTGTGCAGGGCCGAGGCGCATAAGGCATTGATCTGGAGACTGCTACATACTCTCCTATAGAAGAGTACCAAGTGCTCTAAATCGTTAACCAATTTTTCTAAACACAGGAAGCGTTGGCAGCAAATGCTTTCATAGTGTGGCTGAACTTTTCAGCACGTGGGACGGCTTTCAGCTACACGAGACAAACGCGTATACAGCGTATATAGTACAGTACCAAGTACTGTAAATTGTTAACCACTTCTTCTAAACACACAGGGAGTGTTTGTTGTGCGACATACCGAGGCCAAGAAATCACAAAGTATCTGTTGGGAATTCCCGTCGTTTCTTTGGATTGGCAGACGAGACGGGACCGGCGGCTGAGCGGCCGCCACTCTATACTGTACGTAAGAGGTATCTCTGCATTTTTCGCAAAATAACTTACCAGACTTTGATCTAATGGATATGAAACCCACTCAAATATGTGAATGTAGTGCTGCAAAACATATAAACGATGATCAGCGCAAGAAATGCCGCAAAAGTCAACGCTGATTCATGAAAACCACGACCCTACCCACTGAAGCCCCGAGACTTCACTTGGTTAAGAGAATGGCAGGCGTTGCCAACGGCCGACCGCCTTGCGGCGTGGAGTGTGGTTGGTGCCCTGTAGCTCATGTCCGCGATGTGGCCGGACGGAAACTCTAAATCTTGTGCTTCACGAATGTCCTGTGGCACGTATTTTCTGGTGTTTGGTGACCAGCATGTGGTACTGGTTAGAAGATGAGAAAAGGCACCTAATTTCTGCAACCCGATCGGGAGCACGGCGCAGTGCCTGCCAACATGTTTCAAGTCAGCATGCTGCAATAGCAGTCGCGGCACAGAGACATTTTTGTTGAGCTCATAATGTGTATTGGTTCTTATGTATTGTGGAAGCGAAGGGGACTGGCATGCCTGCGGAGACGCCCTCAGAGGGCCATGTTTCCTCTGCAACATCGCTCAAAAATCATGATGTTAACATATCTGAACGAACAGTTATTCATTCTGGGGGAGGAAGCTTTCCTCCAGTGGGGGTCAACATGATTTATTCTTCTCAGAATGAACGAAGTGTCCATGCCTTGCCTTCATTGCTGAGAAGGAAGGCTAGTGTTAGTGATTTCACTAAATCCGCATTTAGTATTTTATTGATTTGATTGATATGTGGGGTTTAACGTCCCAAAATCACCATATGATTATGAGAGACGCCGTAGTGGAGGGCTCCGGAAATTTCGACCACCTGGGGTTCTCTGACGTGCACCCAAATCTGAGCACACGGGCCTACAACATTTCCGCCGCCATTGGAAATGCAGCCGCCGCAGCCGGGATTCGATCCCGCATCCTGCGGGTGAGCAGCCGAGTACCATAGCCATAAGACCACCGCGGCAGGGCATTGAGTATTTTATAATATTTATTTATCCTTGTACGTGATTTTTTGAACGTTGTTTTTTGTACCTTTTCAAAAATTTTACGTACTCCTTTTTACTTTTACTTTTACTTTTTTATGCACGTTTGAAATTCTGTTTACAGGTACAAAGAGTTCCTGTTGTGAATTTGAATGTATATTAGAATATATTAGCAATGTCTTCAAAACGAAAAGTGTAACACATAAATGATTTCTGCGTATGTATGCTTTTTTCAGAAATAAAACTCTCGTAAACTTGAGTGCTCCCTACGGCCGGGTTCCATGTATGTATGTATGTATGTATGTATGTATGTATGTATGTATGTATGTATGTATGTATGTATGTATGTATGTATGTATGTATGTATGTATGTATGTATGTATGTATGTATGTATGTATGTATGTATGTATGTATGTATGTATGTGTGTATGTATGTATGTATGTATGTATGTATGTATGTATGCATGTATGTATGTACGTACGTACGTACGTACGTACGTATGTATGTATGTATGTATGTATGTATGTATGTATGTATGTATGTATGTATGTATGTATGTATGTATGTATGTATGTATGTATGTGTGCATGTATGTATGTATGTATGTATGTATGTATGTATATATGTGTGTGTATGTATGTATGTACATATGTATGTGTATATGTGTGTTATTTATGTATGTATGTATGTATGTATGTATGTATGTATGTATGTATGTATGTATGTATGTATGTATGTATGTATGTATGTATGTATGTATGTATGTATGTATGTATGTATGTATGTATGTATGTGTGTGTATGTATGTATGTACATATGTATGTGTATATGTGTGTTATTTATGTATGTATGTATGTATGTATGTATGTCCCATCTCCTCGTCGCCGATCGCCATCTCCTATGCGTCGTAGACCACCTCCTGAGGAGGGAAACTAATCAGTGCAGTTCCAGAGTCAAGAACTGCAACTTCTGCGCAATTATCAAGGCCTCCATTTTCGCCGCAAAATGTTGTTGATGTCAATGTTGAGGGAGTTGCCACACAAGCGTTAATTGATACTGGGGCCGCCGTTTCTGTGATGAATGCAAAATTTTGTCGCAAACTGAAGAAAGTGACCACATCTCTCTGTGGCATCGTGCTGTCCACGGCTAGCGCGCAACGCATTCAGCCCTCGTCTGTGTGTACGGCGCGCGTCGTCATCTAAGACGTTTTGTACATCGTCCAATTTTTTGTACTACCATCTTGCTCTCATGACCTCATCCTGGGTTTGGATTTCTTATCAGGTCATGAAGCTATCATCGATTGTTGCCGTGCGGAAGTGTCCCTAGTGCCAAGTTGTGAATTTCCACCGCCCGACCATTCACCACTGCTCTGCAAACTCATCGCTGACGACGACATCACCTTGCCTCCGGAAGCTTCAGTCCCTATTAGCCTTTCATGTGTGGCGCAACCTGACACCACGGTGGTGTATACGCCATCCCCTGTTTTTACTGAACGCAAGGGCATCGTGCTCCCAATTGCCGTTCTTACGATTGCGTCTGGTTTAACCGTAATGCTGGTTACCAACCACTGCAACTACCCCATTGGCTTGCTTCGTGGTGAAACGTTAGGATATGTGCAACCTGTCGACCATATCAATGATAATATTCTTCCCGACGAAACGCCATGTCAGATTGCCGCAATCACTCAGGCGTCTGAGCCATCAAGCTCACCAGCCTTCGACGATGCTATTGACGCAGACCTTCCCCCCTCACATCGCAGCCAACTTGTTGCTCTCCTTAACAAGTTTCGCTCTTCTTTCGACTTTCAGAAACCTGCTTTGGGCCGCACCACGACTGTCACTCATACTATTGACACCGGCTCACATTCGCCTCTGCGACAGCGTCCTTACCGCGTTTCTGCCGAAGAGCGCCGCGTCATTACGGAGCAAGTAGATGACATTCTTAAACGTGGAGTCATACAGCCTTCTCAAAGCGCTTGGTCGTCATCCGTGGTTTTGGTAAAGAAAAAAGATGGCACCGTTCGATTTTGCGTGGACTATCGCCGCTTAAACAAGATTACAAAGAAAGACGTCTACCCGCTACCACGAATAGACGATGCTCTTGACTGTTTACAAGGTGCCGAGTACTTCACATCCTTGGATCTGCGTTCTGGGTATTGACAGGTGCCAATGGCTGAATGTGATCGCCCTAAAACAGCCTTTGTAACGCCGGATGGCCTGTATGAGTTCAAAGTCATGCCATTTGGGCTCTGCAACGCGCCTGCGACGTTTGAACGCATGATAGACAGCATATTGCGGGCCCACAAGTGGAAAACTTGCTTGTGTTACCTAGATGACATCGTAGTCTTTTCAGCTGATTTCCAGACACATCTTCGTCGTCTCCACGAGATTCTGACGTGTCTAGCTTCTGCAGGCCTACAACTTAACACCAAGAAGTGCCACTTCGCAGCCCGAAAACTAACCATCTTGGGACACGTCATCACAAGAGACGGTGTTCTTCCAGACCCCGATAAGCTTCGAGCTGTCGCTGACTTCCCAATGCCCACATCACTGAAAGCCCTAAGAAGTTTCGTTGGTCTTTGCTCTTACTTTCGTCGCTTCGTGCGCAACTTCGCGTCCATCATTGCACCTCTGACTAGTCTGCTTTCCAACAGCAAAGGTATATCTGCATGGTCACCTGCATGTGACGACGCATTTCACCAGCTGCGCCGCCTGCTGACCTCGCCACCTATTCTTCGCCACTACGACCCCACTGCTGCCACAGAAGTTCACACTGATGCAAGCGGCGTTGGTCTTGGCGCAGTTTTGGCACAACGGAAAGGCACCCAAACCGAATACGTAGTCGCTTATGCAAGTCGCGCTCTTAAGAAGGCTGAATTGAATTACTCCGTGACAGAGAAGGAGTGTTTGGCCATAATCTGGGCGCTTACGAAGTTTCGCCCGTACCTTTACGGCCGTCCTTTCAACGTGGTCACAGACCACCACGCTCTATGTTGGCTGTCCACTTTGAAAGACCCGTCCGGACGTCTGGGCCGTTGGGCACTTCGATTGCAGGAATACGACATCCGTGTCGTATATCGTTCCGGTCGCAAGCATGCGGACGCCGATGCACTTTCCCGATCGCCATTAACATCAGATGTGGCTTCTCTGTCACCCCCTTTTACCACCTTGTCACCACTCGACAGCACTGACATGCTTTCGGAGCAGCGTAAAGACCCATACCTTGCCTTGTTAGTCGACTACCTTACCGATCCGTCTTCTGTCCCTTCCACGAGAGCGGTGCGCCGGCAAGCAGCCCACTTTTCCTTACGTGACAACATTCTGTACCGCCGCAACTACACGCCTGGTGGTCAGAAGTGGCTCCTTGCTGTCCCAACTCATATGCGCTCTGACATCTGCATGAATTTCCATGCAGATCCCCAACGTGCTTACGCAGGTGTCCTGAAAACCTACGAAAGGCTGCGCCAATGCTATTACTGGCGAGGAATGTATCGTTTTGTGCAGAAATACGTTCAGTCTTGCACCACTTGCCAACAGAACAAAACACCTCCGCGGCACCTCTGGCATGTTACAGCCGCTCCCGTGCCCGGCTCGCCCATTCGACCGCGTGGGTATAGACCTCTATGGCCCCCTCCCATATAGTAGCTCTGGAAACCGGTAGATTATTGTCGGAGTCGATCATCTGATACGCTACGCTGAGACTGCAGCTCTACCGGCAGCGACCGCCCACGAAGTTGCACTCTTCATTCTCCGCAGCTTCATTCTACGCCATGGTGCTCCGCGGGAATTACTAAGTGATAGGAGTCGAGTGTTCCTGTCGGAGGTCATCCAAGCTATCCTCGCTGAATGCAACATTATCCACCGGAAATCTACGGCATACCATCCACAGACAAATGGTCTTACTGAGCGGTTCAACCGCACACTTGGCGACATGCTGAGGATGTACACCTCCTCCGACCACACTAACTGGGACGCTGTATTGCCCTTTGTTAGCTCCGCTTATAACACCGCGACGCAAGCGACTACCGGTTTTTCTCCGTTCTTTCTATTGTACGGCCGCGAACCTTCTCATCCACTCGACACTATACTACCGTACCGCCCTGATGCATCTGAGTGCTCCCCGCTTTCGGAAGTCGCCAGATACGCTGAAGACTGCCGTCAGTTGGCTCGGTCTCTGACAAGTGATGCTCAAGGTCTACAAAAGACTCGACACGACGACGCTCACCGCATAGCTCCTACATTTCGTGCTGGCTCCCTTGTGTGGCTTTGGGTGCCCCCGCACGTTCCTGACCTGTCTTCTAAACTTCTGGCCCGGTACCATGGTCCGTACCGTGTCATTGACGCGACCTCCCCGGTGAATTACATCATAGAGCCGTTAACACAATCACCAGATTTGTGCCGTCGAGGACGCGAGACCGTACACGTCGACCGTCTCAAGCCCTACTACGACCCCCTCATTGTGCCTACTCCCTGAGTCGCCAGGATGGCTACCCTTCACCCCGGGGGTATTGTAGTGGAGCATACGCACCAACGCGTATGCGCCTTCGGAAGACAACGAAAAGCCCGTGCTCTGCTTGCGCGAGAGTTTGTGCCGCCTCTGCCAGACTTGCCGTACGCCCACTTTCCGTTGCGACCTCGCTGCGACTTCTCGGCTCGAATAAACGTCATCACAAGGGGATCAGCTGCTACCATAGTGCTTCATAAAGAAAGCAACAGAATACCAATCAAGAAGGGTGTAAGGCTCCCCAATACAATCTCCTCAATGCTATTTACCGCATGCTTACAGGAGGTTTTCAGAAGCCTAGAATGGGAACAGTTAGGGATAAGAGTTAATCGAGAATACCTTAGTAACCTGTGCTTCACCGATGACATTGCATTGCTAAGTAACTCAGGGGACGAATTGCAACTCATGATTACGGAGTTAGACAAGGAGAGCAGAAAGGTGGGTCTTAAAATTAATCTGCAGAAAACGAAAGTAATGTACAACAACCTCGGAAAGGAGCAGCGCTTCAAGATATGTAATAGTGCACTTGAAGTTGTAAAAGACTATGTCTACTTAGGGCAGGTAATAACCGCAGAGCTTAACCACGAGATTGAAGTAACTAGAAGAATAAGAATGGGGTGGAGTACATTCGGCAAGCACTCTCAAATTATGACAGGTAGATTGCCACTATCCCTCAAGAGGAAGGTATATAACAGCTGTATCTTGCCGGTACTTAGCTACGGAGCAGAAACCTGGAGACTTACAAAGAGGGTTCAGCTTAAATTGAGGACGACGCAGCGAGCAATGGAAAGAAAAATAGTAGGTGTAACCTTAAGAGACAAGAAGAGAGCAGAGTGGATTAGGGGAGAAACGGGGGTTAAGGATATCATAGTTGAAATAATGAAGAGGAAATGGACATGGGCCGGGCATGTAGCGCGTAGACAGGATAACCGCTGGTCATTAAGGGTAACTAACTGGATTTCTAGAGAAGGGAAGCGGGTTAGGGGGAGACAGAAGGTGAGGTGGGCAGACGAGATTAATAAGTTTGCGGGTATAAATTGGCAGCAGCAAGCACAGGACCGGGTTAACTGGCGGAACATGGGAGAGGCCTTTGTCCTGCAGTGGACGTATCAGGCTGATGATGATGATGATGATGATGATGATGTATGTATGTATGTATGTATGTATGTATGTATGTATGTATGTATGTATGTATGTATGTATGTATGTATGTATGTATGTATGTATGTATGTATGTATGTATGTATGTATGTATGTATGTATGTATGTATGTATGTATGTATCGCTTCAGATTAAAAAATCTTAGTAAAAAGTCAGCCGTTGTTCGTATCTTTCCTTCATCTTGTCTGTCTTTTTTTTCGCACTGCTTGCTCCCATGAATACATACCCATACCAACTTGTTGCGCTATATACTTTTTTGATTCGTACATTTCAGACAAGATACGGTACACGAGACAAACGCGTATACAGAGATCGTTATGTTGCAGCAGCCACAGGATGTTGCAAGCAACCGCGTAACGGTAGTCGTAACTCAGCGTCGTGACTGCAGGCACCTGCACAACAAACGGCAACGCAGAAGCGTCAGTCAGTGTGACACACAGTGCTTCACAAGTATTTCACTGTTCGCACACAAGTATTTTCAGAGAAAAATGTCGCGGACTGTAAGATCTGTTGGTTGACCTGCCACCACGAGAAGTAACATTTATATCGTATGCTTGTCACCACTTCGATGCTCATTTTGCACTTATATATGTAAAAAAAGAATAGTACTGAAATTGCCCCTGAGAGAAAAAACACAAGCTCTTACGTCACTGCATATAACTACACGTAGGGCATTCGTTACAAACGAGAAAAGAGACAGCTTATCAATTGTTTGTTGCATCTTTAGAAGCGACACGAGTTACCCCCATTATGATGAATATCACCGTTCAATATAATTTGAATAAACGTGTCTTGCAATCACAGTTGCTCATTTTCGTGAAGCGGAATCATTTTTTTACGTTCTCAAGATAGTGGGTGCACACATAGGGACAAATGCTTGATGCATTTGTGGCCGTTTCGCTAGCGCCACATACACCAAATTCAGTATTACGGCTCGTCAATGGAGGACGAAAGTATGATACCTGTGCAAATATGATAAACATGAGATGCGTGTCTTGTAAAAACATGACTACATGTTATGCTAATGATGCGCTCGCGGCAGTTCCGCTAACTTTACATGCATGAAACTCAGTATTGCGTGACGCGAACGGGTGACATAGGTAAATGACACATCCAAACATGATAATCATGACATGCGTGTCATGTAACAACATGACTACATGCCATGCTCATGATGCGCTCATGGCCGTTTCGCTAGAAGAGAAAAAGAACGCCGAACACACTTTGTCACACGCGATGGTGTAGCAGAAGATGCACACAGATCACTCCACGCGACGCAGTTTAAGAAGAAAAGAAAAAAAATTTGCACACAAGTCCGCGTACAGCAAACCCTGAGTATAACGCGAAGCAGCCATGAGTCGACATAAAGTTCTGTAAAGAGGTACTTTTCATTCATTACAGGGGAACTTGATGGTAGAGCAGATCCGCGCGGCCTCTGCCTATGGATCAGCTTGTCGACGTTTCGGTGCAGCTGAAGTTATGGGGTTGCCTATATTTACACTAGAGAGAGCTGTGACGCTGGTGTCTATGGGGTTAAGAAACCTTTACTTGAGACCTGCCGAAATGTTAAGCAGGAAATTGCAAAGGAAAAGATATTGTGAGCCCTGACTATGTACTTCATCTGTATGACCAAACCATTGTAGTGGTCATTATCCTATGTCACGCGGGCTGGGCTCTTTGGCTCCTGCATCTAGATTGAAAATATGGCCTCGTTACTGTCGTACACAGTAAAAGCATTTACACCCAAGGAAGTGTAAAAAGGGTGCTTTTACGAAAAAGCACCCTTTGCAACGCCTTTAATCACCCATAAATGGTCGATTAAAAAAAAGCACTCCTTTGTTTTGGTGCTTGCCTCGATAGCACCTTAAAATAGGCTCTAAGGGTGCTTTTGTGCCTGAGAAGGGTGTAGGTGACGATTCATCAAATGGAATTTGTAGCAAAAGAAGAACACATAATATAATAATTGGGATTTTACGTCTCAAAAACCTCGATATGATTATGAGGGTCGTCGTAGTGAAAAGCTCCAGAGATTTTGACCATTTGGTGTTCCTTAATGAGCGCTGATATCGCCAGTGCACAGGCTTCTACCTTTTCGCCTCCGTCTTAATTCGACTGCCACGGCCGGCATCGAACCCGCGACCTTCGGATTGGTGGCCGAGCAGCGTAGCTACTGCACGAATATGTGGACCTTGCCTTAAATGACGGCCTAATTGACTTAGAATGTGTGAAGGTGCTCTCCGAATACAGCAGAATGCCAGCAGAAGCAAATCGCGTTTCATCTATAATGGCAATTAACTGCAATCCATGTTACGAAAGCTTTGCTTAGCGTTGGTTATAAGCTACATGTTTGCTATGAATTATATACTGGAACATAATGTTCGACCGAGTATGGGTGTGTGTGCGTGAGCCTGCGCATGTGTTCGTGTGTAAGCGCGATTGTGTGTACACCCGTGCATGTGTGCGTGCGCGTGTATGTGCGAGTCCGTGCTTGTGTTAAGCGTGCCTGTGCACATGTGTACGCCCATGCATGCGTGCGTTTACGGTCGCGTGTGCGTGTGGCGGTATGTGTGTATACGTGTATGTGTGTGCGCCTGTGAATAAGTATGTGTGTGTATCAGCCCGTGCGCCCTCGAATTTCGTGTGTGTGCGGGGGGGGGGGGGGCACTGCTTCTTGGTGTTTAAGGTCCCACACCTGTTCAGACTGGGAGTGTATATGGGAGGTGGCTTAAGGAATGGCGGTGGTCAACCCACTGTACATGGACTATTCAGTACATGGAAAACAGCTGCACATTCTCGTACCTCATCGTTGCTTACGAACTTGCTGTGGGAGCTGATTAGGTCCGCTGAGGTGCTTCTACGCTCGAAAACGTGGGTTATGACCAATTCACACGGAAACCTATCACTGCACTTATGTACAACCATCGTTTATATTAACAAAGTTTAACAAGAACGTGCCCTGCCATTACTACAGGTGCTTAGCTAGCTCATTGGGCAACATATGGAATTATGTGCTGATAATGTGGTCAGCAAAAAGTTTCTTATAACAACCTCGGCACGTTTCGTGGTGCGTGACAAGCCTTCTAAACATCCGCGACTGTAGATTAATTGGTTCCAGGTTCGACTACGCATTCAGTGTTTGCGGCATCATATGCGGAATCGCCAGACACGGACAATGCGAAAAGAAATTCCTCTAAAAAAAGGTGTTGCGATGCTCTCCCGCTAATGCCATCGAGGACAAAATAATTATTGTTTCTGGCCATGCCAGGGTGCATTTTGTTTCCGCAAGTTTTGCTTCACATGTTTTCGCCCACTGCAGTCGCATTCCGTCAAAGTACTCAAAGAACCCAAGCCTGGTAAATAACCTGCGCCGCTGTGCGGCTGGGGGGAAGGAGAGTTGCCATTTAGAAGGAGTTATTCTTGAAGCGCAATTCGATTGCCTTCTGCGTCGAACCACCGCCTGGCGTATGCAACATAGCGTTTGCCTTTCGGTGCTGTCATGGGGGATTTCCCGCTCACCCCGCTCACCCGGGCCAGCGTTGCCCCCTCCCCCCCAACGGCGGTGTACATAAGCGAATAGTTGCGTCACCGAACACCTGCGTCGACAGCTGCGGCGTCGCCGCCAGTGCCTCCTCCTCCTCTCTCTCAACGTTGCTCTCTCTGTCTCATCCGTCTTTCAAATGCGTTGCGTTGGTAAGGGGTCTTGGTCGCTGTGTGAGTTCTAGCCAACAGGCGCATCTTCAATGGTGATCACGCATGACACCGTGTTCGAAGTGACGCTCGTATTAAGGATTATTCATGGAGCGGTGGACGCGGACAACGTGGGCCTGTTGACGGTGAGTGTACTGTTTTCGTAGGTTGTAATCATACAGCGCTAGCTGGGCGCCTGCACCAGCTCTGCCGAAGTAGGCTGCCAGCCCTTTACAACAGCATGCGTTTGCGGGCCTGTTGCAGATGACCGATTAAACGTGTGACTTAACGAGTTCACACTGCTATGCGCGATGTGCCTTCATCACTCATACAGTGAGTGATGTGATCACTTAAGAAGGGCGCGATTAGTTGCTGATCGCACATTGTCTCTACACTGCTCAAAGTGATTGACATTGTTTCAAGATGCGCTTTAAGCTACACCGTAATAACATTTCTATTAATACTCAAATGTGCAACGTGCTTCTGTAGGTGTAAACGTAAAAAAAGAACGAAAAAAATTTATGTACAGAGGCGCACTGTACGAAATGGCTTTTTTTTGCTTAAATACGGTATAGTTTGAGGTGCTGATATGCCGCAATGCTTCCAGCACGTGCGCGTCGGTTTTTAAAATATTTAGGACACGTGTCACCAGCAACAGGGTAAAATCTAGTAGACTTCCAAAGGCTCGTTGTTGTGGCCATCGCCGTGCGTTGTTTTTTTCTCTAGTTTCTGTTTGCTGTTTTCGTGCTTTGCTTTCATCTGCGATAACGTTCGGCGTTATAGCAGAATCGAGAGAGTATACGTGACTGTGGGAGCTATGTGCGGTAGCTCTAGCATAAGCCATGGCTGCTGCAATGTAGACGGCGTCCGCGCGCGTTGGTGTCGTTCGAGCGCTCCTACTTGCTTGATTTTGTTTAACTGAGTATTTAGGCACGGGTTACGTTTGTGAATCCCGTGGTCAATAATCGCTAATAGCGTGCCCCTGATTGCCATCAGAGGATGGGCTTGGTTGTCGAAATATGCCAGACGCTTTTTCTGAAAGCAAGTTTTGAAGAATTTTTGAAAAAAAGCAATACTTTCATACGTGTTAGGCAGTGCCTACTGCAGGCCCGCAACTCTTTAAAAACTGGACGAGCTATCACATCTTTTATCAAATTACAATGAATTAAGATGATTGAATTATAGATGACGAATTTCTGTGCTAGATTAGGGGCACTAAATACATGTTCGCAGCCTTACGTCTAGAAAGCAGGCAAATAGGAAGCACAGCGTCAAATTTGGATTAGATGCCATGGACGGAGGTTCTTGTGAGGGTAGAAAGAACGAGAAAATTGTTCATTTTTGATGCCCTTATTGAGGCAGTCAGAATTGCACTGATTGCTGAATTGTCACAATTCCTCAAATTGTTAGAGGCGTGATTAAGGTCAGTAAAACTTTTACTTTTTTTGCAGACCTCTTCGCTAGTGCCACACCCAAGATCATTTGTTCTCATGTAAAAGAGAAAGCAGAGATGCCTTCACTGTTTGTACATGAAGAGGTAAGTTTCTTGTGCGTTTTGATTAATGCTACATGTTCTAAACGTTGTACTTTAAGAACTGTTTTTCACACTGGCTCACTACCCTATAAGGAATTTGATTCTTAGGTGAGTTCAGGCTTTCGTAAGGGCCATTTTTGAGCTGTAGTCTTACACTCCACCTCAATTCAGGAATTTGCTGTATGCTGGAAAACTACCTTATCATTGTCATACGAAATTATTGATATGTATGGGTTGTATGCTTCGAGTTCAGTGTAATGTCAATTACACGCCATTTCAAAGGATACACACTACACATTCTTCATATATGGTGCTGCCAGAACAGCACGGACATCATTTTATGAGAAGTCATATTTGCTCTTATTACAGGACGAGAGGGTGCCGCTGACGTCCTGCGTAGTACACCCCGGCCCCAGCCTAGAGCAAGCCTAGTTCCTGAACCTCCACGTGGATGACCGAAAAATCTTCCGTGTGAGTAATGACGAAGAAGGATTGACAGCACTAATGAGTTGATTTTTTTTATTTTCAACATTGTCTACGGCCGCAAGGCCTTTAACAACCACCGTGATAGAGCGGCTTTTTCTCGGCGTGAGTTTGCAGTTTATCAAAGAAGTTGTTCAGGCAGTACGAAGCTGAAAATTTTAGTGTCATAATGCCTGAAGAACTTTTTCTAGTGTGGTCATAATAGATGAAGAAATATTGTTATTTGTGTAAGTTATATTGCTTAAATATAGCTGGACCATTCCATGACAAACGTCCCAACTTTGGCGACCATCTGGAATGTATTTGAAAAAAAAAAGTGCGGACTTACTGCGTTGAAAACAGTGAACTGCTAGAATATTTCAGCGAGAAAAAAAGTTTTGTTCATGTGGCTGGCATATAACTTCCAGGCACAATGCCGTCTGTGTGCTGTTTGTGGAAAATTTTGTTTTAGAACAACCGATTTTTTCGAAAGCAAATTCGGTCTACCTGTTAAGTAAATGTGCTTCTGTAAGGTATTTGAAGCTCAATAATATTAGTGCAATTTTTTTAGCCACATTTGCTTCCAAGAATAAAGCCCAAATGTGTTATGTTAGCATTTTTTATTGCAGTATTGCACTTTGTATGAATATCTGAGCAGTGAATACTTACCCCACAGAAAGTATATTTTGAGGAAAAAATATCTTTAGACCTCTCTAGCTGCTGAAACATACGAGAAAATATCACGAATTTCAAAAAATTGTGATTTTTGTCCGTATTCAGATGCAATTTGTTCCATCTTGTGATACAATGAAAACTGATCATTATACCTAAATCGTAAGGAAATGAAATTTTTTCTAAAATAAAAATCTTATCGCAAAAAGGACAGGAAAGAGCGCTGTCAACTGAATTTTATTGAAGGTGCTACGAGCGTTTTTACACTGAGCACAAGAACAGGGCTCATCTGCAACATCACATGTGTGACCATGACAAAATAATTGTAACCGAGAAACGAATACTCTTTTTCGGAAAAGATAACTGAAGGTGTACTGATGCATTGATCCTTGGCCTTCCTGATAAGTTTTAAAATCTCTCAATTTTTCTGCTTGCTTTTTTTTTCAAAAACCATGTTTCATGAAACCTAGGACTGCACTTACATTCTTTATGGTGTCCGGCCATGAGACTACTATAGCCCTTCTTAACATTTAAAGCATGCTGTCTTGCTCGATCATTGAAGCATTGGCCAGTTTGTCCTATGTTTACTTTTCTATATGTTAGCGGTATCTCATACACATTAGATTGGCATTCAGTAAACCTATTCTAGTGACGAATGATGCAAGATGACTATTCCTGTTGCTGTAAGTACATGCACTTTTGCAAGTTTGCAAGGGGTGGAAAACAATGATGTCATATCTGCTGGCTCTTTTCCTAAAATTGTGAGACACCTTATGTACGTAGTACCGTGTAACATGCAAAGGTCATTGGTCATTCTGTTTTTCTTTTGGTCCTGTTTCCTTTAACTTTACTTTCTGCAGGAGGGTTTCGCAAACGAGTGTGATGATGCTGTTGGGGTATTGGCTGGTGCTATCAGCCAAGGAGTGCTAAGAATGTTCTGCCTTTTGATAGTGGGCATTCAAAATTAGTAAAAAGAGGAATTGATACCACATGTATTCAGGCCACCCTTCAGAAGTCATGTTAGCACAAAGGTGAGGTCAGGCTTAAAAACCAGAATAAAAGACTAAAAGCTGCTGGAAATCCAAACAAAATCATCACACCCGTTTGCGAAACCCTCCTGCAGAAAGTAAAGTTAAAGAAGACAGGACCAACAAAAAAACAATGATCAAAACCTTTGCATGTTATACCACATCACGTGTCTCACAATTAAAAAATTAGCCAGCGGGTATGATATTAACGTGTTGTTTTCCACCCCTTGCAAGCTTTCAAAAGAGTGTGTACTAAACGGCAACAGGTATAGTCAATATTGCACCGTTCGTCCCGAGAATAGGTTTACTTAAAGGCAATTTAACGTTTGTAGAAGTATTTTTATCAGGTAAACAAATGATCACTGCATCACTACACGTTCACTTATCCTTTCCGAAAGGGAGTATTCTTTTCTCAGTTAAGATTATTTTGTAGTGGTCACACGTGTCGTCGCGCATGAGCACTGTTCTGGTACTCCGTATAAAGGCGCTCGTAGCACATTCATTAAATTCAGTTGACAGTCGGTGCTCTTTTCTGTCCTTTTTGTCTCTTCCTGAAGTTGTCGCGCTGTGACTAGCACACAACCACGATGAACAAACTCGCCCAAATTAAACTCTTGTTATGTAACGCGTAGGCTGAGTTTCGTATAGAAAGAAGGAGCGGTGCTTTTAAAATAAACGTTTTCACATACAATACCTAGACGGCATTCTAGGAAGTTCGGAACGCAGCCGCGTAACCAAATGTTTTTCTTCGCCTAAATATTCCAGAAGTTCACTATTTTCAATGCAGCACGATTTTTTTGAATACATTTGAGATGGTTGCCGAAATGGCTGGGACATTTGGCATAAATTCACCCAGCTGTGTCATTAGCCGTAATTATGCATTACCTCTTTTGGTTTTTGTGTGCCCTGATTCAGTTTTGTGTTCATTTTTAGCTTATTATGTTTCTGATCATTGTATTGGTTTTTTAGGTATTCGTTAAAGTTATATGTGCGAAAACCCATATATGTTGGCATGTACATCATTTTTCATAACCAATTGTTATACATCCAGGAATACAAAGCTTAAACCTCTGTGATTGTATACATTTGAAAACACTATTCGTATATATTTTTGTGTGCATCACTTCTGGGGAACGATTGTGTACTTGAAGGTGAATGTAGTGAAATCATGGTGATTGTATATATTTGGAAAAATTATAAGTATATATGTGCCTGTATTTCATTCCTATTAACCTATTGTGTACATGAAGGAGTATTAAACTGGAAACCACTGGAATTGTAGATACTTAAAATATTTATAGGGATATATGAGCGTGTATTTCATTTGTAGTCTCTATTTACTTGAAGCAGTATACTAAACTGAAACCAGTGTAATTGTATGTTTCAAAGAATTGTCAATAATGTGAAACTGAAAAAATATAATAAACATTTGAGGTGTTGCGTGTGTAGTGTACGTATACGTTAACATGTTACACATCTGGTGAAAAAGTTGTGTGGCAGAAGAAAAGTTTCTAAGTTTTATTTGCCTATTAAATAAATGCAATATGCAAGGGCAGCGAGCCTTAGTTTTCTGTAACGCGCATTATGCATATACTGTGAAGTATATATAGATCCAGCAGAAGTTCATACACGATTGTACGTGTTTATATTTTTGCCCACACGCAAGGAATGGAGCTCGACAAGTGGCGCACCATTGATAATCAGGACCACTTTCTTCAAGTAGTGTGTAATCATTGCATGCTGATATCTAATAGTTCAGTCTAAAAGAATACTGGCACCCCTGCCATGGGCACTCAACACTCTTGTGCACACTTCTCGCACCCTCCTGAAAGGGTGTTAAAAAGTGACGGACATCGAAGGCACCCTTTCTTAAGGGTGTTTTTGCAACACCCTACAGTTTTTTCCATGTACACTCTATTCTAAGGGTGCATGGAAAAGCACCCTTTTTGGAAGGTGCTGAATTAACACCCTTATGGTGTCGTCTATGGGACAAGCTCATTTACACCCTTCAGGGTGTAAAAATTTCTATTGTGTACTGGACGTGGTCTCTATTTTACTCCCTTTCGCGAAAAAGGGCAGCAAGTTAGAAAGGATTGAGACGCCGAATATATCGTTTTAGTCGAGAGACGTGGGTGATCTCGGTGTGGCGGCAACGGCAATCAGGAGCCGCGTTGACAGGAACAACACGACAATTGACTTCAGATGTTCGTTCCAGGACGGTGTATGGACCGAGATATCGGTGAAGGAATTTTTCGCAGAGCTCAGGTGCACGAACAGGTGTCCACAAAAGGACTTCCTCGCCCGCGCGAAACAGAACAACTCAACGCTTTGCATCAATGTCAATTTTTCTCTTGTCCTGAATGGTAGCAGTATTGGCGCGGGCGATTTCATACCAGCGGGTGACGCGAGCGGCAAACTCTTCCGGGAGAGATGAAGATGGAACGGAAGATGTCGACAAAAAGGTGGTGTCCAGAAGAAAAGTTGGTACACGGCCATACACGAGAAAAAAAGGGGCTGAAATTCATCATGCGCTGTATGGCAGTACTTTATGCTAACTTGACGAAATGAAGTATAGTGTCCCAGTTTTGTCAACCAGTTGAATGTACATAGAGATCATGTCGTACAAAGTTCGGTGAAAACGCTCAGTCAGACCAATAGTTTCTGGGTGATACGCTGATGTGGTCTTGTGGATGGTGTTAGAGGCCTGGGGGACTTCAGCAAGGACGTGAAAGAAATGTCTCGCCACGGTCGCTAAGAAGCACACGTGGTAAGCCATGTCGTAAAATAATGGCGAGAAGGAAAAAAGTGGCGACTTCAGAGGTAGCACTAGATGGAAGAGCTGCCGTCTCTGCGTAGCGAGTAAGGTGGTCCACGGCAGTTACAATCCAACGGTGACCGGTGGGCGTGAGGGGAAGAGAACCGTATAAGTTTATGCCGACAAATTTAAAGGCAGTGGGCGGGCACGGAAGTGGTTGCAATGGTCCCGCGCGAAGAGATGTCTTACGTTTTCGGTGCTGGCATGACGCGCAGGAAGTGACGTACTTGGTGACAGAAGTGGAGAGGCCAGGCCAAAAGCAGCGAGTCTTGAGGTGGTCATAAGTCTTGTGGAACCCTAATTAGCCAGCTGTCGTATCGTTATGAAACACTTGTAAAACTTCCAGACGAAGTGAGCGAGGAATGACGGGAACCCAATGGTTGCCGAGAGGAAGGTAAATTAGCCGGCATAATGTTCCATCTTGAAGCTTGAAACGGGCAAGTTGTCATCTTAGGCGGCTGTTTGGAGCCCACGATCAGCCAGTGAGCCGATCGATGATTGTGCGGCAGTAGGTATCGAAATGTTGGAGCGAGGTGAGTTCTGTGGGCGAGAGAAGACCCGCCGTGGCAACGAACTCTTTCGAACCAGCAGCTGACGGCTGGCTCACTTACGCGGGCGGTGACGAGCAGATGGAAGGTGACACTTCGGCGCTTTGCGGGAGTGGGCAACGTGACAAAGTGTGGGCATCTTGGTGCTGTCGACCCAACCTATATGTGACGCTGTATTCATGCTCCTGCAATCGTAGTACCCAAAGGCCAAGGCGTCCCGACAAAATTTTGAGAGACGATAACCAACACATAGCATGATGGTCAGTCACTATTGTCAAATGCCGGCCGTATATTTGGTACGGGCCACATGATGGCGAGACATTTTTGCGCAGTGATGCTGTAATTTCGCTCAAGAGGTGAATGAGTACGGTTCGCGTAGGCCACGTCTTCTTCGAAATCGTGGTTCCACTGAAAAGGACAACACCGATGCCAAGTCTGCTTGCGTCAGTATGTAGCAGAGTAGGTGCTACAGGCTCGAAATGGTGAAGCACTAGCCGTGATGGGAGGCATCGCTTAAGGGTGTGAAAAGCGGCTTCGCAGTCATCCGAGCAGACAAAGGGTGCACTCATAGTGAGAAGTTTGTGCAGAGGAGCCGCAATAGTAGCGAAATCACGTACATAGCGGCGGAAATACGACTCCAAGCCAAGGAAGCTCTGGAGGTGTTTGGGTGTGGTTGGTGTAGGAAAGTGAAGTACCATGGCAACCTTGTCGGGATTGGGCTCAACGCCATGTTTACTGATGACGTGACCTAATTACTTGATGCTGTTACTGGCAAACCGACACTTCTGAGTGTTGAGCTGGAGACCGGCTTTAGCTAAACACGTGAGGGCTTAATCTAGAAGTTCCAAGGGCTGTGAGAAGCTGGACGAAAAAATGACAGTGTCGTCCTGGTAGCAAAGGCAGGTCTTCCATTTTAATCCCCGCAGTACCGTGTCTATCCTTCGTTTGAATGTGGCTGGGGCGTTGCATAGGCCAAAAGGCATCACACTGAATTCAAAGAGCCCATCTGGCATAGCAAACGCAGTCTTCTCTTTATCAGGCTCGTGCATCGGAATCTGCCAATAACCAAAGCGTAAGTCGAGACTTGAAAAGCACTCGGAACCTTGTAAAGTATCAAGAACGTCGTCAATGCGAGGCATTGGCTAGACGTCCTTACGAGTAGTTTTGTTGAGTGATCAGTAATCAATGCAAGACAGTACCAAGCCATCATATTTTTTGACTATTACGACAGGAGAAGACCATGCGCGTGTCGAAGGCCTGACGACGTTGTGGCCGAGCATGTCGTTGACTTGGTGTTCTATAAGTTTGTGTTCAGAAGACAGCACACAGTAAGGGTGGCGGCGAATGACTTGCGATCCGTCGGTGCCGATACGATGAGTGGCCACTGTTGTTCTGCGCAGATCTTCGGAACAAACGTCAAAGCAAGTTTTATGCTTCACTAATAACGCTAGCAAGGCATCAGCTTGCGTTGGGTTGAGACTTTTACACAAAGTGGCCTTGAGAGCAGGAGATGAATCTTCCACTGGCATAGACTTTGAGAATGACAAAGCAGATGAACCAGTGACGACACAAACCGGTGCTTTTTCGGTAATGCTGGCAACAGTGGTCCCCTCTGGCAGAAGTAGTGGTTTTGGCGTCGTTTTGCAGGTAGTGATGCTTGCGTAACCACGCGAGAACCGCACTAAACAAGATGCGATGGTGATGCCTCGAAAAGTGCAGCGCTGGCAAGGAACAACCACAGTGTCCTCATATAGAATGTCTCGTGATTTGATCGTGAGGACACGTTCTTTTCCATGAGGCAGCAGAAATTCTGCAGCTGTGATAAGGTTGGGCGACGAAAGGTCGGCAGCAGAAGAAAGCTCTTTGTCCGTAATACGAATGACGGGCCCACCACACGAAGTTACAGCAGACGCAGCTGGCTAGAAGTCCCAGCCTAAGATTATCTGATAAGCGCATGAAGACAGCACATCCAATTGTATGTGATGACGGATTCCATCGATGAGAACACGAACAGTACACAATCCGGTCGGTCAAATCGGACTGCCATTAGCGCCGCATAACATGGGACCAGCCTAAGGAGTTTGTACTTTACGCAGGTGAAAACACAAATCACAATCAATTACCAAAATGGCGGCTCTAGTGTCTATAAGGGCGTCAACAAAAACACCTTCCACGCAAACAGGTAGTAAATTAGTTGGGCGAGATGGAGGAGTTGTAATGTTTAACAACAAGAAGTTTTCCCTCCAAAATTTGCCCCTTCTGGTTTTCCGAGTAAAGAGAAATCGGCGCGGGACGCAGGGGTGATGACGTACGCTGAAACGGTGACGGAGAACCACGGCGAGATGAACGAGAAGGACGAGGTCCAGCTTGAGACCGTGGAGGGGAAGGTGGCAAACGGGAGGTGGACGAATACTGTGTGGGATCGTATTCATCGGGTCTCGGGGCAAAGTCTCTTTCGTAAGCTGGATAACCACGTCATTCATCCTGCTAACGGTGGCGGCAGAAACGAAAATTATGACCCCTTATGCCACAGTAGAAGCAGATGGGCGCGGATGACGCCATGTAGAATAGTGGGGTGGCCTTGGCAATTGCGTTGCCATCGCAGCCAAATGGTCACATCCGACGTCCGCAGGCATAGGTGGAAATGGTGCAGGGGCCCGTGATGCAACTTCTGAGCACGAAGGCACTGGAACGCGCACAGGAGACGGGGCAAGTATTGCGCTTGTTATTGAGGCTATTTCGTCCTTGATTATATCACGCAGGTTAGGAGTAGATGTGCGGACAAACGCAATGGTTGGGTTGCCTGAAATAAGGCCGTGGAGTTCCTCTCGGACAATTGTGCGGATAAGGGCACACACTTCATGCTATCCGGTAAAGCGAGCGTCGCAGGAGGCGTGTGGAAGGCGCGTGGAATGAAGCGCGTACAGGCGTTGGCATGTGATGATGACGTCCCAGACTTTAGTTGGATTCTGGATAACGAGATAATTGAAGGCCAAAGAGTTGATACGTTTCAGTAGGTGTCGGATGCGATCGGCCTCCTTCATGTCATTTTGTACCCAGCGAGAGAGAGCCAGAACATATTCAATGTAGGACGTATGTGATTCGTCGATTCCCTGGATGCGGGTTGCAAGCTTCTGTTTCGCTATCGTAGAGCATCCTGCAGACGTGCCAAATACCTGACGGAGATATGCCGTGAAGGCCAGCGAATTGGAGAAGTCACTCTCGTGGTTGTAATACCAGGTTTTAGAGACGTCATTGAGATAAACAGAAACCTAGCGCAGTTTCTGCGCCTTACCCAATAATTACAAACGCCTGTTCGATCATGACTGTCTGGCCATTCTTCGATGTCTTCGCCGAGAAGGCCGAAAAATACCGGAGGGCCTCGGTGTGAGGTACTCACGGTGTAGTGAAGCCGAAGTGGCTTATAAGGAGTGGTTGCAGCAGCGGATGTGTTGGATTCTGCCATCGCTGTTGCTTGAAGGCACAACCGTCGACCAGACCATAGCTCTAGGGGGGATGGGTAGAGCAGGAAGACATGGAAACTAAAGCACGCTCCACTACTTATGTGACCACGTCCGGTACGACAGTAACGAGGCTATATTTTCAATCGAGTTGCACGAGCCAAGGAGACCCAGCCCACGTGACATACTATGATGATCAATACAATGGTTTCGTTATACAGATGAAGATGAAGTACATACTCAGCGCTCACAATATACGATAATTCTCGGGGTAGTTCTCTGCTATTCGAGGCTAGAACTGGAATATTGCGGACCAAGACGTGCAAAATACGAAGCCACAGACACGGTATGTAGTTCGTGTGGATAGGAGGAGAAAACAGCTGAACATTTGATAATGTTTTGTAGAGGGCTCCACCCTATGGTCAAAGATAATGGATCCGAATTTTCCAAAGTTTTGAGGTTTAGGGACAGTGAAGGCAAAATAGACTATAAATGGGTAGACATAACCAGGAGGAGGCCAATTGGTGGCTACAGTCGAGGTGCGCATTAAATTCAATCCTTAATCACACTGTGATAGTACTTAATTTTATGGCTAGGTGGCGTGAGCCACAGCCCGATCTAAAGAGCACAGCCGGATCCATCCATGTATGTATGTATGTATGTATGTATGTATGTATGTATGTATGTATGTATGTATGTATGTATGTATGTATGTATGTATGTATGTATGTATGTATGTATGTATGTATGTATGTATGTATGTATGTATGTATGTATGTATGTATGTACGTATGCATGTATGCATGCATGTATGTATGTATGTATGTATGTATGTATGTATGTATGTATGTATGTATGTATGTATGTATGTATGTATGTATGTATGTATGTATGTACCTTCGTTTATATGTCTGTCCGTTCGTCACTCACACTAGCGCCACCTGCGGAGTGACTCATAAAACTAGGTGTGTACGAACCAGTCAGACATGCATGGGAAGACACACGGCTTTAGTAGCTTCGCCACAAAATATGTCATCCTTTTTAACGAAAGGTGACTCACGTGGCTCCTCGACATTTACGTCACCTAAATGTCCTGCGCGAGAAGAGAACGGGTGCACCCGCCGGGCTCGTCGGACACTGGCAGCCACCGCCGTGAAGGTTCGCCCGAGGTGAATAAAGCGGTGTGATTTGGCACGGCTCTGTCGGCCGCCTTCACGATGCCGTCTCGCGTCTAACTCTCTACCCGCGGCTACAACGCCTCCTTCGACGAGCGGTCACTGCAACACTTCCGCGGCTGGGCTGGCCAGTGAAACCTTTTCTCCCGTTTTACCCCCGAGCGTGGTTGATGCAGCTCAACGCAACTCACGTGCTGAATGACAGCACGACACAGCCAACTATGCACACTATTCCACTCTACGCCGGGCCATTAGAGATGCATCATCTCGCTGCGCCATCAAGTTCTAACCCACAGCTCTACGAACACTTCTGCTCTCTGGTGCTAGGCTCCTTAGGCCAAACCTACCACCTGCTTCGGGGACCCGCGACTTACATGTTTCCCCTGCGTCACAGCGACCGGTTTCAAATATTTGCCCCCAGCTCTCAACTGAGCGCGACCTAACTTCCAAGGCAACGACTCCTTCCACCTCTTGTGTGGCCACTAGCCCACGAATTTCTGTATGGTCGTGCAGCATTCAACCACTCAGCCGTGAGCAGCGTTTCTTCTACGTCGTCGGCCGACGATAAATCAGGCATACTTGCCACGCGCACGTCCTGTCAAACTTCCACGACTTATGACAGCTCTGACATAACAGGCCCCACGACAGCTACATTGACGCACGCCCTGGAGTCGGCCAAGACTGTGGACGTGGTCATGTCTGCTAGCGACCTTCTTGTCCTGGAGGCTTCACCATCGACGATGTCCCAAGGTGACCTTCTACCGACCCCAACGCTCTAAAAGTCCTGCCTGCAGCAACCAATCTCGCTCGTACAGTCTCTCTCAGCAGAAGTTAAGGCCCCTAGTCATCTATGTCCAAGGTTTCGAGATCATGTGACTATGATCGACGCTCGTGAGGACTATGTGCCTGGTCTTCATATGGTAGAGCAGACGGCACAGGCCACTCCTGCCATTGCGGCAGCCATCGACTACACCTCTCTGCGCATGAGCCCTCGTGTGCAAATCACCGAAGACGCTTCTAGGAGTCTAGATGCCCCGACTGGCCTTCTTCCCTAGTCCACGCTTGATGTATGCCATGGCATGCCTTCAGCCGAGTTCAGACTGGGACGCCAGCCATCAGGCATGTATCTCAATTAAAGGCAGGTCCTTCAACACGTCGCAAGGCTCCGCCTCCTCGGCAAGACGCGCTGACTGGCCGAGTATATATCGTACCGAGCACATCACGCATTGCGTGCAGCATGTGCCTTCGAGCATGGCGTTTCCGGGTCTGTCAACTCGTATGACCGTGGAGAAACGCCGGCCAACATAGCACGCACTGGGAGCCATTGCACCGCCACCGAGCTCCACAGCAGCACCACCAATCCGCTGTGAATGTTAGAAGCCATATCGTTACCATTCTTAACCGCGTCCGATTGCACCACTTGGTGGGCTCTCGAATGCAACCACCAGGTATTTTTGAGTTCTGCTTGAGCACGGATCAAGGAGGATGCACGGCCACAGCGTCCTGGCTGTTGTTTCTTCGTCCGCTGCGCAACTCTGAAAATCGCCCACTGCAGACCAATTTGATTCCCGATGGCCCATACACACTGACTACCTGGACTTCGCAAACGGACACTTTACGGGTGGTCCTTATTGTATATAGTATGTTTCCCTATATTTGTTCTGCATATACCTTTAAATTTGTACAAATCAATCAGCGGATGGGTGGGAGGGGGGTCTGAATCGCTTTTATCATACCCCACTTTTTGACAATAGAATTGCGCCTATCGCGCCGTTGATGTCTATTTTGAGCTGCACAAAAGAAAACAGGTTCACTCGCCGCGAATGTGGGACGCTGGCAGCCACCGCTGCTGAGCTTCGAGCCGAGGAGAATAAAATGGCGAGATATGGCACGGCCCTGGTGCTTCCCGATGCCGTCTCGCGTCTCATTCTCTACCCTCATTTAGCTTCTGCCTTGCTGTGAATGCGACTTTTTTCGAAGAGTGCTGACATTCCGGAAACAATTATTTAGATAATTGATAATGTAAGGGAATGACAGGACGCATTTACATTCATTCTCGTTGATAAAAAGAATGATTTCACTTATTGCGCGTGGTTGTTGTGTTTGGGAGTTTCCGCAAATGTCGCTATATTATTCGTATAGTCTATAAAAAATGGAGTCATTTCCTTATGCATTACTGGAGGTAATTTGGGAAGGTATCTAGTCCACGCCAACGAATTACGGTGGTTATATAAACGTTTTTCTGGTGTTCGCTTCTCTCTGATGGTGTTCATAGAACAGCGTAGTTTTTAGTGGGGTCGGCTCCGTCCTCTCCCATTTTTGAGTACGAAGTACTCGAAATCGTTAAAAATTTTTTCTAAACACAAATTACCATCTTTGCATCGAGCCTTTCTGGCATTCCACCGACGTTTGAAAGCTACGGGCTCAGAGATAGATGTGGCAAAGTCTAAAGTGGTGGACACACTGGCCGCCCTTCTACAGCCTTTGGTGCCCCAGCATCGTCAATGAACCGCCTTTGGAAACCAATAACTGCCGCAGTGTTTCTAGGGCATCTCAGAGACTTTGTCGGGTGGTTGGGCTGGGACTTGCTCCCCATGTGAAAACGGTTGCAGCGGTGGCATTGGGTTCACACTTCCACTTGTTTTATCTGCGTCATGGTAGAGACCAATTGACATGCGACGATTGAATGTGTCGTCTCCCACTTTTTTTTTCATGCGGTTCATGCTGGTTTTCAGGGACAGGGTGTGCGAACTTTCGCGTCCAACGTCCGATTTCCGCGCGGCCGCTTCTCCGCTCTCTTAATAGTTGCGTGGCTGTTCAGCCTTTGGAGAAACCTATGTGAGGCAGTAGCTGCCAATTGCCGCCGGCATGCTTCGTGGCCGATACTGGGGAGAATGAGTCGAGAGATACTCGCGTTTTTCTCTGAGGAGTGTTTATTCTCCTGGGAGCACCAGTTTCTGCGGCATTAGTGGTGCCCCTTCGTCAAGGTTGATTGATTGATTGATTTGTGGGGTTTAACGTCTCAAAACCACCATTTGATTATGAGAGACGCCGTAGTGGAGGGCTCCGTAAATTAGGACCACCTGGGGTTTTTAACGTGCACCCAAATCCAAGCACACGGGCCTACAACATTTCTGCCTCCATCGGAAATGCAGCCGCTGCAGCCGGGAATCGAACCCGCGACCTGCGGGTCAGCAGCCGAGTACATTAGCCACTAGACCACCGTGGCGGGGCCCTTTCGTCAAGGTTGAAGACGGAAGGATACGACTCATTTTTCGACCGACTTGTTGCTGAGCAGTGCCCGTTGAGTTGTTATATATGATTGCTACATATGATATATGACCAATGAATAAATATAGAAATTTTGAAAATTTTACCGCAGCACCTGAAATCGAGCCATACTCAGCAGAAAGTCGTAAGCTACGGGAAAAACTTGCCTCATTCTTTAATTATAACGTGATATCATCAGCAAATGCTGTTACCGTCACGGTAACACTACCTCACTTAGGAAGGCCTCGAACGCATGGATCAGCAATTACCGAGCGAAGGAATGATTCGAGGTTGAATACGAGAAGTGCAGTGGATGAAGGTCAACCCTGGCGAACACCACGGGTAACAGGAAATGGCGCACTCTCTATATAATCAAGAAACAACGTGCTGCGTATATTTCGGTATGCATTTCTGAGAAGCTCAATGAAGTTTTGGAAGAAGCCAAATGGTGCCATTGCGCTAAATATAAAGCTATGTTTGAAGCGATCGATTGCCTTTTCTTGGTCAAGTAAAACCAAGTGTCCCGGAGTTGATCTTGCTAACGTGTACGCAGTCATAGCACGCGTAGCAAAGAAGAGGCACTGGATTTTTCTTCCAGGAATAGAGCACGCCTGATGATGACCTGTTAAGGAAATCATCAAGGTTCTCAAACGCCGAGTGATAACTGCTGCGAAAGTTTTATAATCAACGTTGAAGAGCGTTATTGATCTCCACTCCTCTAGGCGAACTGACGATGGGTCAAGTTTAGGCATTAAAACTATTCGACCATCGCGAAAGCTATCAGGAAAATCAAAGTTCTCAAATCAGCAGCAAATAACTGAGGTGAAAAAAGCACTATTGTCGTCCCAAAACGTTAACTGACCTGTATTGAGGAAAAGTGTGTAATGATTTAGAATACTAGTTACTTTACTATGGAAGAGCATGAAGCCATTCCTTGGGCCTCACACTTAAAGAGGCCCTGAATCTGCGGACACTCCCGTTTATTCAGAATTCGCCTGCTGAGAAAAAATTATTTACAGTATGTACAGAACGCAAAGGCGTTAACATTTCAATAGCAGGGCACATAACGACGACGGTGACCGTCTGTTTCGCACAAGTATGTATCAGGACCAACACAACTACGTTGCAGTGAAGACATATGTTCCAATATACATGAAAATGTTGGCATACGTTTACACAAAAACTCAATGCGATATCATGATGCATCTATTATATCAGTATATAACGATACAATACAAGCAGTGAAACGCGATTTGTAACAAATGAAATCATATATAAAAACTCAACGGGCGCTTCTCAGCAACAAGTCGGTCGAAAAATGAGTCGTATCCTTCCATCTCCAACCTTGACGAAAGGGCATGACCAATGCCGCAGAAACTCGTGCTCCCCGGAGAAGAAATGCTCCTCAAAGAAAAACGCGAGTATCTCTCGTCTCACTCTCCCCAGTATCAGCCACAAAGCACGCCGGCGGCGATTGGCAGCTATGGCCTCACATAGGTTTCTTTAAAGGCTGAACAGCCCCGCAACTATTAAGAGAGCGGAGAAGCGGCCGCGCGGAAATTGGACGTTGGACATGAAAGTTCGCACACCTTGTCCCCGAAAACCAGCATAAACCGCACGAAAAAAAGGTGGGAGACGACACATTCAATCGTCGCATGTCAATTGGTCTCTACTATGACGCAGTTGGGACAAGTGAAAGTGCGAACCCCCTGCCACCGCTGCAACCGTTCTCGCATGTGGACCAAGCCCCAGCCCAACCACCCGACAAAGTCCCTGAGATGGTCTAGAAACACTGCTGAAGTTTTTGGTTTCCAAGGACGGTTACAAACACTGCTGAAGTTTTTGGTTTCCAAGGACGGTTCATTGACGATGCTGGGGCAACAAGGGCTGTAGAAGGGCGGCCATTGTGTCCGCCACTTTAGAATTTGCCACCTCTATCTCTGGGCACGTAGCTTTCAAACGTCGATGAAATTCCGGAAAGGCTCTACACAAAGATGGCAATTGGTGTTTAGAAAAAATGTTTAACGATTTAGAATACTTCGTACTCAACTATGGGAGAGCACTGAGCCATCCCGCTAAAACCACGCTATTCTATGAACACTTTCGGAGAGAAGCAAACACCAAACTAACGTTAAAGAAGTAGCAGTATTTCGTTGGCGTGGACTAGATAACTTCCTAGTTACCTCCGGCAATGCACAAGGAAACGAATGAACTTTTTATAGACTATACCAATAAAATAGCGACATTTGCGGAAGTTTACAAACGTAACAACCCCGCGAAATCAGCGCAGTCATTGTTTTGATTACTAGAATCAACGTAAACGCGTATTGTCATTCTCTTACGTTATCAATTATCTAAATGACTGTTTCCGGCACGTCACCACTTTTCCAAAAAAGTCGCATTCGCAGCAAGACAGAACCTATAGTGAGGGTAGAGAACGAGACGGGAGACGGCATCGGGAAGCAACAGGGCCGTGCCAAATCTCGCCACTTTATTCTCCTCGGCTCGAACCTCAGCAGCGGCGGCTGCAAGCGTCCGACATTCTCGGCGCGTGAGCCTGTTCTTTTTTGAACAGCTCAAGATAGACATCAACTGTGCGATAGGCGCATTTTGATGGTCAAAAAGTGACGGTGATGATAAAAGAAAGACAGTCCCCTCCCTCCCACCCGCTGATTGATTTGTGCGAATTTAAAGGTATATGCGGACCAAATATGGGAGAACTTACCATATACAATAAAGACCACCCGTAAAGTGCCCGTTTGGGAAGTACAGATAGTCAGTGTGTATTGGCCACCGGGAAGCGAATTGGTCTGCGGCGACGATTTTTAGAGTTGCGCAGCGGACGAAGGAACAAGTACCGGGACGCTGTGGCCATGCATTCTCCTTGAGCCGTGCACAAGAGGATCTCACAAATACCTGGTGGTTGCGTTCGAGAGCGCATCAAGTGGTGCAATTGGACGCGGCACGAATGGTACCAATATGGCCTCTAACATTGACAGGGGATTGGTGGTGCTGCTGTGGAGGTCGATGGCGGAGGAACGACTTTCATGGGTGCTATGCTGGCCGGCGTTTCTGCACAGTCATACAAGTTGACAGACCCGGGAACGTCATGCTCGAAGGACCATGCTGCGCGCAATGCGTGTTGTGGTGGGTACGATAGATAGTCGGCCAGTCAGCGCGTCGAGCCGAGGAGGCGGAGGCTTGCGACGTGTCAAAGGGCCTGCCTTTATTCGAGATACATGCCTGATTGCTGGTGTCCCAGTCGAGAACTCGGAAAGAGGCATGCCATTGCA
Organism: Rhipicephalus microplus; assembly: GCF_043290135.1. Classification (NCBI taxonomy): domain Eukaryota; kingdom Metazoa; phylum Arthropoda; class Arachnida; order Ixodida; family Ixodidae; genus Rhipicephalus; species Rhipicephalus microplus. The sequence goes on along the minus strand of NC_134707.1, from coordinate 106,394,090 downwards.
TATATCAAGCGTGGACTCGCTTAGAAGGCCATTCGGGGCATCTAGACTTCTAGAAGCGTCTTCGGTGATTTGCACACGAGTTCTCATGCGCAGGGAGGTGTAGTCGATGGCTGCCGCAATGGCAGGCATGGCATGTGCAGTCTGTTCCACCATAACAGGACCAGGCACATCATCCTCAGAAGCGTCGATCATAGTCGCTTGATCTCGAAAAACTGGACGTAGATGGCTAGGGGCCTTAACTTCTGCTCAGAGAGACTGCACGAGCGAGACAGGTTGCTGCAGGCAGGACGCCTAGAGCGTTGGGGTCGGTAGAAGGTCACCTTCGGACATCGCAGATGGTCAATCTTCCGGGACGAGAAGGTCAGTAGCAGACCTGACCATGTCCACTGTCATGGCAGAATCCGGGGCGTGCGGCAATGTAGCTGTCGTTGGGCCTGTTATGTAAGAGCTGTCATAAGTCGTGGAAGTCTGACAGGACGTGCGTGTGGCAAGTATGCCTGATTTATCGTTGGCCGACGGCGTAGAAGAAATGCTGCTTGTGGCTGAGTGCTTGAATGCTGCACGACCATCCCGAGATTCGTGGACTAGTGGCCACACAAAAGGTGGAAGGAGTCGTTGCCTTGGAAGTTAGGTCGCGGTAAGTCGAGAGCTGGGGGCAATTATTTGAAACCGGTCACTGTGACGCAGGGGAAACCTGTAAGTCGCGGGTCCCCGAAGCAGGTGGTAGGTGTGGCCTAAGCAGGCTAGCACCACAGAGCAGAAGTATTCGTAGAGCTGCGGGTTAGAACTTGATAGGGCAGCGGGAAGATGCATCTGTAATGGCCCGGCATCGGGTAGAATGGCGTGCATAGTTGGCTGAGTTGGGCTGTCATTCAGCACGAGAGCTTCGTTGAGCTACATCAACCACGCTTGGGAGTAAAGCGGGTGAAAGGGTTTCACTGGCAGGCGCAGCCGCGGAAGTGTTGCAGTGACCGTTCGTCGAAGGAGGCGTTGTAGCCGCGGGTAGAGAGTTAGACGCGAGACGGCGTCGTGAAGGCAGCTGACAGAGCCGTGCCAAATCACACCGCATTATTCACCTCGGGCGAACCTTCACGGTGGTGGCTGCCAGTGTCTGACGAGCACGGCGGGTGCACCCGTTTTCTTCTCGCGCAGGACTTTTAGGTGACGTAATTGTCGAGGAGCTACGTGTGTCACCTTTCGTTATACAGGATGACATATTTAGTGGCGAAGCTACTAAAGCCGTGCGTCTTTCCATGCATGTCTGACTGGTTCGTAAACACCTAGTTTTATGGGTCACTCCACACTTGGCGCTAGTGTGAGTGACAGACAGACAGACATATAAACGAAGGTACATACATACATACATACATACACATACATACATACATACATACATACATACATACATACATACATACATACATACATACATACATACATACATACATACATACATACATACATACATACATACATACATACATACATACATACATACATACATACATGGATGAATGGGTGGGTGGGTGGGTGGATGGATGGATGAATGAATGGATGGATGGGTGGATGGATGGACGGATGGAGGGATGGATGGATCTGGCAGTGCTCTCTAGGTCAGACTGTGGCTCACGCCACCTAGCCATAAAGTTAAGTACTATTACTGTGTGTTTAAGGTTTGAATTTCACTCGCGCCTCGATTGTAGCCACCAATCAGCCTCTTCCTGGTTATGTCTACCTGTTTAACGTCTATTTTCCATCACTGTCCCTAAACCCAAATAGTTTTTAAAATTCGGATTCATTATCCTCGACTATAAGGTCGAGCTTTTTCAGAAGATTATCAAATGTTCAGCCGTTTCCTCCTCCTATTCGCACGAACTACATACCGTGTCTCTTCTTCGGCTTCGTATTTTGCTCGGTACGTCTTGGTCCGCAATATTCCCGTTCTAGCCTCGAAGAGCAGAACAACTACCCCGAGAATTTTCGTATATTTTGAGCGCTGACTATGTATTTCATCTTCATCTGCGTGACGGAACCATTGTAGTGATCATCATCGTAGGTCACGCGGGCTCGGTCTCCTTGGCTCGTGCAACTGGATTGAAAATATAACCTGGTTACTGCAGCACCGACGTGGTCTCATAAGTGGTGTAGCGTGTTTTGGTTCCCACGTCCTGTTGCTCTACCCGTCACCCCTGAAGCTCCGGTCTGGTCGGGGGTTTGCCCTCAAGCAACAGGGATGGCAGATTCCAACGCGTCCGCTGCTGCAACCTCTCCTTCTCAGCCCCTTAGGCTTCACTACACCATGAGTACCTCTCACCGAGACCCTCTGGTATTTTTCGGCCTTCGCGGAGACGTCGAAAAATGGCTGGACAGTTATGTTCGAAGCAGCATTTGTAATTATTGGGACGAGGTGCACAAACTGCGCTACGTTCTTTTATACCTCAATGGCGTCGCTAAAACCTGGTATTACAACCACGAGAGCGACTTCTCCAATTGGTCTGCCTTCGCGGCATATCTCCGTCAGGTATTTGGCACGTCTGCAGGATGCTCTGCGGTAGCGAAACAGAAGGTCGCAACCCGCATCCAGGGGGACGACGAGTCATATACCACCTACATTGAAGATGCTCTGGCTCTTTGTCGCTGAGTACAAAATGACAGGATGGAGGCCGATCGCATCCGACACCGACTGAAAGGTGTCAACTCTGCGGCCTTCAATGCTCTCGTTATCCAGAATCAAACTACCGCCTGGGACGTCATCACCACATGCCAACGCCTGGCCGGGCTTCATTCCATGCGCCTTCCACACGCCTCCTGCGACGCTCACTTTACCGAAGAGCATGAAGTGCGAGCCCTTATCCGCACAGTTGTGCGAGAGAAACTCCACGGCCTTATTCCAGGCAATTCAACCTTTGCGTCTGTCCGCACACCTACTCCCAACCTGCGAGATTTAATCAAGGGCGAACTAGCATCAATGACAAGCGCTATGCTTGCCCTGTCTCCTGTGCGCTTTCCAGCGCCTTCACACGATGAAGTTGCATCACGGCCCCCTGCACCAGTTCTCACCGTGCCTGCGGACGTCGGATGTGACATTTGGCTGCGATGGCAACGCAAGTGCCAAGGCCACCCCTTGAGCAGGAGTACAAGAGTCTAACGAGCATATGCTGCAGCAATGTGTCATTGCAAAGGTGTCTTGGAAGGCCGTTAACAATAGTTTTCGTGGCCTATAGGTGTTAATCGGTTTGTCACATGTGGTGTCTTCTCGCGTAGTCGCTTTGCACGCCTTCTAATATCTGCGGGAGCTTTTTGTTTGTTGCGTGATAGGTGGTAGGGTTTTGTGGCAGGTCATCGTGGTCATGCTCTCTTTCCTATTCTAGAACGCTTATACTGGGAACTTCTATCGTTTCTGTCGGGGGAATTGTTCTTTCTTGGAGAGGAAGAATTTCTACGACAATGGCTGCGCTGCTTTCTGTTTGTAGTTGACAGACGTGTTCAGTTAGTCTTCCACCTGGCCTGGTTCCTCTAGCCAGGTCACCTCTCAGTGTCTGATTAGTGCAGGTAATCTGTATGTCATCACTATTCTATGTGTTTGTGTGGGCCGCATATGGGTGTGAGTTCTTGTACACATGCACTTTATTCTAACGCTGTAAGTTTTGTAATTTTCACAAATATTGATAACTGTTGTACATAATTCCTAACATTTTCACCAAGTCTTGTAAATTCTGTACATATATCATCAGGTACGTTGCCCATATTGGGATTAGTGTATATATGTTTTGTATGTAGTCATTAGTAGCATGTGTTAGGGACACCCTATGGGCTTAGACACTTTTGTTTAAATGTGTCATGGATGTTGTGCTTTGTCATTTGTTTGTTATTATATTTGTATACATGCTCGTTCTATAGTTTTGTTGCGTTCCATGAGAGAATAAACTTTTTCTAAACACAGGTCATTGCGATCTGCTTTGTGTTTCTCCCTTTGATCCGGTGGCACTGAGTTGGTCACTCGTGTGGCATTAGAACAGCAGCATTCCCATGGAGGCTTTCTTTCCCTTCGGTGTCTTTATGCTGTCAGCTACTGCCCTTGCGCTTCCTGTTGCACCTCCTACGAAAAGAGGAATCACCCGTGCGAACTCTGGCATGATAAATGCGAAGCATTTCTTAGTGAACTTCAGCGCCTTTGAGCGTATCTATCTATCTATCTATCTATCTATCTATCTATCTATCTATCTATCTATCTATCTATCTATCTATCTATCTATCTATCTATCTATCTATCTATCTATCTATCTATCTATCTATCTATCTATCTATCTATCTATCTATCTATCTATCTATCTATCTATCTATCTATCTATCTATCTATCTATCTATCTATCTATCTATCTATCTATCTATCTATCTATCTATCTATCTACAACATTTAGCTCTCCTGGCCGTTTTGATAATGGTATCGATACCAAACTTCGTATGGCATAACATCGCTGTATGAAAAACAACAACATATTTGACTAGTCGTAACATAAAAATCTTGATATGTATGTTACGAATGTCAATTTACATTTCATTGTCCTGCAGCTCTTGCGGTTGTTTCGTTCAGATCATATGCTGCAAAACTGGTATTGTATGACATGATAGAATGGTCAACACAAGTGATAGACCCTAACAATAAAATCATGTTATGCGCGTCATGTAACAACATGACTACAAGCTACGCTCATGATGTGCTCGTGACCGTTTTGCTAGCGTCACATATACCTGATTTGGTATTACAGTACGTAAATGGATAACCAAGGTACGTAACTGGTGTAAAAACATAATAATCATGAGATGGGTGTCATGTAACAATATGACCGCACGCCACACTCATGATGTGCTGGCAGCCGTTTCACTACCACCACTTCTACTAAATTCTGTATAACGGGACGTGAATGGATGGCGAAGGCATGATACTGGTGCAAACATGATAAGCGTGAGATGCGTTTCATGTAACAACATGACTACACGATACGCTCATGATGCGCTCACGGCCGTTTTGCTAGCTCCACATGTACCAAACACGGTATAACGCGACGCGAACAGATGACATAGGTTGATGACACATCCAAACAAGATAACCATGCCATGCGTGTCATGTCACAACATGACTACGTGCCACAATATTGATTCGCTGCTAGCTTCCCATATGGCAAATTTGGTATTACGCGACGTCAATGAATGACAAAGGTATATGACTCGTGCAAACATGATAATCAAGAGATGCGTGTCATGTGAGGACATCACTGCATGCCACAGTCAAGGCGCCACTATATATCTACGTGACGTGGTGCACGTGCTCGCCAGCGTTCATTTCGTCCCGTCAAAGCGGCGTTGCTACGCCAGGCGCCGGTCCTGCCATATACTCGCAGGCATGCGCCACGCTGCGTTGCTTTGACGCATGCGCATTTCAGCGCGTCCAGTTTCCCTTCGTCAGGGAAAGATAAAGACGCAGTATTGGCTGGGTCGCGCATCGGCGCGAAATGCAGCATGTCGCATTTCGCACCGGTTGCCGTCGGGCCACGCCGACGAACGCTGGTCGCGCCTGGCGTCAGACTTATAATAGAGAGTGACCGCGTTTTGCTAACGTAGCGTCACTGTGCCCAGCGTGCGCGCGCGTCAACGCTACATTGAGCTATATTCAGCCCTTCATGATGAGCTCGCGGCCGTTTTGCTTGCTCCACATATACGAAAGTTCGTGTTACGTGTCGTCAATAAATAACGAAATATATGACAGCCGCAAGTAATTAGTCCTGGCATGTCAGGACTGCGCATGTCATGTAAGAACATGACAACATACCACGCTCATAGCGTGCTCGCGGCCGTTTCTCTAGCTCACCATATACTAAATTTGGTACCACGTGACGTGAATAGACGACGAAGGTAAACAACACACCCAAACATGATAATCATGACACGAAGTCGTGTACGGCATCATTTACCTCCAGTTCGTAAAGTTCGGCTAACTTTAAAGTGACATGTCATCATTTCTCATTCGTGCTTCGCTTATCATCGATTTCCACTGTACGTGGGATCTGCCAAATATATTGTCTAGGCACTCACCTTCGGTATTTATTGCCTGATGTGCACCCTATTTGGGGCCCACAATCAGTAACACTTCCCTCGTTTTATGCAAAAGCTGTTACGTTTTTTTCGTCATATCCAGTAGACTTGCCCTGGAGTAGGTGCGTAAGCTAATCCTTTCGTGGACCCAACAACAATCGCCACACAAACTCTAGTCATGGGTCTTGGAGCACGATGACGGCATCATTTCTGCTTGGCCACCTCTGGGCTTTTATGTGGCGGCTGAGGTGAGAGGTACTTTTTACCCTTGAATGCCTCAAAAAGTGGAGAATGGTCCAGTCAGCAACATGCCCGAAGTGCTCTCAACGAGAAACAAATAAGCATCTTTTGAGATAATGCGTCGTTGCTTGTGCTTCTGGAGGGTCGTGTTTGCTGGATTTCGCGGCCTCGGAGTCAATCGCTTTGTTTCTTCTGGGCGTTGTTCTCGAGGCCACTTCACCTGCTTTCTGATTGTTGCTGGTGCCTACTGCCTTTGGCGCAATTGTCGTTACGCAGTTGCAGCAGGTCGTCACCATCGCACTCTCTTCCCGAGTTTGGAGCGGCTGTACAAAAAAACTTGTCTTGGTTTTGTCGGAGGAACTTGTCTTTCTCCGTGAGGAGGAATATCTTCGACATTGGTCCTGCCCTTTTGTGTTCTTCTGCGAGGGACGTGCAAAGCTTGTAATCAGGCCTGCCTGGTTTTGGGAGTGTAATTTTTGTTTACTACTGTACAAATGCCTTGTAAGGACTATGTAAATACCTATCTTATAGATCTTTGTGTTTCATTTGTGTGTTCTTCGTTTACCATGTATTGTGCATATGTAAACATGTCTTTTTGTAAGAAGTTTTATGTGTCTGTGTATGTTGTGCTCCGTGTATATATGTAAACATGTTTTTGTCATAATGTTTGGTGTGTCTGTGGATGTTGTGTTTCATCGCGATGTTCTATTCGACAGGAATTGATGTTCACTGTTCGGGAGAATAGATTTTTCTCAACACAAGTTGTCTTCATTGCATCGTAGTGATGTTTGTCGTTGTACATAGATGTGCCAATGTGTATGTGCCCTTACTACTGAAATGTTATGAAATCTTCGTTTCCTGTACATAGCTAAAGTAAACTTTTTCTGAACACGTGGATGATCCATGTGTGCTCTTGCTTTTGAAAGCCTTTTCTTCACCACGGCATCACTATGTGTGAGGCACACGGGACGGCTTTATGCTCTCCCTCAGTAAAGTACCAGGTACTCTAAATTTTTAAAAACTTCTAAACACACCGAAACAGCTTATTGCTGTACAACAGTATATATATATATATATATATATATATATATATATATATATATATATATATATATATATATATATAATATTTACATTATTGACGGACCAAACAGAGTATCTAAAACGACTTCTCAAACGAACCTTGTACTAACTTACTCCTCATCAGCGCCACGAATCAACAACATACTGTCCCGCCATTTCAACATAATCAGGCAAAGCAAACGACTAACTTCTATGTTCGCGAAGCCACCTCACGTGGTGTACCGCTGGGATAAAAATCTGAAGGACATTCTTGTCAGAGCAAAAACAACCACCCCCAAATTTCAATCAGGGTGCCATCCTTGCGGAAAAGCTCGATGCAAGGTATGCCCACAGATGGTCACAACACGTGAATCCAAAGCGAACTTCTCGAATTTCAAAGTCTGCATAACTGAAAGCCTTAATTGTGACTCCAGTAACGTAATATACATGCTACACTGCAACATCTGCGGACAAGAATATGTCGGCCAAACAGACACGCCATTTCGGCTGCGGTTCAATAATCAGCGGTACCACGCCACTTCACTGCCGAAGCTGCCTTTATCTAGACATCGGCGCCTGCCAAACCACAGTTTTGAAAATATTAGCGTAACTCTTTTGCAGTCCGGTTTCTCAAACAGACGCGAGCGCGAACAGCATGAGGCATATTTTATTTTCAAATTTCGAACATTAGTACCCGGCATCAACGAGGACCCCGGTAAACTCAACTGCCTCCGAGAAGTAAGCCAGGAGGAAATTGGTGACAAAGATTGATAGCTGGAGACCATGCTTTTTTCTGACTGACTCGTACGTGTACACTGTCCATTCTTGTTTTCGTTTTTTCTTCATTCATTTTTTCTTTTCTTCCTTTTTCCACATGAACATACAAAGTGTTTTCGTTCGCCTACCACTTGATGACCATTGAAGAGAAACGGACGAAGATTAAAGGTAAAAAGAGCCAACCGACCCATTAACGGGAGACCCTTCTTTTACGCACGCCGCATGCCGACCGACCCATTACGGGGAAACCCTTTCTTTACGAACGCCGTCACGGACTCTCCCGGCACCGCGGCGACAATCTGGGGTGGCCCGACACACGTCGAGAACTGAACAGCACGTGATAAGAAACGTATGTGGACGTACACGGACAGTTGGTTTCGTTCTCAGTGTTGACAGTGGTTCTTCCTCTTTTTTACTTTCTTTCTTTCTTTTTCTTTTTTTCTCCCCCCCCCCTTTTTTTTCAGTCCCCTCTCACTCTCGCAAACATGTTTCAAGGCGAGAGGGACGTGGCAGCAACGAATTCATATCAGTATAACTCATCCCCTGATGAAGGGAGGACCCCTCCCGAAACTGTTGGGAAATAAATATATGTATCCTTGTTGACAACGCTCCCGTTGTGCCATATCCCATACCTATATATATATATATATATATATATATATATATATATATATATATATATATATATATATATATATATATATATATATATATATATATATATATATATATATATATATATATATATATATATATATATATTAATACGGTGAGATGCCTTTATTTACGGGAGATGATGAATGCGAGAGTCCAGGGATCTGGCCGATCACCGCTCGTGCCAACCTCGTTCTCCTATTCTTCCACGCGCCCCCTCAGTATCGTAGCAATTCCCCCTTTGCAGACGATGCCCACCGGGCGAGTTAGGCTTCGTTGCGATGATGATAGCGTTTTAGACGGGCAACATGAACGACGTTGGCTTGCTTGAGCGGCGGCCAGTTGACAACAGCTGAGATATCATGTACGTGACATCGCCGAGACGTTCCAGGACAACAAACGGACCGGTGTAGTTGGCCAGAAACTTTTGGCAGAGGCCGCACTTGCGAAGCGGCGTCCAAAGCCACACCAAATCCCCTTTCTCAAACAATACGTGCTGGTGACTTCTGTCGTAACGGTTCTTGGAGCGTTTCTAGGAGACAAAATTTTGAAGACAGGCGATGCGCCGGGCCTCTTCCGCGCGGCAAATAGTTTCGGCGAGAGTAGGTTGATCAGTCTCCGAAAAAGGAAGGGTAGTGTCAAGAGCTGTGCGGGGTTGGCGTGCGTAGAGCAGATAAAATGGACTGTATCTCGTTGTTTCGTGCTGTGCAGTGTTGTAGGCGAAAGTTATAAATGGCAAAATCGCGTCCCATGTTTTGTGTCCAGAATCAACATACATGGAAATCATGTTGACGAGAGTACTATTAGTTCGTTCCGTCAAACCATGAGCCTGTGGGTGATACGGGGTAGTGTGACGAAAATGGCACAAAGCAAGACGAAGGAGGTCTTCAACTACATCGGCAACAAATTGCCGCCCACGATCACTGATGATGACACGGGGGGATCCATGGCGTAATATAACGTGTGACAGCACGAACAGTGAAACTTGAGTGGCCGTTGCCACAGGAATTGCCGCAGTTTCGGCATATTGTGTGAGGTGGTCAATAACCAAGCTAATCCATTGGTTGCCGTTCGTTGATCGTGAAAAAGGGCCGAGCAGGTCGACACCTACGACGTCAAATGGTGAACTCGGGGGTGCTATGGGATGAAGTAGTCCGGCTGGCGGAGTTGTAGGACGCTTGTGGCGTTGACATTGCTCACAGCTCGCAACGTATGCAGTCACACTTTTATGCATCTTCGGCCAGAAGAAGCGTTCTTTCGTGCAATAAAATGTCCTAGAAAAACCCATATGGCCAGATATTGGGTCGTCGTGCATTGCTCGAAGTACGTGCTGTCGTAGACTTGTAGGCACAACTAGAAGTAGGCGAGGGCCTACGCCGGAATAATTCTTTTTGTAAAGAACGGCCTCCTTTATGACGAAACCACGTTGACCGTTCGTTCCGGAAATAAAGAAAGAAGCGAGACAGTTGTCATTGCGTTGCTCTGCTCGAAAAGTTGTTGGGTCAGGAAACGGAGTATCCACTACAGCCAAATATTCATCAAAGTTCTCAGCATCACATTCGGTTGTCGGAAGGGGAAGGGGAGTCATGACGAGGACCGCTCTTGTAACAGACTTCAAAGTCGTCTTTTTGCAATCGTAATGCCCAACGAGCAAGACGACTAGATGGGCCCCGTAGTCCAGTAAACCAACATAAAGAATGGTGGTCCGCGACAATCGAGAATTGGCATCCATATATATAAGGGCGAAACTTGTGCACGGCGAATATGACCGGGAGACATTTCTGCTCTGCGACAGTATAGTTTCGCTCCGGTTTACCTAAACAGCGACTAGCATAGGCAACGGCGTGTTCAGCAGCTCCATGGCGTTGGACCAAGACGACGCCAATACCTACACCACTGGCGTCGGTATGAACTTCTGTGGCAGCAGATGGGTCATAGTGGCGAAGTACGGGCCCTGACGTAAAGACAAACTTGAGTTGCGAAAAAGACGACTCGCATTCCGCTGACCACCGAAAAGGTGCGTTCTTGTTGAGTAGGAACGCCAAAGGGTAAGCAAGGTCGGCGAACCTGGGCACGAAGCGACGGAAGTACGAGCATAGGCCCAAGAAGCTTCGCAACTCTCGTACCGACTGAGGTTGTTTGAAGCTGCTGACTGCAGGGACTTTCTGCGGGTCGGGTCGAACGCCACGCTTGGGCACCTGGTGACTGAGAACGAAAGTCTCACGGCTGCCAAAGTGATACTTCTCAGAGTTCAGGGTGAGCTTAGCTCTCTCAAAGCAGGTGAGAACAATGTCTAGACGATGGTTGTGGTCATCGAATGTACGGTCAAAAATTATAATGTCATCCAGGTAGCTAAGACAAACTTCCCAATTAAGTCCACGTAACACAGAGTCCATGAAGCGCTCAAACGTGGCTGGAGCGTTGCATAGGCCAAACGGCATTACATTGAATTCAAATAGACCATCTGTGGTTATGAAGGCCGTTTTTTTTGTCACTAGAGTGCATTGGGATTTACCAATAACCAGATCTTAAATCCAGGGAGGAGAAGTACGATGCCGAATGTAAAGAATCGATGACATCATCAATCCTTGGAAGCTGTTGGACATCCTTTTTAGTAACAGAGTTGAGCCGTCTGTAATACATGCAGAATCGCCGTGTACCATCCTTCTTTCGGACAAGAATCACAGGGGCAGCCCAAGGGTTACACGACTCTTGGATGACCCTTTTCTTTAACATCTCTTCTACCTGTTGAGCAATGACCTTGCGCTCCGCAGATGCAACACGGTATGGCTTCTGCCGGATAGGGTGAGCGGATTTTGTGTCAATCCCATGGCGTGTACGCGACTCGGGTACACTTATTTGCTCTTCATTCTGCGCAAGGTCAAATACAGTAGCGTGCTTCGCAAGGACTTAGACCAAAGCTCGACGTTTTGCTGATGATAGCGACTTGTTTACCATACTCAGAAAGTTGGCTTCTGTATGGTACATTGCACGAATAGGATCTACTCTCTTGTCGCTTAAAGATGCAAAAAAACTGGTCGCATTTTATTCGAAGAGGGCGAGTCGCATTCCGCAGGGTAGCATAACAGGTTCATTTGAATAGTTCGACACCCATAAGGCCAATTGCCTATCACTGATCGACAGAACACAATATGGAACGAGCACATTTTGTTGGCACCATTGAGAGGGATGGGCTCCACAAGAACATCAAACTTTCCGGCGTCCGAGGCAGAGGCGTCAACGCGTACGGTCTTCATCGAGTTGGGCGGCAGGACAACATCCTCAATGACGGTGATAGATCCTTGACAGCACCGAGGATCGTCAGTAAATGCCGATAGCATAATATCGCCAGCACCGAAATCTACAGTAGCGCCGCACTCGCGTAGAAAATCGATCCCCAAGATGATGTCATGGGGGGAGCTGGTCAGGACAGCGAATTCAGCCTCGAAGGCCTTGTCACCCAAAGTGACACTAACAACACACACACCGATCGGGCACAGTGTCTCCCCGCTCACTGCACGAAATGATGCACAACTGTCTCAGCGAAACATACTTTATGTCCTAGCCGCAATTTGAAGTTAAGACTCATCACTGAAACAGCTGCTCCAGTATCTATCAAAGCCATCGTAGGAAGGCCATCAATAAGCACGGGGACCCTATTTTGCGTCATAAAAACGGGTGGAGGCATAGGCGGATGTAGTGACAAATATTCAGCGACCTCACCTCCATTGGCCGCACCATCTAGTTTCCCGGAGGCGGGGAGGTGACACATCGACCAGGAGATGGGGAACGGAACCGGCGTGTTGTTGGGGGCGTCAAGCGTCGCATGGAGGAAGGCGAGTAGTTGCGTAAATTCCGGTGGAAATTGCGTCCTACATGTGTATCACTGTGGATCGTTTGCTGGAAGCCGTCCCCAACGTACGCGTCCCGCATTGAACGCATACCACCACGCCAGCGGTTTTGTCGAGAAGAAGCTGATGATCCCACGTAGTAGCGCTTCTGGGGGCGACGCCTTTGACAACAGAATCGAGCCACATGTCCACGGAAACCGCAGTTATAGCACTTAGGGGCCTCACGCACGTCGCCAAACCTTCCACGAGGCACCATGTGCTCATGATCGTCCCACGAATACACCATTGTAGGTAGTTGGCGGGAGGCGTTCTGGAAACCACGGCGGTGATGTGTGTTGTCGGTAGGGGGCTCTGGTGCTCTTGATTGGGGCACATTATATAGCGTGGTATCAACGGCAGCATACATTGCGTCGTATGGCGGGGAGGTGTTGGCAGCAGGTGCTCTCGGCGGGTTGACAGCATCACGTCGTCCAAGTTCTTCGCGTACGATTTGCCTGATCATTGAGGTAAGATCACAGGAGGATGTCGAAGGGGCGTCAACACTTGCAACGGTGGTGACGTTGGCAAGCCTTCCAAATATGGGAGTGATGCGCCTAGCCTTCAGGGTCTCAAACGTGCGGCAGTGATGTTTTACGTCCGCATCAGACGCAAAGGTGCCCTTGCCGATGAGGAAATTGTAGACATCCTCAGCAACCCCTTTGAGGAGATGCCCTACCTTGTCATCTTCTTTCATGCGTGGGTCTACAGACTTGCACAATCTCAGAATATCTTCAATATACGTCCTGCATGTTTCACCGGGGACTTGAGCACGCTGCATCAAACTTTGCTCAGTGCGCTTCTTCTTCATCAATGGGTCTCCGAAGCAGCTCGCTACTTCTTTCTCAAACGCTTCCCAGGTCGTTAGTGTTTCTTTGTGGTTTTCAAACCACACTAACGCCGTCCCTTGAACAAACAATCCGACGTTGGACAACCGGGAGGCCGCATCCAAACAATTGTATTTACTGACACGGTTGAAGTGTTTCAGCCATTCGTCGACGTCTTCTCCAACCCTCCCAGAGAAGCTTCGTGGTACTATGTGTCGGGGCCACGTAGCGCCAGACGAAGAGTGCGTGGTGTCGCCGTCAGCAATCTGATCCATAGAAAGCGGTGGTAGACCAGCCAGTCGGCGGCTTTGGCGTAGTTCTTGAGGTAGCGCTTCCGTGATCGTTCGCCTGGGATCGCTCCGCTGTACCCCGCACCTTCACCAATCTTGTTACGGTGAGATGTCTTTATTTATGGGTGATGATGAATGCGATGAGTCGAGAAATCTGGCCGATCACCGCTCGTGCCAACCTCGTTCTCCTCTTCTACCACGCGTCCCCTCAGTATCAAAGCAATATACATATTTGCGAACTCTACATAGCCGAATGTTGTTGCTTAACACACGGCTTATCATTGATCTCAAACGGCTGACGTCAGAAGATTAGGGATGCCTTTCCGCTCTCCCGTGGTAAATTACAAAGTACGCTCAGTCTTTCATCGCTTTGTCTAAACGCACAGTCAATTCACGTTGCGCAGCGACTTGGACATCGGACCCTTTTCACTGCAAACATAGCAAAAGTGTGCACATGTGATCTGCCGTCTTTGCGTGCCCGAAATATTTATTGTTTGCTGCAATGACGTAAATAGAGGAGTCGTATTTATAATAGTGTCTTATGTCACTGTTTAGTGAGATGACATTGCCAACATAGGCGACATTGTCATCATAGACACCAAAGCTCAATTTATATTTGCAGGCCTATACCCATTTTTTCTTTTTTTAAACAAAGCAATTGAAAAGCTCATCTTTGTTCGACTGTCCAGCTACCTCACTAAATTTCGCTTATTGCATCTGAAACAGTTTGGGTTTGGACAAGTATATTCGACTTACTTGGCCCCCACTTACTCAGAAAAAAATGCATACTAGAAATAGAGAAGGGTATATTCCTTGGTTCTGTTTTTTTAGATTGTACTAAAGCATTTTATGAACCTAATTATGACATTCTCTTCATTTACCTATTATCTTATGGCATTGCAGGCAACTCTCCTAATCTTTTCCGCAGTTATTTATCTGATCGAGACAAATTGGCATCTCTGGCATCTACTCCTCTCAAAAAATAATTAATATCGGTCTTTCACAAGGCTCAATTCTGGGCCTGCTATTATTTCTACTCTACAATATTGACCATACGCAATGTGTAACCCCATCAACTGAACGCATTTTATTTACTAATGACACGATTCTCCTACTTCAAAGTAATTCATTACACCACCACATAGCAACACTTAATGTTCAACTTCATAACGCTATGGTATAGTGTGCTAAATTTAAGCTGTTGATAAATCCTTTTGAAACTAATTTTTAATGTTTTATTCCAGATCCTTGAATAACTCCCAAGTTCTACCGCTTCTTCTCAACTCGTATCCCATCTACATGTCAGATTTAGTTCTTCCTTTGGAATTCAGCTAGATTCCCGATTGAAATTCAAATGACATATTCAGAAAATTCAGTGGAAAACATCTTACGGTATTGTGATACTACTAAAAGCTAGATAATATTTGAATTTTACAACTTCTGTCACTTTAGAATATGCATTCATTCACAGTCATCTTGCATCACTTCATGGAGCCAAACATATCACTGTCATGTTTCTTTCCTCAAACATGTACAAAATCAAGCCATTCAATTTATCACCTGAAGGTGCCGACGCTTCCATGTTACGAATTTGTGCCGAAAATTAAATATTTCAAATATTGAGAAATTGAAAAAATACATTGTCTGCACATTCGCTTATCAAGTAGTTAAGGACTACAAACTTAAAAATTTTGTTCTCATCCAAGACCATGATAATACGAACATAACCCGTTTTTCCTCAAACAAGAACATTTTACTTCCCAAAGTCCGAACTAACTATGGTTCTCAAATACTAGCTTTTTTTAAATCAAACTCTTGAAGTTTTTGTCATATGGTAATAGGTGTACATTTTCTTTTACGTCATTCAAACATCAGCTTCGAAAGTTTGTGTTTAATGAACAGCATCCTCAGTTGATTGTTCTTCAAACACAACTTTAAATATGTTGTGATTAGAGTCTTCTTTTATTACACTAAAGCTCCTTCTCCCGATATTTTGATGTTGTGAATTGTATGACTCTTAGAATCACCATTGTTCCAATTATTCTACTCTTTACTATGAATATTATGCTGCATCTGTTTTGCTGTTCAGTATTATTTCCTTTTTTATCTTTATAATTAGGTCCCCCTACAGTGTTTACACTATCGGACCTTTTCCGTAATAATATGTCTATATTTTGTAAGTTTTCAATACAGAAAAAACTTCAAACTTCAAAGTTCATGTATTTTCTAAATAGTGATCGTGAACAAACACGGACGGACGAACTGACTGACTGAAACACACACAGACGGACGAACGGACAAACGCATGAACGGACGCACAGACGAAGGCATGGATGGACGGACGCGCGTTCGGACGGAAGCAAGAACAAACGAACGAATGGACGCACGGATGGACGAATGCCTCACTCCACTCATCATCATTCCCTCCATGGATATGCTGTGATTTGTTCTTTTATAAGAAAGATGACATGCCGGAAAATATAATTTGGATGATTGGTAATGTAAGCAAATGGCAGAATGCGTTTAAATTCAAATTTGTAGTATAAGAAACATTGCTCTTTACCATGCGTCGTAATTTCGTGAAAAAATTTCCGCAAGTCTCTCTATCTTATTCGTAGAGTTTCTAAAAAGTGCAGCCATTCTCTTGCACATTGCTGGTGGTAATTTAAGAAAGTATCTCGTCCGCGTCGTCAAATTGACCTTGTTAAGTTAACGCCATTTTTGGCGAAATTTCACCGGGCCTCATCAAATGTGAGGCCCAGGGGACCAATTTAAACCCTCCCATAGTAGAGTATGTAGAACTCTAAATTGTTACCCACTTTTTTTAAACACACACGCTCACACATTTCGCTCTCCGCTGCAGCTTGGCGCTGTAGGCGCTCACCATGTGCGCACTTTGAGGTGCTAAGGTATGCACGTAGAGCTCTGCTTCATCTACCAAGCTCGCCTGCCCACTCGCTAAACCCTGACGCACCAGCTACTGCGGGTGCAGGTGACTTTCGGGCGTTCGCTCAACACTTTTAAACAATGACGCAGTCTGTTGCTGTTGTCAGTTACTCAGGATTCCTATCTTCGCATCCCCTGTTGAAAGACTTAACACATGATTCGAACACATCACATGACGTTCTGCTATCACTATCATCCGACAACGAAATAAAGGGCGCATTGGATGCAATGAAAAAGGGTTCGGCCCCATGGCCTGACGGACTCCAGGCAGAGTTTTATGTACAGCTCTGGCCTATCATTGGTCCACTTATATCACGGGTCATTCGCAAGTGCTTCCAAAATTTTACGCTTCCAACCTCTTTCCACAGAGGCCGTATAACTCTAGTCACCAAGAAAGACCAAAATGTCCACGCGAACAAAAGATTGGCGCCCTATTACCCAGCCAATTGAAGATTACAAGCTCTTGGCCTACATTCTGGGGCACCGACTCAGACTGTCTCTTGCACAATTAATCGCTCCCCACCAAGTAAAGTTCTGTTCCGCGCAGAGAAATACACACCAATAGGTGCTTAACGGGAAACATCATTCAGTACAGCGCTAGCCGATATGCACAAGGACTGGTGGTGTCCTCAGAGTAGAAGAAGGATTTTGATTTCAAAGAACATGGGTACTTACTAAATGTTTTACATGCATACGGATTCCCGGATAAGTTCATTGACCTCCTCCACGCGATGTACACTAAAACAGAAAGTACCCTTCACATAGATACCCATGAAAGTCGCCCAATTAAAGTCACGCGCGGGGTCCGTCACGGGTGTCCCCACTCCCCAGTTCTATTCATCCAGGCATTAGAGCCCTTCATAAGGGCCGTTGAACGTCACCCGCATATTCGAGGCTTACTTACCCCTACCTGGTAACACTCAAGTAAAGGTCACTGCATATGCAGATGATATTTATCTATATGTTCATAATGAACAGTCACTGCAGCATGCTCTTAATACTTTCCATCATTTCGGCATTATCTCCAGTGCAAGGTTAAACGTTTCGAAAAGCTAGTATTTATTTATTGGCAACCCCAACGGTAGTATCAGCATCACGTCGCCTTTAGAGGGATATCCTAGCATTACAATACTAGGCATTACTTTCACTGCATTTTGTGTACAGGACAGCATCTGGTCATCCTTTGGGCGAACTCTTCAAAGTGATGTAAAAGAAGCCAGACACTTCGACTCGCCTCTCTTGGAACGCCGATACTTTGCTCAAATGGCTTACCTTGAAAAATTTTGGTACCTTTGTCATTCCGTAAAACCACCCCTTTACGTGTCCAAGAAAGGGCAAAGCTGCATCAGTTCATTTTTTAAATGCAACATTTCTTAGCAAACTTCAGCGACTTTGCTACAAATCATGACATGCGCATCTCTATCTATATAGCCACCTACGACATTTAGCTCTCCTGGCCGTTTCGATATTGATATCGATACCAAACTTGGTGTGGCATAACATGACTCTATGAAGAACATATTTCACTAGTCATAACATGAAAATCATGACATGAATGTCAGGAGTGTCATGATTTAAATTTTGTTGTCCTTCAGCTCTTGCGGCGGTTTCGTTCATATGACATGTTGCAAAAGTGGTATGGTATGATATGATTGCATGGAGACCACAAGCAACAGACCCTAACATGAAAATTATGACATGCGTGTCATGTAATGACATAACTACATGCTAAGGTCATGATGCGCTCGCGGGCGTTTCACTAGCGTCACATATGCCGAATTTGGTATTACGTGATGTGAATAGATGACGAAGGTATGATACTGTTGCAAACATGCTAAACATGAGATGCGTGTCGTGTAGCCACATGACTACATGATACACTCATGATGCGCTGGCGGCTGTTTCGCTAGCTTCATATGTACCAAACTCGGTATTAGGTGACGCGAACGGACAACATAGGTATATGACACATACATACATGGTAATCACGACATGCATGTCATGTAACAACATGACTACATGCCCCACTCATGAAGCACTCGCGGCCATTTTGCTAGCTCTACATATGCCGAATTTGGTATTACGTCGCGTCAATGGATGACGAATGTATGCGACTGGTACAAACACAATAATCATGAGAAGCGCGTCATGTGAGAGCTTGACTACATGCCACTGTCAAGGCGCCAATACATTTTGTAATGACATGGTGCGCGTGCTCACCGGCGTTTACTTCGTCGGGTCATGCCGGCGTTGCCAAGCCATGCCCCGGTCCTGCCATAAACTCGCAGGCGCGTGCCACACTGCATTGCTTCGACGCATGCGCTTTTCGGCGCGTCTTGCGTCCGTCCGTCACGAAAAGAGGAAGATGCAGTGTTGTCTGGGTAACGGATCACCGCGAATTGCAGCATGTCGCATTTCGCGCCGGTTGCTGTCGGGCCGTAACAGCGGACCCTGGTCGCGCCGGTTGCGCCTGGCCTCAGAATATATAGAGTGCTCGCATTTTGCTAGCGTAGCGTCGCTGTGCCAAGCGTTCACACGGGTCAATGCTACACTGGAGTATTGTGAGCCATTCATGATGCGCCCGCGACTGTTTTGCTAGCTCCACATATACCAAATGTGGTGTTGCGGGACGTCAATGGTTGACGAAATATATGACTGGTGCAAACATGATAGTCCTGGCACATGTGTCGTGTGAGAACATGACAACATACAACACTCATAGAGTGCTCCCAGCCATTTCGCTAGCTCCACATATACTAAATTTGGTATAACGTGACGTGAATAGATGACGAAGGTAGACGACGCATCCAAACATGATAATCATGACACGGAAGTCATGTACCACATCATTTATCTCCACCTCGTAACAATGTGCTGATTTCAAAGTAACATATCAACATTTCTCATTCGTGCTTCGCATATCACCGATTGCCACTGTACGTAGGATCTGCGATACTTTTTTGGTCTAGTGGCACAGAAATATTATGTCACCGGGCGTTAGCTCAACCACGAGATCGAGGTGGTTTTGCTTTCCCCGACATTTCCGCCACGGATTCTACTTTGTGTTTCCGCATTTTACTGCATATACTATGCAAGGACGGTACGCCCGCTAAGACACTGGCTCGCTACTATCTGGAGCCATCACTACGCATCTCCCTGCCGGCTAGCCAAATTAACCAAGGCCCCAATTCAACTGAATTGCCATCTTTGTATCGAGCCGTTCTGGAATTTACCCGACAGTTGTAGGATACGTGCCTAGAGATAGAAGAGGCCGAATCTAAAGTGGTGGACACAATGGCCGCCCTGCTACCACACTTGGTGCCCCAGCATCGTATATCTATAATGAACCGCCCTTGGAAACCAATAATGCAGAAGTGTTGCCAAGACATCTCCGGGACTTCATCTTGCGGTTGGGCTGGCGCTCCCCACTCGAGATCGGTTCCAGCGATGGCAGGTGGTTCGCACTTACATTTGCCCGAATCGCGTCATGGTCGAGACCAATCGACGTGTGATTTTGAATGTGTTGTCTCCCACCTTTTTTTTTTTGGCGTGCGGTCCGTGCTGGTTCCGGAGGCAGGTTGTGCGAACATTCGTGTTCAATGGTCGATTCCCGCGCGCGCAGTTCTCGGCTCTTTTCATAGTTGCGGGGCTGTTCAGCTTTTAGAGAAACCGATGTGAGACCATGATGGCGAACTGCCACCGGCGTGCTTTGTGGTCGATGCTGGGCCGAATGAGACGAGAGATCCTCGCGTTCTTCTCTGAAGAGCTTTTCTTCCTCGGGGCACACGAGTTTTTTTATGTGATTGTTATGTGATTATAAAGAAAAAAGAAGATAAAAGTGAGCTCCATAACTGTCTGGATCGTCGTGCGACACCTCAACAGTAGCATACAAGGGATGGGGGTAAGAATAGATTAAAAGGATAGGTTTAAAAGGTATAGAGATAGAGAGAGAAAGAGGCACATGAACAGCCACATTCGGAAGTGAGGAGAAGATGGGAATGATGGACACGGCCGCAGGAGTCCGAGGACGGGGCACCACTCGGCGAGAGCTCTTATCGGCGTCAGGAGATGGCGTAGGGCGAGCCAGTCGGCCAAAGTTGTGCTGTGGTCGGAGATCGAGGAGGCATAGCTGGTCCATCGAGCCACTCCAGCACGAGTTTCTGCGGCTTTGGTTGTGCCCTTTCGTCGATAAAGAACGGGAAAGCGCAAAACTGATTTTTCGGTCAACGTGGTGCAAAGCAGCGCCCGTTCATTAGTTAATAATGATTTAGTTTGTAACTAATTGTCTTTCATTGCCTCCATTGTAACGTTATACCATTCATAGTATCATGATATCACATGAGTGTTTGTGTACACGTATGTCAACATTGTCATATATATTAGAGCAATTATGTCTTCATTGTAACGTTCTGATGTTTGTCGTGTTACATAGATGTGCCGAAGCATATATGCCCTATTACTAGAATGTTATGAAACCTTTGTTTTTGTACATAGTGTAAATAAACTTTATCTAAACACCGACAATTAAATGTAAGGTCCACGGAACGTCTTTTTGCTCTCCCTTAGTAGAGTACTAAGTACTCTAAATTGTTAACAATTTTTCTAAACACCAGACACCAACTAGTGCATCACTTACCGCACTAGGCGTCATCGATTGCGAGGCCCACGGGATGGCTCTATGCTCAAGTAGAGTACCATGTACTCAAATACATTAACCACTTTTTCTAAACAGCGAGGTAGCTTAATGCTCTCTAATAGTTGAGTACAGTGTTTCGGACTGACATGGACAGATGTAGAGCTCATCATCAAAACGCCAATTTTCCATAATGTACCGATGATGACTAATGTCTGCATGCAGTGACGCTGAAAGCAACGTTTTAAATGTGAAGCATTTCATAGATAACTTCGGCGACATTGAGCGTATCTATCTATCTATCTATCTATCTATCTATCTATCTATCTATCTATCTATCTATCTATCTATCTATCTATCTATCTATCTATCTATCTATCTATCTATCTATCTATCTATCTATCTATCTATCTATCTATCTATCTATCTATCTATCTATCTATTTATCTAACTATCTATCTATCTATCTATCTATCTATCTATCTATCTATCGATCTGCTTTCGCTAAGGTGCTCTTGTTGTCACCCCCTTAACTTGGCGTGAACTAAAATTTGCATGAGAGGGCAAGATGGCTTGACGAATATGACGCACTGCTCAAGACATGAATATAGTCACAATTCCATCGCGTACGTCATCAAACACTTCTCGCCAGACAGTGGCACATACCCACGGACGGGTATGTGCCCCTGGCATGCGCTATGTGCCACAAGTGATTGACACTCAGTATGTACCCAGAAACAACGAGAACACACATGGGCAGTTTTAACGCGTGAGCGCTAAGAAATACCCGACATTGGCATCGTCGACCCGACGAACTCAAAGAGTAAATGCGAGGCTCCCAGCGGGAATCGAACCAATGATTTCTTCGTGGAAATGAAGCATTCTACTACAGAGCTACGCTAGGCCTCGGAACTACGTTTCAAATAGACGCTAATCTTTGTGAAGCATTTTTAGTGGTTGAAGTGCTGCCTACCCAATTTTATAAACAATACATATGTACTCCTTTTATAGAGCCATCACGTCGGGTTGCCGTCAATTGTGGTTAGGCACCATGCGCTGAAGTTGATTTATGTAGCAGTGTCCAAGACCAGATTCTTGTTTTGCTAATACGCATGTTTCAGTTGACATCACTGCGCAAGTGAAAAGAACTGGTTATATAAGTATATAGGAGATATGTGAAATATATATATATAGGAAATATATAACCTATACCACACTCAAATATGCGTGTGGTATAGGTTATATACACATAGCTTATACAAATATAGGTTCTATAAATATATAGCAGCCATTGGCATGCACATTGAGCACTATCTGACAAGAAAGGGTCGCTACGTTATACAAGCTGGGTGTAACCTGCTTAGTTTAAGAAATGTTTAGCGAGCGTCGAGGCGCAGTGCCATGAATACGATGAACTAGTATATACCATGAACTTGAGGTGGTTAAAGGTAGGAAGTAGATACGAAGCGCACGCTGTTAGAAAGTGTGCGTGTGCCACCTCTCGTTTAGTCCTTGGAATGTCTGCTGGATGGCGGTGCTTTTATATGCGGAATTTATGATGAAAAGATGAGGGATGGTGGTACTTGGAGTGTTGACTAGATGAAGGAACGGACACACAGACAGATGGATGGACGGACACATGGATAGCTGCACAGACCGATGGACGCATGGACGGACGCAGGGGCGGATGCATGAACGAACGCAGGGATGGACGCATGGATGGACTTGCGGACGCATGAGCAGACGTAGGCACGGATGGGCCGATAGACGCATCGACGGTCAGACAGACAGACACATGGACGGACGGAAGAAAGAACAAATGGACTGAGAAAGGTTTAGCGAGTGTTGGGCCGTAGAGCCATGAATCCAGCGAACTAGTAAATATCATGAACTCCAGGTGGTTAAAGATGGGAAGTAGACACGAAGCGCAAGCCGTAAGAAAGTGTGCGTGTGCCACCTCTCGTTTAGTCCTTGGAATGTCCGCTGGATGGTGGTGCTTTTATATGCGGAATATATGATGAAAAGATGCGAGATGGTGGTACTTCGAGTGCTGACTAGATGGACGAACGGACACACAGACAGTTGGATGGACGGACACACGGATGGCTGCAAAGACCGATGGACGCATGGACGGACGCAGGTGCGGATGCATGAACGAACGCAGGGATGGACGCATGGATGGACTTGCGGACGCATGAACAGACGCACGCTAGGCGGTCACACTGATGAACGCATGGACGAATGGAAGCAAGCACGAATGGACGGACGGATGCTTCGCCTAACTCTCCTCCATCATTCACCCCATGAATATGCTGCCATTTTTTGAACAAACAATTTGGATGATCGATAATATTGTTACGGAGGAGAGACGCCATATCGACGAGGCCGTGGATGAAATACATTCCAAACCAGCAGCAGCCGCGGCGTGACCGGTAGACCAGACACTGAGCGGAGACCACTCTTCTTCTTCCTCGTCAGGCACACACGCGCGTCGCCCCCTAGAATCTCAATTTGCATGCATGTAGCATGATCCCCGGCGGCAGAAGCGCCGTCTCTGCGCATCTAAATGTCAACGTCACTAGGAGACTGGTAGGACTTCAAGCGCACAACATGTACGATATCGTTGGCTTGTTGGGCGCATGAAGGCGATGGGGCGACAGGACCAATTTCATATGTCACAGGAGTAACCACACCAAGGAGTCGGTAAGGACCTGTGTAGCGAGTAAGAAGTTTTTCTGACACCGAGACAAGCCAACTTGACGGGTCGGAGACCACAGCAGGACCAACGAACCGGGCGGAAACTGTACGTCGCGGTGTCGCTGGTCATACAAACGCCGTTGCTTCTCTTGAGAGGTCAGAAGGCGAGTAAGGGTGATTTCGCGTGCGTGAGCAGCCCGAGTGATAGCGTCCATGGCATATTCACTAGTCGGTACTGCAGGGGACGGTATGACGGTGTCTAGAGGCAATGTTGGTTCTCGGCCAAACAACAGAAAAAATGAAGAGTAACCGGCAGTGTCATGGCGCGAAGAATTATAAGCAAATGTGACGTACGACAACGCAAGATCCCAGTCGGTGTGGTTAGTAGAAACATACTTAGCGAGCATATCCGTAAGCGTTTGATTTAGACGCTCCGTGAGCCCAGTGGTTTGCGGTTGGTATGACGTAGTCAGCTTGTGTCTCGTTTGACAGGACTGAAAGATGTAGGCTATCACCTTCGACAAAAAGGTGCGGCCGCGGTCTGTAAGCAGCTGCCGTGGCGCTCCGTGTTGCAAAATCACGTCCTTGAGGAGGAAGTCGGCGACGTCTGTGGCGCAGCTTGTTGGAAGAGCTCGTGTGATGGCATAACGCGTGGCGTAGTCGGTGGCCACAGCTATCCACTGTGGCCACCGACTAGACAAGGGGAAAGGGCCAAGTAGGTCCAAGCCAACGTGGAAGAAGGGTTCTGACGGAATGTCTAGTGGTTGTAGGCGTCCGGCGGGAAGTGTCGATGACGTTTTGCGGCGCTGACATTTCTCACAATCCGCAACGTATCTTCTGAGTGAGCGTGCAAGCCTTGGCCAGAAGAAGCGTCGGCGTATTCGGTCGTAAGTGCGTGAGACACCAAGGTGACCTGCAGTTGGAAGGTCATGAAGTTCATTTAGAACTTCCGAGCGATGGTGTTTCGGAATGACAAGCAGCAGGGCTGGTCCATCCAGCTTAAAATTTAGACGGTATAATACACCATTGTGGAGCACGAATGAGTGATGGTACTGATTCGAAGATGGTGATTTGAGCCGCTCAATGATAACACGCAAGGACGCATCACGGCGCTGCTCGGTACCGATGCATGTCATTTGCGAAACAGAAAAGACGCGAGGGCCGGTGTCGGTGTCAAGTATAGTGCTCGACTCAGCAACTGGGTTGTGGGACAGACAGTCTGCGATCTGATGTAGGCGTCCGGACTTGTACGTCACCTTGTAGATATACTCTTGCTGTCGCAGAGCCCAACGCCCGAGCCAGCCAGTAGGATCCTTCAGTAACGTAAGCCAACATAGCGCATGATGGTCAGTTATTAAAGAGAAATTTGTGCCGTATAAATATGGGCGGAACTTTGAGACTGCCCAAACAAGAGCGAGACAGTCATGCTCTGTAAGGGAATAGTTGCGCTCAGCAGCTGTAAGGAGGCGGCTAGCGTAGGCGACAACTCGGTCGTGTCCCCGTTGGCGTTGAGCTAAAACGGCTCCAATCTCGTGACTACTAGCATCGGTTGGGACTTCTGTCGGAGCGGATGGGTGAAAGTGAGCAAATATAGGCGGAGTCGTCAGAAGCGTGATTAGATGAGAAAAAACAATGAATATCATAACCAATTTCTACAGTCAGACCTTGACACTGTCTCAACCTGGTGCAATAAATGGCTTATGACTCTCAACTCTAACAAATCTAAATGCATGTCAATAACCCGGCGATCTATTTCTCCCCCCTGTACCTACAGAATTAACGCCGTTCCCCTCCAGCATGTCTCTTCATATAAGTACCTCGGCGTTTACATTACCAACAATCTATCTTGGCACACGCATGTTACCTACATCTGTAATAACGCTAACCGAACGCTAGGATACTTACGCCGCAACTTTTCTCGCGCTCCGCTGTCCCTCAAAATTCTATTATACCGATCACTAATTCGCCCAAAGCTTGAGTACGCGTCCGCTATATGGGATCCCGTGCAGCAAAATTTAATTAACGCGTTGGAATCTGTTCAGAACCGCTCAGTTCGGTTCATTTGTTCTAATTATTCCCGTACTGCTAGCATATCAGAAATGAAATCTAACCTTGACCTACCCAATTTAACTGTCCGGAGGAAACTGGCGCGACTGCATTTTTTTCATAAGATATTTTTTCACAATCCATCAATGAAGCGAGACCTCATTTCACAACCGTCGTACCACTCATCGCGCATTGATCATCAGCATAAGGTTGCCATTCCGTTTTGCCGCACCAAATTCTTTTCATCAGCCTTCTTACCGAAAACAGCCGCCGATTGGAACCACCTTCCCTCTTCCGTTGTATCAATAACAGACCCTTTGTTATTCAAGACTGCACTTTCTCAGCAATGCTTGTAACTATACGCAGTTTCCATTATCTATCTTTGTCTTGTATCTGCTTGAATTCTCATACATTTTTAGTTGACTTCTATTGCCTTTCTGATTTGCGCATCTGATACTTGTTTCTTTATTTTGTCTTTTTTCTTGTGTGTTATATATGTTGTACCCACCCCCTCTGTAATGCCCTACGGGCCCTGAGGGTATTCTAATAAATAAATAAATAAATAAATAAATAAAAGCAGCAGCTTGGTCGGTACCCCAGGTAAACAGGACGTCTTTCTTCAGAAGCTCAGTGAGAGGTCGAGTGATGGTTGCGAAACCTTTCACAAACATTCTAAAGTAGGAGCAAAGTCCTACAAAACTCCGGACGTCTTTAGCTGACCGGAGTACAGGAAAACTCGTGACTGCACGAATTTTCTGTGGGTCCGGCTGCACACCAGATGCGTCGACAATGTGACCCAACACTGTAATTTGCCGGCGTCCGAAGTGGCCCTTCGACGAGTTTATTCGAAGGCCTGCAGTGCGGAATATGTCGAGAATAGCTCACAAACGCTGAAGGTGGGTCTCAAATGTTGTGGAATATACAACAACATCGTCAACATAACAGAGACATGTTGACCATTTGAACCCTTGTAGCAGAGAGTCTATTATGCGCTCGAACGTGGCTGGGGCGTTGCATAGCCCAAATGGCATAACCTTGAACTGATATAGGCCATCTGGAGTTACAAATGCAGTCTTCTCTTGGTCTTTTTCGTCGACAGCAATCTGCCAGTAGCCGGAACGTAGGTCTATTGAAGAAAAGTATCGGGCGCCGTGGAGACAATCGAGAGCGTCATCGATGCGGGGTAAAGGGTAAACGTCCTTTTTCATGATTCTATTCAGATGGCGGTAATCCACGCAGAAGCGCCACGTGCCATGTTTCTCTTTAACGAGCACAACAGGGGACGCCCAAGGGCTCGAAGAGGGTTCAATGATTCCCTTGGCTAACATCTTGGTAACTTCTTGTTGAATTGCTTTACGCTCGGTGGCAGACACCCAGTATGGTTGCCGATGAATGGGATGAGAATCGCCTGTGTTAGTGCGGTGCTTGACGAGTGAAGTCTGGCCGAGTGGACGGCTGGCTGTATCGAATATGTCGCGGTATGAAGCCTGAAGGCGGCAGAGCGTGGATGACTTCTCAGGTTCGATGTCCGGGGTGATCATGGAGCGTAAGGTTGCATCGAGGCAAGTGGCATCCTGCGAGTGACGTAGGTGATCGGGACATACGTCTGCCGCAAAACAGGTGACATGTTCGTCAATTAACGGCCTTAGCGTCGCGACAGATATTCCTTGAGGTAGAACTTGTTTTATAAAACTGAAATTGATAACAGGTAAATATGTTCGGTTTCAGGCCATAGTTATGACGGAGTGTGGGACAGTAGTGTCACGCGCCAGGAGAACATCAGGAATAGGCGTCACAATATAATCACCGTCGGGCACGGCAGAGGGTGTTGCCAATTCAACGAATGTTGATTGATTGATTTGTGGGGTTTAACGTCCCAAAACCACTATATGATTATGAGAGACGCCGTAGTGGAGGGCTCCGGAAATTTCGACCACCTGGGGTTCTTTAACGTGCACCCAAATCTGAGTACACGGGCCTAGAACATTTCCGCCTCCATCGGAAATGCAGCCGCCGCAGCCGGGAATCGAACCCGCGACCTGCGGGTCAGCAGCCGAGTACCTTAGCCACTAGACCACCACGGCGGGGCAATCAACGAATGTGAGAGCTTTAGGTGGTATCCGGAAGAAGTCAGTGGTTCAAAGGCTGTTCGAGAGTTCAGGGTGAGAATTCAAGAGAAGAGGAAGTTCTAAAGAGAGAGTGTCGGCGGAACAGTCAATCAGGGCAGAATGCGTCGATAATAAGTCCATCCCGAAGATGACGTCATGAGGGCAACTATCAAGCACGGTAAATAAAACAGGATATTCTCGTGCAAGGGTGGTGCGGCACCGAGATCGGTACAGCTTGACGTGACAGCCGTGTTAGGGAGCCGTGAAAATTGAGGCCGAACTCGGTGCGTTTTGGCCATTTCGAAGTGGCGACATTCGTTAAGTATGATATCGATGGTCGTGAAGTTGTACACGAGCAAGTTGAAAGCGTCGTCCTCGATGCCCTTTAGTATGTGGCCCACCTTGTCACTCTCGGTCATTTGCTCGTCCACTTTGCGGCACAACGCGAGCACGTCCTATATGTACGAGACATAGGACTCTGTTGATGACTGTACAAGGGTGGAGAGGTCTTGTCGTGCGGCCGTTTGTCGACCGAATGGGTCCCCAAAGATGTCGCGTAGTCGCTCCTTGAAAATGTCCTAGCTGGTGAGCTCGGCCTCATGAGCGTCGAACCATACACGCGGGGTGCCATCAAAGTAAAAGATTACGTGGGCGAGCATCATGGTTGGGTCCCATTGGTGAGACAGGCTAACGCACTCGTACATGCGGAGCCAGTAGTCGACGTCAAGGCCAGGCTGGGCGGACAACGTACCGGGATCACGGGGATGGGATATCGCAAGGTACTTAGTAGCCCGCGCTTCAGGTGATGGCAGTGAGGGGGGTTATCATTCGAAGCCATGGCCGGAGGCTGGACGGTGCGGCCACTGCACAGCTTCGTGGTGAGGACGGGGAACGTTCCACCTCCACCAAATATGTTGCGGAAGAGAGACGCCGTATCGACGAGGCTGTGGATGAAATATATTTCAAACCAGCAGCAGCAGCGGCGTGACCGGTAGACCAGACACCGAGCGGAGACCACTCTTTGTCTTCCTTGTCAGACACACACGCGCGTCGCCCCTAGAATCTCAATTTTCATGCATGTAGCAATATGTCTCGGGAAGATATATTTTGCCTGTTTGAAAAGTACGTAGATTGAGTTATGTGTGGGATTTAACGCCCAAAAACCACCATATGATTATGAGAGACGCCATACTGGAGGGCCTTAGAAATTTCGACCACCTGGGGTTCTTCAACGTGCACCGAAATCTGAGTACACAGGCCTACAGCATTTTCGCCTCCATGGAAAATGTAGCTGTCGCAACAGGGATGCGATACCAAGACTTGCGGGTCAGCAGCCGAGTACCTTGACCACTAGACCACTGGGGCGAGGCTACGACTCATCCAGCAACCTTTGTTTGTACGGGAGTGTACAATATGTTGATACATATTTTACTCTACCCTAACTGCCAAAGGCGTCTAGAAATGTTGTCTAGTGAGAAGGTGCAACACAGGCAAACGTGCAGGCAAATCACAACCTTAGAAAGGCGCACCAAAATACTGTTCTTGTAATTTAGGCTGATACATAAAAAGATGACGATAAATATAAAGCAGCATATTGAGAAATGTAGCGTGAGCAGTTGTAGGGACCATAATTTTTACTGTTTAGCAGCGTGGCAAAAAGTGTAACCCTAAGGAAGAGTAAGCCTAAAAAATATCTGATGAATTAAAAATATTTGTATTAATTCACTTCATCTGTTCATTCCTTTACATTGACATGACTAGAAGGGCACACCAAGCGATTTATGCAACTAGGTACATAACACACAACAACAAATGCACAGAGTGAAGGAACTTGAGTGGACATGTTATTATGTAAAATTAAGAACAATATACATAGTAACCATAAGTTTTAGAAGAAATCAAATAAGTTCTGTGCAAGCAAAGTTTCCCACAGAAAACACACACATGACACAGAGAAAAACTGTGGATTATCTTTTTCAATTGACACAAAGATTATCGTGTACATTACGTGTAACATTATACGCCACGTATGTTACCCAAAATTTACAAGAATTGTTAAATGCAAACTTGGGTTGTTGCATTGCCGTTCACACCTTTGGTACCCGCGAACTATGTCTGCAACTGAAAGGTGCGACCAAAAAGTAAGGAGTAAGCAACGGGAGAGAACGGAACCGTTCTGCCAAGATGTGAATGTGGTTTTCAGAAATATATCTCAATAAGTTGAATTCGCGTCCCTACAGCTGTATGAAAAGTACCACATAGCGATTTTAACGAAACCGTCCTTTTTTACTACCCGCCACTGTAGTCTAGTGGTTATAGTGCACCATTGCTGGCGCACAGGTCACACAATCAAATCTTTGTCGTATTTTCGATGCAGGTGAAAAAACTCGAGGCCCAAGCACTTTCATATAGGCGACCCAAAGTGGTAAAATTTCCTGAGTACCACAATACGGCATCTCTCATAATCATATTGTTGTTCCCATGATTGTCTCTCATAATCACCTTGTCACCCACAGTAGATCACAGTGTCTATGATAGAGATGGTTTTTCTCTGTTAATTTCATTATAACAACTGACATTCCTGTGAGTGATTCTAGAAAATTTCGTATAGAGCAGCGGTCTTGTAGTCGTTCCACTCGTTTTGGCTTCTGAAATTTGCGAGCGCGTTCTGGCAATGTGCCCACGGAGACATTAGAGAAGACCAAGCTTGCACTTTGAGTCCCCTTGCCTGAACTTTATTTTCCAAAAAGTATACGTTTTCCTCCCTCCTGATATTCGGAATACACCAGCAGCCAGGAAAAGATCTTTTGACAGTGAGGTTGAAACTTCAGTTTGCGCTTACTAACTGAGAAAAACGTATAGTTAGCACAAATTTTCATGTCATCATTAGCAAACGTCGTCTATTATGGTCGAGCTGCAACCCCTGGCGTCTTGACCTGTTAACAACGACTTGCATATCTTTGGAGGTAATTGAAGTATGTATAAAGTTCACGTAGTCCACCTTGATGTTAATATGTAGGTGAACTTTAGTTTCGGGCTAATGTTGGTAGTGATATCTTCTTGTAAGAATTCTTGTGTATCTGTGTGTGTTGTGTGCCTTGTACATATGTAAACATATCATTTTGTAAAGAGTTTTGGTGTGTCTGTGGATGTTGTGTTCCGTCGAGATGTTCTGTCGGATTGTAATTGATGTTCACTCTACGTGAGAATAAATCTCTCTCAACACATTGTGAATAGCCGTCGTAGAGCATCCAAGTTTCGTACCTTATTTTCCGAAGTTATCGGGATAGCTCAATGCTCTCCCATAATTCAGTACGAAGTACTCAAAATCGGTGAACATTTCTTTCTAAACAGAAAGAGTGGAGCTTTGTTAGGCCCACAAGACGGCTTTATGCTTTCCCATAGTAGAGTACTATGTGCTCTAAATTGTTCACATACTTATTTACACAACTCATGTCAGCCTCGCTAATTTATTTACAGGGTTTCAATTCTCACTAGGACGGCTTTATGCTCTACCATAGTAGAACACTATGATAGAATCGGTAAATACTTTTTATTGGAGTACTTTGTAGTGTTGAACTTTTTTCAAAAACAAGTTCTTGTCCATGTCATTCCACGGGAGCAGACCTTAGTTCTCCCCATAATGCAGTATTGATAATACTCTGAATCGTCCAACATTTTTTTCTAAACAACCAAAGTTTTCGTCACTTTTATAGTAGGATACATCCTACTCTAAATGGTATTACTTTTCTCAAAACATAGTTGTCGTTGAGTAAGAGGCTCGCGGGGCGGCTTCATTCTCTCCCATATTGGAGTGCCAAGTACTCGAAATCGTTAACCAGTTCTTCTAAGTACAAAACTTGTCTAGATGTATGCAGCCGCACTCACATAGCAACGTGATACTAATAGCATCCTCCGTCTTTCTTGATTTTCACATGAATGCAGTAATAGCGACCCAGAAAACTAACCATCCTCCAAGATGCATACGCAGAGCACTATAGCCATACTTGGTTTATCCACTCGCATCGTCCCAGGTCTCCCCAATATTGGGTCAGCATGCACTGGGCCGCGCAAGGTTTGCAAAAACGAAACGGTACTATTCTAAAGGCTAATCTTGCTGCTTCTAGGTTTTTTTCTTAACTTAGCTAAGAGCTACATTTTGCTTCCAAATTGCTTCATAGATGATGCTGGGCTTCAGTTACGTGGTTGTTTGAGCTTGTTTATTTCTTGATTTTCAAACCGCAGAGGTTCGAGTTTAACTACGGACAGTTATGAACACCACAAGGATGTCTTAACTTCAGAGAGTGAAACTTGATCGCGCTCACCCGAGGCGTTTACACCACTCAATTATCGGCGGGTACGTCGACGTCGGTGTAGGCCTCTCGTGGCCTCGGGGTCTTTCCGCAGCTGCTTTTGCTTTTACTGTTATTTAGTATAAGTACTCGGGGAATTAGACTTGTCGCTGTCGCTCAGCATCAATCTGTTGGACTAAGTATTGTTTTCTCATTATATAGCGTGTCACTGGATAGTGGTGGCATTTAACTCATTTCTTTTGTACGCACCCTTTCATGATTACGACGGTTTTCGGTTTGGTGGACAAGGAACGATTTGGCAAAAAGCTTCGTCGTTAAAAACCAAAGAGAGTGTCTCTACTGAAAAAAAAACAGAGAAAGGCGGTAGTGTGTTCACGCAGAGAATTTTTTTCGTAGTGTTTTCACTGCCTTGCTCATCAGAGCAAGATGACTTTAACACTTGCGGTAACCATGTAGCGTTTTCCCGTTGCGTGTACAGTCTTGTCTTAGAGGTTTGCAAACTCGGTATGCGATAAGCACCGTAGTTCTTCATGCACTTTAACGACTTCTGTTTGGTACGGCTGTTGGGGTACGCGTCATATTGAGAGAGTTCCGCCAGGGTTTTTGCGCAGTTCATATGTAGCGACGAATTAATCGGTGAACTGCTCATGGGGAAAGCTGGCGTGGTTTCGGCGACGTGGTGGCTGGCATTTTTTGTGAGTGTGTGCCACAGATGTAGGCCACATGGGTACGTAGTGTTTTTAGCGATTCTAAGTGAAGCACTTCAAATACCACTTGGGCTTTTACTGGTAAATAAATATTTCAATACGATGTTTGTTTTAAACAAGCTCTGAGCATTGCGAATCTTCTTATTAACTACGCCGAGCACTTTACTTTGAGCGTGATCACGTCGCATGATATTCATCAGCGGACAACAAACTGGATACCTAATGTGCTCCCCAGCTGAAGTCGAAAACTTGTAGCACTTATGGGCGTCTTCAGCCGCCAGTTAGACGACGCCGACCCAGTGCGGGCCAAGACGAGTAGTACGGGTGGCGTCTCGCGTAATTTCAATTACACGACGCGATGTGGCCCGTGCGTCTGAACCTCCGCCACCTCCGCTTCTCCTAACTTAGCAATTGGGCTGTTTTAGGGGCGAAGCTCCTTAAAGAGGCTCCCGTTCGTCCCTCGTAGTCGTAGTCGTAGTCATAGTGTGTAACCAGTCTTACATTTTGACCTGAAAGGTGGTGCCGGGGGGAGATTTCTCCTGTGCGTTGTTGAACAATAAAAAGTTCGCAGCGTGTACGTTAACTAAAAGCCAAATTATCCTGTCTCTCATTTTTCATTAGCAGCCTTGGCATGTACATTGAGCACTATCTGACAAGAAAGGGTTGCTACGTTATACTCGCTGGGCGTAACCTCCTTGGTTTTAGAAAGGTTTAGCGAGCGTTGGGCCGCAGTGCCATGAATACAGAGAGCTAGTAGATACCATGAACTCGAGGTGGTTAAAGCGGGGAAGTATACACGAAGCGCCAGCCGTAAGAAACTGTGCGTGTGCCACCTCACGTTTAGTCCTTGGGAATGTCCACTGGATGGCGGTGCTTTTATATGGGGAATATATGATAAAAAGATGCGAGTTGGTGGTACTTGGAGTGTTGAAAAGATGGACGAACGGACACACATACACATGCATGGAAGGACGCACGGATGGCTGCACGGATGGATGGACGCATAGACGGACGAAGGAGCGGATGCATGGACGAAAGTAGGTACGCACGCACGAACAGACGCACGCATGGACGGGTGGATGGACGCAAGGACGGTCACACAGACGGACGCATCAACGGACGGAAGCAAGAACGAATGGACGGATGGATACTTCGCCCCAATCTCCATCATTCACTCTATGGATATGCTGCCATTTTTTTAACACAACAGCGGCCGGCCCAATGCAGCTTAAGGGCCCAGCGTCTTGGGTCCCCAACTCTATAGCTCTCTTTTATTACATAGGGGTGCTCCCTCTACCAGATTTTGTGTATTGTGACTTTCTCACTTTTTTTTCCGGGAGCACAGCATCCGAATTTCACTGCTCTCGTTCATTCGCTTTCTTGAGCAATTCTTTCAAGAGTTTTGGAGTGTGGCAATGGTATCACGGGGACCAATCCGGTGTCGCCGAGTGCAAATACGCATTGCGGCAATCAAAGTGACACAGCTTTAACGCATATTGGTATGCACTGTTTTCTCATTGAATCGCTGTCCATCGCGGACTTGTCAGCAATGAGCCCTTTCTCACGTGCATATGCAATCTGTTACACAGGTCGTTTGCACTTTCACGTGGCACATACTTGGTCGTTTCGCGGATGATCATCGTCGTTGCCTGTAGCCCGAGAAGTGCTGCGTTGATAAGTACATGGGTGAAAATCCAGCTCCTGTAATAGATCAAAAAAGAAGAAGAAGAAGAAAAAACGCCAGACCTGTGCGAAAAAAACAGCACAGCCACACTGAAAGCTGGGAGAGAGTCCTTTCTAGGGTGTTTTTTAAGCACTCGAAGGGAAACTAGCACAAGTACCTTGCAACGTACCCAATACTCCACTAATTCAATCAGTGGCTCATGGCGATGGAGGTTTTATGACTGAGCTCTTTTAAATGGGTTGAAAGTAATCAACGAAGCACTGGTTACACAATCTTCAATTATTGCATACGATTTAAAGATTACTTAATCTGTGACGCCTGGTTCTCACTTTATTCTTCTTGCATAATATACTATGTGGTAACGTGGCTCCTCCCCGACGCAACACCTGTATAGGGTTTTTGTTCGCAGATTCCCCGTGGTGTGAAAAAAAGTATGAGTTTATTGCATGCACTAAAAGGCAAAAAGCCCCACGAATAGGATTTCTTCATGTGTTTGGGATTTCATTCACTATAGAAAATTCGCATCACTGACAGGCACGGCGAGGTAACGACATTCGACAAATTATCTCTTTCGAGAAGAATCTGCTCAAGTGCGCAGTGTTGTAGAAACTTTCAATCCTGTTTTAGTGTGGCTTCTCCTTGTGAAACACCTGCTGCTGTTTGAAATACCTGCTACTGATGCAGTCTAGGTTTTCTTTTTCTAATATCCCGCGATGTAATTATGGACACCAGCGGCGGTGGCGGCGCCGGCGGACAACTGCGCGTGACCCGAGTTTCAATCTCATAGCAGCTATCGCTGTAAAAGTGGAAAGAAGGTGACAGTGAAGCAGGAATCTCCATTCATTCAGGCATTCATTACTACTTGAAGCACGAATTCGATCTCTGGTTCTTACTGATGTTGTAATTTCGAAATGCGTACTACATAGTATTGTAAAGTAAAAAAATTAAAAAGTTATTGATAGCTGACGGGGAGCATTCAATTAAAAAATATATGCGTCGGCCAAGAATTGAACACGCGTCAACTGCTTCGAAGGCAGATATGCTAACCACTATACCACCGACGCTTTTTTCCCTTTATTACCAAGTTGCGATACAAATAAAGGAAAGGAAAGTAGGACGAAACAAACAGTAACCGCACTTTGGTCAATGCCTGACATTAAAAAGATTGATGGATTATCGATCAGTCCAAGAGTTCACAGCACTTTGGTTTGTCCATTGAGTGTTTAAGGATTTCACGCATATGAACAATGCTCTAATTGAAGTACTGTCTCGGTGACAATATAGAGATCTCTTCATGGCGCATTGCCATTCGATTCTTCCAAAAGCTGTGTAGCATCATCACCAAGAACATATCATACGGCACACTATCATCACTGATCAATAGCAGAAAGCGTATACCGCATGCCGTTAGTGGTGACTTCTTTTTTTCAAGGTACATTTTCGCACGTCCCACAAAAATAGTGCATCAGAACAATCCAAGAATATATGTTCGATCGTATGTAGCTTTCTACATCTGAGACACATGATTGTCGACGACACAAAAGTGTCTTTTTCTTTCGCCCAAGGCTTCACAGGCAGAGTTGCACTGTGTAGCTGAAAGAAAAAAAGTCTAACATGACGCATGAATTGGAATTCTCTTCTCTCGTTTCAACACATTTGGTCCATCATGTTTACCGTATATAAATCGGTATATCGTAATGAGTAAAGTGACGTCTATAACATCTTTATACAGATTTTTTCTGGTGATGCGGCCGACATAATCCAATGAGAAAAGCACATGACAACACCAAAAAGACCATATCAATTCGCGTAGAAATCTTGTTATTCGTGGTCTTTTCCTGTATTGTTATGAAAAAGCAAAGTCTGGAAAAGCATCACTTAGCCTTAGTTGAACCACTGTGTGCAAGAAGTTGCTTTTTGTTATACCACCGACGCCACACACTCCTCGCAGCACTCATCGGCCTGCAGAGACCGACAGGCTTCTGGTGGTACATTGCCGATACCAGAGCCTGGCTATAAAAGTGGAATTGATGTGAAAGTGGGCCAGGAATCTCCAATCATTCGTTCACACCGTATATAAGTTACTTGAAGCACCAATGCAGTCTCTAGGTATTACTCATGTTGTAATTTCGAAATACGTACACTATAGCGCCCCCCCCCTCCCCCCAAAAAAAACAAAAATAAAAACCTATCGGTAAATCGTGGGGAGCATTCAATTAAAATAAGTATGTGCGTCAGCCGGGAATCAAAACGGGTCAATTGCTTGAAAGGCAGCTACGCTAACCACTATACCAACGACGCCACTTTTTTTTTGCATGGTATTTAATAAAGTTTTTTGCGAAATGAAGACAAATCAGGCGAATAAAAGTACAATCAAATTGCGAAAATAAGCACTTAAGCATTACTCATAAACACTCAATGGCTAACACAGCGCCAGGTCCTCACATGGAGAGTTCTTCACATCCTGTTACGCAAACAAATAAGGGGTGAGGTCAAACAGTTCTCTGAAATGGAGTACCAGTCCGGTATAAAGTCTAGCTCGTCGTAAATGTTTTTGAGGTGGATAGCTATTTGAATGGAGTGTGTGCTTGATGAAGTGGTGGGCTCTGCATTCTGGTCTTGCATTCGTGTCTTACACAAGCTGTGCATACCCATGAGGGAAAACATGTCATATGGTACATCATCAAGCGCTGCTACTAGGAGATAACGTATCGTGTGAGAATAATGACGAAACGTTTTTTTAGTGCTCGCTGAAGTACATCCCAAAACAGTATGGCATCTTCGCAGCTAACAAAGCAATGGCTCTCTGCAGCACTCATCGGCCTGCAGAGATCTGCAGTCTGCTGATGGTACATTGCCGATACCAGACAGCCTGGCTTTAAAAGTGGAAAGGATGTAAAAGTGGGCCAGGAATCTTTATTCATTCGTTCATACATTCATTAGTTGAAGCCCCAATGCGACCTCTAGGTCTTACAGATGTTGTAATTTTGAAATACGTAAATTATAGCACCTCAATGTAAAACAAAAACAAAAACCTGTAGATAAATCGCGGGGAGCACTCAATTAAAAAAATACGTGCGTCGGCCGGGAATCGAACCCGGGTCAACTGCTTGGAAGGCAGCTATGCTAACCACTATACCACCGACACCACACGCTCCCCGCAGCACTCCTCGCTATTATTGTCCACGTCCACACCGAGGAAATAAGCAGCCCAGTCCGCAGGGAACGAGCCGGTGACCAAGTGGAAACTGGCTGGGCTAACACATACGTCCGTACAGCGGGCTTTTTAAAAGCGCCTTTCTCTTTGCATCATTGCGGTTGTTCAGCACTTTTTATATAGCATTACAAGAAACGCGCGTGGCAGTATTTAGATTGCTGGAGAGATAAAACGTAAATGGTCGTGTATTTGCGCCAGAAGCGCGCCTTTTTAATTGTTAACATTGTGGCCTCTAATGACGCCCGGCTTCTGGTGAGATTCAAACTGGCAAATTTACGCCGGATACCCGTGACCGCCTTCCTCTTTGCGTTCAAAAACCGGTAAACCAGCCTATCACAGTGAGTTTTCGCCTAAAAAAGTGAGAAGAAGGTGACAATAGGCCCGGAATTTTCATTCATTCATACTTTCACTTAGAATGTACGAAAGAATCTCTAGGTATTAGTGATGTTGTAATGTCGAAATACACTAAAGCGTTGTGAAATAAAACCAAAATAAAGCCTATTGTCAAGTAATGGGCAGGATTCGATTGAAAAAATACGTGCGTCGGCCGGCAATAAAACTGGTTGAACTGGTTGGTGAACTGCTGTGCTAAGCACTATACCATCAATGCTTTTTTTTCTTCTTTATTGCCTGTGTTCAGCAGTACACAGTAGCAAGAACATAAACGACATATGTACACATACAGATGGGGTGTTCATCCATTATGAATAATTTACAATGAAATGCCGCCTGTCATACCCTCACAGGCGTTGTTTAAAATTCTTTAGGATTTGCCAAAGGCTCTATTCTGGCCAGCCATGGTGGCGGACACTCTGTGCAGTGACAACATCAATAAAACGAGTTACTTGCTCTCGAAAAAACATTCGGGCTCGTCTTCTATCAGGATCACAATAGAAGCCAGCCATGAGTGAGCGCCATATACAGTAGATGCCAGTTACCATTATCTGATCAAAAGGTGTTCCGTCGTCGTCATCTATCGCCAAACATCTGATGCCCTGCGGGTCAAGTGGAAACTCGTTCTTAATCGTTCGCTGTAGAAAATCCCGGAAATACACTCCCTCCCAGCAGTGTAAAAATATACGGTTTATTGCGTCAGGTTGTTTGTATGGCGTCAGGTTGTTTGTATTATTTGTAATCATGATTGTTTGTATGGATACATTGGGATCACCATGTCGTGTAAAAGCCACTTTTTTTCTAAAAATGTTGCGACTTGTAGGGTACCTGTGTGCAGTTTAAAAAAGAAAGTTTTGATACCTGGTGACATCTTCATTCTTTTAACCCGTTTGAGGATATGCTGGCCTGGGCCTCGACTGTATATTGCCCTGTACATAGGTGGTGGGAAAAGGCTTTCTAATAGGTCTTTGTGCAGCCTTTTTTTCATGTAACATTTGACAAGCATTTTTTCGAAAACCAAACAGCAAGGAAACGAACAGTAAACAACACTTATCTGTAAAAACCAAACACTCCCTGTGAGCATACATTGAAGTCTGGCAACAAATGCGCGAGCCTAACTTTACGCACTGTTTGCGAAAATTGGTTCTCGTTGTCACGAAAAAAAAAAACGAAGCGCCCAACTAGTGGCCTCACAAACAAGTGGGCTAGCCCCATTCCGCCATCTTTTGCATCTTAAGTTCTAGTATACTTTCGTTCTCCTTTATTGCTAAACACAGGCTATCTAGATAAATGCAAAACAATGGCGGGCTCATGGGGCAGCCTTGCCGCATGGAACGTTGAATGCTGATGGGGGCCCCCAGTGTCCTGTTAATTTTCAACTTAGTAGTGCTGTTCCGCACACCATGGCGATGCCGTTTAGTGATCAACAACCCTATGTTCACATGCTCTGGAATGATATTTAGAATAACATGAGAGACACAATCAAAAGCCTTCTCTAAATCAAGTTGCACAATTGCAACTCGCTCCTTCAACGCGTCAAAGCATTCCAGAATCAATCTCATGCTACGTATGTTAGTGTTGATGGTACGTCCTTTACTCCCGTATGTTTGATGCCTGTCTAAAATAGTTTTATGCACTGATTGTAACCTATTCGCGGTTATATTCATGAATTTTTTGTGGTGATGATATGTGGGGTTTAACGTCCCAAACCACCATATGAATATGAGAGACGCCGTAGTGGAGGGCTCCGGGAATTTCGACCACCTGGTGTTCTTTAACGAGCACCTGAATCTGAGCACACGGGCCTACAACATTTCCGCCTCCATCGGAAATGCAGCCACCACAGCCGGGATTCGATCCCGCGATCTGCGGGTAGCAGCCGAGTACCTTAACCACTAGAGCACCGCGGTGGGGCGTGAATATTTTGTAATCACAGTTCGTAAGGGATATTGGTCTTTACGACGTAGCATGTTTCAGTTTCTCTGGCTGCTCGGTCTTGGAGATGAGCATGGTGTGTGCTTTCCAAAATGAGTACGGCAGTGAATTTACTTCGTACGCTCTGTTAAACACCTCAGCGATCAGTGGTGACAAGTCTAATTTAATCTGTTTATAAAAGGCAGCACTTAGGCCGTCTGAACCGGGGGATTGTCCTGTTTTTAAACAATTAACTTTCCAACGTCGTGAGTTGACATCGATGTCTCTAGTACTTTCTTCGTAGCGTCGCTGAGGTGTGGCATACGGCCCAAAAAGGCGTGTTTAAATTTGTCTACATCCACATTTCTCAATGCATAAAGGTATTCGAAGGGCCCGAAGAACGCTTGTGCTATGCTTTCATCGTCAGTTACTTTATGACAGTCTACTTGTACTGAATCATTGTGGTTGCACCGCGCACGTGTCTTTTCCAGACCGAGGGAGCGTTTAGTTGGCGCTTCATCTGCTGTCAGTGCCTCGGCCCTTGCACTTATGATCGCTCCCTGATTTCGTTCCCCATAGCAGAGCTCCAATTTCGCTTTAATACTGCACAAGGCATCTTTGCAAGCGCCTGGTTTGCTCCACTATATTCTAACACCGCCGTTAGGTCTTTCTCTTTAGCTTTTAATTGGTGTTTTATTTTACATAGGCGGTCTATTGCAGTTAATTTATTTCGTTGTTTGAAAGTTCAGTGACTTGAACTTTGCCCTTCAGTGACTTAAACATTTCTGTTAGTTTTCATTTCCCTCAAACGTTCCTGCACATTGTTTAAAAGAAAAGCTTGTCTTTGGACAATTTGGAAGTCATTTTCCACAACTCTTACGTGAATGTGTTGCATTTTCTTTTATGTCCTATGTACGCCTTTACCGACCTGTGATCTGTAGATGACAGTGGCATAACCCTGTAGCTGTTGCACTGGCGTATTAAGTAAAATAACACGTACATTCTCTCCAGACGGGTGTGACTGTTGCTCTGGAAATGTGTATATTGAACTTCGTGAGTTCTGACGTATTCTAATTCACTCTCCGCCAATAATTCATTCAGTACAGTCCAGCTTTTGTCATTAGTTCTCCTGTCTCTAATATCTCAATCACTGAGCACACAATAAAATCTCTAAGGACAACCACTTTTTATGTCTGCAAATCTGTGCTTTAAGAGACGAAAAGAACTGCGTGCGTTTTTTGCAGTTGTTCGGTACGTGTACACAAAATATCGGCCACCAAATATCAAATACAGTAAAATCAATATACTCTAGTCTACCCGAAGGGCGCGAAAAATATTCATTAATAGTTAGCCCGGGCATTTTCTTGAAAAATAAAATAACGCCTGCTGACGTTCCTTTGGCATGGCTTACTACCACGTAATACATGGACGTAAACCTTCGCAGCATGCCTCGGGTCTCCTCCTCCCTCGGTTGTACTTTGTCTCTTGCACAGCTAAAACATTGAGGTCTTGGTCTACCATCAACCTGTACACTTGACTTCGTTTACGCTTGACTGCCAGACCTCTCATATTTAGCGCGCCTAAGCAAAACGTTAGGTTGGTTGCCATTGCGAAGACGAGAAAGAGAGAAAGGCCTGGAGCTCGGTGCGCACCACCACATCTAGCCTGTGGCTAGACGTCTTCATGACCACCCGCTGATCTGGCATGGTCCGCAGTCTGTGATGACTTGTT
The DNA here is from genome assembly GCF_043290135.1 of Rhipicephalus microplus. Lineage (NCBI taxonomy): Eukaryota > Metazoa > Arthropoda > Arachnida > Ixodida > Ixodidae > Rhipicephalus > Rhipicephalus microplus. The sequence goes on along the minus strand of NC_134707.1, from coordinate 106,351,871 downwards.
GCCGCCCTTCCTGCCTGGTGGGATGTTTGGGCGTGGCTTGAGGGTGTCCCTTTTCGTCACAGTTGCCATTGCAGGCGGCCCGTCGGCGTGACGCTCAGTAGTTTTGTCGTCAGTAGTGTGCAGCGGTCTTTTGGATGAAGCGAAGCCGCTTGTGTCCTAATCTTCATGGCTTTCAGGCGGATTCACGCCTTCTGTGTCATCCACGGCATTGTGGACTTTGGGGCGGTTCTTGCAATCTTTCTCTTGTTCTTCGGCATGACTATCTCTGTCCTGATTTTTCTTTTCGAGGATTACACGTTCACATTCGATTCCTACCTCGTTACTCAATGCCTGTGCTGCGATGATGGTGGTCTCCTGGTCTCCAGCTCCCTTGGTGGCGTCTTTGGCTTCAGCAGCGTCTATCCTCATCTCTGTGTGTATTTCGTTTTCCCGCGGCCCCATGACCGCCGCGTACGTGCGTACACATTGGTCTTGCGAGTTTCGAAAAACTCGGCATCGCGAACACCGCGGCAACTTGCACTTACGCTGGACGTGGCCGACTCCCTTGCACCATAGGCGCTGCATAGGTCATCCAAGGGCCATGAAAACGGCCAGTTCCCCGGCCACTCGGATATTATGGAGGAGGTCGTCGACTTTTATGCCACTCTTCAGTTTCAGAAGCACTGGTTGAGACGTTGTCCTTGTCGCGGACGCCTCTGACGCACCAACGTCCTGGCGTCACTAAAATTACTTTACCGAAGGCCGCCAACACTGTTTTTAAATCTTCATCGGTCACCCAGTATAGGAGCCAATGAGGGCGGAGAGGTACCTGTTGCCCTGGGGGGTCGACATCGACGCAGCGACGCACCTTCACGTTAAGCACCTTGAGTGCCAGCAATTTCTTGACCGCTTTGTCATTTGAGAAGGTGACAACCCACACGTGATTTGTCTAATACACCCCAAAGGCCACGACATCCGGCAGCAAATCAGTCAAGTCGAGTGCGTCGCGAAACTATTCGATCCGGTAAGGCATTGCTCGCACGTCGCCGTCCTAAAACATGGCGTTCTGTACAATATTGTTGCGGGGTTGGGTCTAGTTGCGGCTATCTCTATGCAGGGCGTTACGAAGAAGAGAACAACGACGTGTTTGGTGTTCAAAAGTATACAAAACGGCTGCCATCTTGACTGCAGGTCTATTTTCTACTTTAAAGTAGTAAATACATTTGCAATATTTTGGTGGAGGTACTGGGTACAATCGTGTTGGTGGCAATATCGGGTCTGGTCTATACAAAAGGTAAAAGGGAGAATATCCAGCAGTTTCGTGGCATGAGATATTGTAAGCTAAAGTGACAAAGGGTAGCGCAATGTCTCAGTCACGATGATCAGTCGACACGTACAAGGCGAACATGTCGGTGAGCGTACGATTCAAACGTTCTGTGAGGCCATTCGTTTGAGGATTATTGACCTTCGTAAGTTTGTGCTTAGTTGCACAAGAATGAAGTAGGTCGTCGATAACCTTTGATAAAAAGTAGCGACCGTGGTCGGTGACCAGTTGACGAGGAGCGCTGTGATGTAAGATGACGTCTTGGATCAAAAAGTAAGCGACGTCTGTAGCGCAGCTGCTTGGAAGAGGTCTCGAAATGACAAAACGAGTGGAATAATCTGTAGCGACGGCGACCCACCTGTCACCGTTGATAGAAAAAGGGAAAGGGCAGAGCAGGTCAAGGTCGACACGATAGAAAAGCTCGGAAGGTATGTTGATCGGTTGAAGGAGCCCGGCGGGTTGTACAGCTGGTCTTTTGCGGCGTTGGCACGACTCGCAAGAAGCAACATAGCCTTGTATGGAATGGTAGACGCCGGGCCAGCAAAAGCGTCGGCGGACACGGTCGTACGTTCAAGCAACACCAAGGTGGCCAACCGTTGGTACATCATGAAGTTGCTGAAGTATGGTTGAGCACAGATGAGTAGTTACTACGAGTAGTAGTTCCCGTCCCACGGGGTGCACGTTGCGGTGGTATAGAATGCCGTCTATGACGATGAACATTTGAAGCGAACTGTCTCTAGAGCTAGTATTAAGTCGGTCGATTAGATCTCGTAGGAACGCGTCACGCCGTTGCCCACATTTCATGTTGCCGAAAGCGGAGAGTGAGGAAATACAGATGGACGCGTCGTCCGTTACGAGATCTAGAGCGTCAACGGGGTACCAAGAGAGGCAGTCGGCGTCTTGGTGTAAACGGCCGCACTTGTAAACCACTGTGTATGTGAATTCTTGGAGGCGCAGAGCCCAACGAGCAAGACGCCATGTTGGATCTTTGAGAGCTGAAAGCCAGCATAGAGCATGATGGTCAGTGGTAACGGGGAAAGGCCGGTCATATAAATAGGGGCGGAATTCACTAACTGCCCACACAAGCGCCAGGCACTCGGGCTCAGTACTAGAGTAACTGCATTCGGCAGGAGGAAGGAGCCGGCGGGCATACGCAAGAACTCGATCATGACTGGATTGGCGCGGGTTTAACACCGCGCCAATACCGTAGCCACAAGTAGTAAATACAATCGCAACATAATTTTCTTTGGGCAAAGGTGGCAGAAAAAACTGATAACTCGCTTCGTCGTTATCTTCGATAAACTTGTTTCCGTGGCCTATACCACGGACGCCACACACTCTTTCTGCTAATAGACACGCAGAACTCACAGAAGAAAGCTTACTACGCATCTTTCATGCGTCTTAATGTTCCACGTTCACTACGTTGCCTGCGCTCACCCGTGGAGCATAGGCAATGAAACTAAATTAGACAACCTCATCCGAAACTGCACAAAACAAGTACTTGGTCTACCCATGTCCACAAGCCCGCAGCGCATGCGGTCCTTTGGGGTACATAACACGTTCCAAGAAATCATCGAAGCACAAAGAATGCCCCAACTCATACGCCTGTCTTCGAGAGCTGCGGTTCAGGAACTCCTTTCACACATAGGTCTTCCTATCCCAACTCAAGTCAACGAATGAGAACCATTACCGCAACACCTTCACGCTAAAATCACAGTGCTACGCTTCCCCAGGAACATGCACCCTGTGCACAATCAGACTCGAAGAAGGGCACGAGCTCAATCCTTACTAAAAGCAGCCAACCTACACGCGACAGACGTGGTTTTCGTAGACGCCGCTAAATACGTGGACAAACCCTACTTTGCAGCTGTGGCGGTCGCCCCAGACAGAAAAGCTCTTAATGCTCTTACCGTAAAAACATAGAAAGCCTGCGAGGCTGAACAAGTGGCCATTGCTCTTGCTCTAGCACTCTCTCAGCGCGACACGATATTTACCGACTCTAAACCCGCTGCACTGGCATACCGCCGCGGTGCACTTTGCCAGGCGACATTAAGAGTTCGAGCATCTGTTCAGATAACTGTAGACAAGCATATCCACTGGTTCCCTGGTCATGAGGGGATCAACGTTCAACCAGGGGTCCCCAACGGTAATGAGCTGGTCCATAACCTCGCGCGTGATCTTACGTGCCGCGGGGGGGTCGCGGTCCCTTTCACTGGCCGGGCACACAAACACGCACCGGAAGCCACTCCTATCATATCATGAAATTTGCTCGCACTATAATTTATTTAGAAAGAAATTCCCCTCACCTCACTCAGCACTAAATAAAGCACAACAATTAACGCTTCGACTGCTGCAAACGCACAGTTACCCCAGCCCCTATATCTGCAGCAAATACCTACCAGATATAAGGCCAGAATGCCCCAAATGCCAAAATTCAAGGTGCGATTTAGGTCACATGCTGTGGCAGTGTCCCGTGCTAAACGCTAGCTTCGGGTCCCCTGCCACCGAGGACGACTGGTTCAACCACCTCAGGAGCCCCGACCGGGTCTTTCAACACCAGGCCGTCGAGAAGGCCCGAAAGGTGGCTGGCAAGCTCCGACTCCCAGTCCCCACATGGGCGGAGCCACCGGGCTGGCCCCCGTAAGGGGTGCCCAGCCCCCTTCAGGACGTTTATTAAAGTTAATTCTCTCTATCTTTCTGTGTTCGATGCTACTTTTGTCCCCATCCAAGCCGACGAAACAGCAGAAGGAGCAGGTCACTGATCGAGCGTGAACTGACTGCGGGTTGAACACCGACATAGAAAAGACGGGATTATTAAAAGCACCTTACTCCACGTATTGTGCAGTTGTTCAGCATGTTTCAACCATCATTGCATTTTGAGATCATTTTTCTTGATTGTCATCGTTTACACTCATGCGCTTTCCAAACTTTTGCTAAGAGCATTTTATTTTTGCTCCACTTCACAACGTTGGCTTGTATATTAGGAGCACTCTCATAATACCAAAGCTTTACAATCAGGCGTGGTTTGGGCAAGCCAGTACTTGTATGTCCTAAAATCTACTTACAAAACGTGGCAAAAGAAGCGCGCGTGGCAATGTTTAAAATTCTGGAGAGCTAAAACGTAAATTGGCCCTTAAGCGCGCCTTTTTTATTTCTAAATAAGGGCCTCTAGTGACATCCAGCCTCTGGTGAGAATAAAACTAACAAAGTTACGCCGGATTCCCGTAACCAGCTTCCTCCTTGTGTCCATAAACTGGTGAACCAGCCCAGTATTCTAGGTGAATTTCCGCGAAAAACAAGTGCGAAAAGGTGACAGTTTGCCCGGAACTTTCATTCAATATTACATTCATTTCTTGAATTGCCAAGGGGATTTCTAGGCTTTAGTGATATGGCAAATTCGAAATACACTATAGCGTTGTGAAGTCAACAAAATTAAAAACTTTTAGTACACCCACGGCGTACATTCTAGTAATATCAAAAAAATGCGTTGGCCGGGAATCGAACCCGGGTCAACTGCTTGGAAGGCAGCTATGCTAACCACTATACCACCGACGCTACACACTCGTTCCGTATTTGATGCTACTTCTGTCCTCGTACAAGCCGACAAAACAGCACGAGAGTCTGAAAGAAGCAGGTCACTGACCGAGCGTGAACCGGCTGGGCCAACACATACGCCCAAACGGCGGGCTTTTTAAAGGCACCTTTTTTCACGGATTTTGCGGTTGTTCAGCATGTTTCAACCGGTTCTGAATTTTGAGTTCATTTTATCAAATTCTCCCCGTTTACGTTTATCAGCGTTCCAAACTTTTACTTTAAACATTTTATTTTTGTTTCACTTCGCAATGTCAGTTTGTATATTGAAAGCACATGTTAATACAAATGCATGGTACTAAATGAATTGAATTATTGAATGCATGAATGCATGGAAATTTTGCGCATATTGCCGTTTTACTTAAACATTGAGGCTCCGTTAATGTTTTTACCACCTAGCGAGCATCATACTTATAGCAAACAGGCGAACGGGATACTTGAAAAAACGCCACCACAACATGAACGTGATTGGGAAATTATGCTGTGTACGTTAGCATGACACCAAGTTGCATCAATCAACTTTTTGATGGAAAGAAATTGAGGGTTTTGAGAACTTCATTACACACTAAAACAGTATCTGCGTATCCGAACCGAACTCTGGAGTTCAAATTCTATCTGCAGCACGGTATGTCATCGGGAACCATAATTTCTTCTTAGGTGTTGCGGCCTCGATTCCACAAAACCGAACGGATAGCTTACCCACTTCTTTTTCTTAAATTATTCGGTCATTTGAGACATTTATCTGCTAGGCATAGTTCTTTTTGGTGCCTCTCGTACTTCGCGTACAGGCTGTTCTTACTCCAGTGCACAAATATAGTCATAACGACTCAGAGCGAGACTTCATAGATTGTCTCGCTTTCCTTACGCTATCAACATAATTCGTCGTATATCTCCGCAAACAGTTTCTCAATTATGGTTATTACAATATGACACATCGCGTCTTTGGAACCATGATTCGCACCTCACAGTGAATTTAATGCCGTAGGCCACAGCATTCAAAATAACTGCAACATTGGCTTAACTTGAAGCATCGAGCGTCTAGGCCAGGTTCCATCCTAATTGTCGTGCGTGAAACCCACGAACAATGTTCACTGAAGTAGAATGTAGCGGAAAACCTGTTCTTGCAGCAGACGTGAACGAGAGGCTGGCCAGTTGTGTCTTGGGACATTTGTGACATCATTTATCTTGCTTTTTTTGTACTGCAAAACGGCAGGTGTCGAACACACTATTGTTCGGAGAACGTAGCCAAGCAAACTATAGTATACTTGAAAAAGTTGCAGTGCGCTGTGCACACTGCAATTATTCATTGTGCTTTTGCCCCGTCTCACGTCCATGTCTTTCGAACGGTGTCTTTCTGTGAAATAAGCATGAATATAGTCACTGTAATTGATGAGAAGATATTTGCTGGTTGTGTGGGTTTTGCGGCCTCGTTATCAGTTTGCAGCCTCGTTATCAGTTTGGCGTCGTTCAGACGGAAGCATTCTTCGCGTTACTAAGGAGGAGGAATAAATGAGGAAGGACAGGGAGGTTAGCCAGTTCTCCGACCGGCTGGCTACCCTGTTCGCGTTACTAATATTTTCAATTACGAAATACCCCCTACTGTATTAATTGATTTCAAGACTCATGAGAACAAAGAATTATGGCTGAGCCTTTCGTAATGGCTTGGAAGCACTCAATCATCTATCTTTCTACTCGGTAACAATTGATCTTGTGTGATGCCTCGTTACACAATTCACACTCTTTGACGCCTGGCTGTCAATTTTTAATTCCACCACGCTATGATACGCCTGTTAACATGGATCCTTGCCGGCATAACTCTTGTATTGCGTCTTTTAGCGACGTGCCTTTGGTCAGGGGCATATGCGTGTAATGCTTGTGGCTCTCCATCTATAAGAAATCTATAATGAACATGACGTGAGACCTGACTGGCACCCCATCTTGATGATGTGCTTATTACGCGTCTCCTGGAGAACTAGTTTATCAAGAACTTTTCTTGTTTTGGCGGGCTTGCACGACGTATATGTATGTAAGCCTTCAAATGTCTGGGCAGTGCTTGCGCGAGCAGTAGAGAGTTATACTATACCGGGCTTACCGGATTACCGGGTGTACAGTGATACCGGAATCAAAGTGCGCATACGCAGATACGCACGTCACCCGTACCACTTCCCGTACGCACGGTATTTTTCAGATTTCATGTTACCGTGGTAGCGTAGGTGTACGTAGTGTAGGTAAACATGGCGGCGCTCTCGAACGCACGCTTCGAAGTGATTTTGGCGTAGTTGTTGAAAGATTCACAATGTTCGCAGCAAACGACTGTAAAGTGGCTTCGCTTGCTTTCAGTTAGCTTCGATGGCCGAATATTACGAATAAATTGGCGTAGTTTTTGAGATAGCTCCCCATTTGAAACACGTCTAGGCCTAACTACAAGATCGATGTAAACAAATCGGCAACAAAGATATTTTCGCGTTTGGTGCGTGGTTCATATTTATTTACTTTTATTGTAACTAAAATAAACTTCTAACAATGTTTAGCGTGGTGGCATAAGTAAACATTCGCGTTTTTTTTCATTTTTACTGTTTAACCTAATAAACATATAATAGGTGGTGCCACCATCCTAGCTGAGGCTCGTCAGCCACGTAAACGTTATCCCGCTAAACTATAAGACGCTGCCCACAACGAACATTTGCTGCACAGTAACGCCATTCCCTTAACCTATGCTGTCACGCTAACGCAAAACTATAACTGTCTATTGTCGATGAGTAAATCCATCACGATTTCATAACATTTGTGATCATTTCAAATATGCTACGTAATAAATATCATGTAATAAAGGAGTGCATGACTGAAACTCTGTTTTTATTTAGGGCAATTATTCTGCCTGCCTACAAGCAGCATGGCATGACCGCCCGAGATAACCAGAGGGCGTCTAGATGGGAGGTTTCAAACAATCGGTTGGTCATGACTATACCGTCGATGCAGTACATAGGCACGCTTTGTATGCCTTTATTACTTTTATCTGAAGAAGAAAATTTCACCATTTTCCGATAAAGGAAACCGTGTTTCGAAACAAAGCACTGGAGCTAACGACAGACAGACAGATGTTTTACTGATAAAACTCTACGAAGCATCACCCCACTCATTATCGTTTACCCTGTGGATGTGCTGTGATTTGTTTTTCAAACGTCACCTGTGAGCCCGGAGTAAGTCTTCTACTTGGATTTCACCAGTTGTGGAAGCTAAGGCCAAATACTTGTGATGTCTTGTGGGCCTCGGATAACAGAGCGTTCAACACCATTAACACGAAAATGCGGTGGACTCTCCAAAGATCATCATTCATCCGAGCAAGCATTCTATGCGAGCAGTCATATCTGCGTCCTGCGACGTTTTTTATAAGAAGGTAAATTCCCCTCACTCGTCACAACCGGTTTCGGAGCTCGATACCAGTCGTATTGATTGAAAGACGTTCCCGAAGCAAGACATTTACCTGAGAGGGTTCAACGAAGCCATTGATTTCCGAAATGGTCGCGAAGAAAATGCGATGCTAAGGACATCAGTAAAGGATCATGGCAGTGTTGTAATTTTCTTGAAGAAGTGAACTGTTAAACCTTGTGTAAAAACTATGAAGCCACACAAAAATGGACATGCGGAGAAGATTGGCACTGATAAAATATCACATGCAAAACGTGTAACAGGTACGGCAAGAACCTCAGTTCTGCTTAACATCTCTTCGAGTGGAGCAGAAGAGTAACCTTCAATGCCCATCTGGACGAGGGAGTTGAAGAGAGACAATCTTTGTAGTCGCTCTTTTTCCGACAACGCGACAGATTCAAAAGACGGCAACTGGCCTGTATGGCTGCCGCAAAACAGCATTTTGCACACCTCCATTTAAGTGACATGCAACGACTACGTCATCATGTGGGCTTCATGGCAATCTCACTGAGCCGCGTGAACTGTTCTCGTCAATAAGATGACGCCGACGTGTTAAACAAGTGCGCAGTAACTGTGATGCATTCGCGCAATTTAGACTCAATGCTCCCTCAACAGCTACACCACCTTTCTAAGAGACAGTGTGTCCCGATCGAAGCAGCTCTAAATCAACAGTGTGGAAAGTGTTGCGCCTGTCTCTGTGGGGGTCGACTCTACCATGAAAGAGTATATAAGATGTGCGGGCGCTCTTTGACAAACCTGTGCAATGCTGTCCGCCCGTGTCTTCAAGCCAACGCAACACACATTGCTCCCCTCCCCGCGGCTATTGGGCAGTGCCAAGCAGGTCACGCGTTTCCTACAAGTGGGCGGTGATGTCACTTTCTTCGTCCTCTGCCGCGCGGTCGCCGCGTGTCCTCTCTTTCTCGCTTCGCCCTCTCCACTGCTCGCAACGTTCTTGCGCACATCGAGTGAACACTATTTCGACTCGCTTGTCTGCGATAGAGAGGAGGGTGGAAAGCGAAGAATCCTAACCCGCTGAAACATACACCGAAACTATTAGTCCTAACCCGGCTGCTGATGACGTTGCGAGGCTTAACCCTACTGAAACGTTCCGTAAGATGCGGAGACCTTACATACGGAATTATTGGAATATGGAAGACGTATGATGCGGACTCCGCATAAGAGGTATGATGCGGACTCCGCATCTTATGGAAAGACGTATCACGCGGAAATTACTGAAATGTGTGCATGTTACGTCTGAATCTAGTGCAAAGCAATATAATGTGTAAATTGAATAGACGTCCACATCCTGAGTACATGCAATACTGTGTACAAATCACAATATTTCTTAAATGTGCATGATGAGGGATTGAATCATCGGCGTCTTACTAATTGTCGTGATGCGGAAGCAAAATTACCTTTTAAATAAAATACATTACAAAACTACTAAATTAACATGCTAGCGATCATACATGGTGGTTACATTGCAACACATTATGCAGTGTTCTATGCAAGACTTAAAAAACTTATAAAGTTATTATTATCAATAGAGAAGCATTAATATACACATCAGCCCTGCTACAATCAATATGGTTTTTTGTTTGTCTGTATGCTCCAGCTGTGAATAGTGGCATTGCAGTGTTGATTGTACACAAATGAGATGACTGCACCGCAATTTCACGAGCTCCACCTAAGCCACAAGATGGTGGCACAATGTAACAGCAATTTTAGAACGAAATGTTTAAACATAAATAATAATCATAGCACTGTGAAAGTGTGCCGCTGTGTTTATCTCATGAATGCCTTGTGGAGATCGGCGAAATGCTGCTTGAGGCTCCGGCACCACTTTAAATTTCGAAGGTCACTGCGATAGAACTTATGTGTCCTTCATAGGCACCTGGAAATGAAAATAATTGGCACAAATAATGTCAGAGACACATGTTAGCACAATAGTTTACATGCACAAGAAATATAACACACAGAATGAAACTAAAAATTTAAGGCACACAATCCTTCTGTTATGCAAATGCGAATAATAGAAAGAATGAGTGTATAAATTAGTTCTGCCACATAAAAAAAACAGCATGCTTATCACAGTGAAAATAACTAGGTTGTCACGATTTTCAATGGTAGAGATAATCGATTAATATGTCCTTATGAAATTCTGATTTAAACGCTTCCTGCACAGTAAATCTTTAGGAACTGCAAGTGAAAGCTCTCAATGTTCATTTAGTAGTGTGTGCATGTACATCAGCTTCCATTATACTATATAGTTTGTGCACAAAATTGGCATCTTGAACAATTTTGAGAGTTAAACCTATGCAACTTATGAAGGTTAAAATCACCATGAAAGCAAGCAGGACCAGGCAGGTGCCATTAAAAATCTGTGCAAGCCAGATAACTATAACCGAACTGCACACATATAGGGGAGCAAGAGTAACAGAAATTCGGCTGCTGACCCACATGTCGCGGTATCAAACCCCGGCTCCATTTCCGATGGAGGCAGAAATGCTGTAGGCACGTGTGCTCAGATTTGGGTGTACGTTAAAGAACCCCAAGTGGTCGAAGTTTCCAGTGCCCTCCACTACGGCGTCTCTCAAAATCATATAGTGGTTTTCGGACGTGAAACTCCACATATAAATCAAGAATAACAGAAATAAACTGCCAACAGAAAAGTTGGGTGCATGTGCTATCTGTAAGTGCTTACACCTTACTACATACAGCATGCTCATTCCATTTTAAATACCGATATTGAAAATAACTGCTCTATTGGGAATGTAAAAGGTAAGGTAGAACTGAATGACTCTACAAAAAGTGACCCTATTATGACATCACGTTTTCTTATAACAAAATTGACTAAGACTCTCAAATATCATTATGCAAGGAAAAAATCTTCAAAAGAACAATCAAGTTTGAAGTCATAATTATTTATATGGCTACTATGACTATAACCAAGAAATCAACCTCAACATGGCTAATGTTAGTTTTTAAGGCCTATGTTCACTAGACAATGAACTATACCACAAAAAGCACAGCGTTCAGGCAAAGCACCACACAAAAAAAGAAAGCAGTCCTTTTTGTTATTACCTACAATGCCTTTAAAATGGTATTTTTACCTCTACTTTCCGCTTTTTATCTAAGTAACTGGTGTGAAACAAGTTAGCTGAAAATGCACTGTGCCTCCAAAACCTGTTGGTTGAATCTGAATTTTTTAAAAATGGTGAAGCTTGCACTAAATTAGGCTCCACAAGCCTTGGAACAGTGAGAATACATGACTCTTAGGACTACTTTAGTTACTTGTGTTTTGTTTCTTGGCCTAAGCATAAAGACAAGGGCTTAACTGAATTGCTGCTAACAAACAAATGCTTTCGAAATTGCCCGAGCGTCAAAGGATGCTCAGCCATTTGTTGTTTTTTGCACTGGGCTATTCTACACCAAACATACAAACCATACTGCCTGGCGACCATCACAGATGTATAGTTTAAAAAATGATGGTAATTTACTCTTCTGAAAATAGTTATTTGCAGAAATGCTTTGAAGAGAAAAGAGTAGTGGTCACGTGGGTACCTTCAGAATTTCGCAGAATGTCGTGCGGGTGTTATTTGTGAGAAAAATTTCAAAGTACCACTTTTTCTTGCCATATCAAATTTGATCTACATATTAAGTAAAGATGCTTCTTAAAGTATTTGAAGTCAAGTAACATTAGTGCAATTTTTCTGCTACATAGGCTTTGAAGAATTCAGCCAAACTGTTTATCGTTTGCAATTCTTGTATGGCAATACTGCATTTTGTATGGATATTTGAGCCACAAATACTCACTGCACAGAAGTTATATTTTACGAAAAAAAATAATGTTAGGTCCAGATTACAAATATCGCTATATAATCGTTTTTGTCAACATTGAGATGCAATTTGAGCTGTGTGTTTGTCTAATTGAAAATTACTTTTATATGTAAGTTGAAAGCAAATAAACAGATCTTGTTACATGGCAAGTGTTATCATTACAAGTTTTGTTTAAATGAGGAAAATGATTTTTGAAGTCTCCTATTGAGGGCCATGGGGAACTTCGGAACGGAAGCTGTCGTACATCAAATGCAGAAAACAGCCATCATAAGAAAACTTCAAAAATTCATTTCTACTTTAAGACAAAGTGTAATCATATAACTTGCCATATAAAGAGAACTGCTTCCTTGCTTTTGATGAGGCGAAAAAATTGCACTAATATTACTGAGCTTCATGCACTACACACAATCACCTTTACTTAATACCAAGACCGAATTTGGTGTAGAAGAGGCAGTATTTTTGAAACACTTTACTTTTTACAAACAACACCCAGACGACATCCTGGGAAGTCCAGAAGGCACCAACGTGGCCTAATATTTTGTTCTCTGCAATATACTTTAGCATTTTGCTGTTTTCAGAAAAATACAGTAAACGAGCACAATATTTTTTTTAAAACACATTTAGGACGGTTGGCAAAATGGCTGGGATGTTTGATGCGTAATTGCCTCACTGCCAGCATTTATTCTTCCGAAGCTCAAGCTATCACCTCTCTGTTACTGCCTCCCTCACATACAATGCCTGCATAGGAAAGAAAAAGAAAGGCAGGTCCGACAAAGTTCACAAGGCAAGATATTTTCATGTTGGATAAATTCATTACAATAAACAGCAGCAAAATAACATTCATTTCGAGTAGTCCAAGACACAAGCTATATACCAGCATACTAAGAGCCGAGCACAAACTTTTCAATTGAACATGTGTGGTGATAGACAGGAAGCACTTATTGCAAGACTGATCAGTCTGTAATTAACTAAATGAAGTACAATGCACTGTTCAATTCAACACCACATAGGCATCTTTGCTATAGCAAAGCCATGTGTCATTGATTCATGCACTAGATGGGACAATGCAAATGTAACAAAAAGGTGAAAAAAGAAAACAAGAGAAAAAAAAGAAGAAAAGGGGGGATGCAAAGTAGGAGCAGTGTAGCACTACTTTTACTTTGCATTCCCCTTTTATTTCTTCTTTTTTTCTTCTTTTCTATCATTTATCTTTTTTTTGCTTCCCTTACCCCCAACCTCCGACAGGAGAACACTTTGTATCAGCGCAACCTAACTTGAAAAGAAGCAAGGGCTGCACTCTTCTGCGTTATAGGTTTTTTTTTTCAGACAAACATTTCCAACAGGCACACACGCCTATACCAAAAGATGATGTCATTACTGACCCCATTTAAACTAACACGCCAAGGATGACAAGGTGACTTCTAAAAAATAGGTCCTCCTATCGCAACATCGGCCAGCCTGTCTGAAGCACTTCTACTGTTCACCCTGATTACCCCACTAGATGTTTCCATCTGTCGACTCACATCTTCATTTTGGATAACACTAAGACGAGCTTACATTGATGAATACGCACGAAAGTTTAGTGATGTATCATGTATCAGATTAAGCAACTCTGTTAAAAAATTATTGATAGCTTGCTTGCAGGCTTTTTATACTGTAGCCTGAAACTTCGTAATGTGTTCTATGCACATGAACCAGATTGACAACGTAATACACAAACTACTGACGAATACTACGAGGAACAAGATAACGACAAAACGACCAGCCACCCAAAATTTTCGCTGTACATGTTTATAAAATGTTCATGTACCCCAAACGAGGTGCTTATGATACAAGCCAAAAAAACCTACAAGTAGGGCCTTGGAGTCTTCTGAAAGTAGACGTGTTGCATTTTTTCTGTAGAGGGCTTTACACCCATAAGTGAGGAACAAAACTCCTGTATAATGAAGAATGTTGGCAGCTATCAGTTATAGAAAAACCTAATGCAGCTTATCTTCCCCGACACATCTGTACATTTAGAGAGGTGACGTAGCTTCTGTGATTGTGGCAGTAACTCCAACAGGACCAGTGCAAAAATTGGCACTACTTGGCTAGACAAATGTCCAAACATGCCTGCCCGACTCCCTCTAGCCATCCTGGCTGAATCTGGCACATGATTTCTTAACTGCTGGCTGGACAAAAACAAAACCACTGAAGCACTCACAATACACAGCGTGAAGTCCCTCTGGAGTGGTCAACTTCGTCTTCTGCGATGAAAGAGCAGCTCAGTGTACTGATAAGGCACTCCTTGCAATGGTTTTCAATGCCACACAGTGATCTTGCTATTCCTGTCAAAGAGAGCTTCGGGAGCTTGGAGGGTGCTTGCTCTTTTCTGGGGGCTGCTGCCGCTCCTCGTTTTCTGCTCAAGGTCAACCTGCATAAAGTTGTAGACGAGGCTTTAGGAGTTGTATATAATGACATACAAATTTTCGCTGAACACACATTTCCTCGTGGCACACTGAGGAATTTCTTATAAAACTTAAGGCCTCGCATATGCAAACATTTACAATCGATCCGAAGATGCACTCGACTCTAAAGAAGCAAGTTTGGTATGTAGTGTATATAAAGAAAAGTCATTCAGCACAACCACAACTACAGTTGCACATGAAAACGACATTTTACACGATCCTGTTTATTTACATGGTCCATTTTATTTTATTTACACGGTCCATTTTACACGGTCCTGTTTTACACGATCTGGTCTGCATGAACTCTTCAACCGGGCACCATATAGGTTGAAAGACACACACAGACTGAGACAAACCTAGTTTCCCGTGGAGCATCCTCTTGCACTATAACAACACATCTCAATCTAGTTAGTTGGTCAGAACGAGGTGAAAACAGCTCGCACTTGAAAAGCACGGGCAGAAGGAATGACGCCTGCACCCTGTGCTTTCTGAACATTCTCGTTGAGAGGGCAGTTTTTACCTTATCCTTATGCAATTTCGCATTTATAACATTGTTCGCTGCATAATCTTTGTGGCGTTGAAGTGTGTGATACCGTCATGTGTATCCCATGTAATTTATAAAAATAGAATACAAGATAGCTTGATTCAAAAATAAAAAAGTGCATCCAGCGCCATGTCTTGTAGCCATTCTTTAGGCAAGTGGCAGAATGATTTATTCTTCAAAACATATCTTACTTGTAACCACTACAAGAGCTAACTCGTACACTGGCATATTCTGTTTGCCTCTTCAGATTATAAGGTACCTTTTTTACACCGGAAAATCTTCAAGAAGAATAGAAGTGTTGTAATTGTGAAGAAAGAAAAGTAGAAGGAAAAAAAGATATTGATTGATTTGTGGGGTTTAACGTCCCAAAACTACCATATGATTATGAGAGACGCCGTAGTGGAGGGCTCCGGAAATTTTAACCACCTGGGGTTCTTTAACGTGCACCCAAATCTGAGTACACGGGCCTACAACATTTCTGCCTCCATCGGAAATGCAGCCGCCACAGCCGGGATTCCAACCCGCGACCTGCGAGTCAGCAGCCGAGTACCTTAGCCACTAGACCACCGTGGCGGGGCAGGAAAAAAAAAAGATAACCTGCCCTGTACAGGGACCGAGCCTGCGAACTTCGAATAACATGTCCGATGCTCTATCAACTGAGCTACCATGGCGGCTATCCCTCTTCCATTTTGTACGGTATATATGTGCATTTATACATGGAAGAGTCAGTGAGCGCTGCCTGTTACCATTATGGCGAGTGTGGGACACCTTTTTTTTTGCCTACTGGCAATTACATTACGATTGCAATTACGTTACGATTACTTCCAATATCCCTATACTTCTTTGGCAGCATTATGCATCGGTCCGTTCTCAGAAAATCTCCTAGTCACAGGAGGAGGCAATAGTTCGCCCTCCCACCTAAATGCATGTACTTGAACACATGCACAACTGATAAAAAAAAACCGCTAAGATTACTGAGATTCACTGTTTCAGATTCATGAGTAAAGAACTATAAATTTAAGGGTTTGTTGTCTTTGTTGAACACATTATAATGAGAACTAGCAGAAAATGATGCCAAACAAACTATAGGAGATGTTATCAAAAGTAACTTTAACAAATTGTGAAAAGAAAAGTGAACAAAAATATAACTTGGCAACGTTTTTTGACAATTGAATTGACATTACTTTTTATAACATCCCTTTAATTTACTGGGTAATGTTGTCGGGTAATTCTCATTATTAGAGTGGTGAGTAGGCTGACAAAGAAAGTATATGGCATTGATACTTCTTTTGAACACCTAAAAGTTTGAGGAACTTACAAGAGTGGAAGCTACTTTGAGTAGACCAGAATATTTAGTTGAAGCAAAAAAAATATACACACGTTTTTACCGGGCTTTTTAACCTATTTTGAGACATAAAAGTGTATGCTGCCAGTAATGTTAAGTACCATTACTTTTGTCACACTATGCACTGTAGCAGGTGTAGTTAGAGTGGTGATAGTGAAGGATTAATCAAGCACGCCACCAACTGCGTTCACATCAATGGTCGCGTATTTTAAAAATAAACCTGCTGTATAGTAAAAAAAATTTTTAGAGCATTTATGATTTTTTCCAAATCAAGGTAAACCGACTGGGTAAGCAAACCATTTGCATAAAATCAAAAGGCGTAAAGTGATTCATGTACTATAACTATGTGAACAATTTCAGCAATGCAGGGCAAAGTGACAACAGTTCTATTAAAAACCCCTCTCATTATAACATGCATGAAAAGCACCACACCAGAATATTTTATAGTGCATGTATTATCGAGACTACTAGACTGTCTATTGACCTTTTAGAAGAAGGGTATCTCCTTCACATTCAAGGGGCAACCACTTAGCCTTTTCCTGAGCTTTTCTGTGAATATTTCCAGAATTTCAGATATCATTAGGATTGATTTAGAGTAAACAGATTTTGCTTACGCATTGAAACCTAGTTCTGTATGTAACTGCAATTATGGGTGCCAAACCATCTCCAATTAAGTTTTAACTTTTAACTTATTTTTTAACTGCAGCAGCACAACTAGCTATGGGTGCCCAAAAAGGAGCTAGAAACAATACCTTTACCTCTTTGAGACTTTTGGAAGTGTTCAGCTTCTCAGTGCTCACCTTACAACATTTTTTTTAAATACGTGTTTGTATGCCCACTGCTCTTGCTCCTTGTACAGTGAGGAGGAGCACATGGCAAGAAGAGACAAGAAAGAAGCATAGCGAAAAAAAGCGAAATAAGCGAGGACCTCTTTGGTATCGTACAATGTGTGTAACATTACTATTGCGACAACATATAGACAAATTATCACGGCTACGTATCCATTGTAGAGTCATACACAGCTGCAACACCATGACTAAATTTCAACCTTCTGTTGGTTTAGGAACCCTTTATAGTGGCAAGCTAATGATATCTGCATTTGTTTGGCACATACTAAGATGCAGTGAAATGTGATATGGTAATCTCATTTAGAATGCACGTCATGTGGCTTCATTGTATATGTGGCCACAAGTAACTCCGGTTGCAAAGCAATATGGCAGAGCCTAAACAGACGTCACCGACCACTCCAATCTGAACTTACCTTTGCTACTTGCCCATTATCATCCCAGCTAAAAAGGAATAATTGAATCTGCTACAGATATGTGCTAGCTTATGCTAAGGACCAAGTATGAAGGGTGTTTTGTCATTATTGAGATCAGTTATTTGTTCAAGAACACTTGCAGTCAAACACAAATACATTGCTGTCGAAGCATCAAAACTCAAATATAAAGCAAAAAGAAGTGTCTCTTTAAAAATTACAGGCCACAAGGTGCAAGATAAATATTTGATATACTTGGGATGTAAGGCACGCACAAGAGGTGCTGCCATATTATACTTTTCCTTGTGTGGAAACCTGCTTGCTTTACTCACCCAACGCATCTGTAAAGATGCCGTGAAAACACCAAGGAGCTGATGCAGCAAGGTTGAACACATGTCCAGGGATTCCACCATTCCTAAGCAGCCCTGCAGCCTCCACAGTCCTGCAACCATTTGTCAGATAAATATAGTTCTACCCAAAGTTCTTGGTTTACAGACACACATGCAAGATGCATAACCACTCTATAAGAAGTTTGCATGATAATGCGCTAGGTAGCAAAACGGATGCCAATATCAAGTATCCCGGCCTGCCGCTTCTTTCTTTCCGTTCCTAATTAATCAATCCATGGATATTAAATGTTCCCCCAATGTGAAGTGTACTGGCAGTCCGGTGAAGAATTGCAATGTATTTTGAACACAGTCCAATTCATGGCAAGTAAGCATGCAATAGCGTTTTGTCAGCTCTTCGAGAAAAGAGCATGAAGTTTAGCTAAAACCCATGTTTTTATAAACACCATTCAATTTGATATAAAAGTTGTGAGCATTATGTAAAGGAACACGGATTCAAGTTTAATCAATGTTTTTTTTATAATTTACTGATATGAATGCAACTAACTGAATATGAAACGATAAATTTTGCTCGAGAATTTAGAGTTATGAACACTATCGCACTTGCCTGCTGCATCTTGTCCAAAACAGCAGCAAGATAGGCTAGTTTGTGTAGGTGAGTAGTAATGAGCAGTGCAAAGTAACAACAAGAAACACCAGTAACAACAGGTATGGGGCAAGCACAGACGACCAACTGTATAATTTATTACACATAAGTTCGCCTGAATATCAGTCAGACAGCTTGTGCAAATGAAGGTCCAGTTGGGCATGAACAAGTTACGAAATCAACAATGCCTGCTTTCACTAACAGGACCCTCATTCACATAAAGTATGCAGCGATAGGCCCCTACCGAGGTACGTCACAGCACGATGTCACTGGCACATGTAAAAGGTGTGGCTGGAAAAACACTCCCGCTGGTGGCTCAGCCCGGTACAGTCGTGCGGTGTTTGGGGCAAGTTTTAATTTTCCAAAGCTTACACTTCACGTTACAATGTCGACATTAGCTGTAGTATGTGTCAGCAAACATCCAGCTGTGTGATAAACTGTGTGGTAAAATATTTGCCACGCTGTCTGTTTATCTTGAAGAAGTGAACACACGTGGTGGCCTGTGCGAGCAACAGCGGCATAGTCTTCAAAAATGTGCACTGTTGATTGCGGCATGTAGTGTGCATTGAAAGGTATTGAGAATATCGGTTCAACTGAGAATACTGAGTGTGGTGTGTGCAGTGTCAATAACAATGTGTCTTGTTTGCGAAGACTAGCACTCATGGCAGGGACCGGTCGATGAAAAAACTTGATTCGACATTTTAGTCAAGGTAAATATGCACTTGACGTGACCATCTGCGAGTGGGTACATCTCAGTGTTTGCGCTGTCAGCAGAAAAAAATTGCAAGGTCACCGGGCTGGAAGATACCATTTGCTGAAGCTGCATGTATGAATCGCCCCGACGAGTACGCAAGCCCAATAAAGGTATAACTCGTTTTATCGAAGGCCTCATATTTCTTCATGTAATAAGCAGAGATTCTTGTTTCACATATACTCAGTACCTTTACCGCTCGATATTCATGAAGTGACAATGCAAACAACAAGTTTGTGTGTTAGGTCCTAAGGGAGCAATGTAAATATGCAAATAAGTTGTAGGTGTCAGATGCAGCGATGTACGTGCACAAAAGATTACGTATATATTAGGCTACAGGTTTAGAATTGCATACGTCTCAGTGGTCTATCAGGAACGTCACAAACAACTTCCTTGCCAACCAGCCCTTGCACAGAGGGAGGGAATGGCTGGCACGGTGCTCGAAGTGACGTCACACTATTTGCAAACATAGAGAGGTTTCTTACTTAGGCAACATTTTGCGCAATATATTTTTTAGATGCAAGACTGTACTCATCCACATTGATCATACTGATGTCTTTTGTTGTTACATTGTGCTGTGAGTTACTAGGCCTTTAGTCACCATGATCTTTAAAAGCTAATTTCAGTGTTCTCTCTCATATTGCTGACAACTGTGTTGTTGCATAAATTGGGCAAAAAAGCAACACAGAAAGGCTGTCACAATAAATACACCAACATGGGTATTCTCCTGCAAACAAAAGTTGGCACTGGTCCTGTCATTACCCGTCTTCCTTCTCTCTTTGCCTTGTTTGTGCTGAAACAGCCAAACACCTTATGAGTTAGATGAGAAATATTAACGCATCAAAACTATAAGTGCTTGCATCAGCAACTACACAACAGCGTGATAACCGCACCCCTGCCACACAGCAGCGAAACATATTTTGAACATGCTGGCAGTGTATTATTTTATAAAAAGCAACTCTGGTAGATTACAAAATGTCACATTGTGCATGCAAGTTTTCTTCAAAGTCAGGCGTACAATGTGGGTGCTGGCCGGTACATTATTAGTTACTAGCAAAGGCGTCTTGCAGGTGCACATGCAGATTGCACGAACACCTCTCTCTCTCTCTCTCTACACTAGGCACACACATTATATCTTTCAACAAGCACACGCCACTGTTTAGGGGCATAATAACGCTCTACCGTGAACGTATGCTAATCAACCCACTTAGGCGGTTGGCTAGGTGAATCGAGCCAAGTTACAAATTGTATCGCCCGCGAACGTAAACAAAATACTGCTTTGCATCAAATGGCACTGCAGGCATCGTTTAATCAACAACGCAGCAAGCGCCGTGTGCGTCTTCCTCACTACATTGCACATATGAAAAAATCGATCACCATACACATGCATGTTGCCGCAGTTGTCTCGAATTAGCTCCAGTAAGGCCGCGCCGATGCGCCATGGCTCTGCTGGCGTTAGCGTTGTCAAAGCGAATCGGCAACCGCACTCGCAAAGGCGCGTAAGGTTGCCGTTTCACGACGCCTCGTTCGAGTGCAGCAACACACACTTGCACTGAGTGGCATACTTGGTCAGCATAAAAAAGTGTCCCCCTTACCTTTAGTTTCTTTCACACTGTCCTGAGGGAAGCGACCACAGGCGTCAGCCGTCACCTCGGAGTCCTTCGAGCGCCCGCCCAACCCGCCGATTCCTTGGACGACTCGCACTTGATCTGCACTCGAACAACCGCGGGAATAGGGCGCAATCTTAGCACATCACACGAACGAGGAACGGCGCTTCCTTGCGTAAATTTAACATATCGTGCTCTCGTGTGTAGCAGCGCGAACACATGAGACACGCACCGAAACGGCATGCTCACAGAAACAAAGAAGACAAACAACCTGTGGCTTTAGCTGTGAATGGATATGACTTGGATATCTGTGTGAGAAAAATAAAAAAAAAAACATCTGTCGCTGCTATAAACTGAAAAAAATGTATGTTATCTGGCAAAATAACTTTAAAAGTGATAAACGGTTATTCAAAAAACAAGTTACAACTTATGAATATTTTCGCAGGTCTTTGTTTTGTTTTTGTTCTAGCAGACGACAGCCTCCTACTGCTTCTACGACAGACGTAGTGTGGTTTCACGTTCTGTGCGTGTCGCCGACGCAAAGCTGTACAGTAGTGATATCAGAGTTATCAATTGTCAATGAATCATAGGATGGCTACAAAGCAGTAACATTTTGACATAGTGCAGTACGCAATCTTTCAAGGTATGACATTTCTTTGCTCTGAAGCAAATCGAAGCAAGTCGGCCGTCGCAATCAGCTGATGTCGCCGCTACGCGAGGCATGGTCGTGCGCAATAGCGTCGTGCCCCGCGCTCGATTTGTCATCAAGCGATAGAGCTACTAAGTGGAATACAGCTAGATGCAGGGATTAATGACGTATCACTCTAATTCCCTGTGGTGGCCGCCTCAATCGCAAGAGAGCCCCGGGAAACAACCTTCAACTGCTCAAGCTTGTGCGTGGGTGTAAAAATACTTGTTTTCATCCGCGGCGGGGCAGCAATCTATAGTTGAAAGACATGCGAAAAGCATGTGACGTATATACAATCCCAAAATATATGCACACAACAATAGATACGATCGCATATCGTACACAAATATGCCAACACATAGCGTGTAAAAAGCAAATTTATATACATACCTTAAACTCACGTAGTAGCTTCAGTGCGAATAGCTCAGCAAGTTAACGCACTCAGTTCACGTACGCGAGCACAACTGAGTGGCGCAGGTTCGAGTCTCGCCAAGTTTAGTTTTTTTTTGTTTTTTTTTCAACGTTTTTATTGTACTGCTATCTTTTCTAATGCCTTAGGTTCTAAAAAAATAAAAGCAATATTGCGTTCAAGTACGTATGTGGGACTGTTTTTTGCGCAACAGTTATTAGTATTTTTATTTTCATTATTATTTTTTTATTTATTTCTTAATATACCAAAATTAAGGACTAAGGGGAACAATGGGTCTGCTTGATTGTGAAGGGACTCGAGAAGTGAGAAAACTCAAACCAAAAAATTTATTTGAGAAAAAACTGAGGATTTCACAGCCGGACCAGTTTCTTCAAGGGTTGGCCCTAGGTATGCGCGAGACTTGCTATATGACTCATCTCAAGCTGTGGCAGTTGAGGGAAGGCAATATCACCGAGAAGCAGTTCCAAAATATATTTTCGTTGATGTTTTTTGATTCCTCCAAAATAAGGGCTGCACAATTGTGATCGAGCCAAACCAAGAATTTTGGGCACGAAGTCATGAGACAGAAAATGAATAATGTTGATTTTTTGAAAAATTGCCCTTAATAAAAGGAAGAGTTATGGAGTGCTACGTAGCTTAACTCGCAGTAGGAATTTTATATATACATATAGATAGTTTAAAATGGACAATGTTGCACACACAGACATTGGTTAAATTTCTTTGCAGCACAGTTGAAGCATCTATGTAGAACTGAACCATCAAGAGAAGCTCATGCGCCCTCACTTTATTGCGCTTAACATAGCTTGTATGCGTCCATGCAGCCATGATATGATATATTTTAAAGCAATTGTTTAACCTATAATCTTCTTATTCATTAAAGCTGGCCCATAAGTTGTGTCTTATGTAGCACTACAATTGAAGCGTAATCTGCATGGTGGTCTGAAACAATGCTTTTGAAAATCTCAAAACGACCCAGCTCTATACACGACCATCCGTGCATCAGTGATAAGCACCATTATGTGTTTGTACATATCAGTTGTACTCTCATACCTAATTATTTTTCTTACCACTCCCTCTGCCCCTACCTCGTTTCTGTCGTGAAGCTGTGGCAAGTTGTGTATAGCTGTATTTATATTGTAGGAGCACATACTATCAATAAAAGAAATTATTTTTAGGCTACATGCAATTAGTTTTCATATATTTTCATTTCTTTTGTCGGTGCTCAGGAGAGCTAAGCTTATGGTCGATATTTTAAAATGACATTTCTCTTTGCCAGTGTTAATGAGAACAGTTTCATTAATATTGACAAGTTCATTCACATTGAATTTAGTTCTCATTATTATTGTTTCTACCAAAAAACGAGCCCTTGAAGTTATGCTTTTTTTGCTTGATTTGTTTTCGTGTGACAGCATGCAAGTAAAATGACAGTTATTGTCATTCCTTGTGAATGTCACATTTTCCGTGTGACAGACTTTCGCACCTGGTCATCTGCAGAAGTTGTATTCATTCTGGAAAAGGGCGAACAGCGGTGACTGACAACACAGACTAGCCTGCGTTATTCTTTTGTACTATATATGTCACTGTGCATTCATTTATAACTTTATAGAGCTCAGATTTCCTGCTTAAAATGTGACAACAACTGTAGAGTTTCCACATTTTTGCAACAATCCACATACCTTTCATACACTACTGCACATTTTCGTAAGCACCTTACAAAATCTGTATATTTTCGTAAGACCTTACATTCTGCATTTTCCTTATGAAAGCTTCTGTACACTCCATACACTTTCCTTATCCTTCCATATCGTCCATCATGAACTCTCCGTATGCTCCATAAATTTCCTTATCTTTCCTTATCCTTCCATATACTCCATAAAAAGCTTTCCATATATGCCATACATTTTCCTTATCTTTCCGTATACTCCATAAAAAGCATTCCATATACGCCATACAATTTCCTTATCCTTTCTTATACTCCATAAGAAGCTTTCCGTAAATGCCATACAACTTCCGTATATTTCCATAAAACTCCATATTTTTTCCGTATGTAGCATAAGGAAATGTTACGGAGTCCATATATTTTCCGTAAGATTTCATACGGAACGTTTCAGTAGGAAACAGAGCTGGCGTTGGCAACTGCGCCGTTGGTTTTGAGCGATAAATCATTATCTTATGCGAGACTGAAAAAAATTGAGAACGATGAGAATAAAATAAATCATAAAAAACTATGGAGCAGAGTTGGGGCGCAACCAGGGCTGTTGGGGTTTGAGAGGGGATCGAACACAAGTCGATTGCGTAGCAAGCAGATGTTCTACGACACGGCCACGGCTCTGCTTGTACGTCTTCTGCTGTACTTCCTTCGCTTGGAAAGCACCTCCTCTGCTTCAAAATGCAGTGAAGTTGCTTTCATGTTTCCCAAACTCACGCGTGCTGTATATATGGTTCACAATGCAACAAGAAATACTACAATAATAATGTGAGGTCAAGCGTCCATTGCCAGCGGACATAAGATTACCTGATTATAATAATGGCTCCGTGGGTGACATACGGTACCCCACTACAAAATACACGCTATGGAGCCTATTCCCATAATATTATCATATGTCAAGTTTACTGTCCCGAAACCACCATACGATTATGAGAGACGCCGTATCGGAGGGCTTCAGAAATTTCGATCACTTGGGGTGCTTTAACGTGCACCCAAATCTGACCGCATGAGCCTATAACATTATCGCCTCCATCGAAAATGGAGCCGCCACTGTCAGGATTAGATGCAGATACCTGCGGGTCAACAGCCGAGTACCTATAGCCACTAGACCACCGCGGCGGGGTGACCTATAACCTTAAGGCCACGTAGGGTGCATAGGAAATTCGAACTGGTTTAAGCACTATGTGTTTGAAGTACTCACTGTAGTTACAACTAAGATGTCGAGATCGCGATCAACTTTTATAGGGTCCGCTAATTTTTCAATCTAGTAATCTTACGCCACTCTCGTGAGCGCCTTCCTACTACTTGCGTTTGAAAACCGATGAACGGGCCTGGTGTTACACGTGAATTTTCACGTTAAAAAGTGCAAAGAAGGTGACAATGGGTGGGGAATTTCTATTTATTCATACGGTCATTACTTGAAGCACCAATGCGATCTCCGGGTCGTACTGATGTTGTAATTTTAAAATGCACTACAGCGTTGTCAAGTAAAATGAAAACAAGAAACCGTAATCAACTTGCTGGAATAATTCGACTAAGGAAAGCTTGCGTTGGCCGGGAATCGAACCCGGGTCAGCTGCTTGAAAGGCAGTTATGCTAACCACTATACCACCGACGCCACTTTTTTTCCACGGTATTTATTAAAGTACTTGGGCAATAAAGACAAAATCAAGCGAACAAAAGTACAATCAAGTCACGAAAGGAAGCGTTCAAGCGTTACTCATAAACACTAAATGGCTAACACAGCGCGACTTCCTCACATGGAGAGTTTTTCACATCGCGTTATACAAACAAAAAAACGGGTGAGGTCAAACAGTTTTCTAAGACGGAGTACCAGTCCGGTCTAAAGTCTAGCTCGTCGTAAATGTTTTTTAGGTGGATAGCCATTTGAATGAAGTGTGTGCTTGAAAAGGTGGTGGGCTCTGCATTGCGGTCTTGCATTCGTGTCTTCCACAAGCTGTGCAAACCCATGAGGAAAAACATATCGTATGGTACTTCATCAAGCGTTGCTGGTAGAAAATAACGTATTGTGTGAGAATTAA
Organism: Rhipicephalus microplus; assembly: GCF_043290135.1. Classification (NCBI taxonomy): domain Eukaryota; kingdom Metazoa; phylum Arthropoda; class Arachnida; order Ixodida; family Ixodidae; genus Rhipicephalus; species Rhipicephalus microplus. The sequence goes on along the minus strand of NC_134707.1, from coordinate 106,325,895 downwards.
TGACGAAACGCTTTCTCAGTGCTCGCTGAAGGACATCCCAAAATAGTATGGCATCTTTGCAGCTAACAAAGCAATGTTCAATCGTTTCCGGCACATCACATAGACGGCAGTCAACAGACGGAATGAAAATACCTTTTCTTTCTAACCATGTGTTTACCGCCAATGTTTCAGAGTGGAGTTTATAGAAGAATGTTTTTAAATTCGTTGGAATGTACATTTTGCGCACTCGCTTCAACACATCGTGACCTGGAAGATTGGAGTACAGTGAACGGTACAAAGGAGGTGGGAAGAGTGTACTCAGTAGGTCTTTATACAGCACCTTGCGCGATACTGTGTACAGGTTTTCTACAGAAAAGCGAGCTTTAAGGAACTGAACTGCGAGGTAAACTTTCTGCATGAATCCCCACAAGCATGGGCGTTCGGAGAAGTTGGATGAAACAATTAAATCTGGTAAGGAATCAACAAGTGTAACCTGCAAGAAGGAATGGATTACAGGATGGGAATTGTCTTGAAAGAAGACGAATCGGGACACTATTTGCCATAGATAAAGGTGTTTTAGTCCTAATCCACCCTCACTAACTGGCTTGAATATATTATCACGACGCATGGGCTCAAAAGTCGAAGACCATATGAAAGTAGCGAAAATCCGATGAAAGCGTTGTATATAGAATTTTGCGCAATGAATAAGTTGCAATACATAGTAAAGCTTTGTCGCTAAGAAAGTATTGCAAGCTTCAGCTCTCCCAAATATCGAAAGTCGATAGGAAAGAAATGTCTGGGCCTGTCATTCAAGCATAGGGACGCGTTCCTTCCAGTAATGCGCACTGAATCTATATGCATGTAATGGTACACCGAGGTATGTTGGAGGAGTTCTTGTCCAATTAATCCCTGCAAAGTGGTTCGGTGTGCTACCCCACATGCCAAACCACAGTCCTAAAGTTTTAGAGGCATTTAAATGAGCTCCTGATACTACGCCAAACTTTTCAATAGTATATACCACGTTTTCGACACTTGGTTTATCTGTGCAAAAGAATGCGACATCGTCTGCATAAACCAATACTTTAACCTCACTGCCTAATATTCTAAAGCCACGAATGAAACTAGACTGTATTATGCTTAAGCACAGTGGTTCTAGATAAAGTGCAAATAAAAGAGGTGACATCGGGCATCCCTGTTTTACAGAAGAGCGAATAAAAACTGGCTTGGAGAGTTGACCATTAACTATCAGACGAGTTGAGCATTCATTATAGCATAATTTAACGTCTTTAAGAACAACTTAGCCAACATTAGCTCGTTCGAGAAGAAAAAAAAGGAAGGAATGACGAACACGATCAAAAGCTTTTGCAAGGTCTACCTGTAGCATTGCAAGATGTTTTTGAGAACCATGACAGTATTGAAGCACTGTTCGAGCGACATGTATATTGGTTTGTATGGATCGACCTCTGATCCCACATGTCTGATGAGACCCAATGAGGATCGACATAGCAAATTGCAAGCTATTTGCTAATACTTTTGCGAAAATTTTGTAGTCCACGTTTGACAGCGATATTGGTCTGTAGCCCTCGACGAAGCGAAGTTTTTCCCTGTCAGTTGTTTTCGGTATTAACACAGTGTGACTTTTGCAAAAAGATTGTGGGAGTGTATCTATGTCATAACTCATCTGAAAAATATTCAGCAATATAGGAGCAAGTGTTTTCTTGAAAGCTTTGTAAAATTCGCCTGAGATGCCATCAGGCCCTGGTGTTTTCAATAAAGGCAAGTTTTCGATTGCTTACTCTATTTCCTGTATAGTAATGGGCCCATTAATGACTGCACGATCACTGTCCTTCAAGGGGTTCACAAGAGAAACAAAACTAGCCTTGAGGTGAGCGTCAAGATCATCAGGGGGACAGCTAAATAAGCTGTTATAGTACGTTTCGAACGCCAGAGTAATGTCTCCGTTATCTTTTATGAGCACATCGTTAAAGTACAAGTCTGGAATAACTTTAGAAATCGCATGGCGTTGCTCATCAAGTAAAGCTTGGCGCGTCGGTTGCTCAGAATTTAAAGTGCGCTGGTTCCAAAATCTAATACGTGGCCCTTGGGAGCGAACAGCATCATATCTCTGTAGTTCGCACTTAATATTCTCAATGTCTTTGATGTACTTTCCCGGCATTTCGCATTCCATCTCACAAAGATTGGAAAGACTTTTAACAAGTATCTTTTCATCATTATTTCTATAAAAAGACTTAACAGCCCCACTTTCTAAAGCTATAGCACGAAATTCTTGTTTAAAAGCTCCTAAGCAGCGAAGATATGAAAACCAATCGAAAAAAATTGCCTCAATGCCATCTGGACGCGATTCATGAATTCCTGATTACAGAGGAGCTTCGCATTCATTTTCAAAAGGGCCCACTGGGGACGGAATTGTTTGTGACGATTTTCACCAATTTTCGCTATGACAATAGAGTGGTCTGAGAATGATACAGCTTCGGTGCTGCAGGAAAGTTTACGAGATAGGAGTGATGAGGACACGTTAATCCGGTCAAGGCGAGCATGAGAACTGCCTTGTACATGCTGTTGCCCGATTCGAGACCCCGATGTCAATTAGTCCTGCATTATCTACAATGCCAAATAAAAGCTCACCACTCCTGTCTATCTTTCCAGACGAATTATAACGATCAATAACTTCACATACGCAGTGGAAATCTCCCATAAGTACCGTGCATCTGTCGACGTCAATTAAATTACGCACTTTTTCAAATAACTCAAGTCGTTTCGGAACATTATTCAACGCATGTAGATTGCACTCCATGGCAATCATTGCAACAAAATATCACAGCATATATACCTGCCCTCTTCATCAACACTAGTGCAGAATGCTGAACAGGGTAGGCTTTTTCTCAGAAACAATCAACAGCCCGCAGATAAACCTTTAGCATGTGAGACACACACATTAAACTGAGACAGAAAAGGCCGCAGGGCCTTCTCGGTCTCTTCCTCGCTCTACCACCGACGCCACATATGCCACTAGTGCTTTTGTAGCTATATTTGTATGCAACTACGCAGAAAAAACGAGCAGGCCAGTCTAGAGGGAGCGAGCCATTGACCGAGCAGGAACCGGCTGGGCTAACGCAGGCGTCCGAACGGCGGGCTTTTCAGAAGCGCCTTTCTCAATTCACTTTGTGGTAGTGCAGGACGGTTTCAATAGCATTGCATTTGGAGAGCAATTCTTTTATTAGTTCATTGACTGCAATACTAGGACGTCTTCTATTTTGTTTTGCTCTTTCTCTGAATGTCACTGTTTACACTCATCAGCTTTCCAAACCTTCACTTTTACCATAGGCACTTTTATTTTTTCGTTTCAATTTACAACGTTTGCTGTTATTTTGAAAGTACTTTACTAACACCTAAAGCTTTATATATGTACATTAAGAACTGAATGAAAGGATGAACTAATAAATGAGTGAATACACGCAAATACTGCTAATATTGTAGCCCTAATATTATTAAGTTAGCTAGACGCTAACTTACTTGAATCATTTTTGTGACGGAAAATAATGGAGAGTATTAGTGGTTTGATTACTCACTGAAACAATAGTTACTGTATGTTAATGCCAAACAACCGAGTTTGAATTTCTTTTTCAGCATGTTATGTCCCCGAGCAGCATCTGATCTTTTATTGTTGTTACTGCTTTACTTTAGGAAAACAGAACCAATAGCCTACCCAGCGCTTTTCCCTCGGTTAGATGGATTCCCGGTGTCACATATTTCTTTATTGTGCATGTCGCACTTTTTATCAGGTCGTTCTTAGTCCAGTACAAAAATATTGTCATAGCAAGAACGAGTGTTCATGGAGCGTCTCGCTTCCGTCACGTTGCCAAAAGAATTAATGGTATTTCTTTACTAGCAGTTTCTCAATCATGGTCAAGATAAAATCACACATTGCTTGCTCGGCCCCATGACTCACAGCTCGCTCATAAGCCCGTAGGTCATCGGGTTCTGATGAATTGCAAAATATCCTTCAGTAAATGCACCGAGCATGCGGACAGGCTTCGTAAATTTGTTGTTTACCGAACCCCCCCCCCCCCCCCCCCCGAACAATCTTCACTGAATCACAATGCACAGCGTAGCCTCTTCTTGCGCTACATATTAACGTAAGCTTGGCCAGTTGTGCGATGGAGCACTTGTTACATACGTTGTTTTTGTCTTTTGTTGTAGAGGTTTTTGTCTTTTGTCCTAGCAGTATTTAGGCTTCCTTGTGACGCGGCGTTACTTATTGTTAACTCTCTCCCCTGCCCAGTGCTGATAAGACCGTACGTCATCGGATTCGAAAGAATTCCGAAATATCCTTCAGTAAATGCACCGAGCATGTAGACCGGCTTCGCAAAATTGTTGTATACCTGGCTCCCACAAACAGTCTTCACTCAATTACAATGCACAGTGTAGCCTCTTCTTGTGCTACATATCAGCGTGAGCTTCGCCATTCGGGCGATGGAGAAGTTGTGAGATCAATCGTTTTTGCCTTTTGTTAAACAAGTTTTTGTCTTTTGTCCGAACAGCATTTATGCCTCCTTGAGACACGGAATCACTTATTGTTGAGCCCCCCCCCCCTTATGTAATGCCCCATGAGGTGCCCTAAACGGAAATAGATGATGACGATGATGATTATGATGATGAAATAACAGGTGTGGCAGCTAGCACTGTACGGAGAACGTTGCCGAGCAACCTATTGCCTTAAGTTACACGCTGTGCACATTGCTATTACTCATCGAGCACTTGCCACGTCAGGCGTCCATGCCTTTGCGATGGTGTTTTGTGTGAAATGAACGTGAGTTGAGAAAATATAACCTACAAGAACATACTTGTTAGTTGTGTGAATTTTGAGCAGGCCCTCACGGCTTTGTGGCTCGGTGGCGGCTGAAAATGAGGAATCACGACTGAGCCCTTTGTAATTGGTTGCAAGCATTCTCCAAACCACTCGTTACGCAATTCATACCATGTCACGCCTGCTTGCAAAGTTGGTACTCTTTGACGCCTGGTTGTTAATTTACTCTTCTACCAGGCTATATTACGTATGTTAACGTTGCTCCTCTTCTACATGTTGCTCGTATATATAGACTTCCGCTGACAAAGCTTCGGACAAAAGTAAATGTATTTCATGCGCATAGCTCTCTAAGTAAAGAATATTTGTGAAGATCTTGACGTCAACCCACACTGGCACCTCACCTTGTTGAGTCGCTCACCATTACCATTCACCCGATGGGACGAGTTCTCAATAATTTATGTCGTTTTCCTGCACTTGCATATCACATTTGTATGTAAGCCATTGTATGTCTTTGCTATTCTTGAGCGGCCTATGTAGCCGAGTGAATGCATCACGATGTTTTAGCGTTTGCGATACTTTTAAATAAGCAGTAATATAAATACAGTGTAAGAAAAAAAAGACAGGCATGACTGCATTGTAGGATACAGGGCGGCCCTGGAGAACACTCATGTTTGAAAGCCGTCTCAGTCAAGATATAATTTTCGTATTCCATGCAACAGCGGTTGCCGACAGTGCAGGCTAGGGAAGTGGTGCACAATTGCAGCGCTCTTGTTATGAGATTGTAACACATCTCACTGTAAAAAGTGCCGCCATATCCACGAAGTGAATGATGATGAGTGGGCGAAGCTTTGGAGGTAAACCTGGTTAACCATGAATCCTCCGTACATTTTGCCCACTTGATTTCATTGCAACGCTCCACCTAGCGTATGTCGGCGCACTATATCGAACGATGACACGCGCCATATGTGGCATCATTCCTATTTTATAACACCTCGCATCTTTCATAATCAACTACACGTACCGCCGTCCAGTTTATAACATCTTGCATCTTTTGGACGGACGGACGGATGCACGGATGGACGGATGGATGGATGAATGGATGGATGGATATGGCTGTGCCCTTTAGATTGGGCGGTGGCTAGCGTAATACTTAATGCCGTCAGCTACAAGTACCGCCATCTAGTGAACACTGCAAGAACGGAACGAGAGGTGGCTACATACAGGGGACGCACAGCCCACGCCCTAAGGAGCTTCGCCCCTAAAAATTCCACTTTCTTAAATGTGCCGTGCGTCACAGATGTGTGTGCATTCCACGCCCAGCGTGGAATGCACACATGTAATCATGCAAAAAAATAAAAACTATTTTGGAATAAAGTGACTCACAACAATCATTTTTGAGATCAGAAGTGGTGTTCCATCACGCCGGAGTGATAACCTTGTCTGGGCATTTTGATTAGTTTGAAGCGAAAAGTCACACATAATACTCACATGGTCTGAGCTAGGCAACAATTTTGTGTCCTATATAAAACGAAAGCACCACTTACGCTTCCTCAGATAAAGCATTTCTGCTCTTAGTTATAAAACCCTGAAAGTGATTTCTAAATGACGTTAGGCCGCTACACAACTGCCTTCATGAGGCGAATGTCCAGCTACGGATTCACGAGACGCGCACTGTCAACGGACATGGCCTTTGACGTCAGCGTGAGTGAGAAAAGCAGAAGAGAATGTTACTTTGCACCCTCTGCCCATTTTTTCAACTTGAAGAATTTGCGCATCAGTTTTAAAGCACCAATTTTTGTATATAGGATCTGTTGCGTTCATCTCGGAATTTACTGCTACTTCACGCATTCTAGCATTCTATAAGAGATTCACAAAGCCGCCGTAAGGCCCTTTCATTGGGCTGTTTTGTGTTTTGAAAAAGTTTATTCTATCATGGGACGCAACCAACCTAAGGAACGAGCGTCTGTACAACAGGCACAATAACAAACAAAAGACAAAGCACAACATACATTACACAATTAAACAAAAGTGTCCAAGTTCATAGGATGTCCATAGTCCATGGTAATAATAAGTACATACACTACATATATACACTAATTACAATATGGACAATGTACATGATGATATATGTACAGAATTTACAAGAGTTGGTGAAAATGTTAGAAGATGTGTACAACAGGTATCAATATTCATAAAAGTTACATAACTTACAGCGTTAGAATGAAGTGCATATATAGAAGAGCTCACACCCATATGGGACATACACAAACACATAGAAAAAGTAAACACATACTGATTACATGCACTAATCAGACATTTACAGGTGACCTGGCTATAAGAGCCAGGCCAGGTGGAAGACTAATTGAACGCGTCTGTCAACTGTGGACAGAAAGCGGCATGACTATTGTCGCCGAAATTCTTCCTTCCCAAGGAAGAACAATTCCTCCGACAGAAACGATAAGAGTTCTGAGTTCCACAAACAACAAAAATGAGATAATTTGCTAACAGTAAAATTTTTTAAATAAATAAAGGTTTACAACCTAATGGAGTAAAGCCGGAGGGTTATATTTGTGACGCGAATAAGTGAGACTCAACTGATTGTAGTGGAGGGAACTATGCGAACGACGACGAAGCAGCATGAAACGGCAAGCCACAGCGTTGGTGCACGCGTGACCCGAGCTTGCGTTTGTTTTGTATTTTCGGCCTGTTGGCGTTCCTCGCTCTTCTGGCGTTCCTCGGCCTTCCAGTAGGTCTGTACGTAAATAAACTACGTGACATCTGGTGGAGGTGTGTGGACTCCCGTACAAACCTGGAACTTCGCTCCCGTAAGCTTCCCCCTCTACGTGACACGAACATGGCCACCGAGACGCCTCTCCAGGTGGGACCTTCGACCGTCCATGTCACTTGCGGTGCCGTGTGTCCTTAACGAGACCATCCTATCTTCACGGGCTCCACTGAGTCGGACGTCGAAGATTGGTTAGCGAGGTACGACAAAGTCGGCGCAAGTAACAAATGGGACGACCCAAGTAAGCTGGGCTACGTCATATTCTACCTTGCGGACACCGCGCAACTGTGGTTTAATAATCACGCAGCTGACATTACTACGTGGTCTGCATTCAAGACGGCTATTACGGACGTCTTTGGACGACCTGCGGCACGCAAGCTTCAAGCCGAGCACCGTTTACGTCACCGTGCGCAGCAACCAGGTGAGACCTACACGGGCTACATTGAAGATGTGTTGCATCTATGCAATCGCATCAACTCTACCATGCCTGAGGAAGAAAAAATCAGGCACATATTGAAAGGCATTGACGACGGCGCCTTTCAGATGTTGCTCGCGAGAAATCCCCCCACCATTTCTGTCCTCGTTTCCCTCTGTCAAAGCTTCGATGAATTGCGTAGGCAGCACGCAATTGCTCGTCAAGTCCTCACGACGCCAGACACGCTCGCAAGCTTGCACCTAGCTGCCCATCCTACCAACCAGCAGCCGCTGCTTTCGACAATCAAGGACTTCGTCCGCGAAGAGGTAGCGTGCCAGCTATCGCTGCTGCCACTGACACATGAGCCCACGCAAGCTTTGGCACCGGACCTCCAACACGTCATTCGGACCCAAGTCGCTGAAGCCCTTCCGCCGGTGCATCAGCAACCACCAGTCACAACGCCTTTCACGTACGCCGCCGCTGCGGCTCGGCCTACGCAACAGCATATGCCGTATGCTCAACTTGCCACGCCGCCCTATGTCTTGCCTGCAACCCCAATTGCGGCGCCGTATCCCTACGCGAGATCTTCAGCTCCATTTTACCGTCGCTCAGACGCTTGGAGGACGCCGGATAATAGGCCCATCTGTTTCGCCTGTGGCATCGCTGGACACGTCGCCTGCCACTGTCGCCGAGATCCCCCTCGAGTCGACACCGTGGGCAGGCCAGTGGCGTCGTCGTCTAGGACGCCATCAAGGTACACCACTGATGGTCCTCGACCCTACGCAAACCATCGGTCACCGTCGCCACGACGACGCTCCCTGTCACTTAAGCATCGCCGACCTGCTACGGAAGAGGGAAACTGATCGCTGCAGCTCCGGAGGCAACAGCTGCATACAATTCGAACTGCTTAAGGCCTCCATCTTTCTCGCCGCAAAACGTTATTGACGCCAATCTTGAGGGGACCGCCGCACAAGCGCTCATCGACACAGGGGCCGCCGTTTCCATAATCTGTGAGACCTCATGCCGCAAGTTGAAAAAGGTGACGACGCCTCTTTCGGGCCTGATGCTCCACACGGCCAACTCGCAGTGCATAGAACCTACAGCTGTGTGCACTGCACGTGTCGTTATCCAGGGTGAACTTTACGCCATTGAATTTTTTGTGCTGGCATCCTGCTCCCACGAAGTCATTCTTAGATGGGACTTTCTTTCGCGTCATCGGGCCATCATAGATTGCTCACGTGCAGAAGTTGCCCTTACACCACTGCCAACCTCTTGTTTGGTGGATTCTCTTTTTGAAGCTTACGAACTTGTCGTTGTTGCAGACACGGAAATAGCACCGAGAACATCCGCCCTTGTAGCCCTGACCTGTACGGCGGCTCCTGTCGGAACTGCTTTGTTCACTCCGTCTGACGTATTTACCCGCCGGCGTAGCCTACACCTGCCCTTTGCCGTACTCACCGTGGAATCCGGGGCTACCGCCATGCTCGTCGCGGACTCGCTATAGTCGCCAGTTACCTTACTTCGCGGAGAATGTTTGGGTAACATACAAGACGTTGACCTCTTGCGCCCTCTAGAGCTCGCCGAACACGCACCTCACCTCCAGCTCAATGCTACGACGCCACCTGTGGCCACACTGCCCGCGCCAGACTCATTTCAGCCCTCTGTTGCCGCTTAGCTATCGCCGACACAAAGAAGCGAACTCTTGTCCCTTCTTCGAGAGTTCCGTTCTGCCTTCGATTGGGCTCAACCATCTTTGGGTCGCACAGCGAACATTACGCACCACATTGACACCGGTACTCATGCTCCCTTACGCCAACAACCATATCGAGTTTCAGCGGAAGAGCGCCGTATTATCAACGAACAAGTCGACGATATGCTCAAGCGTGGTGTCATCCAGCCATCGCAGAGCCCTTGGTCGTCCCCTGTTGTTCTTGTGCGCAAAAAGAATGGGTCTATCTGATTCTGTGTCTACTACCGCCGGCTCAATGAGATAACTCGGAAGGATGTGTACCCGTTGCCACGCATCAACGACGCTCTCGATTGCTTGCAAGGGGCAAAATGTTTCTCCTCTTTAGATTTACGCTCAGGATATTGGCAACTTCCAATGGCTGATCCTGACCGATCGAAGACTGCATTTGTAACACCTGATGGGCTGTAAGACTTTAACGTCATGCCGTTTGGACTCTGCGACGCCCCAGCTACCTTCGAACAGATGATGGACACCATCCTTCGCGGATACAAGTGGAACACGTGCCTTTGCTACCTAGACGACATCGTCGTTTTTTCTCGCGACTTTTCCACTCACCTTGTTCGTCTTCGTGCTATTCTCACGTGTCTCACCTCTGCTGGCCCTCAACTTAACATCAAGAAGTGCCATTTTGCCGCACGTCAGCTCACTATACTGGGTCACGTCGTCTGCAAAGAGGGTGTTCTCCCGGATCCGGCGAAACTCCGCGCCGTGGCCGACTATCCGAAGCCCAATTCCATCAAGACGCTTCGAAGTTTTATCGGCCTGTGCTCATACTTTCGTCGATTTGTGCGCAACTTCTCTTCCATCATCGCGCCTCTTACCAACCTGTTGACAACTTCCAAAGGCATTTCTGCTTGGTCAGAAGAGTGCGACGAATCCTTCACCGCGCTTCGGCGGTTATTATCACCTCCAATACTACGTAATTTTGACCCTGATGCGCCTACGGAGGTCCACACCGACGCCAGTGGTGTCGGTTTTGGTGCTCTATTGGCTCAACGAAAACCAGGGTACCAAGAATACGTGGTCGCTTACGCGAGTCGAACCCTCAAGAAAGCCGAGTGTAATTATTCCGTCACGGAGAAAGAGTGCCTCGCAATTGTCTGGCTTTGACGAAGTTCCGCCCATACCTTTATGGCCGCTCTTTCGAAGTCGTCACGGACCACCACGCTCTATGCTGGCTATCATCGCTCAAAGACCCGTCGAGGCACCTTGGTCGTTGGGCGCTTCGTCTACACGAATACGACAATCGTGTTGTATACCGATCCGGCCGCAAGCACTCCGACAGTGATGCGCTATCCCGCTCACCGCTACCGGCTGACCCAGCCTCCTCGTCACCTTCTTCAGCTGTCATAACACCAATCGACTTCACAGACATGGCATCGGAACAACGCAAAGATGTGTGGATTTCCCAACTCCTCGCCTTTTTGACTGATCCGTTAGCTAATTTAGTGTCAACTATCCGCCGTCAAGCCATACATTTCGCTATTCGAGACGACCTACTCTACCGGCGGAATTACACATCTGAATGTCGGAAGTGGCTGTTAGTGATACCCAACCACATGCGCTCGGAAAACTGTACTGCTTTCCACAACGACCCGCAAAGCGCTCACGCTGGCGCTCTCAAAACGTACAACCGTCTACGTCAGCGGTACTACTGGCGCGGCATGTACACATTTGTCCGCAAGTATGTACGTGCTTGTACTGCATGCCAGCGACGTATAGTCCCACCTCAACGCCCTGCCGGTACACTTCAGCCTCTGCCTTGTCCAGCGCGTCCATTTGACCGCGTCAGTATCGACTTATACGGACCATTTCCCACGTCGTCTTCTGGCAATAGGTGGATAATTGTCGGCGTGGACCACCTCACGCGTTACGCGGAGACAGCAGCACTACCCGCAGCAACCGCGAGGGAAGTTGCGTTTTTCATCTTGCGCAACTTTGTTCTTCGCCATGGTCACTCAAAAGTTCGCCCCCGCGAACTTTTGAGCGACCGGGGGCGTGTTTTCTTGTCTGACGCCATTCAAGCGTTGCTCGCTCAGTGCAACATGGTTCATCGCCTGACGACAGCATATCACCCGCAGACGAATGGCCTCTCAGAATGATTTAATCGCACTCTCGGTGATATGTGGACGATGTACACAGCTTCAGACCAGACTAATTGGGACACTGTCCTTCCATTCGTCACGTATGCGTATAACACCGCTACGCACGCGACAACAGGGTTCTCCCCTTTCTTTCTGTTGTACGGACGCGAACCATCGTGCACGTTGGACACTATCCTCCCATACACGCCCGACTCCTCTGAGTACACTGCAATTTCTGATGTTGCCAGGTACGCAGAAGATTGGAGACGATTGGCCCGTTCTCTGACAACCGAGGACCAAGGCCACCAGAAGCTACGGCTTGACACCGACCGACATCGCTCTACTTTCACGACTGGTGCTCTCGTTTGGCTCTGGGTTCCACCGAGCACTCCTGGCCTTTCGTCGAAATTACTGGCACGATACCACGGGCCCTGCCACATTCTCGCCCGTACGTCACCCGTCAATTATGAGATTGAGCCATTGACACAGTCTCATGACTTACGACGTCGTGGCCGATAAATTGTGCAATGGAGTCGCCTGAAGCCGTATTACGACCCCGCTATAGTGACTACGCCTTATGTCGCCAGGTTGGCTACGCTATTCACCGGGGGCCAATGTAGGGAACTATGCGAACGACGACGAAGCAGCATGAAACGGCAAGCCACAGCGTTGGTGCACGCGCGACCCGAGCTTGCGTTTGTTTTGTATTTTCGGCCTGTTGGCGTTCCTCGCTCTTCTGGCGTTCCTCGGCCTTCCAGTAGGTCTGTACGTAAATAAACTACGTGAGAGTAGGCACATCTTTAGAGTAGAACTATAAATAATATATGAAGGTAGGTCATTCCATTCAGAGGTTGCAAGGGAAAAAAATGATAATCTGCAACATTCGGTACTAAAGTGGTAGCTTTGTAGTATTTGAGTATGCTTTTGACGGGTCTGCCTTGTTACGGCTTGGTACAGGTACCATGTGCTATCTATGGATAGTAAGAGATGCATCAGCTGGTATATTACTTTCAGACAAGCTAGTTTGGCATGAATTTTTAGGGTAAGTAGCCCAGTGGTGTTGATTAGTTGAGGTGGTGAGGCAGTTTGGCTATACTCATTAAAAATAAATAGGATTTCTTTTCTCTGCACTCTCTCTATTGATTTACCTAGTTCTTTGGTATATGGAAACCAAGCTACAATAGCATATTCTAGAACAGGTCTCACAAATACTGTATAGGCGAGTAGTTTTTTTTTCCTGAGTTGCATGTCCCCTTCGAAGGAAGAAAAACTTTTTATACCTTGATATGAAAGTTCCATCTGAGGTTATCTGATAATACGACACCGAGATATTTGTATCTATAACGGTTGTAAACGGAGCGTTGTAGGCTGTGTATGAGTGTAGAGAGAAGTTTTGTTCTCTAGTTGGACGCAGGACGGCTGATTTTTTAGCATTGAGTGTCTTTCGCCAGTGATAACACCATTTCCTTGCTGATTTCAGCGCATTATTCAATATCTCGGGATCTCCAGGTGAACTTATTTCATGAAAGATTATAAAGTCGTCCATGAATAGTCTTATGTTAGTACTGACAACACAAGGAACATCGTTGACCATTATTAAAAATAAGATGGGGGCGAGAAAACTACCTTGAAGAACCCCTGATGTAACCTTTGTGATATCTGAAAACTTGTGGTTTACTTCGATAAACTGAATTCAGTTTGAGATATAGCTTTTAATTCATTCGATAATTTGTCTGTCACCTATTGTACACTGAAGCTGTCTAATTAATTTTGCGTGAAATACTCCGTCAAACGCCCTGCAGAAGTCGAGCAGGATGGAACTCCAACTGCCACGAAATTTGAAGCTTAGCAAAAATTTAATATAGGTAGTCTAGCTAGAGGTCATGCTGCCTACCAAATGTCGCCTTCGAAATACAAGTGCACTCCTTAGAAAGAAGCTTGCAAATGACGGTGTTTTGAGACTGAATAGAAAGAAAAACGACGCCATTATGGCTGAATGAAAGTGACGTGAATGACAAAACAATTGGCAGACCCCACGTACAGTAGGAATCGATGATATGCAAAGCACGAATGAGAAATGTTGATATGTCACATTAAAATAAGCACAACGTTGCAATGGGGAAGTAAAGGATGCTGTACATGACTTCCGTGTCATGATTATCATGTTTGGATGTGTCATTTACCTTCGTCATCTATTCACGTCACGTGATACCAAATTTAGTATAAGTGGAGCTAGCGAAATGGCCGCGAGCATGCTATGAGCGTGGTATGTTGTCATGCTCTTACATGACGCGCGTGTCACGATTATCATGTTTGTACCAGTCATATATTTCGTCATCCATTGATGTCACGTAACAGCAAATTTGGTATATGTTGAGGTTGGAAAACGGCCACGAACGCATCATTAAAGGCCCAATATACAAAAGGCGAGCACTCTATAGTCTGCATGACGCCATGCGCGACCAGTATCCGTCGGCGTGGCCCGATGGCAACCGGCGCGAAATGTGACATGCTGCATTTCGCGCTAATGCGTTACCCGGACAACACTGCGTGTCCCTGTCTTCGTGATGGAGGGATGCCGGGCGCCCTGAAACGTGCATGCAGCAAAACAACGCAGCGCAGCGCGCGCCTTCGAGTATACATCAGGACCGGCGCCTGGCGTGGCAACGCTGGTGTGACACGACGAAATCGAGCACGTTCACCGCGTCACGTCGAAATGTATCGGCGCCTTGACTGTGGCATGTAGACATGTTCTCACATGACAGGAATCTCATGATTATCATATTTGCACCAGTCATACTTTTGTCATCCATTGGAGTCACGTAATTTACCAAATTTGGTACTTGTGGTGCTAGCGAAACGGCAGTGAGTGCATCATAAGTGTGGCATTTAGTCATATTGTTACATGACACGCATGTAGTGATTATCATGCTTGTATGTGTCATTTACCTATGTCGTCCATTCGTGTCACATAATACCGAGTTCGGCACATGTGAGGCTAGCGAAATGGCCGCGAGTGCATTATGGCGTAGCATGTAGTCATGTTGTTTTGTGACACGCCTCTCATGTTTATCATGTTTGCACCAGTATCATACCTTTGTCATCCAATCACGTACCATATTACCAAGTTTGGTATATGTGACGCTCACGAAACGGCCACGAGCGCATCATGAACGTGGCCTGGAGTCATGTTGTATGACACGCATGTCATGATTTTTATGTTAGGGTCTAGGTTCTGTGGCTTGTGTTCGCCATGCAATCTTGTCTTACCATACCAGTTTTTCAACATGTCATGTGAACAAAATCACTGTAAGAGCTACAGGACCATGCTATGTAAATCATGAAATTCATGATATACATGTCAAGATTTTCATGTTATGACTAGTCAAATATGTTTTTCATACAGTCATGTTACGCCATATTGGGTTTGGTATAGATACCATTATCGAAGCGTCCAGGAGAGCTAAATGGCGTAAGCGGCTAGATAGATAGATAGATAGATAGATAGATAGATAGATAGATAGATAGATAGATAGATACAGGTAATGTCACCGAAATTTGCTAAGAATGCTTCGCCTTTGAAATACATTCGCCATTAGAGTACTACCCCGTATTGCATGACGTAGCAATCGTAACAACGTTATTGTGGACTTCGGCAAATTTGTAGCCAGCGACTTGACTGCCACTGAGCAGTTCCGGACGCCCTGTCTTCTGGCGGCTGGACGGGTTTTCTGAAGGCCTATAGTTGATCTTGCAGGTTCCAGCTGACCAGCACGGCTGTTCACTGTGCCGTTTCTTTAACTAGTGAGACTGTTTCTCGCCCAAACACTGTACCTTCCTAAACCAGCGAAACATGAAGAGACATGTGAGCCCCGCTTAAGATGGCAGTTATTCCCTCTACAGATGTCTGAATACATCTTCACGAGGAGCGAATTTGCAAAAATTCAGCGTTTGTAAACTGTACCATTTAATCCATTGTGCCTTGCCGAGTTAAGGTTTTCTCGGTAGGTGAAGATGACTAAACTTCGATATGGTTTTTTATTATCACCTTCTCTGGCCATTCGTATCCTGTCTGTTCAGCCTTTTGTTGCATTTCCGTCAATGCAGAGGATCTTCCAGTGCAGGCACACATTTTTCGATGGCAGAATTGATATACTAAGGTAATTTTTTCTTCTTTTACAGCGAGAGCTCTCATGAGATCACAACTCGGGTCACGTGCAGTTGTCCGCCACCGCCGCGGCCGCTGGTGTCCGTAACCACAACGGGCGAAATTAGAAAAAAAACTTAGCACCAATGACACGGTGGTACTAGAACCTGGGACCGCTGGAGGCAATCTCAGTATTCTGCCACTAAGCTACGCCTGTGCTGGTACTTTGTTGTTAAACTTGCTTTAGGCATGCTTGACCTAGCACTAATGACACAGTGCGTCACTCGAACTCGGGTCCGCAGGTTGCTATTGCAGCGCCACCTGATGAATATGTTCCAAGCTACTGTCGATTGAGCAGAGGCTTTGCCTGGAGCACGCGCGCATGCTGGTCCGCTCCGTACCTTTGTTGAGTGGTCGTAATGAGCAAGAGAGCGGATCGCTCAGCGTGCCACGCATGCGTAGTTTGCTTTCCGCTTGTTCGCTGGGCCCGCCTGGCCGCTCAGCTATTACTCTAGGTTATAAGTTCTCCAGACTCCACCACTGCCTTGCAACTGAATTTACTTGTCCACGCACATACAAATGATTCCACAGGATGCACGCACAAAAACTTGCGGTCCCAATGGCGACGAAGCACAACTCGCACGTTGATGCCAGGGAAGTTGTCGTTCTATCACCGCCTCCCCGCTTTCGCCTGTTGGCGCGTCCGGTACCACCGTCTTTGAAAGTCGGAAATATATAGGCGTCCTTCCCAGCTGGCCTCTCAGCAATCTGGCTATGGGCATGTGCTTCCTTACTCAGTAATGCTGAAAAAACTCCCCCCCCCCTTCCGTGGGAAAGATAATAAGGAAATGCGACTGCACTTTTTGCGCCGGGACTACACTGCATAGTAATTTTATTGGTGTAAATAATGACGAGATGAAGATCTCTACCGTAACCATTGGTATACACATTTATCTGCCACTGAACGGTCGAGAGTGAGGTGCGCGCTTCACTCCGTTTATGTATATACATACGAGCAAGCGGACAGGAGAATGAGGCGCAAGAAGGAGAGAGAGTGAACAACGGCGAAAGGTTGGCGAAGCACTCACTGCACCTGTCATTGTACCGGATGGTCATAATGGCAGCGTCTTGTCAACACAAACGCTGCACGAGCACTGGCAGCACAAACGCTACAAACGCGTGGCTAGTCACCATCAAGTCAAGGAGAGAGGGGGGGCTGTGGTTGCTAGGGGCGAGGATAAGTGCCCGCGCCTGCAGCTGTCCCTGACAGGTGCCTGACAGCTGTCCCTGACAAATGACAGGTGACAGGTGACAGGTACTTTCTGTGCTACTTTTTGAGTAACTCTACCGATGCCGAAGCGTGGCATGGGAAGCGGGGGGGGGGGGGGCTCTGGTTTTAGGGATACGCACGCCCACAGCTGTTGTTACGGGCGAGGGTGGAGGATCTCGACGGAAGCCTGACATAATCCGACAAAGAATTGCTTACGCAATAAAAAAAAACAGACTGAGGAGAAAGTAGATTCGACATAGTGCACCCGGTGCACCATGCTACAAGAGCGCAGGAGAAGGATCTCCGATCGCACGGCTATTTTCTGCTATTGGCGTTGTTGTGCCATCATAAACCTATCTTTTTCTTTTCGCATCGCAGAAGTAGGTCACACTTGACTTCACTTGAACTCACTGCTTTGATGCGAAACATTTTTGTCTGAATTTCGCGATGGCTGAAACGTTGCCTTCTTGTGGAATTACTGGCGCCTGGAATACCCTGAAATTCAGCTTATACTCATGATCTGAAATGGAATTGCAGAAATTTACTATCGGATGCACGCGTTCATTCTTGCGTTTTAAAACTGATCAATTGGTCGTAAAGTAGCGGCAAACATTCTAGTAAAGAAAGAAACAAAAAAGAAGGTTAACGAGAACAAAAATGTGCGTCGGCAGGGAATCGAACCCGGGTCAACTGCTTGGAAGGCAGCTATGCTAACCACTATACCACCAACGCAGCTTTTTTTTTTCTTTATTGTCTATACCACCGACGCCGCACGTGGTGCGTTTGAATTGTTGGTGTTTTTGACCTATCGACGACATCAAACTACAAAACAGCAAGCAGCTGGCGGGCGAGGAGTGACCATGTCGTTCACCGGACGTGAACCCGCTCCACTAAACATTCACGTCCAAGCAGCGTGCTTTTTAAAAGATGGCTTGCTCTCACGCATTGATTCCGCGGTTGGTGAACACATTTCAAATAGCATTATGCTGTCAAGGCTTTAATTTTTGTTGTCCTTGTTAATTCATTCTCGACAAAAGTTGAATGTCTCATTATTATTTTTTATTCTTTCGTGAAATGTTACTGTTTACAGTCGTCGGCTTTTGCTTCTTTCGGCCTTCCTATAAGTGTTTGATTTGTCTTTCATTTCACGACTTTATTTTCACTTCGACAGTACAAACCTAGCACTTTGCCTGGACACAATAAAAATATTAGTGAAAGAATAAATGAATGAGCAAACATTCTGGGCACACTGCCACCATTTTAACATCTGCTCGTCACTTCCATTTTTTGTTCCCAACTCCATTGGTACAGTCCAAAGGTTTGCGAATAACGTTCCTAGAGCGTCAGAAGAACACCACCGGGAAGGTGAATATGCGTTATACTAGTTTAGTGTCGCTAAGTAATAAACTATTCATTGACTATTTCAATGACCTCAATAAACTATTCAATAAACTATTTTATTGAGCGCACGCAATGATGCCAGGAAAAGTATAGAGATTGCTAATGGTAGTAATGGTAATGTAACGAGAATAAAGAAAACAAAATAAATTTATCTTTTTTTCAAATTGTTTTCATCGCATTTACTTTACACTTTATAATAAATAAATTTATTATACTTAACACGGTGTCATCATCTATTTGTTCTAATATATTGTGCCTAACAACAAAAACAAGCCCTTCAATTAACAATGCTTTCTTCATTCAATCAACTGTGTGACGCAAAGCAACGAAAAGATTTAATAGTTTGATTGCGCACTTAATCAATAGTTATTATTAGCTACTCTAGGTTAATGCTGAAGGCTTGAGTTTCATTTCTGCTTGCAGCATGTTGCCTCATAAAGCAATATTGCTTTCGGTTCTGTTAGATGGTCATTCAAATACACGGCCTTTCTGCTGCTTTCTATGAATTTAATTAAGGACTTAGTGGTCTTAAGCTCGTAAAAATATTTTTCACGCAAATATGATCATCCTCGATGAAGTTGTCGTTAATTAAGACGCACATTTGTTATACTGAAGAAAAAAAAGGGGACAGTAAGTGAACTGACTGACTATCCCAACACCAAATAAGAATTCATACCATGTGTTTCGTAGGAGCTTCTAAAATGTAGATTTATTAAAGTAATGTATTGCTTTTTGACGACATATTTGCAAGTCTCCGAGCTTTTAAACGCATAGGTTATAAGAATCCGAATAGCAGAACTGGTTTCCAGAAAAGAGGGAGGCATCCGGACCACATTTATAAAAATTTTTGAGGATGACACCCGCTAAGAATGCTCCCTGAGTTACAAAGTACCGCGTAGCCACTTCTTGTAGCAGATGTGGACTTGAGCCTGCCCAGCTGCGCCATAGAAAAGTTATGACATCATTTGTTTTTATCTATTGTTGTGCTGACAAAGGACAGGTGGGGAGCCTAAGATTTTGTTAAGAACGTAGCCGAGCAAAATAATTTGACAAGTTGCAGTGTGGTGCACTGCAGGGCTCCTTCATGTTCTCTCAATGTAGCGCCTCCATATACGTGATGTTTTACCTGAAGAAAATAAAAACATCTGAGCGTAGTCTATGTATTACATAAGAGCATATCTGCCAGCTGTGTTTTACCTAGACATGTTCTCCTGTTTGCAACAGCTCAACACCCAAGAAACACTGTCTTTCTGTTAGTACATATATGTAGGCTATATGGTGCTTTTACGCAAGGCTGAGAGGTTTCCAAATTCTCGACATTCGTATTGTACTATTGTGAGCAACAATACAATATATTTAGAATGTCCAGTTCTTGCCTTTCATAAGGTTTCTTCGTATATACACAGGAAACGCTCTGCGGCAAATACAGTCTGGAAAAGTGTGCTCAGTAGCATTAACACGCACGATCATATAGACGGGAGCTTGAGTTCGCATGGGTGACGCATTGTACAAACCAATAGGAGTGATAGTTTCTCCAGCTTCTTAATACTGAACTAGTATTGAGAAACAGGAGGTTCACATCATGTCAAACAGGTGCAAGTACAGATACTCAGACACACACACACGTGCGCACGCACGCACAAAAATCACGATCAAAAAGGGGTTTTTAAATCGTCCATAGAGAGTTTGTAACCACTGACCTGAAACTCTGTGAGGAGTTTAACATGGTCATGTAGTTCCTAAACTCTGTCATTCAGCAAGGTGCGTTTTACGACGACGTGTGCCAAGCTCACTCGGCTACCAGGCAGTAAATAATTGGGGCTGTGGAGTTTTGGGGGCTTATATGCTGAAAAAACTCGCATCTCGGCTAATTATCGTTTTCAATGTATATACAAAATCGTTATAGTTTATGGCATACCTGTAATAGCACACGCGAACATATAAAAATATGATTATAACAGCCTAAAGCAATCGCAGTATGCAAAGAAATCTTTGGTATGATATGACACAGAGAAATCAGATACAAAATGTGTAATACACCTGTCACAATATCCCAACGATAACAGAAAAGTACAGATTTCTTTTATGAAGTTTTATACATGTGGCGTTCAACCTAAGAGCCTTATTGCTGGTGGCTGTGTGAGTTCTTGAATAAACTCAACGCTTCATGTTCAACTCGATGGAAAAGGAAGTACGCTGCTCGGCTAATCAACTGGAAGACGCGGGTTTACATCGCAGCCATGGCAGTCGCATTTCCATGGAGGCGAAGTTGCAGTTGCCCGCGTACTGAGCGAAGGCAGTGCACGTTGAAGAAGAACAAATTGTCGAAAATTCCCGGAGCCCTCCACAACGGAGTTCCTCATAATCATATCGCGGGTCTGAGTTGTAAAGCCCCTGATATTATTAGCAACTCGTCGTGTTTGCGAGTTCAAGCTTATGAGATGGTTTTAAAATAATAATAAATGCTCCCAGAGATCCAGGCGCGTATTGCACAAGTCAGTGTTTACATGCGTAACGAACCGTCTACGAAAAGAAAAGCAGTGAAGAATGCGCACGTGTAATTATTTTCCATGTTAGAGGCATAAAACGTTTTTTCGCTTGCGTAATTTGCGCCTGAAAAGTGCCTGTTTAATGCTCAAAAAGCCAACCTTCGATAACATCCAACCTCTGATGAAATTTGAAGTAGCAATATGTCACACCAAATTCACGTGACCACGTTCTTCCAAGCGTTTTGAAACTGAAAAAGCAGCCCTATAATCTCGGTGTCCATCAGAATAACACCACTTAAAATATTAGGGCGCTAAAAGGTGGCAGTGGGTGCGGAATATTCACTCAATCCTTCATTCAGTCATTATTTAAATAATTTATTTCTTGAAAAAAAAACCATTGAATCTATAGCTTCTAGTCGTGTTGAAACTTCAAAATTAAAAAAAAATATCGTGAAATAAAACAAAAACCTACAGTGAGCTCGCGGCAAATAAAGTGAAAAAAAAAATAGTGCGTCGGCCGGGAATCGAACCCGGGTCAACTGCTTGGAAGGCAGCTATGCTTACCACTATACCACCGACGCCACATAACGGTGGTCACGTCGTCGATATTTTTGAACGCATCCGCGGCGAAGAAACAAGCCTGCGATCCTGGGGGCAGCAGGTGACTGACCGAGCGTGAGCCGGCTGGGCCACGTGGCTGGGGTACGATTGGCGGGCTTTTTAAAAGCGGCTTTCTTCACGCAATTTGTGGTTGTTCAACACGTTTAAAATGGCAGTGCGTTTTCATAATGTTTCTTCTATTTATTTATTTGGTGCGAACTAGGGCGTGTGTTATTACTTTTTGCTCTTTCTTTAAATGCCACTACATACACTCACCAGCGTTCGAAACTATCACTTTCGTTACAAAAATTTTCTTTTTGTATAGTTTTCCAACGTTAATTTCTAATTGTAACGTACGTAACAAGCACCTAGAGCTTTATTTGCGTAGGTTTAAAATGTAATGATTAAATTAACAAATGAATCAATACAGATAAATGCTACGCACTTTGGCACCCTCTATAGGACTGCACTTTAATTCTTGCCACTTTCAGGTTTGGCACCTAGCGAGTCTGATATGTATAGAAAAAAAGTGAAGAAGCTACATTCGTATAGCTCCATCTAAACATCACATTGTGTGGGCAAACATGGTATACAAATTCAAATGACAGTAAGTTACTTGATCCAACTTTGTGGTGGAAGGCAACGGTGAGTGTTAACAGTTTAATTACACACTAAAACATTATTTACCGCATTTCTGTGCCGAATTATTGACTTCAAATTGTATCTGCAGCAGTTTATGCCATCGATTATTATCACTAGTTTTTATGGTGTTACTGCTTTAATTCAAGAAAACTGAGCAAATTCTTTATCCAATGGTTCTCTCAGAATCAATCAGCTGAGTTACCGTTGTTCGTTAGCTAAGCATAATTCTTTGATGTGCCTCTCATACTTCATCATCGGGCTGTCCTTGGTACCGTGAACAAATATATTCATAACAGGATACAACGAGTATTCATAGACTGCCCCAACTTCGTTACGGAACCTAAAGATTTCATAAAATGCCTTCGCGAGCTGTTTATCAATGACTGTTAGTATAAAAATGCGCATTCTTTCTTTGGCACCATAGATTCATACTCCAGTGTGTAAAAACCCACATGTCAAAAGATCCAGAAAAAATGCAAAATCGCCGTCACAAAAGGCTTCAAGCATCTTCAACGGCTCCACAAAGTTTGTTGTGCGTGCGTCACACCCATGAACAATGTTCACTGCATTACGATGTACGGCGTCACCTTTTCTTGCAGCAGATGTGGACCAAAGCCCGGCCAACTGCGTCGTGGAGCAGTTTAGCCATCAGGCGTTTTTGCAATTTCTTGTACCGGAAAACCAAATGTGTGAAACCTATTATTGTGTGTAGAATCTAGCCGATGAAACTATTTTTACGAGCAGCAGCATGCTCTGCGCATCGTACGTCTTCGTCATGTTTTCGCGAAGAACAACTGAACCGTACGCAGTATTCTAATGATTATTTCGGATTATATTATTATTAGTTGGGGGTTAACGTCTCAAAACCACCATGTGATTAGGAGAGACGCCACTGTTGAGAGTTTCAGAAATTTCGATCGCCTGGAATTTTTTAACGCGCACCTAACTCTAAACACACGAGCCTCCGGCGTTTTCGCTTCCATCGAAAACGTGACCGACGCCGCCGCGATTTCACCCAGCGGCATGCGGAATAGCAGCCGAGGGCT
Organism: Rhipicephalus microplus; assembly: GCF_043290135.1. Taxonomy (NCBI): domain Eukaryota; kingdom Metazoa; phylum Arthropoda; class Arachnida; order Ixodida; family Ixodidae; genus Rhipicephalus; species Rhipicephalus microplus. The sequence goes on along the minus strand of NC_134707.1, from coordinate 106,302,459 downwards.
TTAGCCACTCGACTAACATGGCAGGATTTAATTGATTCGCACGCTGATGACAATGAAGAATGAGGGCTGAACCCTTTGTTATGGGTTGGAAGAATGTGATGAACCTCACGTTACGCAATTTGTGTGTTTTGAAGCCTGGTCACACTACTCGAATTCTTTAACCCTTGTTAGTAATTCACTCTTCTACCAGGCTTTATTATGTACGTTACTTTTGTTTTTTCATGACATAACGCTTCGGGAAGGTATTTTTTCAACTAAACTTCGAATCGAAGCAGATGCATTTTGTGCATATTGACGCAGGCCGCCATTTAGGAACGAGCTGCTGTGGCACTTACACGTTTCAACTGTTAAGAAGAAAACGGTTTTGTTGCTCTGGTTTTAGATCGGTAATTTTTTCTACGAATTCCAGATTTTGAACCCATTTTGTTAGAGTTTTTTTGCGATCAGGTTAGCTCTCCGCAAATTAGCAGCATCAACTAGTTCAGCCATAATTTTAACTGATTCGCTGGCGGTGTGTTCTTCTCTCACTGCAAAGGGACATTTCTAAGTGCTGAGTACTTTCAAGCCATTAGTTACACTGTATATACTTTTGGTTGAATCGGTTTGGGTACCAGGGTACAACAGAATTTTCCTCGATGAAATAGCTTGATGCATTAGCTAAGTCATCGTTGAATGGCCTGATAGTTCACATAGTACCACAATATAAAAAATAAACATAGGGGCAAGTCTTACGGAGAAAATAATGTGCGAAGAATTTTCTTTGCCGTGCATAGTGAACAACTTGAAATTTCAACATCTAAATAATTGTTGGAATAGTTAAATATGTCACATGCGTGCAGTCGAATTCGCAATCTTTAGGCTGTGGTGTCAAACTCCTGATCTTAATCTTTATTTACACAGAGCTGGTCTCGCAGCTTCCCCTAATTGTTGATTTGGTGGAGTCCCTCAGACAACAGACCATTGTCTAATGTATTGTAAAAGATACGCCGCATAGCGCAAAATTACATTTTATACCACCTTTCTTTTATACTCTGTTTCAGAAGTTCCCTTCAGCACTGTGGAGGCTACAGGGCCCCCAGCCAACAGGAAAGGCGATTAGCCCCTCCACATGTATTCGTCCACACCGTGTCGTCTGCTAACCGTCTTCACGGCATTTACTCACCGAATTGTCTTTGTACTCTCATTGAATTTGACAAGGGTTGTTTAATAACTTAAATAAGTAAGCTGTCCAACAAGCCTTCAACTTCAGGAAGCTCGGCATCTTAACAATATAGTTTCTGGCTATACGGAATTCTGGTACACGCTCATGCCGGCGGATAACTTCACTTTGTGGCTTTCCGATGCCGTTAGTGGCTCTGGCATCACTCCTTCTCTCACTACGAGTTCCTTTCGGTCTCTCGCTGGAATGCTTTTTTCTATATTTTTTGTTTCACCAAAGGAGCACTCGACGCGTGTGGAATGCTGGGTGAGGTTGCATGTCTGATATTGGAGAATTCAGCCTTGTTAGTCTGGTGACACAGCCGAAGCCCTGGCATCGGTACGTTAGGCTTATCGGATAGGCCTACGCAAGCATTATACCTCGCTAGTAACGAGGAAACCTGATGATTCATCCTCAGAGTGAAATAAAACTACTCGATGGCTGATTTCACCATTTATTTGTTGCTGTCAGAGCTGTGAGCGTTCAGCAGGAGCAAGTTCGGATCGAAGCGGGTCGTCGCTTCTGCATGGGTGCTACCATGTTGATTTGTAACTATAGTTACCACCGGTAAGTGACACAACTAATTATAAGCGTAGGAAAGAAATGCGATGAAAAACATGTTGCGTATTGATTTGGTGCCACACACACCAAACAAGAGCCAAGTTTACACAACTCTGACCAATTCAGGGCACTTACATCTGGGACTATGTTTCACTGCGCAAGTGTGTGGCGTTCTCGCACCCCCACCTCGTAGCTTTGGTAATGCTGAACCAAAGTGGTGAGACAGAGTATAGTGAGTTAGAGTTAAACACTCCAAATATACTTTCTTTGCAGGCTTTGTACCTAGGATTCAGTGACGGGAAAGTTGCCGATACCTTGCAGAAGTTTAAAATCTTCAAGGAGATTAAGACTGTAGAGCATATTATTACTCCTGAGACAATGTTTTTCTAATTGCTTTAGTCATTAATTTATTTATAGTTGTTTAAACTACTTGTTTCCTTTTCTACATTCGTAATTTTAATTGCCATTTCTCGTATTTGATTTTTTCTCTCCATCACTTTCATTAGTTTGAAAGACGTGAGCTAACAAATTAACAGCCTTTCCTCAGAGCTACCCGGTTTCTGGCCAATTGCCCAGCGTGAGGTGTGCCACAGAATCCAGGGTCTTCCTTCTTCTTAGTGTGCCAATGCTCACACGCAACGAACAAACAAAGAAACTAGCAAATGTGCTGATTCTCGCCAAGTCCTGGCTGTCGGTCTTTTTTTGCTCGTGACATTACTGTACTACGTGTACTTGAGTACGGGAAAGTGCACTTTGGCTGTGTTAGCCTTAGCACCTTCTAGACAGCTACATCTCTCAGAGCAAGAAGACATCGCCGCATGCGTAAGTTACCCCCTTAATTTGTTCTCTCGGCGTCGACACCCAGAAAGATTACAACTCAGAAGACAAGCACGGTAGTTCAAACCAGCGATGTTCTTGGTTCTCTTTTCCTACATGTTTTTCATGCGCCACGGACACCAATACCGTTACATGGGGACATCTTCGAGGATGTTGATTACAAGATTGACTACTTTGATCGGGTTGCCAATATCAACGAACGGGACAAAGTTACAAAGTTCGCAGGCTGCGTCGAGTTTACTTCTATTTGAACGATTCCGCGAAGACGAGGTACGAGAACAGCAAGGGCTACTATGAGACATGACAAGAGCTAAGTTGTCAGCTCCGCGATGCCTACCACAACATCAAACGAAAAGATAGGGCTGAACAAGCCATATCCTGCAGGAACCAGTTGCCCACTGAACAAGTTTACATGTTTGTTTAGGACACGCTTCGGCTCTTCAGGTGCGCGGACCCTGTCATATAGGAGGAAAATAAGGTGTGGCATTTGATGCGCGGAGTAAAAAAAATCTTTTCGCTGGACTCGTATGCAATCCACCGACGACAGTCACCTAGTTCGACCGAGGCTACCATGATGCAGAGTACTTCGCAGCAACGGTAGTACCAATGCGAACACCACATACCAGCCACCGCAAGCTCTATTAGGTTTGACAGCGAGAGACCAGCCCTCGCAGACTTCGTTCGAAGTATTGCGTGGGACGAACTGCGACAGCTTCAGGCAGTGGGATTCCATCCACCTGTGCCAGCCCTCGCACATGTAATTAGACAATAAATCAGGCAGGCATTCACATCATTGGCGCCAATCGCACCACCGATACCCGAGGCGCGAATCCTGACATATTCTGCGGCATTGCGGTCCCCTGTGCCACCAGCTGCAGGTCCCACAATGAGGACAATGAACCAGGCTAGTTGATTGATATGTGGGGTTTAACGTCCCCAAACCACCATATGATTATGAGAGACGCCGTATTGGAGGGCTTCGGAAATTTCGACCACCTGGGGTTCTTTAAGGTGCACTCAAATCTGAGCGCACGGGCCTACAACATTTCCGCCTCCATCAGAAATGCAGCCGCCGCAGCCGGGATTCGATCCCACGACCTGCGGGTCAGCAGCAGAGTACCTTAGCCACTAGACCACCGCGGCGGGGCAATGTACCAGGCTCTGCACCCATTCCACGACACCACTTCGAGTCTACCTCTCGGCTCAACGTTTCCGAGCGCACCCTCCTATCGGCCGTTTGCCTCAAGACAAAGTGCTAGCAAGGCAACTACGTGGCTCACCACGAATAACCTAACCGGCTGCTCTGCTATAGGAAAAGCCTGCGCTGCAAAGTTGAGGAGGAAAAAGTGGATTGTCACAGGAAAAGCGCATTTTGCCCTCAACTTTGCAGCGCAGCCTTTTCCTGCAGCATTTTCCAATTACCCCCCCCCCCCAACAAGCTGCTCCGCTGTCACTGCAGCGAACCGGGTCATTTATACCGAAACTGTCATTACCGCCAACTATTTTTCCGCGGCTTACTACATCATGGTCGATGCCCATGCTACGGTGAGTGCCTACGCGAATTCAAAGTGCATCTCACGATCCAGCGAACTCCTTCGACTTTTCAGCATCACCTTTCGAGATCACCACCACCTCGCTCGTCTACGTCATCCAGTTTACCCTCGTCGTCTTCCGCTTTTTTCAGAAGCCGGTCACCAAGACCTTGCAGGGGAAGCTAGAAATGGCAACTTCTCGAGCGGAAGTCGTGGTCTGACGAACTGTTAAAGAAGCTCTCTCGACGCAATGACACGTTATCCTGGAATGACATAAAATTTAACATATAAATTGGCTACCTAAGCTGGTAGTTCGGAGCGCGACTGCACCATTGCTACGATTTTGCAAGAAAACAGAATCTGACCACAATAGGAATTCCCGCACTTGACCTCAACCATTTCGGTCGATTAAAGCTTCAAAATTATTGCGAGAGAAATATGAAAATAATCAAACAACGTGTTAAGCGGGCAAGTACACGAGAAAAACACACAACAACCATGGCAGTCACAGTAAACATTTTTACGCTCTAAAGGATGTAAAAGGGTGATTTCCTGGTAAAGCACCTTTTGCAACACCCTTCAACATTCATAAATGGTTGATTTTAAAAAAGGCACCCCTTTATTTGGGTGCTTGCTTCGATAGCACCCTACAACTGGCTTCAAGGGTGCTTTTGTGCCTGAGGAGGGTGTAGGTGATCATAGATCAGATGGAATATGCAGCAAAACAAGAACACAGAAGTATAATATCTGGGTTCTTACTTCGCAATACCACGATATGTATATGAGGGACGCTGTAAACAATGATGCGACCATGAGGGACACCATAGTGCAGGGTTCCAGAGATTTTGACCAATTGGTGTTTTATCGTGTGCTAATGGATTGGTGGCCAAGCAGCGTAGCTACTGTGCGAATATGTGGTCCTTGCATTAAATGACGGCCTATTTACTTAGCATGTGTGAAGCTTAGCTCTCCAAAAACAGCAGAATACCAGCAGAAGCAAATCGCGTTCATTATGTAATGGTAATTAACTGCAATTCGTGTTAACAAAGCTTTCCTTAGCATTAGTTATAAGCTACATCTTTGCTATGGATTATATACACGCACACATAATGTTCGCCCGAATATGTGTGTGTGTTTGTGTGCGTGAGCCTGCGCATGTGTTTGTGTGTAAGCGCGCTTGTGTGTACAGCAGTGCATGTGTGCGGAGCCGTGTATGTGTGAGTCTGTGCTTGTGTTAAGCGTACTTGTGCACATGTGTTAGCCCATGCATGTGTGCGTTTACGCTCGCGTGTGTGTGCGGCTGCATGTGTGTATGTGTGTTGTGTGTGCGCCTGTGCATGTGTGTGCGTATCAGCCAGTGAGCCCTCTAATTTTATGTGTGGACGTGGGGGAGGGGTTACTGCTTTATAGTTAAACGTCCCACAGCTGTGATGAAAGCACTGTACACGTGATATTCATTACTTGAAAAACAGCTGCACATTTCCGTACCGCATCATTGCTTACGAACTTGCTGTGCTAGGTGGTGAAGTACGCTGAGGCACTGCTACGCTCGAAGACGTGGTTCTGACCAATTCACACGGAAAGTTGTAACTGCGTTCATGTACAACCGTGCTTTATATTAACAACATTTAACAAGAAAGTGCGTTGCCTTTGCTGCACGTGCTTCGCTGAGAGTCTCGAAGGAGCAGGTCACTGACCGACCGTGAACCGGCTGGGCTAACACATACGTCCAAACGGCGGGTTTTTTAAAGGCGCCTCTTTTCACGGATTTTGCGCTTGTTCAGTACGTTTTAAAAGGATCTGCATTTTGAGTTCATTTTCGGTAATCGTCACTGTTTACGTGGATTAGCATTCAAAATTTTGCTTTGAACATTTTATTCTTGTTTCACTTCACAATGTTAGTTTGTATATTGAAAGCGCATGTTATTACAAATGCATGGTACTATAGGAATTGAATTATTTAATGCATCGATGCATGCAAGTTTTGCACATATTGCCGTTTTATTTACACATTGCTGCTCCTTTAAGGTTTTTACCACATAGCAAGCATCATACTTATAGCGAACAGGCGAATAAGATACTTCAAAAAAAAAAAAACGCCACAGCATCAATGTGATTGGGAAATCATGCTCTACACGTTAGCGGGACGCCAAGTTGTTTCAATCAACTCTTTCATGGAAAGAAATTGAGCGTTTTAAGAACTTCATTACACACCAAAACAGTATCTGCGTGTTCAAACCGAACACTAGAGTTCAAATTCTCTCTGCAGCACGTTATGTCATCGAGCACCATAATCTCTTCCTAAGGTGTTGCGGCTTTAATTCGACAAAACCAAACGAATAGCTTTCCCAGTTCTTTTCCTTGAATTATTAGGTCGTTTCAGGTGTTTACCTGCTAGGCATAGTTTTTCGTGGTGCCTCCCGTGCTTCGTCTGCAGGCTGCCCTTACTGCAGTGCACAAATGTAGTATTAACGACAGAGAGTGAGACTTCACAGATTGCCTCACTTTCCTTACGCTACCAACATAATTCTTCGTGTATCTCCTCAAGCAGTTTCCCAATTAGAATTATTACAATATGACACATCGCTTTGGAACCATGATTCGCACCTCGCAGTGTATTCAATGCCGTAGGCCACCGCATTCAAAATAAGTGGAAAACTGGCTTCACCTAAAACATCGAGTGTCTAGACCAGGTTCCATCGTAATTGTCGTGCATGAAACCCACGAGCAATGTTCACTGAATTAGAGTGCAGCGGGCGGGCAACCTGTTCTTGCAGCAGACGTGAACGAGAGGCTGGCCAGCTGCGTGTTGGGACATTTGTGACATCATTTCTTTTTCTTTTTTTGTTGTACTGCAGAACGGCTGGTGTCTAACACACTATTGTTCGGAGAACGTAACCAAGCAAGCTATAGTACTTGCAAGAGTTTCAGTGCGCTATGCACACTGCAATTAATCATCGTGCTTTTGCCACGTCTCGCGTCCATGTCTTTCGAACGGTGTTTTGTGTGAAATGAGCTTGGATATAGTCACTGTAATCGATGAGAAGATATTTGTTTGTTGTGTGTGTTTTGCAGTCTCGTGATAGGTTTTTCACAACTTGGCGTCGTTCAGACGCAAGCATTCTTTGCGTTACTAATATTTACAATTGCGAAATACCCACTACTGTAATAATTGAAGACTCATGAGAATAAAGAATTATGGTTGAGCCCTTTGTAAAAGGTATGAAGCATTCGATCATCCATCTACATGGTAAAAATTGATCTTGTGTGATGCCTGGCTACACAATTCACACTCTTTGACGCTTGGCTGTCAATTTACCATTCTACCGCGCTACAATACGCCTGTTAATGCGGTTTCTTGTCGGCAAAACTCTTGTATAGCATCTCTTAGCGACGTGCCTTTAAGCAGGGGCATATGCGGGTCACGCTTGTGGCTCTTCATCTATAAGAAATCAATGGAGAACTTCATGTGAGACCAGCCTGGCAGCCCATCATGGTGAGGTGCTTATTACGCGTCTCCCGGAGCACCTGTTTATCAAGAAGGTTTTTTGTTTTTACGGGCTTGCACAACGTATATGTAAGTAAGCCTTCAGATGTCTGGGCAGTGCTTGCGCGAGCGTTGTTGATGAGTGAATACATCACGATGTCATAACATTTGTGAATATTTCAAATGTGCTACATAATAAATGCCATGTAAGAAAGAAGTGCATGAATGAAACGTTGTCTTTATATGGGGCAATTATTCTGCGTAAAATTGTCGTTATATAGGGCTATTAGTCTCCTTGCTTACTGCCTGTAGGCAGGCAGAATAATTGCCCCATATAAAGACAACGCTTAGTCCCGCCACTTTATTTGGGCACTGCACTGTGTCGCCTCATGGCTGACCACGCAGATGATGTGTAGCCATCGTGTAGATGCCGGACATGACCGCACGTCATGACCGGAGGGCATCCACATGAGAGGTTTCAAACACTCGGTTGGTCATGGCTATACCATCAATTCAGTATATATGCACGCTTTGTATACCTTTATTTCTTCTCATCGGAAGCAGAAAAGAATTACAGCATTTCCCAATAAACGGTACCAAGTGTAGAAGCGAAGCACTGTTCGCTAACGCTAACACTAGCGATGGCGTTGACGCTGGTGCTCACTGCGCGTTGCGCTGGAGAAAAAGCTGGGAAGGAGCAAAGCATGCCATGATGGACCGGCGTTTCCTACTGGAACATGCCAATTGCTGCTGATGCGCCATGAGCAACATAAAACACCGATTGGACACAAAAACCTGCAGCGGGCTTTCTCTCAGCGCGCACATTGCCGATTTTTGTTGCTCAACAAGGTACAGGCAAAATCTCTCACCGGCACTACCGCGGAGCTCAAGATACAGTGCCTATATGTACGGGGGTGCCAGTGAATGTTTGCGCAGCGCGAGATGTCAGTGTTTTTAATATTAATAAAAAACTGGCCAGCAGTTGCTGCCTGCTTCCGCGTTGCGAGGCGGCGTAGAAGTAGCGTAGGAGAAGGGTGAAGGTAGCATGCATGCGCAATGGGAATGTAGACGCCGCGGGGAGGGATGTTCAGTTAAGTTCAGTTTATTTACCTTAAGGGTTACCCGAAGGAGACACTACATGAGGGATGGAATGACAAAAGTTTCACATGAATTGTACATTGAATTGCTGCATATTGGTTATTTACGCGTTGTTGGAACAAGGACGGGCGCGTGATGGTGACGATGTCAGCAGAAAGGCCGGTCCAGTCTTTGGCAGTGCGTTGGATGAATGAGACAGAAGAAAGGTGGTGGTGGTCAGAATAGAAAAAAGCACCTAATTTCGGTCACCCATAAGGCGACACAGCGCAGTGCCTTGAGGAAAAAGGGGGGACCAAGCATTGGCTACTTATCGGCGTCATGGCTGCGACGACTTCACTCATTATAGGCACACTGCGCAGTGTCACCTCGTGGCAAAAATACATTTGGTGGCTTTTTAAAGAACCACTACAGCCACAACCACCACCACCACTCACAACGCAGCCAATAGCTTGCTTGTTTTGGAACTACGTGAGTGATAACACAGCCATTGGAGACCACGCATGACACCACGACCAAATGGATTTTCGTTTTTCTTCGCCTAAGATAGCTTTTGCTCTAACTGGTAACTATATATATATATATATATATATATATATATATATATATATATATATATATATATATATGCAACAGCGTTTTAAAATCATGATGATCGCAGTTTGTGAATTCACATATTTTTTCACGTAGATAGGATAACTACTTCCATTATTCGTACGAGGAAAGGTAAGCTGAGCCGCAAAATAATCGAGGCTGAACTGACTAAATCGCTGCTAGATACCTGTATTTTTAAACCGTCGATTGCCCTTTCGTGTAAGGAGTTAGCTTATCTACGCAAAGACATGTGAATTAGCAAGGTGCGCTTTATCACGATGATTGGAAAGCGATGTTGCTTATATGTACAGTTATGGTGTTGTAAAACAAACATTGTTGCAACTTAACGCCTGTCCCTTCTTTATCAGCCCGTGTTTTTTCGTGTGCTAGATAACAACATAATAAGAACACGGAAAACAGTTTACTGCACTGTTGCGCAGGTATGTTTTCGTAGAACACTAGTGTTTCCGCTCCCCGAAAACATGCTTGCGGATGTTTCCGTTATTTTATACGTATTAAAAAAACCGAGACTTCAAAAAAATCTATCTAAGAAGCCACAAAAGGATCTGGTTATTTTCCTTTCATTGAACCACCCAAATTCTGACAAAGGCTGAGAAGAACGGTAAACACCCTACGCCGTTTGAAGTTTTGTTGAAAGGAAGAATTGGGCAATCAGAAAGACAAAAAATCAGGAAGCAGAAAAAAACAGTGCGTTAACTACTTACACACAAAGCTTTATTTGATCCAACCTCTCGGATTTGAAAAGGGGTCCTTAAAGTTTGTTAGAGAAGAGGGTTTCACAACACCACCACAACGAGCGATGTCGGTCGGTGAATACAAGCTTCGATTGAAGAAGGCGATTGCCCTGCGCCGAACGTCGCTGTTACGGATTTGGCAATGTCCATCTAAGTAAGTTGCGAAACTCCAGGCGAAGCGTGGTTCAGAACCGATTTCCAGTGACACAAGCATGGGGAGTTATGAGCGATTAAATAGAAGCGTTACTATTGTTGGAGAGAACAACCAGTAATAATAAAAACCGTTATAGCCAAAGGTTGAGCAATTTCCATGTTCTACCAACGGTAAGTATTTTTCTAACAAATTTAGGCAGATTTAAAGAACAAAACATTTACGACAGTGCTTTATTATTACGAAAAAAGGTTTGTTTGCGCCCTCTGCGTACGCCATTATTACTCAGTGCAGCCCTTGTGATGCATGTAAAGGCTCACTCGTAAACTTTGTAAGCGACGACAAACCCCTCAAGTGGTTTATTGTATCGAACTTGCAGGCGCCCTCTGAATAATTGCAGTGGCAATTTATTTTGGAAGTGCGCGAATTCGTGAGGGGCGTTTCATCGTTAGTGAACGTGTTGAGTACAGTACCCACCATCCACCATGTAGCGGGACGATGTGGAGGACATTTCACGCCGAGCGCTTGACTCGGTACCTGTGTGAAAGACGCACCTTGCAAGGATGCAATAGCAACACAGGTATGCTCGGTGGCCCATGTCTTCTGGATAAGAAAATAGTACAATTGTTAGAAGTTCTGTGCTTGCTGGGCTTCCTTGCATCAGTATTTGTGCGGACTGTTTTCCTTCTTGAACGCGCAGCACCTACTATATTATTCGTGTTGTCGGTTACCTAATCGCTAACTAGTCTGTCTGGCTACAATTCACACGCCTTCGTGCATTATAGGATGCGCTAGTTTATCGAAGCATAAGGCGACACAAAGCACACTTGGTGCCTGCGCATTTTACTGTTTGTGCTTATTACCACACTTGCGGCTAATTGCGTGCACTGAAATAAATTTTAGTTATTGCGACTGTTGAGTATAACAGAAGTGTCATGATTTGAGCGGCGCTGATTGTCATTTCTCCTTATTAGAACTGAGGCACTGAACAACGTGCTAATGTTTTTGGTTTCAGAAAAAACACCAATACGAATGCTACTAATACGAGAAGTATGCTTCCTTCCTTAAATAATCTGAGCAAGATGCCAGGAATGCTAAATAGAATTTGCAACGATAAGTTGCTTAGAGTGCTCGAGGCGAATTGCTCGTCAGTACACCTAAACATTGCTGTGTATTCATAGGAGGATATAAGTTTCGCTGGGGTTTATTTGAAGAGTACTCAACCGAACGTGGTGGTCTTGTGGCTCAGGTACTCGGCTGCTGACCCGCAGGTCGCGGGATCAAATCCCGGCTTCGGCGGCTGCATTTTCGGTGGAGGTGAAAATGCTATAGACCCGTGTGCTCAGATTTGGCTGCACGTTCAAGAACCCCAGGTGGTTGAAATTTCCGGACCCCTCCACTACGGCGTCATTCATAACCATATTTGGGGTTCAGTACGTTAAACTTCACATGCCAATCATTACTTGAAGAGCACGCGTGGAGAACTCAGCGGCTAGCATTACATATCATGGCCTACGAAAACTAATTGAACCTAAATATCACTGAAGTGCTAAAGAACCAACGTCACTTGTTCATCGCAAAACGAGGAGACGAATTGACTCCGCCTTTAAGAATTGAACACGCTAATGATATCCTGTCCCTAGTGCGTAGTTAAAACACTAAGTGAATACTTTACAGCGAAAGCTGTTATAGGATTACAACAATGGTCGCATACGGCCCCATATTGAAGCGCTGCCGCTGGGGGCCGGAACCACTATCTCACGAAATAAGGAAAAAAAAACACTTAGTAAATAAAAACACAAAGAACAAAGCAGGATACGAACCCGCGTCCCCAACGGGCCAGCCTAGTATTCTACCGCAGAGCCTCGCCGTTTTTTTTTGTTGTTTTTAATAAAGCACTCGCGAAATAAAGACAAAATCAAGCGAACAAAAGTACAATCAAATCGCGAAAACAAGTGCTCAAGTGCTACTCATAAACACTGAATGGCTAACACAGCGTGACTTCCTCACATGGGGAGTTCTTCACATCGTGTTGTGCAAACAAAAAAAGGGGTGCGGTCAAACAGTTCTCTAAGATGGAGTACCATTCCGGTCTAAAGTCTAGATCGTCGTAAATGTTTTTGAGGTGGATAACCATTTGAATCAAGTGTGTGCTTGAAGAAGAGGTGGGCTCTGCATTGCGGTCTTGCATTTCTGTCTTCCACAAGCTGTGCATATCCATGAGAAAAAACATATCATATTGTACTTCATTAAGCGCTGCTGGTAGAAGATAACGTATTGTGTGAGAATTAATGACGAAACGTTTTTTTAGTGCTCGTTGAAGGACATCTCAAAACAGTTGGCCTCTTTGCAGCTAACAAAGCAATGTTCAATCGTTTTCGGCACCTCACTTAGACGGCAGGCAACAGACGGAATGAAAATAGCCTTTCTTTTAACCATGTGTTTACCGCCAATGTTTCCGAGTGCATGTTCATAAAATAATGTTTTTACTCAGTAGTAGGATCTGCTGTACTCAGTAGATCCTTATACAGCACCTTGCGCGATACTGTGTACAGGCATTCTAAAGAAAAGCAAGCATTAAGGAACCTAACTGCGAGGTAAACTTCCTGCATGAATCCCCACAAGCATGGGCGTTCGGAGAAGTTTGATGAAACAATTAAATCTGATAAGTATTCAACAAGTGTAACCTGCAAGAAGGAACGTATTACAGGATGAAAATAGTCTCGAAAAAAAAAAGAAAAATCTTGACACTATTTGCCATAGGTAAAGGTGTTTTAATCCTAACCCACCCTCACTAACTGGCTTGAATATATCATCACGACGCATGGGCTCAAAAGTCGAAGACCATATGAAACTAGCGAAAATTCGATGAAAGCGTTGTATATAGAATATTGCGCAATGAATAAGTTGCAATACATAGTAAAGCTTTGTTGCTAAAAAAGTTAACTGTTGAATGCGATAGCGCGATCCGGCCCTAGTTCACCTTCAACCACTAAGTGCTTACTTATTATTATGTTTTGTTACACTCCCACATACGCGCACACACACACGCAAACACACGTGCGCATACACGCGCGCGACGTATCTATAGTAATGGTACAGGTTTTCGATCTATTTAACAGCATTTTTATAAGAATTTCATGAAAATATTGTACAATGATATAGTCCCATGGTCCTATGTTACGAACTGCGCATAGGCGTGATACTTTTATTCGTAAATGTTCACCTTCTGTCATCCGCCTAGCGTTAGTTATTTGGCATTTGTTCGACTCGTTCTTCGGGAGACGTGTTCCAGACAACCGCAACAAGCATCGCCTTATGGTCGGTGAAATGGACACTGCAGTACTGATTGATTTGTGGGGTTTAACTTCCCAAAACCACTATTTGATTATGAGAGACGCCGTAGTGGAGGGCTCCGGAAATTTTGACCACCTGGGGTTCTTCAACGTGCACCCGAATCTGAGTACACGGGCCTACAACATTTCCGCCTCCATCGGAAATGCAGCCGCCAAAGCCGCGATTTGATCCCGCAACCTGCGGGTCAGCAGCGGAGTACCTTAGCCAGTAGACCACCATGGCGGGGTGGCCACTGCAGTACTTCAATTCTTTAATGCTTTCGTGAAAATTAAAAGATAAATTTATGCAAATAGTGTGGTTTGTTCAAATGGCATTTTCTTGAAGAGGCATAAAAAGCCCCATGATGCCTCACAGATAGCGGCACTTTATCTCGCGTTTGCTATTCGCTTCATCAATGCCTCTGGAAATGCATGATATGTTTTCCGCTAGATGGACATAGTTGTATACTTTTAGAGCAGTTTGAAGGTTCCGGTGTGTTCTTAGCAGCGATGGCTGCACTGTTACGGCCTTTTTTGACGTAGTTTGATGGCCTGCAAATGCGCCTACAATTCGCCGAATGGGCTCGTTTTCTTCGAGACACGTGTCGAAAAAATTCGTTAAGGAGACCCCTTCCACTACATGGCATTTATGTAGAGTTTTTTCCCAATTCAGGTGCAAGTAACATTGTGTCTTTATGGTATGACACCTGCTTGCCGCGCGAATGGCACAAGTTCGATCCTTAATGGGATAAAAAATTTTATGCTTTATTATGTTGGCTTCTTTCTCGCATTTTCGCTCCCAACCAACGGTTCCGACGCCAACGGCGGAATTTCTGCGACATGAGCTCTCTAATGCTATCACGTTGACATTCTCTGCAGGTGTGTAGCGGATTTCACCTTTTCTGAACAATGACAAAGGATAGAATGGTATAACTATCAGTTAAAGCGCATGAAAAACAGACATGAAGAGAGGACAAGCGCTTTCTAGCAACTAAACTGTTTATTATAAAGGGCAGAATATATATACAGTGTAGAGAGGAAGAAGAATATGTGCCGCAGTGGGTCACGCTTTTAGCAAGAGGAGCCGAGCGCAAGCTGTTTCCCCGGGCGTTGTGTTTCCTGCGTCGGTTCCTGCCACCCGGTTCCCGCATCAATAGACCTTCTGTGCAAGTACTACTTGCGCCAATAAACCCCGTTCCAGAGTGGTGGAGGTGCTGGGTAACTCAACCTGGAACTCCGCAACAGAAAACTACCTGCCATCCCAGACGTGGCTGAAGAAACCATCCAGCAAGGTACGACCCAGCCTCCGATGGTCATCGTTCCCACTGCGCTACGCGTTCGCGATCCACCTTTTTTTGACGGTACTGATGAGCAAGACGTAGAAGATTGGCTGTCGACATTTGAAAAGGTAGGCGCAAGCAACAAGTGGGACGACCCTTCGAAGCTGCAATATGTACCCTTCTACCTGAAACAGGTGGCTAGTCTCTGGTTTAACAACCACCAGTCGGAATTTGCCACTTGGGGTGCCTTTAAGCTACGCATTACCGATGTGTTCGGTCGCCCCGAGGTACGCAAGCTCCGTGCCGAACAGCGCCTACGGGGACGCGCACAGCTTCAAGGAGAAGGCTTCACAAGCTACATCGAGGATGTGCTCGGCTTGTGCAAGCGCCTTGACCCTTCAATGATCGAGGCAGACAAGATCAAACATATTTTGAAGGGGATAGACGACGACGCCTTCCAGATGCTGCTGGCCAAGGGCCCATGTACCGTGTCCGAACTCGCCACTCTTTGCCAGAGCTTCGAGGAGTTGCGCAAACAACGAGTCATGACACGGCGTCCAGCGGCTACCGATGAAACTCTCGCGGCATTGACCCTGGGTGGAGACCACAGCGCAATAATGTTTGAAATCACACGATATGTGCGCGAGGAGGTGGCCCGACAACTTTCGTGCCTGTCGTATCTACCGGCAACGGAACCCTCTTCTGAGCGTCTCGCGCCCGCCATCAGACAGGTAATACAAGCGCAGGTCTCTGAGGCATTGCCGTCAGTCTCTCAGACAGCACCCGTCACCGCGCCATGGACTTATGCTGCTGTTGCTGCTACTCCGCCACGACCTCCGCTTGGGCCGACTCCCCAGCCTGTACGAGTATCAACGACGCCATTTCCAGCAACACAACAGCGCTATAACGGAAACCCTTGGCGCATAATTGACAATCGCCCGATCTGTTACGCATGCGGATATCCAGGTCACGTGGCGCGCTTCTGTCACCGGCGCTTCGCAACGGGTCCGGCTGCACCTCCGAGGTACCCTGACTACTCTTTACCGGCCCCGTACAACGCGCAACGAGAACTGCCACGTCAATGCGACCGACAATCAGTGGAACGCGACCCGTCACCAACCGAACAAGACCACCGCCCTGCTGCCGATTACCGATCATTCGATCCCCGTCGCTCATCCTCACCACGCCGCTACCGTTCTCCGTCCCCTCTGCGTCGCCGACCGAACCCTGTAGAGACGGAAAACTGACTGCCGCAGCTCCGGAGGCACGAGCTGTGAAATCGGCGCATTGTACAAGTCCTCGCCCGTCCCCCACAAACGTTCTGGAAGTGTTTGTTGAAGGTCTACGAACTCTTGCGCTTGTTGATACGGGTGCCGCCGTATCTGTGATGAGTCAGAAACTCTGCCGTTCGATACGAAAAGTAACGACGCCGCCTTCCGACGTTTTGCTGAATACCGTGAGTGCGCAACCACTTCGACCAGTCGGAGCATGTACGGCGAGAGTAAACATTCAGGACGTCCTGTACCACATCAAGTTTCTCGTGTTGACCACTTGTGCCCACGACGTGATACTTGGATGGGATTTTTGTCACGCCACCACGCCGTAATTGACTGCGCTCGCGCGCAGGTAGAATTATCTGTGTTTTCAGATGCGCCATCTACCGACAATGAGTGCACTCACTTGGGCAAGCTTCTTGTTGCTTCCGACGTTGATGTTCCTCCTCTTAGTGCCATCGTTGTCTCCGTCAATCGCACTGAATTATCCGGCTCTACCGTTGTGTTCTCGCCATCTGACGTTTTCAGTCGCCGCCACGGTACGTCTCTGCGATACGCCGTTCTGCCACCTCAACAGGATACTTCCGGAATTGTCGTTTGCAATCCTAGCTCATGCCCTCTCACCTTAAGAGCTCACGAAACACTGGGCTATGTTCATTCTGTTGATGACAACGTTATTGTGCCTATTGAGTCCCACGACCTTGGCCAGAAACTTCAACTGAACGCAGTTACTCCTCTTTTCACGCGGGATGACTACTCCTCGGATATCTTCAATCGTTCCATCGACAGCAAGCTTCCTCCGGATCAACGGGACCAGCTAATGACCCTTCTCCATGAATTCGGAGATTCATTTGACCTTCCTCAAAAGGCACTGAGTCAAACTAACACCGTCGCTCACACAATCTACACTGGTACGCACCCTCCTTTGCGGCAACGCCCCTACCGCGTATCACCCAAGGAATGAAGTGTAATTGCAGAACAGGTGGATGATATGCTTCAGCGCGGCGTCATCAAACCATCTTCTAGCCCCTGGTCTTCACCTGTGGTGCTAGTGAAGAAAAAAGACGGTTCGATTAGATTTTGTATCGACTGCCGGCGACTGAACAAAATTACCCGGAAAGATGTATACCCTCTTCCCCGCATCGACGACGCTATCGATTGCCTACAAGGTGCCGAATTCTTTTCTTCGCTGGACTTACGTTCAGGTTACTGGCAGGTTCCGATGGCAGAGTGCGACCGTTCCAAAACAGCATTCGTTACGCCGGATGGCCTATACGAATTCATGGTTATGCCATTCGGTCTGTGCAATCCACCTGCAACGTTTGAGCGAATGATGGACAGCATTTTACGTGGCCTTAAATGGCAGATATGCTTATGTTACCTCGATGATGTTATTGTATTTTCTCCTGATTTCCCTACCCACGTCGACCGTCTGCGCACCATTCTTCAGTGTCTTACCAAGGCAAACCTCCAGCTTAACCTAAAGAAGTGCCGCTTTGGGGCTCGCCAACTTACGATACTTTGTCACGTTGGGACAAAGGATGGAATTTGCCCCGACCCAGACAAACTTCGAGCCGTAGCAGACTTTCCGAAGCCGACTTCACTCAAAGTACTTAGAAGCTTCATCGGCTTGTGCTCGTATTTTCGTCGTTTCGTCAACAACTTTGCAACAATAATAGCCCCACTTACACAACTACTGAACGGTCCAGCTAATCTTTTTAACTGGACCCCGGCATGTGACGAAGCTTTCCTTACACTGCGCCGCCTACTTACGTCCCCACCGATTCTATGCAATTACGACCCAAGTGCCCCCACTGAAGTGCACACAGATGCCAGTGGCGTTGGTCTGGGAGCAGTAATCGCGCAACAAAAGCCAGGTATTCCAGAGTACGTCGTCGCATACGCAAGCCGCGCACTCACGAAAGCGGAGATGAACTACTCCGTAACTGAAAAAGAATGCCTCGCAATCGTTTGGGCGTTAAGCAAGTTTCGTCCTTACTTGTACGGACAGAGTTTCGACATTGTGACCGACCACCATGCACTTTGTTGGTTGGCGTCGCTAAAAGATCCTTCAGGTCGCCTTGGACGTTGGGCTCTTCGACTACAAGAATTTGACATTCGTGTCGTCTACCGCTCAGGACGAAAACACTCTGAGGCGGACGCCCTCTCACGATCACCAGTGAGATCCACCGCAGACCTGCATTCGGACACCAACTTCTCCATCGCTCCCATTTCCGTCACAAGCATGTCGTTTGAACAGCGGAAAGACCCATGGATAACATCTCTCCTTAACATTCTTTCTGACTCTTCAACGTCTGCATACCCACGTGCTCTTCGCCGACAAGACACACATTTTGCGATACGGGACGCGCAACTATACCGCAGAAACTACCACGCGGATGGTCGTAAATGGCTCTTGGTTATACCACACCATATGCGATCTGATGTCTGTGCGCATTTCTACGCCGGCCCACAACATGCTCACGCTGATGTGTTAAAAACATATCAGCGGATCTGCCAGCGTTACTACTGGCGTGGTATGTACACTTTTGTACGAAAATACATTCGGTCTTGTTCATTATGCCAACGAAGAAAGACAGCTGCCCATTCACCCGGATTATTACAGACTCTACCGTGTCCGGCGCACCCTTTCGACCGCGTTGGTATCGATCTATATGGTCCCCTTCCTTACACTGCTACTGGAAATCGATGGATCATTGTCGCCGTCGACCATCTGACGAGGTATGCTGAAACAGCTCCACTACCTACGGCTGGTGCACGTGACGTAGCCAATTTCATTTTGCGACGCTTCGTACTGCGTCACGGGGCACCACGTGAAGTGCTAAGTGATCGAGGGCGTGTCTTTTTATCCGAAGTTGTACAACAACTCCTTCAGGCATGCCGCACGGTGCACCGCACCTCTACAGCCTACCACACGCAGACCAATGGTCTAACTGAGCGCTTCAACCGAACGCTAGGAGACATGCTCGCCATGTATGTCAATTCCGACCAATCAAACTGGGATGTCATTCTCCCATTTGTGACCTATGCGTACAACACCGCGACGCAGTCGACCACCGGCTTCTCGCCTTTCTTTCTTCTATATGGGCGTGAGCCATGCTCCACCCTTGACACCATTTTGCCGTATCGTCCCGACGTCTCAGAGTTCAGCCCTCTTTCTGAAATTTTGCACCACGCTGAATAGTGTCGTCAGTTGGCCCGATCATTCACCTCGGACAAGCAAGCATTCGAAAAAGACCGCCACGACCGCGACCAGCAAATCGAGACTTTTGCCGTGGGCTCGCTTGTCTGGCTTCGACTGCCCTTCCACTCCCCAGGTCTGTCCGCTAAGTTTGCCCCCAGGTTTCACGGTCCTTATCACGTCGTCGAACGTCGATCTCCTGTCACATACGTGATCGAGCCGGTCACGTATGTGACAGATCGAGCCGGTCACGTATGTGACAGGTCACGTATGTGACAGGTCACGTATGTGACAGGTATGTGTCTGTAGATGGCGTCACGTATGTGACGCCATCTACAGACAGGCGATGCCTTGGTCGTGAGACTGTCCACGTGAGTCGTCTCAAGCCATATCACGACCCACTCCTAATCTCATCACCTTGACTTGCCAGGATGGCTCGTCTTCGTCGCCGGGGTATTGTAGAGAGGAAGAAGAATATGTGCCGCAGTGGGTCACGCTTTTAGCAAGAGGAGCCGAGCGCGAGCTGTTGCCCCGAGCGTTGTGTTTCCTGCGTCGGTTCCTGCCGCCCGGTTCCCGCATCAATAGACCTGCTGTGCAAGTACTACTTGCGCCAATAAACCCCGTTCCAACAGAATATTTATATGTTCATGTCTGTTTTTCGTGCGCTTTAACTGATAGTTATACCATGCATATCCAACTAGCCCAACTTTCGATTCTGTTACAAAGGATAGAATTGTTAGTGTGGGTCTACAGCACAAAAATTATAATTATTTGGGCGTGGTGGGTACCCAGCAAGTGCGCTTGTAGCATTTACCCAAAGAGTGTTTAGAAAATGCTCTAAAAGGCCACTTTTCTAGCTTTAGCTGTGAGTGTGCTGCGTGTTCTGCGCTGGCCTGCAGAGGTTTTTTTTTGTACTCGAAAATTTTAAATTGCGAATTACCACAATGTAACTATGAGTAATCGAGCTTTAAATATATTTGTACTTGCAATGCACCCACTACATGGTATTTCAGCAATACTTGCAGTAACGTGTGTGCCTATTGTGCTGGGTGGCCGGTTTTACATCACGAAGTTATGATAATCACATGTTCTGACGCTCGATGGCTATCTACGGTTGTACGATGCCACATTACTCGACAATACATGTTATGTTATGAAGCTTGTATATAGCTCGCATGTGCTTGAACGTTATTTTTACTGTATTTTCACTGCAACGCCTGCTTGTCACGCAAGGGTACTAGATTCAATCGTCCCTCGGGCCCAGAATAATTGTTACTTTATGGAGCACATGTCCCAGTTATTTAGCCACACACACATGATGAATCTTCGCTCACAATTATGACGCCGACAGCGAAATTGACGTCCGAATTTTTGTAAAATGAGTTCTTTAACGGTACAGCGTTAATATTGCGTCACATATACTCTAGTTTTTTTTAAAGCCTTGCCATCACACAATCTCGGCGCGAATCCCTGCAAGTGGCTCAGGGGCTGGGACTGGTATCTCAGCCATCATTTGCATTCATCTGTGGGTTTTGAAAAAGTGGATAATAATTCAAAGTACTTGGTACACTACTACGGGAGGGCAAGCAACCGTACCAATTCGTGCCAAAAAGCAACCGTCAGCGTGTAAGCATTGAGCGTTTAATAAAAGTGTTAATCAATTCATAGTACTTAGTACGCCACTAGGGAAAAACGGAAATCCTTGGTTTGATACCAGGGGAGGAGGGGGTAGAAAAAGTGAGCAACGAATTAGAATACTAGAACCTCCAATGCGTTAGAGCATGAAGACGTCTTGTGGGCTTCACACTATGGAACGGATCGAGACACCTCTGCACATTAGTTAAAAAAAATCTTACCGATCTAGAATGCTTCGTGATCTATGTGAGAGCGTAAAGCCATCCCGTGGGCCTTACACTTCATGAGGGCGTGTTCTTAAAAAATACGCCGTATGAGAATTTGAGATGTCGAACACGGTACGTTCTTCTGTGTTTAGAAAAAAAGTGGGTAACAATTTAGAGTACCTAGTACTCTGCTAGGCGGAAGCTGAAAGCCGTGTGGTGAGCCTCACACTTTATGAGGTGTGACCCGCAGGAAGTTCGAACGTGTGCCTATAGAAGTTTATTACCACTAACAGTGAACATCAAATACAATCCAACAGAACATCACAACGGAATACAACATGCACAAACATATTAAAAACAGTCACAAAAAGGTATGTTTACATATGTACATTACGAGGTAAACGAAAAACACCGAAATGAAACGTAAAGATCAATTTGTTAGATATTTACTTAGTATATAAAAGGTATTTAAGCGAGTAGCAAACAACCATTATTATTATTATTATTATTAATATTATTATTATTATTTCATTTGCATACACAGATACACAAGGACACAGAGGAAAGCGGGAAAGGGCAAGCTGGCAACTGCCACCTGGAGGGGCACAACGCCTGCTCACTCTTTCGGGAGGAGGGAAGAAACAGAGGAAACAAAGGTTAGAGGAGAGAAAGAGGAAAGAAGGTGAGAAAGAGAGAGAAAAAAGAAGAAGACTTCGACAAGTATGAGTAAAGAAATAAATAAAAAGATCCTAATAATAAAAAAACGTCTATAAACGAGTGGCCAGGTCCGTTTAGTTCATAAACTTTAGGAGAGCTCGGAGGTAGTTGTCTAGAGTCACGCACTTGAGTTCTAGGAATTTATATTCCTTGATAAGCAAACACCGCTGCATAGCAAATGTGGGACAGTGCACTTAACCTACCAAAACCAGACAGGCCTAAAAACAAGCTTCACAAGTCTCCCACAGACGAACAAAAAAGGGCAGGGCCCGTGTCGAATGAATTCCTCCTCACCGAAAATGATAAGTTCTTGTGTCAGAACAGATAGCAGCCCAGTTCCAAACAGTCGTTCTAAGACCGGGAAGAGAGTGCGATGGCGATGGCCTGCTGCGACCGCCTCGCATCGATAAGATGCGAGGTGGTCGACAGTAAGAACCAGCAAAAATAAGAAGGCGGGTGAAGTGGCCACGAAAACAATACCCAAAATCAACAAAGCGATTCACCCCGAGGTTACAAAATACAGCATGTAGAGCCTTCCAGAAAACACGAGCGATGACACGTTGCCTCAAAACATGCTGATTTGTTTCCCGTGGGGAGAACTTTGGGCATGTTGATGATTGGAGCATTCTCCACCTTTTGAGGCGGTCAAGGGTAGAAAGAAAATCTCACCCCAGCCGTCACATGAAGTCCCGGAGGTGGCCAGGCAGAAACGATGCCGTCAACGCACTCTAAGACACACAACCAGAGCGGGTGCGGTGTGCCGGAAGAACTAATAGGAGCAACAAAGCCGATGTTGTGTCAACAATAGGTTGTACAACACATCTATCCTAGGACAAGTAGACTTGATATGCTTAGAAAATGCCACCGTTATTGCATAAAACGAAGGAAGTGTTACTAATTGTGTGGTGCAATGAAGATGAACATTTGGGCAATAAATTCCGAAGGTGAAATTGGATTGGATGAAGTTTTATTTGGTCCTTCAAAACACAGATCACTGTGTTGCGGGCAGCTCCCACGTGGGGACTGAGATGCCGAGCTCCTCAGCCGCCTTGCGGGCTTGCCGAAGGTGAGAGCCTAGAAAAAATGTGGCCCCGTATTTATAAGCCACACTGCCAATGTCGTCGAAAGACGATAGTCTTGCCACCTGAGAGAGTGAACAAAACGTTTATCTGATGTTCTGCGCAAGAAAATCGGTGAATGGTATTCTGAAGGCGCTGCGTTAGAGCATCTCGAGCGTGCAGCGGAGGCGAACGAGCGCATCAAGTCACGTCACACGTGAGACAAGAGCGCTATCTGGCAGTTATCCTGGAAAACGAAGCGCGCGGCATGCGCACCCGTCTCTGAGGTGATGAGGTGTAGAACGCAAGGCGACGGGTAGGTGCCATCACCATGTCGTCTTGTCAATGCGTTGGACACACTTGCCTTTTTGTGCAAACGTTGCAATGTCTGCGCAGCGTGATAAATTCTATGGTCCTTAGAATTACTTATGTATGCCTTTTCTAGTAAAAGATACACATACATAATAATGACGTGTTGTTATGGAGCCTAATATATGTGCAATAATTCATTTTTAATTGACCATCGCACAAGTATGAACGTTGAACCTTAAGCAATATTAGTGGGCGCTGCGGATTATTCTTTGGAGTATTCTGCGGAGTATTCTTTGGTCACTTTGGTATCATTTAGGGTGCCGGTAAGGGTCGACAGGTGGCCGTTAGCAATAGGTATCGTGACATATGAGATGTTATTCGCTTTGTCGCATCTAGTCGCTGCTTGGGTAGTCGCTTTGCATGCTTTATAATAGCTGCGGGAGTTTTTTTGTGTGTGGCGTAATAGGTGCGAGGCTGTGGCGGCAGTTCATCGTCGTAGTGCTCTCTTTCCTATTATGGAACGCTTATACTCTGAACTTCTATCGTTTCTGTTAGGGATAGTGTTCTTCGAAGCTTGGGGAGGAAGAATTTCTACGATAATGGTCGTGCTGTTTTCTCTCCGTTGTTGACAGACGTGTTCGATAAGTCTTCCACCTGACCTGGTTCCTATAGCCAGGTCACCTCTCAGTGTCGGATTAGTGCAGGTAATCTGTATGTGCTTATCTTTCTATGTGTTTGTCTGTGCCCCGTATGGGTGCGAGTTCTTGTACATATGCACCTCATTCTATTGCTTCAAATTACGTTAATTTCACGAATCTTGATACCTGTATATACTTGCTAACATCTTCACCAAGTCTTGTAAATTCTGTATATATATCATCATGTACCTAGTCAATATGGGGATTAGTGTATATATGTAGTGTATGTAGTCATTAGCAATATGGGTTAGGGACACCTTACGGACTTGGACACTTTTGTTTAAATGTGTCATCTATGCTGTGCTTTGCCATTTGTTATTAGATGCGGAGCATCTTATACTCGCGCCTTGTAGTGCGCCGTCCGCGCCGTCCGCGCCGTCCGCACCGCTTCTCGAACATTCGACAGCTGACGCGCGCGCATGCGCCGTCGCGCCGTCGCCCACTCTTCCACCATCTGTGCATCCCTTCCTCCTCTACACACCGCGCGCGCTTCACTCCTCCACCATCTGTGCACCCTTCCTCCTCTACACACCGCGTTCGACATCTACAATTCTCCTGATTCTCCAGTGGACGCGCATGTGGCGTCGCGCTTCGAGAACATTCAACAGCTGACAGTGCATGCGCCGTCGTGCTGTATATATACTCAAGGTCGGCGCTCGCTCGCTCAGTTGCCGCTCGTCGGTTGGTTTGTACGGCGCGTCGACGTCCAAGGTCGCGGTGAAATGAATTCCAACGAATCCACAAACACAATGATCGACGTCCCTTCGACCAGCGCCGCCCTTTCGCATACGTGTGTACGTGTTCACTCATTTAACACCCCCTCCTACAACCACGTTAACCAATTTAGCCATCGACCCAAGTAAGTCGCAATTTAACACCCCATTTCACAACCACGTTAACCAATTTAGCCCGTGAAAGCTGCGCTGAAGTCTACTACAATATTCTAGTACCACGTGCTAGTGCACTCTTCTCCTTTAATCCCCTCACCCCTTCCCCCAGTGCAGGGTAGCAAACCGGACGTGCGTCTGGTTGACCTCCCTGCCTTTCATTTCTTCCCTTCCTCCTCCTCCAATTTAGCCATCGACCCAAGTAAGTCGCACTTTAACACCCCGTTAACCAATTATATGGTCCGCATCCTCCTCAGTGTTCCCCCGAGGGAAGCTGCGGGCAATTTTTTGTGCTTGTTTTATAGATGCTCGTTCCATAGATTTGTTGCGTCCCATGATAGAATAAACGTTTCATAAACAGGGACGAACAGGCAAGTGTACAGACAAATAGACAGACCAAAATTTTTGCTTTGAAGGTCTCCACGAAAGACTATCACCTTTATTATTATGCTAGAGTTCACGCAGGGAATTCATCTCCTTGTACGAGGCGCAACAGGAAGCGTATGGACACTGAAGGGAAAGCTAAGTCTCCCTGGGAACGCTGCTGTTGAACGCTGCACGAAAGTCAACTCAATGCTGCCGGACCAAAGAGGGAACACAAAGCATACTCCAGTGATCTTACGATGCATAAAGGTGGTTGTTCCACTGCAAGAAGGGGGTTCACAAAACGTTCTACTTATTGTTGCACATTGCCGCGCTTCTAGACGTACTTGGATGGTGATTTAACACTTATGTGGCCCTAACAGGTGTGCCGCTTTCATAAGCATTATTGTGCGACGTTTTTTTCCTTATTCATACCCTTTCAATTGTGATAATGTGGGTGGTCAGACGCTTCTGCTGTGGCGATCAGATCTTTTATCAAGGGTGAATGTAATCTCACGTTAGAACATTTGTTGATTCCGTAAATCTGAACGGTTCGACGTTTTTGTGTGCAGCAACATGAGTGTGGTGCTTCTCAACACGTGTATGACTTTGTAATGTCTTGCATGAAGCAAAGAAACAAATGGAAAGAGCATTGCGCAATATTCTAAAGCGAATGAATTAAAGGGAAAGAAAGAAAGTGATAAATAAAAAAGGAAGGAAGGAAGGAAAGAAAGAACAAGGAAAGAAAGTTAGGCATGTACACGCCAAGCTTCTTTTGCCCCCCGTTTCCCAATTGGGGAACATTTTATTTTCTACCACAGTTCGTTATGTTGATCAAGTCTAGGTGCGCGCTTTTCTGACGTCACACGTCCTTGTGTACGTGCGTGCCATGACTTGCAGTAAAATATAATCGGCATTTAGTTGTTAGGTACCCAGTCTGCCACTCTGAACTACGGGCGTGTAAGTAAAAAGTGATACTCAAGTATCAATTTTTTTAGTGCGCGTGTGGAAGCTGCGTTGGAGCCACTCTGACGTCAAAAGGCCGTAATATTTGCGTTACAACCATCGAAGAAAATTTTGCGTTATATACGCTTTTGACCACTCAATTGCTTTTCTGAAAAGCTTGGCATTTGGTGCTATACAGTCAAAGCCCGCTTACAATTATTCCAACTGAATTTCGTTTGATAGTGAGGTGCAAACCATGTTGCTCGTAAGCTATTTATAGGAACAGGACATATTAAAACGGCCTGGTAAGGTAAGTAGGTCGTATTGCTTCATCTTTTTATCTTACCAACTGTTTCGTATATTATTTTTAAAACTGCGCTTGATCACAAGCAGAACTTTCTTATTTTTGCATGTGTAATTTTGCCCTATTCGTTTCTTTCCCTTTAGAATATTGAGTACAGAATTTCGAAATAGCAGGTGAAATGAGATGCTGTAGTTTCTGTGAAACGATTTATAGAATCACCGTGAACTTTTTCACGTTATTTCACATAATCTTGACACTATTCGCCACCAAAAAAAAATAGATTTGTACATAAATCTCCCAAATACATAGTGTTTTCACTTCACGCGTGTCTTAAAATAGACTTGACAATTGATGTCTTATTTTTAATTGTTCTTCAAAATTTCAGCTTCGAGTTGCCAGCTAATTGTTCTGATAGTTTTTTTAGAGAAGGTGCAACAAGTTGAGATAAATAGAACAAAAAGCATGGCTGATCTTTATTTCATATGGAGAACCGAAAGTGATAGGTGTCACCATAGAGGTTGTTAGGCGTTAATATGGCGTGGCTTCACCACTAGGCCGAAAAAATTGAATGCTGTAACAGCAACTTGTGATGTCACGCGCAAAACAGCATGCATCTCAAGGCTTGCCGCTCACTCCTCAAGCGGAGCGGTCACAGGAAGAGTACATACACTGAACCTGCTTGAATTAAGAACTGTCACAGCTCGACACTTGAAGCGTGCTGCTCAAAGATTAGGAAGAATGCACAAATGAAGCAAAAAAGTACACACGGGAACAGCGCGAATTGAGAATATTATTTGGAGTTTGACGCCACGAAACCATCGTCTGTGCCCATTTCCTTAGTGGTTGTTGGTTGTTTCCAGTCATATGAAATGCATCGTAGATTATATTGAGACGTCGCATACTGCACAAAGCAGTCAATTTCCGTGATCGACATCTTCATTGTCATCAGCATCTTCATGATTGCGTATGGTGGGTACTTTGCGTATGCTGTGCCGTGACGGCAGAAAGAAAATGTGTGGCCTGGAAAGCGCTTCTTCTTCATTGTC
Organism: Rhipicephalus microplus; assembly: GCF_043290135.1. Lineage (NCBI taxonomy): Eukaryota > Metazoa > Arthropoda > Arachnida > Ixodida > Ixodidae > Rhipicephalus > Rhipicephalus microplus. The sequence continues at coordinate 106,274,987 of NC_134707.1, read as the reverse complement.
ATCGACGTCATGATCATAGAAAGATGAAGACTAATATGGCTCGAGCATCCACAGCTTCACCCATATTATTCGCTCATCTCCATGGAGTGAGTGATGAATGGGCGAAGCTAGGTCTAAGATCTATAATGTCTATGTATTCGACTGGAAGAAAAGAGGGGCTGGTTGGACAGACGTATAGATGGGTGAACGCACGTACTTAAGATGAACGGACGCACAGATGCACAGATGCATAGATAGGAGACGGATGGCCCAGGGGATCTTGTATTGTGCTGTCACATACTTGGTTGATGGACTATCAACAGCAAAACTTTTTGGGACGTTGAATTCAAAACAAATGTGAATTTCAGCTATATCAGTTCTTACTGCTCACAATCAAGCTTGGGATGCCAAGTGCATTAAGGAACATTTATTTGGAACTTCCACTCCCACGCAAAGCGGGAAATAACCATCGACGAACATCTCGCGTTCTGAAAACTTTTGCTGCTGATAATACATAAAGTATTAAATAATTTTTACACAGATGTCGTTCTTTTTTTTTTTCCTTTTACAAGTGTTTACCTGCGATTCCAGTTTTATGGGGTGTGACAGGCACTAACAACAGCAAGGCTCAGCCCTAAGACGCTTTGCCCGAAAATACTCGCAAATATATTCTTGGAAAGTAGAATGCCCACAAACACGCGCAACTGTGAGCAGGTGTGGCTTTTTGCGTCCATTAAATGTTTTTACACGCTGACATGCCATTTCCGCTGCCAGGTTTCATTCTTCACGTTGTATGTGTTCTTTTTTAGACGGACCGGTTACGCCTGCCATTTTATCGCTTCACAATGTAGACAATGATTGATATGTGGGGTTTAACGTCCCAAAACCACTATATGATTATGAGAGACGCCGTAGTGGAGGGCTCCGGAAATTTTGACCACCTGGGGTTCTTTAACGTGCACCCAAATCTGAGCACACGGGCCTACAACATTTCCGCCTCCATCGGAAATGCAGCCGCCGCAGCCGGGATACGAACCCGCGCCCTGCGGGTCAGCAGCCGAGTACCTTAGCCACTAGACCACCGCGGCGGGGCCACAATGTAGACAAGAAACAATCATGTTGCCGGTGGAGCCGCATCAAACCAAAGCATATGGAATTGTGCTTAATTATAGCCTACCTAGTAGATCATTGCCAAGCCATAATGAGCGTTATTAAGTGTTATAATACCAAGTTCATATTCAAATGTGCTATAGTCATGCCCAGCTTGGATAAGTCTTCCCTGCTAAACGTAATCAGGGCTACCTAAAAATACGCAAAACATGCGCCAATGAGCTGAATAACTAAGTATACGCTGACTTCCGATCACAGCTAGACGAGAGAAAGATGGCAACATACTAATTAGGTGTCTAGAGCCTGTGGGTATTGGCTGTGTTGCGTCCCAACGTACGTAGTTAAAAAGCAACGACGACAAAGGCTTCAAGTTTCAGCAAACAATTTATTCTGGTTTAGGCTGCTTTAATCAGGTCTACTCTGCACACAGTGCGGTTGTCCCTGAGACACGAGACATAGAGGCAGTATTTATAATTTTCTGTAGCAACAATAATCTGCCAGCGCCGATGGCCCGTCCATCATTTTTGGCAACCTAGGCCCTTCCCTCATTGGCAATCAACAGGCTGCCTAATTTGAAGCGTGCGGTTAAGCAGGCGCAGCTCCCCACCGAGTCATGTGACGATATCTCTGGATCGCCCTTCTGCGTGGTTCCCAAATCTACACTAGCTAGATGAAAGCTGATAGAGACGAGGCCTGAAATATTCAAATTAAAAAAAAATCGGCATATCTCACGTACCTTGAAAACGACGTTTTGCGAAACATGCGGAGGGAAGGTGACCATGCTGAAATTTTTTTATTGAGCAACACGTCGTCAAATGACACTAAATATCTATGCAAATTTCGCACGAACAGACATATGAAGAGGTGTTTACGTAACCAGTTGTTCGCCCTTGCTCAACAATGCCAACTTGAATATGCGTATTAGCAACACCAGAAGCTGATATGAAGTGCTGATGCTTGCGACGATGCTGGCCCTTGTCACTGCTACATGAATCAACTTCAGCGCATGGCAACTAACCACAAGCGACGTTCACCAGACGTGACGGCTGTATTAAAGAAGTAGATATGTATCGTTTATAAAATTAGGCAGGCGGCGCTGCAACCACTATTGGTGTTTCACGAAAATTAGCGTCTATTTAAAAAATTGACACTAATTTTGTAGCTCTGCGGTAAAATGCTTCATTGCCACGTACAATGCTTGGGTTTGATTCCAGCTGGGACCCTCACATTTATTCTTTGCATTCGTCGGGTCGACGCTACCGACGCCGGGTAATAACGCTCGCGCGTTAAAACTGCCCATGTGTATTCTCGTCGTTCCTGAGTATATATACCAAGTATCAATTCCCTGTGGCACATACCCGCATAATCAGCGGCACATACGCACTCGTGCCACTCTATGGCGGGAAGTGTTTGACGACGTAAGCGACGGAATTTTGACAGTAATAATGTTTTGACCAGCGCATCATATTCGTCAAAGCAGCTTACCCTCCTCTGCTATTTTTTGGTTCACGTCAAGTTAGGGGGTGATCATGAGAGTACCGAAACATAAGAGGATAGATAGACAAATAGATACGCTCAAAGTTGCCAAAGTTCGCTAAAAATTCTTCGCATTTTATATTTCTTTGAATCGTTAAGGTAAATGAAATGATAAAGGTGATCAATAAAATTAGTGCGGAAATTGCTGAGCGACTGCCTATCCAATCTAATAGATACATACGCAATACTCGGGATTTAAAAGGTGATAGCGTGAACCCTTCTCGCACGAGTTTTCACGTGCACGTGTGCCTGGCGAAGCTAGGACCACTCGAGTGCCGACCAGATCTGCTCTGTCACAGCCTTGCGCAATAGAGCTCAAGAGTCGCAAATTTTTATTGCGATAGCAATTATATAGACACTCTAGGCTGGTTTTCCCTGCCAGCATCAGCGTCGATGTCATGCACGGCATATGTACACGCATCTATATATGTGAAAAGTCAAAAAAGAAATCAATTCAGAAAAAGAGCCTCTGGCGCGTGGAATCGAACGTAGGATCTCCACGACGTGATTGCGAGGCGTTAACCACTGAGCCACAGAAACGTTTGTTTTCAATATTACTTGCTTTTGCACATCATAAAATAATAATACAGTGCATAAACAGTACATAGAGCGGTAACAAATCGAATGGTTACATAGTGACTAGACTTCTTTTATACGAATAAGCGGCCCAAGATGTTCAAACCACCCTTGAGTCAGGTCTTTAGTTTTTCACTCTTCAATAAACTTCATGATCTTTTGGCGGAAATAGTCACGAATAGGCAGTGTATTGATGTCGGCATGGCAGACTGCCATGTACCTATTCCAAATACTGTGAAGGTTGAGAAACATAACAGTATCATATGGGGCTCCATAGTCTTCATCATTGACTGGTAAAAACCTGATCCCCTAGGCATCGATCAGTAAATCTTTTTTGATAGTTCTCTGCAGAATGTCCCAGAAGAACACCCCTTCCCAACAATCCAGAAAGACATGTTCGATGGTTTTATGTTTACGACAGCGGAAACAGTGCGTTTCCCATGATACAAACAGTCTCCTTTCTTGCATCCACGTTTTAACTTCTGGAGTGTCTGTAGGTAGCGCAAAGAAAAATAATTTTGAACCAGATGGGACAGCCATTTTTTTCATTTTTTTCACTCGAGCCAGTACATTTCGGCCACGTCCAGCAGGATACAAACTCCTGTAAAGTGGTACCGGTAAAACAATGTAGAAGAGATATACAACCTTTTCCGTTTTACCCCCGCTAGATATTTCCTGGAGAACTGTGCTAATAAGAAATTGCATGCCCCACCTACTACTTTTAGATTACCATAAAGCGCCTCATGCACATAGTCCGTGGTGACAAAGATTGAAGGCAAAACTCATCCATGCCTCAGCTGAATAACTGAGCACAGAAACAGGTCTCTTGTGTCTCGCAGAAACATAAAACGACTAACGATCTGTCTTAAAAACAAATGTGACAGACGGAGGCCACTGAACCGAACACGACGAAAAAGATTAGTGCGACTAGACCATTTTCCCACTGATCCCCATATAAATACTGCAAACACACGGTGCAGCCTCTGCACGTTTATACGCGAGCAATGTAAAACCTGTAATGTGTACCAAAGTTTAGAGACAAAGAAAAGATTACATATGGTGGCCCGCGTGAAAAGAGAAATGTCCCATCCTCTAACATTACCCACTTTTTCACGCATTTCACTGGCTTGTCGCCGCCAGTACGACCCACTGTCACGATGAAATTCTACTGGTAACCCAAATATTTTGTACGCTGATTCACCCATGGCATGTTGGCAAAAACGTCTGGAGTGACAGGCCAATCCCCATTCCATTATCCCAAGCACTTTTAACAGTTTACCGAACCCCCACTGGCCGTACAAAACTGTTTCGCAATATCGACTACTTCGTTAACACTGTCGCAATCTGAACAGAAAACTGCCACATTATCAGCATATGCAAGTAATCGCACTTCATTCTCCTGCAGTTTGAATCCACGGGTGGCACTGCTGCTCATCACACTCACACAGAAAGGCTCTAAAAACAAACTGAACAACAATGGTGAAAGAGGGCAGCCCTGACGCACGGAGCGTTGCAAGTTAATGCGCGCCCCCAACAATTAGTTGCGTTGTACAGCCCTTATATGCCATAGCCACTCCCACTTTGATTATACAGCCTACGTTTACAAAATCCTAGTCACCCATCGGAACATCATGTGACACAAGATCAAAAGCTTCTTCTAAATCTAACTGAACCATCGCCACCCATGTCTCAGCTGCATCGCAGCACTCCAGAACAGCTCGGGTTTTATAAATATTGGTCACAATTGTGCGTCCTTCCATTCCATACGTATGGTGTGGACCTACTATTTTCTTTATTACACCCCGTAATCGCTTAGCTAATATTTTCATGACGATCTTGTAATCTACATTTGTTAAGCTAATGGGGCGAAACAATTTTTTTAAGCGGAGTTTAGTTTTATCCTCTGTTTTGGGCATTAGAATTGTGTGTGCCGCCAGAAAGCTGGGAGGCAACATCTCATACTTGTAAGCTTCTTTGAAAAGACTAGTCAAAATTGGAAAAAATTGGGAGTTAAACGTTTTGTAAAAGGCTGCACTCAACCCATCTGCTCCAGGTGGCTTTCCTGGGCTTAGCCGTTCAATAGCTTTTTCATTTTTCAAATTTGAAATAGGCAGTTCCAACCCTACAGCAAGATTTTAGGGCACTTTTAACATCAAAGGTAAGAATTTCTTCCTAAACTTTCCTATGTCAACCTCCGATCGCTTAAACAGATCTCAATAGTAGTTAGAAAAAACGTTTCCCATTCCCTTAATATCTGTGTAAACGACACCATTGTGATGTATTTCTGCTATGGTATTTCTGCGGGCATATCTCTTTTCTTCACCCAGTTACCATTTTGTTGATGCTTCACCAACCAACAACTTTTCAGCACTAGCTCAAATTATAGCCACACTTTAACGCTCAATGTCAAAAACTTCCAGCTTATGCCTAGCGTTAGAATATTTTTCGTGAATGTTCCTGGTGATTTTGCTTATTCCTCTAGCAATGCAGCAAATATATGTTTAAGCAATTCTTCCTCCTTTCTTTTCTCTTGTTTAAATGTACAGTCTCTTTCCATTGCCATCATCTCAATATCGCTTTTAAAATATTCCCACTGAGCCCCGATAGTTATTTCATAGTTTTTGTTGATTTCGCTGACATGCTTTAGTAACTTTTCTTTAGAAATGTCATCCGACAGTAGCTGCGAGTTCAGCTTCCAAAGGTCCCAGGAAAACTTTCTTTGTCTAGCGCCGCCACAGCTGATATTAAAGCTGATTAGGCAGTGATCCGTAAAAAAGACTGGTTCGACTACGTATTAAGAGCACAATCGTATTATACTCGCCGTTACATAAGCTGTGTCCAGAGGAGCATGACTGAAATTCTGAAAGTGCATAAAATGAATGCTTTGCCCAATATCCAGACACTCCGCCCCATCTTCCGGGCTATGTCAGTCTACAATATTGCTAAGGGCTGCCGTACTTCCCTATGTGGTGCACTGCTGGTCTTGTCATGTGCAGAAAGCACAAAGTTAGTCTCTCATTGTTACAACCTGCCTGTCGTATCGCAATATCCATTTAGGGACTAGAAGAAATCACATCTTTCGGATTGCTTATTAGGTGCATACACAGTAATTACGCGCCATTCAGAAGAAAAGTGCCTCAAATCGCATACTACTAACCTCCCCGTTAAACTAGATGTAACAGATTCAACGACCAATCCCTGTATCCGGCGGACAAATAAAGCACAACCGGCTGAGGAACCAATGGCATGACTTATACAAACACTGAACCGTGAACTAAAAGGTCGCACCATGCCCCCAGTCTCTTGTTCACCTTCAGCTTGGGTTTCCTGTGCAGCTATAACATCAAGATCGCGCTCTCCACTAGTCGATAGAGTTGATTCGGTTTCTTTCTGCCAGCGAGACCCCCCACGTGAAGTGAAGCAAAACAGAGGAAGCTTTTCGTAGCCATGGTATGTGGTCGACTGAGAATGAGAGCATGGTGCTCACCTCCACCACTGAGTGCAGCTGAGCCTGCCAGGTGCACGCCTCATTCCCAATCCGTAGACGTGCCCTGGATGCTACGAAGACGATTACGCCGCTGGAGGCCTGTCCGGCGGGATAGTAGGCCACGGGCGCAACGCCCATCGACGTGGTGGCAATGCTTTAGGTGGTGGCTTTTCGACGCCAGCGTCTCCTGCAACGCCGTTCTCTCCCACGTCCTGCCGTGCCCGTTTCCCTGTTGTGCTGCTGGAAGCTTCCATCACCAGTTCTATCACTTGCGAATTCGCTCCGGTCACGTCCTCCATTACCTTACTTGCCCCTGATGTCAGCGTCGCTGTCACTAGCGCCGAGGTTTCCGCAATGGCCATCACCATGTGCTCTTTTAAATGCGAAGCATTTCTTAGCGAGCTTCGACGACTTTGAGCGTACCTATCTATCTATCTAGCCGCCCACGATTGTAGGTCTCCTGGCCGTTTCAATAATGCTATCAATATGAAACTTGGTATGGCATAACAACTGTAGGAAGAATATATTTGACAAGTCATAACTTGAATATCATGATATGTGTCATGAATGTCATGATTTACATTTTATGGTACTGCAGCTCTTGCGGTGGTTTCGTTCACATGACATGTTGCGAAACTGGTATGGTGTGGCATGATTGCATAGTGAACACAAGCGACAGACCCTAACATGAAAATCCTGACATTCGTGTAATGTAACAGCATGACTACATGCCACGCTCGTGATGCGCTCGTGGCCGTTTCGCTAACGTTACATATACCATGTTTGGTATTACGGTACGTGAATAAATGACGGAGGTATGTGACTGGTGCAAACATGATAATCATAAGATGCATGTCATGTAACAACATCACAACTTGACACGCTTATGATGCGCTGGCGGCTGTCTTGCTAGCTTCACTTAAACTGAATTTCGTATTTCGGAACGTGAATGTATGGCGAAGGTACGGTACTGGTGCAAACATATGCTAAAAATGAGATGCGTGTCATGTAACAACATGACTGCATGCTATGCTCATGATGCGCTCGCGGCCGTTTTGCTAGCTTCACATGCCCCGCCGCGCTGGTCAACGCGCCGTGCTGCGTTGCTTTGACGCATGCGCGTTTCTGCGCGTCCAGCGTCCCTCCGTCACGAGAAGGAGACACAGAGTCGTCTGAGTAACACATCGGCACGAAATTCCGCATTGCGCATTTCGCACTAGTTACCATTTAGCCGCACCTACGGACGCTGGGCGCGCCGGTCGTGCCTGGCGTCTGACTATAGAGTGCTCGCGTTTTGCTAACGTAGCACCACTGTGCCAAGCGTACGCGCGTCAACGCTACATTGGAGTATATTGCGCCCTTCATTATGCGCTCGCGGCGGTTTCGCTAGCTCTTTATATACCGAATTCGGTGTTACGTGACGTAAATGGATGACGAAATATATAACTGGTGCAAACATGATAATCCCGACACGCTGGATATGTAAGAACATGACAGCATACCACGCTCATAACGCGCTCGCGGCCCTTTCGCTAGCTCTACTCATACTAAATTTGGTATCACGTGACGTGAATAGATGACTAAGGTAAAAGAAACGTCCAAACATGATAATCTTGACACGGAAGTCATGCTCGGCATCATTTACCTCCACGTCGTAATGTTTTGCTGATTTTAAAGTGACATATTAATCATCCTCATTCGAGCTTCGCATATCACCCATTCCTACTGTATGTGGGATCTGCCAGTTTTTTCTCCTTCGGAGGTAAGGGACACGCTAGCCGCGCGTCCCTCCGTGTCTTGTGCTGGCAGGCCTCGGCGTGCTGCCAGCTAACTCTTCGGCATCGGCCTCGTCCATCATGAACTCCACAGTGTCTTCCTTCGCCGTTATCCCGGCAGGGGCCGTAATATTGGCGTATGTTCGAGCGCAGACCACGTCCTGCGACCGTAGCGTCGGCCTTGCCCGCACCGCGGTACATGACAATCTCGGCGATAATGACCAGTATTTCCACATCACAGGAACAGTGGAGCTCTACCCGGGATGACCGCGAGGGCTTGCTCACCAGCAACTCGCAGTTGATGTAAAACATCCTCGATGGTGATGCCACTTTTAAGGTTCAGAGAAACAGTTCTGGTTGTTGACCCTTTATCCGTGACGCCATTCACTCGCCATCGCTCACGAGTGATGTCTGTGACCCGGCCGTAAGGCAGAAACACCACCCTCACGTCTTCGTCGGCTGTGTTTTACAGAAGCCGGTGGACCTTGATGCGGAGATTCGTACTTGCCGGGTCGACGACGACGCAACGTCGACCTTTCAATTTAACTTCACTGCTTGCAAGAAGTCTGTTGGTGCCTTCGTTGCTTCTGAAGGTTACTGCCCAAACGTGGTTCATTTGGTTGGCACCCAAGGCGACCACTTCAGGGAGCAGACGCAGGTAATTGATTGATATCTGGTGTTTAACGTCCCAAAACCACCATATGATTATGAGAGACGCCGTAGTAAAGGGCTCCAGAAATTTAGACCACCTGGGGTTCTTTAACGTGCACCCAAATCTGAGCACACGGGCCTACAACATTTCCGCCTCCATCGGAAATGCAGCCGCCACAGCTGGGATTCGATCCCGCAACCTGCGGGTCAGCAGCCGAGTACCTTAACCACTAGACCACCACGGCGGGGCGAGCAGACGCAGGTAGTTCAACGTACCTCTGAAGTCTTCCACTCGAAAAGGCCTTGCTCGTACATCACCATGCATGAAAACCGTATTTAAAACAGAGCGTCCACTGGGCAAATTAGGCAGAATCAAACGGTACTCGTCATTTCCATTTAAGCGTTCCTGTTACCACGGCCGGACTCGACCACGTCAACCGCTCTGACGGAGCAACACATGCTGCGTTTGAACGCGTCCGTGTTCAGAAACAGAGTGAGCCACCGAAACGTATGTCCTTCAATGTGTAGACGGCAAGCTATTTGTATCTATCACTTACCGCTGTTGGCGGACATCTCAGGCGGGGAGGGGGGGGGGACTAATGTGTTTCAAGCATCATCAGCAAGATGGTGCAATAAGGGAATGGCGGCTATCATCTCTGGCGCGTACTTTGGCCCGCGGAGAGGAAGCGAATGAACAATCCCTCGCGTGCCCTTATCTCCCTGTGGGAGGATCAGACGCCTTGGCTGGCATCGAGTTTTCAGTGGAACGATTTTGTTGTTGTAACCAGCTGCACAATGGTCACTGAAAATGTTGCACAACCTCCGTTTGCGAAAAGGGCGTGCTTTTCAGACATAGCGAAGTAACAACCGAGACGCTTAATCGCGCTCGTCTGTACCTGTGAGTATGTTACGCGCGTCATTTTTGCGTGAGAAACGCTGGGCACGTTTTGATCTGCTTGCAATTCTGTGCGTGATCTTTCAATTTGTTAATATTGCGTGCCCTGCTTCGCCTTTGCGGCAACGCTGTGACTTTTAAAAGCGAAGCATTTCTTAGCGAAACATTTCTTAGCGAAACTTAGCGGCTTTGAGTCTATCTATCTATCTATCTATCTATCTATCTATCTATCTATCTATCTATCTATCTATCTATCTATCTATCTATCTATCTATCTATCTATCTATCTATCTATCTATCTATCTATCTATCTATCTATCTATCTATCTATCTATCTATCTATCTATCTAGCCACCTAGGACTTTTAGCTCTCTTGGCCATTTCGATAATGGTATCGATACCGAACTTGGTACGGCATAACATGACCTTATGAAGAACTTATTTGACTAGTCATAACAAGATAATCATATGTATGTCATTAATGTCATGATTTACTTTTCATGGTCCTGCAGCCCTTGCGGTCGTTTCGTTCACATGGCATCTTGCAAAACTGGTATTGTGTGGCATGATTGCATAGCGAACACAAGCGACAGACCCTAACATCAAAATTATGACATACATGGCATGTATCAACATGACTACATACAACGCTCATGATGTGTTCGCGGCCATTTCGCTAGCGTCAAATATACCAAGTTGGCTATTACGGTACGTGTATGGATGAGGAAGGTATGAGACTGGTGCAAACATGATTATGATGAGATGCGTGTCATGTAACATGGCTACACGTTGCACTCATGATGCACTTACGGCCGTTTAGCTAGCTTCACATGTACCGAACTCGATATTACACGACGCGAACGGACAAAATAGGTAATCGACACATCCCAACACGATAATCACGGCATGCGTATAATATGCCACACATGATGCGATCACGGCCGTTGCGCTAGCTTCACATATGCAAAATTTGGTATTACGTGATGCCAACTGATGGCGAAGGTATGTGACTGGTGCAAACATGATAATCATGAGATGCGTGTCATGTGAAAACATGACTACAGGCTACAGTCAAGGCGCCAATACATTTCGACATGACGCGGTGCACGTGCTCACCGGCGTTCATTTCGTCGGGTCACGCCACCGTTGCCACGCCAGGCGCCGGTCCTGCCATGTACTCGTAGGCGCGCGCCACGCTGCGCTGCTTTGACGCATGCGCGTTTCAACATGTCCGTCGTCCCTCCATAACGAAAAGAGGGAGACGCAGCGTTAACCAGGTAACGCATCGGCATATAGCAATGTTACTCTATGGCATCGGCGCGAAATGCAGCATGTCGCATTTTGCACCAGTTACCGTCGGAACGTGCCGAAGGACGCTGGTCGCGCCTGGCGTCAGACAATAGAGTGCCCACGTTTTGCTAACGTGGCGTCGCTGTACCCAGCGTGTGCGCGCGTCAACGCTACATTGGAGTATATTGGGCCATTCATTTTTTTCTGGCGGCCGTTATGCTAGCTCCCCGTGTACCAATTTTGGTGTTATGTTACGTCAATGAATGACGAAGTTTATGACAAGTGCAAACATAATAATCATCACACACGTGTCATGTAAGAGCATCACAACATTCCATGCTGATAGCGTGCTCGTGGCGTTTCGCTAGCTCCACAGATACTAAATTTGGTATCCCGTGGCGTGAATAGATGACGAAGGTAAACGACACATCCAAACATGATAATCATGATACGGAAGTCATGTACGGCATCATTTACCTCCACCTCATAACGTTGCACTGATTTTAAAGGGATATATCAACATTTTTTTTTCATGCTTCGCATATCATCGATTTCCACTGTACGTGGGATCTGCCATTTTTTTACGAAACAAAACAACATTGCTTTTCTGTCGATAACCCGACATTGCCCTCTAACTAAACCTCGTGACTTTCTTACACCGTTTCGCGGCCAACGAGCGTGTTGCTTGCAAGTTTGCCTTGGCATTTGAAGAGACTAGCCATATTAGCGCGAAAGCCGTAGTTTTTTGTCAAACGCTAAATCTGACCATCCGTGTCGGCGGAGTCGGTGTCAAAACAAGGCTGCAAAAATGTCATTAAATGGTCATTTTACGACATGAAGTAACCACGGCATCGTAGAACGCAAACATTTGAGACATCGATATAAAGTAAATATTGAGGGATCACATGGCATCAATTCTTTCTCAAAGGTCGACCCATTTACGAGGCAGTGCACTTACTGTGCCGTGCATAAGAACTCTAAAGCCTTCGATGCGTTTAACCCAAGCTTAGAACTCTCTTTTTCAGTGGGGCCTTTGAAAAACAGCCTTATCTGTGATGAACCACTTTTTTATAATAAATGTTCGCTCTCTCTTTCTGTCGCTTAGTCTATGAGACAACAGCTCTGACTAAGTTTTGTAAGAATTAGGGAATTCGTCTCTCTGGGCCTTTCCTCGAAAACGTTCGAAAGCTGGTTCCTTATGCTCCTGGTTTTTGGTAGTGGCAAATGTGCTCTGAACCTGATTGAGATCACCTTAAGATAGAAGGCGCTGTGAGTTGTCGCGGATGCCAATTGTCACGAAGTTCTAACAATTTTTTTTTCTATCTCGTTCCCTTCTAATATTCCCCTTTCCCCGCATTCCAAGTTGGGGGTAGACAACCGAGCCAATCTTCGATAAACTCTCTGTCTTTCCTCTTCGTTTCTGTCTGTCTCTGTCTTCTGTGTAGGTTTGTGTATTAACATCATCAAGAAATGAGCTGACGCAAACACTTGGGGACCCAAATGCACATATACTCAATATATTTACACATAAATTAAAGTATGCCTGCAAAACAGAAAGGTTGAGAAAGCGGGCGTCTGAAGAAGTGAATAAGAATATAAAGCTGCATGCTGTACAACGCTCACAGTTCGCAGAAGGCAAGTTCAGTTGACACATCGATTACACTGGAGACAAGGGAAACGACGCGGACGCACTCGTACAGACAGGGATGACTGGAAATGCACTCAAGAAGCTCACACGGTTGACTTGGAGGGAGCAAACTGTCGGGTGAATTGAGATCCACTACCTTTCAGTGTCGTCTGCTGCAGCTTGGACAGAATGCCGCTGAAGTAGGGCTTGTCTGGCCAATGTCTGACAATCGGAACATGTCTGGCCAAGGCCAGACCACGAGAAACGGCTCTGTCTTCATGTGGCACCTCCCAGTGACCTTCATGCAGAAACTGTGCTGGCCACCTCTCTCGCACCCTTGGCCTTTTTTTAACTAGATCTGACTTATCCCTGTCTGCCATCTCTGCTGTCTGCACCCGTGGTGTTTCGTGCGAATCATCATGAAGGCTCCCTATTAGGCCAATTAGCTCATGCCCACACGGGCCGCGGCCACACGTCATCTAGCTTCCTCGTCCTTTTCGGTTTACATGGATCGCTTGGCTCATGGAGTGAACACAGTCCCTCAATTTACATTACATTGAGCGATGCTCAGATAACGTACTGTTACTGAGTGATGCGATACACACAGCTTGGTTCGCTCGTCGTGATTAACTTCGAGGACCTGCGTGGACATCTTTTGAAGACTTGCGAGATGATCTTGGACATTAATTCATGTTATTTATAAAGTTAGCCACAATCAGATCTCATTAAGAACGTCCAAGTCTTGATAAAGTAATAATGCCTTTTACTTAGTTTCGTTGTGCGCTTCAGACATTTCTTGAAGCGTCACAGTTTTAGGCTTACATTTTGAAACAAAGGTATTTGTTAACTTGCGTCATGTTGCTGGTTGTTTTAGGTCAGCACAAGGTCTGCTTCATCGACTCCTACTCGACTATCTGAACATTCTTTTTTTTCCAGACCAGCGTTGTTTTTCTTTTTTTTGTCGATACGGTTTCATGCAGTATGAGGTCCACAGGGTGACCTTGTGCGATCCCGTAGTATAGTACCAAGTATTAAAAACCAATAACCACTAGTAAAAACACACAAATGCTCAGTGCTGTATACACACGGCTCTGTGTCCTTTCAGTATTGAGTAGGAAGTACGCGAAATGATTAAACACTTCTAAGCGCACAAACAGCGAATAGATGTTGCTCGGTGTAAGTAGCTACTGAGATTTAAGAAACGGCTGCGGTGCTCTGCCGTAGCAGAGTTCTTACTGCTAGGTCTCATTGAACGTTTCCCTAAGCCTCAAAAGTTATGGAATGTTCCTGTAAGCAACATTTCTGAAATTTTCCTACAAGGAGCAAATCAGCATGTTCTGTGGCAATGAGTGATTCCTTGTGTTTTTTGTAGGCCCTGCATGCTTGGTTTCGTGGCCTCAGTGTTAATCGCTTCGTTTTTTCTGGGCGTTATTCTCAAGACCCTTTTCTTTGCTTTGTGATTGTCGGTGCTTACTAATTCTGGCGCAACCACTGTGCCATGGGTCCAGTGGGCTGTCACCATCGCACCTGTTCTCGATCATGGAGTGACTATACCAAGCTTCTATCGGCTCTGTCAGAGGTGGTGGTAGTGGTGAAACTTTATTGTTAAAAAAAGGGGTCCTCAAGGGCACTCGGCTAGACGCCAGGTGTAAAGGGAACCTCCCACGTCGGGACAGACAGCCCGAAGCTCTTGCGCCTGGCGGGCCTCCTGGAGCTCGAGAGCCCGAAGTTGGTCTGCTAGTGAAGAACTTCGTAGCAGTTTGGTCCACTGTTGCTTGTTCTTGGCGTAAGTGGCCCTCTATGCACCACCACAGAGCATAAGGTTCTAATCTACACGTTCCCAATACTGTTCACACACATGTTGTCCGTCATAGTCCTGGTTGACATGCTTCATGCGCCAGGGGCTGGGGTATGAGTTAATCTGGAGCAAGCGTAACGTGAGCGACTGGCTGTACTTTAATTTCTTATCCGGGAGGGGGAACTCTCACCGGTCTAGATAAAAGTACTTCATAATTTGTTGAAAGTGAATAACTGATCTCTGTACTATGTTGGAGAAGTTATTTTTTTTTCTATTGAGGAGCTTTACCTTCGGCACTATTCCTCCCTTCGGGTTCGTCTGTCAGGAAGCGTGAAGCTTGTCTTTCAGTATGCCTGGATTTGGTAGGCTGATGCTGCTAAGGATGAGGCTCTTTAATCATGCTAACAACTTATTAATACTCATAATGTGGAAGACTATCTTATAGTGATTTGTCGCACTGACTATGAACAGCAATGACTGAAATAAAAGCTGCCAGGTATAAAATATAATAAGCAATAACATTACCTCTAAGCTGCGCTTAGTACTTTACGAGAAATATTTCTTAATAACTCCTTTTTACGCATCTCAATTATATAGGAAATTTGTAGTGAATTTCTCTCTGTATGCATCTGTATATGATAAAGTACCATTTATTTTTTTTATTTATTGTGATAAGAGTTAATATTTGTGTAATTTACTGCCAAAATAGTGGGTGTAATTTATGCTATAGCATAAATCACTATATTGATTCCTTTTTTGAATTATATTGGCCTTTTCATTCTGTATATAACTTTGAGCATTCGGTTAACAGTTTTATTTGTAAGCAGTTGTAAACAGTGTTTGATAAAAAAGTTATGTGCTTTGGCTTTATGCACACTTATTTTAGCGTGTTTGCTGATTTCGCGTTTCTTTTTGCTACAAATGTGTTTGAAAATCTTTTTCAGTTGTCACTTGTTTGTCAAATATTTGGTGTCCTGGGCCCAACGCAAACGGTTTAACTACACGTTTTAGCCCAGAAAATAGAATGATTGAATGAATGAATGAATGAATGAATGACAAACCTTGTCCATCTCGCTCCACGAAACTGGGACTGAACACTTTCGCAACGAAAACAAACAAAGCATCTGTTGATAAAACCGACGCTTTGTGTACATCAATTAGGTACATGACAGCACAATACATGATCATCTGTGCATCCTGTACTTGCATCCAATCAGCCATCCGTACATGCGTCCATTCATCCGTCCATCCGTGCGTCCATGAGTCCATCCACGTGTCCTGGCGTGCGTGCGTCGTCCGTCCATCTGCCCGTCCTTCATTCAAGTCGGTAACTTCTATGTACATATCATGTACTTTACGACATCACAGACCTTCACCAAATCTTCAATATTTACTTCTTGAATATGCGCGGATTTCTTGTTAACCGTGAACATGCATTTGTATACATATTGTTTTCTAACAAAGTTTTGTTTTTTGTGCATTTCTCGTCTGCTGAAATGTGTAGAATTGTTATGGACATTCAATGTTTCGCTAAACATTTTTGTTAAACATTTCACGAAACATTTTTAAAGATTGCGCTAAACATTTTGACCTGCGTAGAGAAGCTTTCCTGTGATACAGCACTACAATATTATGAATGATTCGCCAGTTTTACTTGAACACAGAATTCAGAAGCCAGGAAATTTGTTAGCCTCTAAGGCTACTGTAACTAGACGTTCCGATACAGGTGGGAGATGTCCCAGTTTTACAGGTTGGCTGGCGCTATCCCACCAACTTGACGGTGGGATGGTGCTTTGTCCCGCTTTAGGCCGAAAGCCGGATGACAATCGCAGTGAGCCAGCCCGCCAACCACACCCTAACATGGCGAAGATCTGCTCGTTTTCTGTCGTCACGTCCATCTTCATTCTTTTTCTCTCTGTTCTTTTGCTGTTTGTCTTTCATTCTTTCATTATTTCTCACTTTCTCTTCAAAATTTTCTCGTGGTGTCACCACCGGGATCAGTATCATGTGATTCGCATAAATGCTTGTTCAATCACTGCACCTAGCTAGCTTAGTGGTTACAACACCAGAACTAAAACTGTCAATACGTGAATCGTGAAACTTTTACGCGTCAGCCCAATCAGTATCTTTGTTTCTCCTCGTGTATGACTTTCCTTCCACCTCTCTCTTTCCATTGCGGGACAGACTACCGCGGCTCAGTCCCATTTAACCTCCCCGTCTTTCTGTTTGTTCTTTCTCTCTCTTGCCCAACAGTGGTGGGAGTTTTTTTCAAGCTTGCCAAGAGACAGCTGTATGGGAACTGTGCTGATGTGCAAACTTTCAAGCCTTTTTAGGTAGAGACTTTTTGGGTCATGCAACGAAGTATACAGGTGTCAATAGAATAATTCTTTGCGCCGGAGAACTTAGTGGCTCAGAATTGTATTATTTATGTAATGTCTAGAATTGCTTTGCACCATGCCGATTTTTCAACCCATGCGTCCTAACAAGGCTGCATACTGCGTTTCCAATGAGCTTAGCTATCTGAATAAAAATTTAATAAAATAGAATAATACTGAAGACATGTACAAAATCGTGATGCACTCGCCTTTTTCTTAGCATGAAATTGGCAGGGGCTTTCTTTTGACATTTCGTATAAAAACCGTTTGCTAGTGGACAACAGCAAAAACTGTGCGTCAAGCTCTTTTAAGATGGTTCGAAAAATGCTGAGATCAGACTAGAGCACTGCATGGGTCCTGGCCGGCCCAAAAGTTTGGGTCTCGGCCAGGCCGGGTGAGACATTGTTTTATCGAGCGCAGGCCGTGCTCGCGCTCATGAGCACGGCCACTGGATAAAAAAAAACATTTTATTACAAGTAACTTTTTATTGAGAGCGCTTGCGATGTAACTGGTAGACGTGCTTTTTGATGCGTCGGTTTCGGTTTGGCCAGCTGAATCAGCCAGGGTTCATTGGTCTGCGGTGATTATCACTGGCCGCGTTTTCAAATTTCAAAATTGCCGTAGACTATTTGTAGGAATGACTTCATTGACCCAATTGCCTTGACCTGCTATTCCCACTGCTTAAAATGCCAACTGTTTTACTTCTATGATTACTGCGATAATTAGTGCAGATAGATGCTTTAGTTAATTTTTTCATCTGTGGCGACATAATTTAATCTTCAAAGACGAATAAACTTCACGAAGTCATCGTTGGAGAAGGTGAACCATTTGCGGATGCAGTTGTTTTAAAGGTGAAGCTTCTAAAGCCGTGGGTCAGTCCTTTGTATAGCTCGTGCGGGACCGCCTAGTTTGATGACTTACTCAGCAGGTTCGGACGGACGGACGGACGGACGACAGACAGACAGACAGACGGACGGACGGACGGACGGATGGACAGACAGACAGACAGACAGACAGACAGACAGGCAGGCAGGCAGGCAGGCAGGCAGGCAGGCAGGCAGGCAGGCAGGCAGGCAGATGATGTACCGATGAATCTCTACGAAGCTTCGCCCTACTCATTTCTATTCACTCTGTGGATATGCTGTGATTTCTTTTCCCAAGCGTCACGTTTGAATCCGGAGTAAGTGTTCTACTGGGATTTCACCAGTAGTGGAAGCTAATGCCAAATATCGGTGACGTCTGGTGGGCCTCGGATAACAGAGCGTTAATCAACATTACCACGAAAATGCGGTGGACTCTCCAAAGACCATCATTCATCTAAGAGCAAGGTGGACAGTATGCGAGCAGTCATATCTGCATCCTACGAACAGTTGTCTATAAGAAGGTAGATTCCCCTCACTCGTCACAACCGCTTCCGGAGCTCGATACCAGTCGTATAGGAAGAAAGACACTCGCGAAGCAAGACATTGACCTAAGAGGGTTCAATGAAGCCATTAAATTCCGAAATGGTCGCGAAGAAGTTGCGATGCTAAGGACATCAGCGAAGCATCATGGCAGTGGTGCCATTTTTTGAAAAATTGATCTGCTAAAGCTTGTGTAAAAATTATGAAACCACACAAAAAAGATGAACATGCGGAGAAGGTCGGCACTGATAAAATGTCACATGAAAAACGCGTAACAGGTACGACAAGAACCTCAGTTCTGCTTAACGTGTCTCAGTGGAGCAGAAGAACACCCTTCAATGTCCAACTGGACGAGGGAGTTGAAGACAGATAATCTTTGTATTAGCTCTCTCTTCGACAACGCGGCAAATTCAAAAGGCGGCAACTGGCCTGTATGGCTGCCACAATATCAGCGTTATGCACACCTCCATTCAAGTGACATGCATTGACTTCGTGATGTGGCCTTCATGGCAGTTTCACTGAGCCGCGTGAACGGTTCTCGTCAATGAGGTGACACCGACGTGGTAAACAAGTGCGCTGTATATGTGATACAATCGAGCGATTTAGACTATTGCTCTCTCAACAGCTACACCACCTTTCTAAGAGACAGTGCGTCTTGATCGAAGCAGCTCCAAGTCAACAGTGTCGAGAGTTTTGTGCCTGTCTCTGTGGGGGTCGACTCTACCGTGAAAGGGTATATTTGATGCGAGGCAGCTCTGACAAGCCTGTGTAACGCTGTCCATCCGTGTCTCCAAGCCAACGCACCACACAATGCTCCCCTCCCCGCTGCTATTGGGCAGCGCCAAGCAGGTCACGCGTTTACTCCAAGTGCGTGATTATGTAACTTTCTTCGTCATCTGCCGCGTGGTCGCCGCGTGTCCCCTCTTTCTCGCTTCACCTTCTCCACTGCTCGCAACGTTCTAGCGCACATCGAGTGAACACTCTTTCGACTCATTTGTATGCGATGGAGAGAATGCTGGAATGCGAAGATTCTTCACCCACTGAAACATACACCGAAGCTATGAGGCCTAACCCGGCTGCTGCCGACGTTGCGTGGTTTAGCAGAGCCGGCGTTGGCATCGGCGTCGTTGGTTGGGAGCGAAAAACCATGATCCTATGCGTGACCGAAAAATCGAGAACAATGAGAACAAAATTAATGATAAAAAACTAAGGAGCACAGTGGGGACCAAATTAGGGCTGTTGGGATCCAAGTGAATGGGGGGGGGGGATCGAACCCGAGTCGACTGCGGGGCAAGCAGATGTTCTACCACACGGCCACGGCTCTCCTTTCTTTTCTTTAATGAATGAAATTTTCACCAGTAAAATACACACAGCATACTTCATCAGAAGTCAGGCAAACACACACAAGTGTCAAGAACGGGAAGCCACTCCGGAATGGGGTCAAAATTCTCAACAACACTGCGCACTTGAGCAGCTGCTTCCCGGAAGACAGATCACGTCGACCGTGGTGGCTCGGCGTGTCTATCAATCATGCGACTTTTCCATAGTGAATAAAGTCTCAACAACATGAACAGGTCATAAGGTGTATTATCAGTCAGACTCTTTTTGAATGGGAGGAACCTAATACCATGAGCTGTGATCGGAAGTTCTTTTCATAATGTTCTTTTTAGAATGTCCAAAAAATAAAAAGCGTCACGACAATGAATAAAACAATGCTCAATAGTCTCAGATTGGTTACAGAGTCTACAATTTACTGTCCTGAGTACGTATATATTTTTATTCAGCCACGTTTTCACTGGCAGCGTAGAAGTGTGCAGTTTTAAAAAAATGTTTTCGCTGAAGGAGATACCCACATTCTACGTACACGAAATAATACATCGTGACAAGGCAAAAGCGAATATGGCTTTTGATAAACAGGTTCTCGGAAAAGGTTATTCACAAGTGCAGCGGTTAAATTTGTTCTGTCAACAGTATACAAATACTCTAAGCTAAACCTGGCTTTAAAAATTGACAGTATCAACAATTTCTTTTAGGAATCCCTGCAATGGCAATTCCTTGGAAACGCTTGTTGTGACATCAATAAAAGGAAGTTGTTAACATATACGGCTATGAAAAACCGCTAAAAGAAAGGGGTGACACACATCCTTTAGGTAAAAAAATCGCAGCAAAAACTGTTGCACGAACAAATGCACAAGGCCGAGGCCACCCTTTTCAAGCGGAAGAAAAAGATTGTATCTTCTCATGGGTTCCCAGGAAGAGCTCCAAATAAAGCAGGCAAATATCATATGAAAGGCTTGAATGTGTACACGAGAGCATTGCAACACCTACGGAATATAAATACGCTTTGATGCAAGAAACATATTGCACGCTTTCGCTCTGGCAAAAATGGAACGCTCCCGTCCTTGCCATGTTGCCACCTTTCGGCGGATCATAGTTATCGCAGCGGTCCAGTGTGGGCCGCTGTTACGATAGTTATCAAGAGGCACACCAAGGTATTTCATAGAAGTAGCATTCCAATGAATATATGTGAAGACCAAAGGTGTTTGGGCCCACATGTCTAGCCAGAATCCACTACCTTTAAGAAAATTTATGGTTGCGCCAGCGATTTCACAGAAACGTAACGTAGTGTTGACTGCTTCTTGAACGCTGGGTTGATCAGCGCAAAAGAAGGCAATGTCATCTGCATAAGCTAGAACTTTACCTTCCTCAGCATTATATCGGTAGCCTCTGATGCTAGACTTTAGAAGCACACTTAAACATAATGGTTCCAGATAAATTGCAAAAAGCAAAGGCGAGAGTGGACATCCCTGATGTACAGATGACTTTAACTCTATTATATTCGACAGTGTGCGATTTCCGATTAGCCTAGTTGTGCACTTCTTATAACAGAGTGAAATACCATTGTACAGTACATCACCCAACTGCAGGTGTCTGAGGAGCCGGAACAAAAAAGCATGCTGTACCTTATCGAATGCTTTTGCAAGGTATATTCGAAGGAAGGCTACTTGGTTCATGCTACCATCAATACACTTAAGAACTGAACGTGCAATATGAATGTTTGTCTGTATAGAGCGACCGTGAATTCCACATGCTCGGTGGTCACCTACACATTTAGTAATCACTGTCTGTAGTTGATTTGCCAACAATTTAGCAAATATTTTGTACTCAACGTTACATAACGATATAGGCCTATATTCGTTAACTCTCTTTAATGCGTCAGGATGAGCACTTTTGGGGATTAATGTTGTATAGCTCTGATAGAAACAAGGAGGAAGTTCACCACGGTCATAAGCTTCTTTAAAAAGTTGCTCAAGGAAAGGTATCAGAAGTTCCTGAAAAGCTATGTAAAATTTGCCACTAAGGCCATCTGGGCCAGGTGTTTTGTTTTTCTGCAACGTTGTTATTGCAAATCTTATTTCCTCTTTGGTTATGGGCCCATCTACCGTGAGTCTATCATAATCTTGTAACTCAGGCACAAGGGCAATGAAGTGGTCAGCTTCTTCCTCAAAATTCTCCTGAAGCTCAGCCGCGGTGAACAAACTTTTGTAGTAATCTTCAAATGCGGCTCTTATTTCACATGTTTCTGTGCAAAGGGAACCCCGCGACTCAATTTGCAGTATCTGTTTAGAAAGTGCATATCTCTTTTCATCCCCAAGGAATTTTTAGTGGGTTCCTTCTCAATTAAATGGGCAATACGGGAACAAATCTTTGCTCCCCTGTATAAATCTGTATCATTTTTTTTGTATCTGTGCTCGAATCACATTTATCTCGTCCACGTACAATCCCGGCTGTTGACTTTCAAAAGTATAGAGCTTATGAAGTAAATCATAAAGATAGCGTTTTTAAGCTTTTTTTCTTTGCGCCATTTCACATGAAATACTAATTGCCTGATACTTGACTCTTTCTTTGAACCTTTCCCATTGAGCGAACATTGGCAGCTGTCGACACTGTGTTAATTCTCGTACTGATTCTTTTACTATTTTAACAAAACAATCTTCGCTCAACAGCTGTACGTTAAGCTTCCATAGATCCCAAGTCAGAGGGGTTTTCGAGAATTTTCAGGACCCCAAGAAACAGTGACCAAGCAATGGTCTGTAAAAAATATTGGCTTTACAGCATAATTATGAATGGGAGACCATAAGCTTAGAGATACATATACACGGTCAAGCCGACCATGAGAGATGCCTTGAAAGTGCGTGAACCTCACCGAGTAAGGTGCATGTGCTCCCACATCTATTAAATTGTGGTCATTCGATAATTTCTGCAGTAAGGTTGCACTTGCATCATAACTATTTGTTATATATGAATGATGTCTTGCGTCATAAACACAATAATGTCTCCGAAAACTATCAAAGTTCTGTCAGTGTTCAGCAGCGAAGTTAAAGAGAGGAAAAAGCATTCCTGTCATTCACTTTGGAGGGAGCATAGACACAGATAAACCTCCAATTATGGGAATGGAAAGATAAGTCGCAACAAATGAGGCGTCCTTCCCCATCAGCATGTAGTGATGTCAAAGTATGATTCAAGTGCTTTTTAACTTATAAAAAGGATCCAGCGGATGCACCACGGGCTGGGCGGATGTATGAATTGTAATCTCCGAAAATTTCCAGTGCAAGATCAGTGTCACGAGCAGCCGAAATCTTAGTCTCTTGCACTGCAAGTACCTCAATGTTGTACTGCTCAAGAACGTGGCGCAACTGCCACTGACGCTTTACATTCCTTCAGCCGCGTACCTTGAGTGTCGCTACACAGAAGGGAAACGTTAGCGCGGTAGCCGTTTTGCTATCCTCTAACTTTTGTAGGTCACCTTCAGCCACAGTGCAACCAGTGGCTTTTCCTCCTTTGCACTTTTAGGAGCACTTTCCCGAGGACGCTGGCATAGGCGGCGCGCTCTCGTTCCCAAAAGAAGGTGACACCTGGACCACATGAAGACACTTGCTCTGTCGTGTCTGGCGCACTCGTTGTTGCTTCATCGGTGACCGGTGCCTGACGCTTTCTCGTCTGACCGCTATCTATTCCTTCTTGTTCCTCATTGTCAGGAGGCTTGTCTTTAAGGCCTTCCAAGTGGTGTTCTTCTGCAGCATTGCATTCACTTATGCTTTCACTGGCGTCGTTAGCGATGTTATTTTGTGTGCCGAGGGTATCAATGGACAAGTGTTCAGCTTCCTTTAAGGCCCCTTCTGCTCCTCCCGCTGCTTCCGCTGTCGCATCAACTACCTCAGTGACATCCATAAGATGATCCAGATGCTGGTCTTCTGGGCCTTTGCCAGAACGTAGTTTGTTCGCATAAGTCGACACACAGGCATCCGAGGAGTGACCAAATCGCTGGCACTGCAAGCACCTCGGTGTTTTGCACTGTCGACGTACATGCCCCACTAGCTTGCAGCAAAGACACAGTGGAGGCCTACCGGGAATAAGTACGAGGCATTGGTGGCCATAAATTGACATAAGGTGTGGTATTGAGCTCACAGTGATGGTGTCCTTGAGCTCCAAGGCAACGTCCCTATTTGTTGTCATCCATTGTTCCATTCCAGCACATCTCCATGCCTCTCTCTCAACGGACTTCACAACGCCGTAAGCTTGGAACGCCTCTTCAACACGTCGGATTCAACATGAGGCGGAAGCTAAAGAAGTTTCTGTCTAATATTCTTGGTCTCCGGATCTAGCACCATGCACTTCAGCCCTTTTACACAGAGCTCACCAAAAGTGACCAGTTTCTGTTTCGCCATACGGATTGCACACGTAACCATCCATACATGGCTTATTTGATACTGGCCAACTCCTATGATGTCCGCTGTGCTCACCACTTTAAGCAGCGCGTCACGGAAGTCTGGGGCACGGTATGGTCTACCACTCAAATCGGCATGAAGGAAAACGGAATTCAAAACGTCGTTACCGGTTGGAAGACGTGGCAGGACGAATTTATGGCTTGAGTCTTCATCATGAAACGGAGTCGATGATCCTCGGCCGTTGGCCGATAAGCTGTTACTAGCAGAGAGCATTTTAGAACACAGCCAAGTCAAGTCAAGTCAAGATCCTTGACGATGTGGTGCATACCCACGCTGGGGGAACTGGCCAAGAACCACATAGTTTTCATGAATTTCTTGTTTAATAACAGATTAAAATTAATCCATTTACAAGTCATAAAAGAAAGATGCAACAAGACGGATTTGATGGTTGAATTGTAAATAATCTGTAGTGTAATGCAATAAAGCGCCGTATTTGATTTATTATGAATTTGGAAATTTGAAAATCTACCGAACAATGATTTCAACACTTAAACCTCTTTGAACTTTTGACGAACTCCTGCAATGCGTCAACCATCTTCCCGTCGCTGTGGCCTAGACACAAAGACCCGAAAGAAAGTACATTTTCAGCATTTAAATATATTCCGAGAAGGTGACAAACGGCTCCTATAGTGTTTTTACGTAAGGCAGAGAATCTATTACAGTAAATGAGATAATGTTCAGTTGACTCATTTACTCCACAAACAGGACAATGAGGGGAGGCTGCCAGACCAGCTCTGTGTAAATATAAATTGAGCTGTGGAATTTGACAGCGCAGTCTAGTGATTGCGGCTTCCGTTCCTCGCGTTTGACAGATTTTACTAGTCCAATGGTATAACAAGTGCTTGAATTCTGGTGTGGCTGTTAGTGAAGGTGTAGAAAATTCCTCTAACAGTAGTTTCCTTCTTAATCTAGCGCCTATCAAGAACTTTGATGCCGGTAATACATCAATAACAGGCCCATTTAAAGATGACTTGGCCAACGCATCTGCCATTTCATTCATATAAATGCACTTATGTCCAGGAATCGAGACCAGTTTGATCAGATTGAGATGCGAGGGAACTAATGCTTTGAAAGCATTCTGAGCATGCGAGTTCTCATCTGCAGTAAGGGAGGCACATACTGATAGTGAATCTGTCAAAATTAGTGCGGTTCTTACTGAAGCAGTTATTTTAAGGAGAGCTAAAATTATCGCGAAAAATTATGCTTCAAATATGAGCACATTATTGGGAAGTTGAAGCGAAAAGGACAAGTCTAGGGCAGGAGAAAAAATACCAATTCCACATTTTCTTCCCTTTGTGACGCATAGAACACAGCCGGTCAGTGCAGCTTCTTATTCCTCTTCTCCCTACTCCTTGTACGTCCTCTGTTGTACTTCCTCTCCTTGGAAAGTACTTCCTCTGCTGCAAAATGCAGTGAAGTTGCTTTCATGTTTCCCAAACAAACGCGTGCTGTATATGTGGTTCACAATGCAACATGAAATACTACAGTAACAATGCGTGGTCAAGCGTCCATTGCCAAAGGGTGTCAGATTGCGTGATTATCATAATGGCGCCGTACCCGGCACCCCACTACAAAACCCGGTACCCCCCTACAAAAGAAACATGCTACGGAGTGTATTCTCTTGATAAATATGTCAACTTTACTGTCTCGAAACAACCATATGAATATGAGAGACGCCGTAGTGGATGGCTTTGGAAATTTCGACCACCTTGGGTGCTTTGACGTGCGCCCAATTCTGACTGCACGGGCCTACAACATTTTCGCCTCCATCGAAAATGAAGCCGCTACTGCCAGGATTTGATGCAGCGACCTGCCGGTCAGCAACCAGGTACTTTCCACTATACCACCACGGCGAGGCGACCTATTTCTTTAAGGCCATGTAGTGGGTGCATAGCAAATCTGAACAGATTTCATGCACTATGTCTTTGAAGTACTCACTATAGCTACAAACAAGATGTCGAGATCGCGTTCGACTCCTATCGGGTCCACTAATTTTTAAATCTAGCATTTTACGCCACATTCTCGTGACCGCCTTCCTACTCCTTGCGTTTGAAAACTCGATGAACCGGCCTAGTGTTACAGGTGAATTGTCACGTTAATAAAAGTGCATAGAAGGTGACAGTGGGCGAGGAATTTCCATTTATTTATACATTCATTACTTGAAGCACCAATGCGATCTCTGGGTCTTACTGATGTTGTAATTTTAAAATACACTACAGCGTTGTCAAATGAAACAAAATGGGAACCCGTAATCAACTCGCGAGGAGAATGTGGTAAAAAAAAGTGCGTCGGCCGGGAATCGAACCCGAGTCAACTGCTTGAAAGGCAGCTATGCTAACCACTATACCACCGACGCGACGTTCCTGTGTTGCTCTTGCAGTTATTTTCGCTTGTATTTACACCGAGAAAACAAGCAGGCCAACCCAGAGGGAGCGATTCATTGACTGAGCGGGAACCGGCTGGGCTAACGCATACGTCCGAACGGCGGGCTTTTTGAATGCGCCTTTCTCAATTCATTTTGTGGTAGTTCAGGACGGTTTCAATAGCATTGCATTTTGAGAGCATTTCTTTTATTAGTTCATTGACAAGCGACATTAAAACATCTTATGTTTTCTTTTGCTCTTTCTCTGAATGCCACTGTTCACACTCATCAGCTTTCCAAACCTTCAGTTTCAACATACGCATTTTTATTTTTCATTTCAATGCTAGATCCTCCAAGGCCAAGCTCGCCTAGGAGGACCTGGACCAACAGCGACGTCTCATCTCTAGGGCTAAGGAGGCAGCGAAGGCCACAGGGTTCCTGGAACGAGGAGACCTCCCACTTAAGGTGAACGTGGCACCTACACCACTACATCGTTTCGAAAAATAAACGTTTATTCAACCTCCTCCTTTCAATTTGCCACATTAGTTTTTAATTTGAAAATACATTACAAACACCTAAAGCTTTAATTGGTTACATTAGGAATTGCATGAAGGAATCAAAGAATCAATGAAATCAATGAATGAATACACGCAAATACTGCGCATAATGTAGCCTTATTATTAAGTTAGCAAGACGCTAACTTACTGGAACCATTTGTGTGCGGAAAGCAATGGAGAGTTTTAGTGGTTTGATTACTCGCTAAAACAATAGTTACTGCGTGTTAATGCCGAACAACAGAGTTCAAATTCCCTCTTCAGCATGTTATGTCACCGAGCACCATCCCTTCTTTCAATGTTGTTACTGCTTTACTTTAGGAAAACTGAACCAAGGTTGTTCTTAGTCCAGTGCAAAAATAATGTCATAGCGAAAAAGAACGAGTGTCCATAGACCGTCTCGCTTTTGTTGCACTGCTAGACGAATTAATGGTATTTCTTTACTAGCAGTTTCTAAATCATTGTTAGGATAAAATCGCACATCTTTTCTTCGACCCCACGAATCGCAGCTCCCAGTGCTCAAAAGCCCGTACGTCATCGGATTCGAAAGAATTGCGAAATATCCTTCAGTAAATGCACCGAGAATGCGGACTGGCTTAGTAGAAGTGTTGTATATGGTACCCCCACGAACAATCTTCACTGAATTACAATGCACAGCGCAACCTCTTATTGCCCTACATATTAACGTAGCTGGTCCAGTTGTGCGATGGAGCAAATGTGACATCAGTTGTTTTTGTCTGTTGTTGTACAAGCTTTTGTTTTTTGTCTTAGCAGTAATTATGCCTCCTTGTGACCCAAAGTTACTTATTGTCAACTCCCCCCCCCCCCTTAGGTGATGCCCCATGAGGGGCCCGTAAGTGTAAATAAATGATGATGATGATGATGATGATGATGATGATGATGAAATAACAGGTGTGGTGGATATCACTATGTAGAGAACGTAGCCGAGCAACCTATTGCCATGAGTTGCACGCTGTGCGCATTGCCATCACTCATCGAGCATTTGCCACGTCGGGCGTCCATGCCTTTGCAATGGCCCCGCCGCGGTGGTCTAGTGGCTAAGGTACTCGGCTGCTGACCCGCAGGGCGCGGGTTCGAATCCCGGCTGCGGCGGCTGCATTTCCGATGGAGGCGGAAATGTTGTAGGCCCATGTGCTCAGATTTGGGTGCACGTTAAAGAACCCCAGGTGGTCTAAATTTCCGGAGCCCTCCACTACGGCGTCTCTCATAATCATAGAGTGGTTTTGGGACGTTTAACCCCACATATCAATCAATCAATCAATGCCTTTGCAATGATGATTTGTGTGAAATGAACGTGAGTTCAGTAAATGTAACCTATAAGAACATATATGTTGGTTGTGTCAATTTTCAACAGGCCTTCAAGGCTTTGCGGCTTCATGGCGGCTGAAAATGAGGAATTATGGCTGAACCCTTTGTAATTGGTTGGAAGCATCCGGTGAAGTACTCGTTATGCAATTGATACTGCTGCACGTCTGCTTACAAAATTGGCACTCTTTGACGCCTGGTTGTTAATTTACTTTTTTACCACGCTATATTACGTATATTAACGCGGTACCTTCTCGACATATTGCTTGTATATATTGTATTCCGGTGAGAAAGCTTCGGACAGGAGTACATGCATTTCATGCGCATAGCTCTCCATGTAAAGGACATTTGTGAAGAACTTGACGTCAGCCCAGACTGGCACTTCACCTTGTTGAGTCGCTCAGCATTACCAGTCACCTGATGTGACGGGTTTTCAAGAATTTATATTGTTTTTCTGTACTTGCATATCACTTTGTATGTAAGCCTTTGTATGTCTGTGGAATGCTTGTGCGATTAATATAGCCGAGTGAATGCATCACGATGTCCTATCATTTGCGATAATTTTAAATCAGCATTAATATAAATACCGTGTAAGAGCAAAAAAGACAGGCATGGCTGCATTAAAGGACGGCCCTGGAGAACACTCATGTTTGAAAGCCGTCTCATTCCAGATATATTTTGCGTATTTCATGCAACAGCTGTTGCCGACAGCGCAGGCTGGGGTGGCGGTGCACAATTACAGCACCCTAGTTTTGAGATTGTAGCACATCCCACTGTAAATAAATTCCACTTTCTTAGGTGCACCATGCGTCACACAAAAAGATTCACGCATGTGCAACACTGTTTCAGTCATTCGCCGCCAGGTTGTCTACGCTTCATCATTCCACTTATTCAATACATTGATCTTAGATTGGAATTCATGCAGACCATCGTTTGCGTCACCCATATTTTTGGCATAAACAAACCAGTATGGCGATGAAATTGTACAAGGCAGTATTCATTTTTTATATACTCTTTCTGCACACCTGAAAGGACGGCTAAGGGATATTTCTCAGTATATATAAGAACACTGAAAATTGTTGTTTTGATGGATTGTTGCACAGGTATATTCTCGCGGTACACGCCGGTATTTGCGCTGTGAGAAAACATGCCTGCACGTTTTAATGCTAATATACATGCTTAAAAGCATCGGACCTAAAAAAAATTGACTGTCTCACCAACTTTGTCGTCATCGGGTGATTTTCCTTATAAAAGACCGCCAACTTTAGAAACTAAAGAATGTTGTATTGAGCGTGAAAGACGTCACGCTCTTTCAAGTTGCATTAGGAACGAGATTTTGGCAATGCGAAAAAAAAGAAATAAGCGAGGAAGCAAGGTTATGAAGTATGTCAGGGACCACACTAAGCTGCTGCGCTTAGCTTCGTTTGGCCCTATCTCTCCGATTGAAGAAGGACTTTTCCAAGATTCAGAGTAAAGAGACTCTTTTTTTTTTGTTTTTGAACACCAACATAAGCATACAGATCAATGAATACAAGCTATGATTTAGGAAAGCAAAAGGCCCGCGCGGAACATCGCTGTTATAGATTTCTGCGATTTTACAAGGTCCATCGCAGTAAGTCGCGAAACGTCGGGTTAAAAGGTGTTCAGAAGCTATTGCCACCAACGTTATGAGAATACAGGTGTTACAGCGCGATTAGCGAAGTGGACAATTCTGGAAATTACTCTGATTGCTTGTAAGTTATTTTTCACAGATTTGAACAGGTAATGCAGCTTGCTTTAGGGGTGCTTTTGAAATGCCTATTAAGCGTTAGCTAGGAGATGCTCAGTTGTTTCCACGCTTATTCTCCACTCAGAGAGTTCAGAGGTCAACCACGGCCACTCGCAGACACGACATCATTCTCCAAACTATAGACACAGAAACTGCCACTGAAACCACTCGTTCTCAACTCTCATTGGCCTAAGGGCACGCCATTCTTCATGTAGGTCATCTATCAATTCCGCCCCTCAAGCAGAACAGAAGCGATCTAGCTCTTTCAGGTTGTTTATAGGTTACTTCCAGGTCACTGTTAGGAGTCACTTAGGTAATGTTTTCAAGTTCCTACGATGCCTCTTCACGAAGAGAGGTTAGAGCTATGCCCTAAGCACTCACATACACCACATCGTTCTGTAAGTTCCAGAGAGAGAAACTCGTGCATAAATCGTGCACTATCACCTCTCATAAATCTCAGGGTCCATTATTGTTGGCGTAGGCCTTCCATCGTTTTCTGGTTTCGTCGCGGCCGCCATTACCTTTCTTGTTGGCTAGTGTTCTCTAATTTTATGTACCAAGGGTGTTCGTCTCACCACCGTAGCTCTGCGGGTAATTGTTGGGCGAACCATTGCATTCTTCAATTTCAGTGCGCCAGTAGTTATATTCGCCAAGAATTTGTCGCGCATACTTGTTCATGATAATTTTTGTCTGCTAGGCGGCACAGTGAGACGTACCTCATAAAATTACGACAAGGCACAGCAATGGTCTCACAACTAAAGTTTTGCTGAACGGCGTCGCTAATGAAACCCACATTTGATCGCAAGCCAAAGTTCAGAACAAACACTGGCTGACCCTTAACTAAAGGGTCAGATGGTTGATTGATTTGTGGGGTTTAACGTCCCAAAATCACCATATGATTATGAGAGACGCCGTAGTGGAGGGCGCCGGAAATTTCGACCACCTGGGGTTTTGTAACGTGCACCCAAATCTGAGTACACGAGCCTACAACATGTCCGCCTCCATCGGAAATGCAGCCAGCACAGCAAAGGCAATGAAGAAGCTAGGAGAGAGCTGAGATCTGCAACATTACGAGCGACTTAGTCATCGTGCACTGAATGGTTGCAAAGGTCATTTGGTCAATTCCTAGTGCTTAAACGCCAGCACTTCTGATTTTGAAGTGGGCCTGCCACACTTATTTCGGCTTTCATCAAAATCTCTTGCATGTGGTCATTTAAAAAACTCGTGGCTAATTTCGAGTATTATTGTTGGGCTTGGCTCAGGTTGGCTACTATATCGCATTGTTATAATGCGAAGCATTTCCTAGCGAACTTCGGCGACATTGAGCGTATCTATCTATCTATCTATCTATCTATCTATCTATCTATCTATCTATCTATCTATCTATCTATCTAGCCGCTTACGTCTGGGTGCTTTAGTGGTCATTCCCTTAACTTGGCGGGTACCAAAATTACCATGGGAGGGTAAGATGGTTTGACGAACAAGACGCGTTAGTGAAAACATGAATAACCTCACAATCCAGTCGCGTACGTCCTCAAACACTTCCCGTCAGACAGCAGCACATACCCACGGGCGGGTATATGCCGCTGGTATGCGGGTATGTGCCACAGGTTGTTGACACTTAGTATATACCTAGGAACGACGAGAAAACACACGGTAATTTTAACGCGTGAGCGTTAAGAAATACCCGACATCAGTAGCGTCGACCCATTGAAGGCATAGAATAAATGTCAGTGTTAAGAAAAAAGGGACATAGGCATGGCTGACCCCCCGACGAGTGCACATAATCAATTTCAGGGTCCCAGCAGGAATCGAACCCAAGCATTCTGCGTTTCAGTCAATCATTCTACCGCAGAGCTACGCCAGGTCTCATAACTACATCTCAAATAGACGCTATTCTTTGTGAAACGTCAATAGTGGTTGCAGTGCTGCCTACCTAATTTTATAAAAATTCCCATCACGTTAGGTTAACGTCAGTTGTGGTTAGGTGCCGTACGCTGAAGTTGATTTATTTAGCAGGGTCCAGCGCCAGCATCTTCGCGAGCTTCAGCGCTTCATATCAGCTGCTGGTGTTGCTAGTACGCATGTATTCAGTTGGCATCGTTGCGCAAGTGCGAACAACTGGTTATATAAACAACCGCAACTCTTCAACATATGCCTGTGCGTGCGAAATTTGTACGTATACTGAGCGCCATATCATGACATGTAGCTCAATAAAAATCTGCAACTAGGTCACCTTCCCTCCGCATGCTTCGCATAACGACGGTTCTCACGTACGTGGGATCTGCCGAAATTTTTCTAAATTTCAGTAAATTTGTCGTCTTTTCAATGCCAACTCACGTAGAATGCACTAATGGGATCGTGCGAAATGGAACACATTTTTGGGCCTAATGCGACATTCAACAATTTCGGAGATCAGAAGTGGCATCAGCGTCATCATGCACTGAATGATTGCGACAGCAACTATTTCTGTTGAAACCCACCACTTCTGATTTTCTAGTTGTCAGGCCGCACTTATTTAGGCTTTCGCCAAAAAGGTATTGCATTTGTTCATTTCAAAAGCTTGTAGTAACTTTCGGCTACTTTTACGGAACTTGGCGCAAGTTGCCTATATTATGGGCAAGTTTTCTCATTTCCTGGCTATTTTTCATTTCTTTTTTTGTCTTTTAAACGTGCCAGCCCAGCGTGGAATGCACTCATGTCATCGTGCAAAAAAAAAGCTATTTCGGAATAAAGCGACACACAACAATCATTTTTGAGATCAGAAGTTGTGTTCCATCACGTCCGAATGATGATCTTGTCTGGGCATTTGGATAAGTCTGAAGCGAAAAGTCACACATTATACTCACATCGTCTGAGCTAGGCAACAATTTTGTGTCCAATATAAAACAAAAGCACCCCTTACGCTTTCTCAGATAAAACATTTCTGCTCTTAGTTATAAAATCCTGAAAGTGATTTCTAAACTACGTTAGACCACTGCAAACAACTGCCTCCACAAGGTCGATGTTCAGGTACGGATCCATGAGACGCACACAGTCAATGGGCATGGCCTTTGACGTCAGCGGGAGTGAGAAATGCTTAAGAAAATGTTACTTAGCGTCGTTGCCCATTTTACAAAGTTTGAAAAATTTGTGCATCAGTTTTAAAGCACCAATTTTCATATTATCTGTTGCCTTCATATCGGCATTTACTGCTACTTCATGCATTCTCGCAAGAAATAAGGGATCCAAAAAGCCGCCGTAAGGCCCTCTTATTGGGCTGTTTTTTTCGATGAAACAGGACTTGTTCAGGAATATTAATAAACAATATAAATTATTAGCGCATACAAGGCAGTGTTTGGAAAACCCCCTATGTTTTAGTAAAAAGACTGATGGTTTATGTTGACCATGATTCTTCACCTTGGGCATTCCTGTACGTCTCGTTATTTTATTTGTATATTGTGTAAGCAAGGAAGTCATTCACGTTCGTACTGTTGGTGGCAATTTAGACAGGCATGAAGTCCGATTCTTCAGCTACAGAAGGAGTACCTAGGCGTTGCTTTCGACTTTGTGAGTATTACGGGACGGTTTTGCGCTCTCCCATAGCAGAGTATTAGGTACTCTAAAGCTTCAACTACTTTTTCTACACACAGCAAGGTTTCTTGATAACATTGTGTTGTAACGATGTGAAGCCCACGAGACGGCTTTTTATTTTTTATTTATTTATCTATACTGCCAATACTGGTAAGAGACTATAGCACGGAAGGCAATGATAAACAATACTTAACACAAACAGCAAAACAAAAACAAGGACACCATGAAAAGCGAACAAACACTACACTCCCGATGTACACAATTCAAAAGCCAGACAAAACACGCAGAAAAATGTGTAACAGTTAACATACACACACACACACACATATATATATATATATATATATATATATATATATATATATATATATATATATATATATGTATATATATATATATATATATATATATATATGTATATATATGTATATATATGTATATATATACATATATGTAATATTTATATATATATATATATATTTTACAAACTACAAAACTGAGATAAAGTAAACTGCTAACATTAAAAATTTTTAAATAAATAAATGTAATTCCAGCTTGATGAAGTAAAGCCAGAGGGCTATACTTGTGAGGCCAATAAGTGAGACTCAAGAGATTGTAGGAACGTTTTTGAAGACGATACTCTTTCTTGGGGACCTTTCACGCAAAAACTTTTGTCTACTTGTGAGGCGAATAAGTGAGGCTCAACAGATGATAGTAAAGTTTTTAAGAGTGGGACTATGAATAATATACGAAGGTAGCTCATTCCATTCTGAGGTTGCAAGAAAAAAATGATAATCTGCATAATTCGGTATTAAGTGGTAGCTTTGTAATGTTTGAGTATGCTTATGACGGTTCTGTGTTGTTACGGATTGGTACAGGTACCGCGTGCTATCTATTTACAGTAAGTGATGCATCAGCTGGTATATTACTTTCAGATGAGCTAGTTTGGCAGGATTTTTTAGCGTTAATAGCCCAGCTGTGTTGATTCGTTGAGATGGTGGGGTAGTTTGGCTATACTCATTATAAATAAATCGCATTCTGTTTTCTCTGCACTCTCTCTATTGATTTACCAATTTTTCTGGTATATGAAAACCAAACTACGTTAGCATATTCTAGAACAGGTCTCAAAAATGCTGTATAGGTGAGTTGTTTAATTTCCCGAGTTGCATGTCATAGTCCCTTCGAAAGAAGAAAATATTTTTACTACCTTGATGTTATGATAATAACATGAGAGTTCCATCGAGGTTATCTGATAATACCACACCGAGATATTTGTATCTATAACAGTCGTTAACGGAGTGTTGTCGGCAGTGTATGAGTGTAGAGAGACGTTTCATTCTCTAGTTGGACGCAGGACGGCTGATTTTCTCGCATTCAGAGTCTTTCTCCAGTGATAACACTATTTTCTTGTTGATTTCAGAGCAAGATTCTATATTTCGGGATCTTCAGGTGAACTGATTTCATGACAGATTATACAGTAGTCCACGAATAGTCTTATGTTAGTACTGACAACACAAGGAAGATCGTTGACCACAATTAGAAATAAGATGGGGGCAAGGAAACTACCTCGAGGAACCCCTGGTGTAACCTCGGCGATATCTGAAAACTCGTGGTTTACTTCGACGAACTGAATTCAGTTTGAGAGATAGCTTTTAATCCACTCGATAATTTGTCCATCACCTATTCTACACTGCAGCTCTGTAATATATTTTGCGTGAGATACTCTGTAAAATGCTTTACAGAAGTCCAGCAGGATCGAACTCCAACTGCCTCGAAATTTGACGCTTCACAAAAATTTAATATATTGGTAGTCTAGCTAGAGGTAGTGCTGCCAAACAAATCTCGCCTTCAGAATACAAGTGCTCACCTTAGAAAAGAGCTTGCGAATGACGGTGTTTTTGAGACTGAAACTAGAAAAAAACTCCCAAGCATTTCCCCGAGGGTGAACATTGTTAAGTGCGAATACACGGGGTGATGCTATGAGGGGTATTCATTAATTCGCACTATTATATTTATTACTCACACTATGTTGCCTTTATGGTGTAATGGTTCCTGGAAATCGCAATTTGATCCCACGGGGGAGTTTACGTTAACTCACTGGCGAATGCCAACGGATTTTAACTTTACTCCCCCTCACGACCCGCTCTCGACGGGAGACTGAGAGAGAAGGCGGGCGCGCGAGAGAGAGGAGTGCGCGCGCAGCTGCAGCGAGCGAGGAGAGCGGAGGAGCGAGCGAAGGGGGAGGGGGTATAAGGCGCGTTACTGACACCGATATCAGCGTCGCGTCCGTGGCTTATTCGGTAGAGCGTCGCGCTGCGGCCCGCCAAGTCATCTTTCTTGTAAAGATAGAGAAAAGACTGCGGACGCCGCCGACGGCGGTGGATGGTTTGGGGTTGCCTAAGAAGTGTATTCACACTTAAAACGACACCATTAACGCTGACTGGAAGTGATGTGAACGACAAAAAAAAAATATTGGCACACCCTACGTAGAGTGGGAATCGATGACATGCGAAGCACGAATGAGAAATGTTGATATGTCACTTCAAAATCAGCACAACGTTGCGAGGTGGAGGTAAATGATTTCGTACATGACTTCCATGTCATGATTATCATGTTTGAATGTGTCTTTACCTTCGTCATCTATGCATGTCACGTGATACCAAATTTAGTATATGTGGAGCTAGCGAAACAGCCATCAGCATGCTATGAGCGTGGTATGTTGTCATGCTTTTACATGAGACGCGTGTCACGATCACCATGTTTGCACCAGTCATATATTACGTCATCCATTGATGTCAGGTAAAACCAAATTTGGTATATGTAGAGCTAGCAAAACGGCCGCGAGTGCATCAACAAGGCCTAATATACTCCTATGTAGCGTTGATGCGCGTCCACGCTGGGCACAACGACGCTACGTTATAGCGAAACACGAGAACCCTATAGCATGACGCCAGGCAAGCCGAGCGGGACCAGCGTCCGTCGGCGCGACCCGACGGCAACCGGAGCGAAATGCAACATGCTGCACTTCCCACCAATGCGTTAGCTAGACAACACTGCGTCTCTCTCGTTTCATGGCGGAGGGACGCCGGACGCACTGAAACGCGCATGCGACAAAGCAACCCAGCGCGGCACACGCCTGCTAGTATACGGCAGGATCGGCGCCTGGCGTGACAACATCGGCGTGAAGCGACGAAATCGTGCACAAGCACCACGTCACGTCGAAAATGTATTGGCGCTTTGACTGTGGCATGTAGTCATGTTCTCTCATGACAGGCTTCTCATGATTATCATGTTTACACCAGTCAAATAGCTTTGTAATCCTTTGGAGTCACGTAATACCGAATTTGACATATGTGATGCTAGCCAAAAGGCCACGAGCGCATCAAGAGTGTGGCATGGAGTCGTGTTGTTACAGGACACGCATGTCGTGATTATCATGTTTGTATGTGTCATTTACCTAAGCCGTGCGTTCGCGTCACATAATACCGAGTTTGGTACATGCGAATCTAGAGAAACGGTCGCCAGCGCATAATCAGCGTGGCATGTGGTCATGTTGTTGCATGACACGCATCTCACGATTATGATGCTTGCACCATTCACATACCTTCGTCATCTATCCACGTACCATAATACCATATTCGGTACATGTGACGCTAGCGAAACGGCCACGAGCGCATCATGAGCGTGGCATGCACTCGTGTTGTTACATAACACGCATGTCAAGATTTTCATGTTAGGGTCTGTCGCTTGTGTTCGCCATGCAATCATGTCATACCATACCAGTTGTGCAACATGCCTTGTGAAAGAAACCACTGGAAGAGCTGCGGCACCATGATATGTAAATCATGAGATTCATGACATACATGTCATAATTTTCATGTTATGACTAGTAAAGTATTTTTTTCATACAGTCATGTTACGCCATACTAAGTTTGGTACAGATTGGATTGGATAAACTTTTATTTGGTCCTACAAAACACAGATCACTGTGTTGCGGGCAGCTCCCACGTGGGGACTGAGATGCCAAGCTCCTCAGCCGCCTCGCGGGCTTGATGGACAGCCCAGAGCTGATCTGCCAAAACCGAGCTGCGGATTGCAGCCTCCCATCTGGCAGAGGTGATGTTCGATATATGAGCGAATTTGGTGCACTGCCAGAGCCTGTGTTCTAATGAAGCTATTTCCCCAAAAGGTGGACAAAGATTACTTGGATATAGGTCAGGGTACATGATTTGTAACATTTTCAAAGTAGGATACATCCGCGTTTGCAAAAGCCTTAATGTAAGTGCTTGGGGCCGGGTTAGATTTTTGTGAGGTGGAGGGAAAATCTTTCTAGACAGATAGAAATGTTTAGTGAGCTCGTTATATGTTGTAAGAATTTCCCGGTTATCCCCCTCACCGGTAGAACGCATCCCCAGGGAGGCGCGGTTGGAGAGTTCTCGAGCCACCTCGTGTGCTGCTTCATTGAGATTGGGAGGGGAATCGTTGATTTGCCCAAGGTGAGCTGGAAACCAACTCAGAAGATGATGCGTTATGTTTTTGCCTTGCAGTATTCTCAGCGTTTGTACAGAGACCGTCCCCTTGGCGAACGCCCGTAGTGCTGCCATGGAATTCCTGTAGACGACTTCAAAGTTATCCATCTTGAGTGAAAAGGCGATGGCCACCTGTTCTACAATGATTGGGTCTTTCGTCCTGACCGTCGCTGAGTTGACGACATGGCCAGCCCCATCAACCACCACTGCCACAAACGCTTTCCCATCGGCGTAGGAAGCCGCGTCAACAAATACGATCCCTCGATCCTCGTTTGAGACTTGAAGTATAGTGCTGGCCCTCGCTACTCTTCTTCCGACGTTGTGTTCTGGATGCATGTTTCTTGGTATAGGAGACACCGTGATATTCTCCCTGATGTTGTCGGGTATATCATTGTAATTGCGTCTGATTGCCATTGGGTGTTGGCCCAGCTCCTGCAGGATAATTCTCCCCGACCTTGTTTCAGATAACCTTGCAAACTGTACTCTCTCTTGGGCTTCTGCTATTTCTCCGAGCGTGTTGTGAATACCAAGCTCAAGCAGACGCTCGGTGCTGGTATGTATGGGTAGGCCCTGGACCTTCTTGCTAACTTTCCTGAGGAGAACATTCAGTGTCTCCGACTCTGCTCTTGACCAGTTGTGCATTGGTGTCTCGTACGTGAAGTGGCTTAGAACAAACGCATGCATCAACCTGATGAGGTTGTCTTCCTCGATCCAATTTCTTTTGTTGGCCACTCTGCGTATGAGGTGCACCGCACTGTCTGTTTTCCAGTTAACTTGGCTATAAATTTGATGTTGGCGCTGCTAGACTCTATCAGCATGCTTAGGACTTTGATGGAGTTGACCTTCTTGATGGCATCCCCTTGATTTGTACGGAGGTGAATGTCTATCTGGTTTAATGGCTTCCATCTCCTGGGCTTCGGTCTCCGACGTGCAGTCCGATACAGTAAAAGTTCTGACTTACTCGAGGAGCACTTGAGCCCAGAAGGACGAAGGTACTCTTCTACGGTGTCAATCGCCTCTTGCAGGGCGCTCTCAATCTGCCCCTCGCTTCCACCTGTGCACCAGATGGTTATGTCATGTGCGTAGATACTGTGCTTCAATCCTGAATGCTCGATAATTTCTTTGACAGTCCAATCATGGCAATGTTGAACAGCATTGGTGAAGTCACTGCCCCTTGCGGCGTGCCCCTTGCTTCTAGTTCGATTGCTGTGGTTTTGATATCTGCAATCTTCATCACGGCTTTCCGATCTGTAAGAAAGGACCATACGTAGTCATAGAAGGCTTTCCCCAGACCAAGCTTGAAAATTGCTTCGAGTATGAATGAGTGGTGGATGTTGTCAAACGCTTTTTTTAGATCTAGGCACAGAATGGCTCTCACGTCTCTGGTTTTGTTGTCGATGACCTGGTGTTTGACAAGCTTCAATGCATCTTGTGTGGATAGCCCTGCCCTGAATCCAACCATATTGTGTGTATATATGTCGTTATCTTCCAAGTACTTGTTTATCCTGTGCAGTATGACATGTTCTGCAACCTTGCCGATACATGATGTCAAGGATATT
Organism: Rhipicephalus microplus; assembly: GCF_043290135.1. Taxonomy (NCBI): domain Eukaryota; kingdom Metazoa; phylum Arthropoda; class Arachnida; order Ixodida; family Ixodidae; genus Rhipicephalus; species Rhipicephalus microplus. The sequence continues at coordinate 106,235,025 of NC_134707.1, read as the reverse complement.
GGCCTCATGTTGTCCAAGATTGGGGGCTTTCCTGGCTTAGGAATAAGGATCGTCCTGGCCAGCTTCCACTGCTCTGGCACCCTGCCTTCTTTCCATGCTGCATTGATCATATGCTCCAGGGTTTCACTTGAGTCGTCATCAAGTTTACGAAGGGCCTTGTTTGATATAGCGTCCGGGCCAGGGGCCGACTTGCCGTTGAGATCATGCAAGGCTCTTCTTATCTCCTCGATGGTAAATTCGCCCTCAAGACCTGGATTGGGCCTGCCCTGGTACTGTCTACTTGGTGGTGCCAATCCTTTTTTGATTGGGAGGTACTTATGCACGAGCCGCTGCACAACTTGCTGTTCTGTAGTGCGCCCTATCTCTTTATGCAAAATTCGAGCGATAACATGCTTTTGATTTGTTTTGGTGGTGTTTTCGTTGAGGAGATGCTTTAACATATTCCATGTCTTGCCATTGCGCATCTGACCATTGACGGAGTTGCAGATTTCGTCCCATTGCTGCCTGGATAGTGCGCGACAATGTTCCTCGACTGATCTGTTTACCTCAGCTATCTTCTTCCTCAGTCTTCAGTTCAGGCGCTGACTCTTCCGACGATTCAGTAGTGCTTGCTTTGCCTCAAAAAGATGAGCGAGCCGGCTATCCATTCTTTCAACCGGAAAATCTGGGGTAATGGTGGAGGAGACGGATTTGGTGTCATCTTTAATCTGTTTGACCCACTGCTCCAAGCCTTGTCTGTGGCAATCTTGTTCCCTTTCCATCCTCATCTTCCTGAACTTGTCCCAGTCTGTGAAGTGGAATGCTCTCAGCTTTTTACGCTCCACGGAGAAGGTAGTGGCATAAACGCCGTGGTCACTCTCTAGGTCTACAGCAAGGTTCATCCACTGGGCCTTCTTGATGTTTCTTACAAATGTAAGGTCCGGGGTGGAATCCCTGCAGCAAGATGTACCAAGCCTTGTTGGTAGGCTGGGGTCTGTGATTATGGTGCGATCAAGTTCACTGGCACTTTGCCAAAGTCGATTTCTTTTCCCAGTGTTGTACTTGTAACCCCATGTATGATGAGGGGCGTTGAAATCACCTGTTATGACGAGTGGGCATTCCCGGCGATTTTAACAGCTTTCTTTAGAACCGTCTTGAACCCTTGCTTTTGTTCCTTCGGACTGCTGTATATATTAAGAATGAAAATGCTCTGACGGTTGCTGGTACCTGGCACGATCTCTACCATGACGTGTTCCAACCGGCCTGCTTCTATCTTGAGGTCGTGGGTTACGTGCGTTAGTTTGTTGCATACAAAGGTGCAGACTCCCCTCCCTTCAGTATCCCCTATTACAGGCCGGAATCCAGGCAACGTTGCTTGCGGTGAAGGAGTCTCTTGTGATAATATAATATGAGGCTTTTCTTGGCTGCTCCTGATATACTGCTGTAGGGCTGCCTTTTTTTAAGGTAACCTCTACAGTTCCATTACCATACACGAAATGCTTCACGTAGTGCTGCCATCATGGTTATTACATGGACGGCCAGAGCCTGATGCTCCACCTGTCGACAGGTTTGGTACCACTAGTATTGGTGGCCGAAGGGGTGAGTTTGGTGCATGAGGAGGCCTTGCTGTATTGTGCAGATATGCTTCGAACTTTGTAATGCGCAAAGTCATATGCTCTTCCAGTGCCGCCACGCTTGACTGTAGCCTACCCATGTGCTCGCTAAGATTGACTACTACTTTGCTGAGCGTGTCAAAGACCTCTTTCATATCTGACATGGTCGTTTGGTTGGCTTCCACGTGTTCTGCCATGACTGCCCTCTTTTTTGTGGTTCGCGACTCCCCCACGTTTCCAGCCACAGGGACATCAACTGGCTGAGGCATTGGCTGTGAAGACTGCGCGCTGGTTAGCTTAGTGAGAAGAATTTTTATTTACTTTAACTCAGCTGATAGCCTCTCATTCGACTTTGTAAGTCTCGCGTTTTCTTTCTCTAGCTGTGCAATTATATCATGCTCTGGCAGCTTACCTGTCATCACCTCTGCCGCGCCGTTGTGCACTCGCTCAGCCCAGCTGCCTTTCGTTGTAACTGCAGGCGCCTCCCCGGGTGTGAAGCCGTGATCTCGAACTGAACGCCAGGCAGCTGGCCATTCGGGTGCCGCCCAGGCTGATCCCGACCCTGATGGTGACCTAGAGAACTCGAGCGCCCCCGTGATCGGGAGCGGGCCTTGGGTCTAGAACCTCTTCTGGAACGCGACCTCCCCCTGCAGTGGGGCCGCCTTTTCTGTTCTTGTGTAGTCTGGATGCTCTGGGTCCCGTAGGCTGGAATAAGCTGCTTGAAGTTGATGTCTGGACTCAATGTGATTGATGCGTCCCGGGCTTCTGCGGCTGCTCGCGATCTTTCCCAACGTCTGCGTCTGACGACGTATGACACTAAGAACCTGTTCTTGCACTCCTTGTCTGCTGTGGGATGGTGACCGTCGCACAGCCTGCATCTTGGATTTCACTGGTGCAGGCTATCTGGGTTCTTGATCTCGCAGCCTCTGCAGATGGTTTCAGCTGGGTTCTAACAGACGTCAGACCAATGTCCCAGCTTTCCACAGACGTACCACATATCGGTGTTCTTGCGGTAAAGGGAGCACTGCAAAAGTGAAGGTCCATATCTCACGAATCTGGGCACCTTGTGTCCTTCGAACGCTGTGATGATTGTCCCGGTGTCCTTGATTCTCTTAGCCTGCAGCGCGAGCGGGTTGTTCGCTTTCACAATCTTTCGGGTCAAAATGTCCTGAGTATCGCTTACGGGGATGCCGCGAATCACTCCTTTACAAGTATCGTGGGGTGCCGTGGCGTACGCGCTAACCTCGAAAACATTGCCTCCAATGTCAATTTGCTTGACCTTGAGGTATCTTGAAGCTCTGTCTTGGTCCGGAGTGCTTGCCCCCGTAATGTTCTGCTGCAAGTTGGAACAGATGATGTCCTGCATGGCCTCCTGCTATTTGATGCCGGCCGCCAGTACTATCGGCTCCAGTGCCAATTCTCGAGACATTTAATCCTCCACGCGGTCGTAGCACAATTTTGCTGAAGTCCTTGGGTAGCGGTGGCATGCTTCCAGCTCGCACGATTGTATGCTTGGTATCATACCTACTACGACTGGCTCGAGCGTCTCCCGCAACGCCAGCTTTGGTCGAACCCTTGGCAACAGGAACACTAACCGCGGCTTGCTTATTCCTTGAGCGTCTCGTTTCGGCTTCCTTCCAACCCATGTCTTCCGTGCAATCCTCTGGAGAGATGTCCTCTCCATCTACTTGGTATTCCATTCTCAGTTGCAGGTCCTGGAACGCGCAGAGCGTTGAGTCACGTTGGCGCCGGGTCGGCGCATCGGCGACAATCGCCTCCTTGGTTGTTAGGCTCAAATTCCCCGGTGGCGTTGCCGTGTAAAAATGCCTCCAAAACGGTTTAAAAATCCACTCACCAGCACAAAAGTGGTATCTGCTGATTTTTTGAGAACTTAGGCACACGATGGGACTAAAAAAATTGCCCGCAGCTTCCCTCGGGGGAACACTGAGGAGGATGCGGAGCATATAATTGGTTAACGGGGTGTTAAAGTGCGACTTACTTGGGTCGATGGCTAAATTGGTTAACGTGGTTGTGAAATGGGGTGTTAAATTGCGACTTACTTGGGTCGCTGGCTAAATTGGTTAACGTGGTTGTAGGAGGGGTGTTAAATGAGTGAACACGTACGCGAAAGGGCGGTGTTTATTTATTGCGACGAACTTTGAGCACGATGGCTTTTTGGTCGGTAAAGTGAAGAGTGAGTGGATCGGGTTGCAGCGGTCGTAGGTCGAAATTTGCAAAGACGTGGTCGATGCAGGTTCCGCGAATGGTGGTCGGCTGGTGGTGTTTGCAGTCGTCGTGCGTTGCGCGTTTCAGCGAGTGTCGGCCGGCGCTGGTCGAAGGGACGTCGATCATTGCGACCTCGGACGTCGACGCGCCGTACAAACCAACCGACGAGCGGCAACTGAGCGAGCGAGCGCCGACCTTGAGTATATATACAGCGCGACGGCGCATGCACTGTCAGCTGTCGAATGTTCGAGAAGGGGAGAAGCGCAACGGCGCATGCGCGCGCGTCAGCTGCCGATGTTCTCGAAGCGCGACGGCGCATGCGCGCGCGTCAGCTGCCGATGTTCTCGAAGCGTGACGGCGCATGCGCGCTACATTATACAGCTAGCGAATGTTCGTGAAGAGGAGAAGCGCACGCGGTGTGTAGAGGAGGAAGGGTGCACAGATGGTGGAGGAGTGAAGCGCGCGCGGTGTGTAGAGGAGGAAGGGATGCACAGATGGTGGAAGAAAGAGGAGGAAGCTTGCGGACGGCGCTGCACTACAAGCCTCGAGTATTAGATGCTCCGCATCTAAAACTCGGCGACAAATTCGTGAATACCACAGGAAAGCATTCTTGAAAGCAGAAGCCGATCTTCGCGCGTCCGCACTGGTCGGCACCTAGAGCGTCTCTCCTTGGTATAGATACCATTATCGAAACGTCCAGGAGAGCTCAATGTCATAGGCGGCTAGATAGATAAATAGATAGATCGATAGATAGATAGCCAGACAGACAGACAGACAGACAGACAGACAGTTATATAGATAGATAGATAGATAGATAGATAGATAGATAGATAGATAGATAGATAGATAGATAGGTAGATAGATAGATAGATAGATAGATACGGTCAATGTCGCCGAAGTTCGCTAAGAAATGCTTCGCGTTTAAAAGCTGTGTGAACGTGCCTCTTATCGAACCCTGTGCCGGGTTTCCCACTGGTGGGTTTTCAGTGTCTGACCCCCGTATTTAGAAACACTGCTTCACTTGAACTTCCCTTGCCACTGAACGCAAAGCAGCACTAACGCGTTTCGAGCGCGCTGTCTTTAGCCACTGCCAAGGCAGCACAAGCGAACAAGTGCGTTTGAAACGCGCTGCATGGAAAGCGGTTTCAACGCAGGAAAAAACGATTCAGTGGCAGCGGGGATTGCTCACAAAGAGCGACGCGGTGGCGGTCTGTAAGAAGGCGGATTCAGAAATTGCTGGAGTGGAAGCTCCCGCAATGCTTTGCCAGCAGAAGTGAAGCCACCTTTTGCCACTGCCAAGATGGCGAAAACATGTTCTTTTCTGATAATGCCCACTAAAAGATCAAGTGTCTTTGATATTTTATGTAAATGCGACGTTAGTTCTATATTAAAAGATAGTTTTTCCTGACGAAATAACACGCAGAAACGAGTATGGATAACTGTATCTTCAAAGAACTTTGCCTCCAATTACGGGCTCACTAAGGAAAACTAGTAACTGTAAAACGCACTTGGAGCACTATGTGACCCGAAAACGTTCTCACATTAAACTCGTTGGGTGTGCGAGGGAAACGCTTCGTTTTACGGTGATACCTTATCATGCCCCTAGTAAGACGGCCACCACAACCGCCATCTTACCAGAGGAACGGCTTCACTTCTGCGCAATCATTTCCACTCCAGCAATTTTTCTAAAATCCTCCTTTATCTGTAGTAATCGTCATATCTTCTTCTGTCTGATTTGCCTGGGCACACGACTAGAGATCCGTGTCGCCTGCGTGCTGGCAATTAGAGCACCAATTATAAGTTGAATACGCGACCGCGAGATTTCTCAGGATCATTATCTTGAATTAGCGTACATATACTACGTAATTATGGCCTTTCCTGCCGAAGTAAAATGACGTTGCAGTTGGCATTTAAGTCTATCTGCTTTTTGTGGTCAATGCTTCAGTATAGTACATGTACGAGCTCTAATAATTGTGTAACTGTAGAAAGTCCTCGGCGGAATTCTTGTTGACAAGGTGATAATACATGGTTTCGTTAGATGTGTTAAGCTATGTGCTTGAGGATGGCATGTTCGAGAATTTTACGTACAGTGCTGGTTAGTGAGATAGACTTGACCTATACTTACAGGCATTTGCTTTACTTTCCAATTTTTGTACAGAGAATATCTTAGGATTTTTCCCATCCAAAGGCAGGGAACAAGTCTTTAGGAATTCGTCGAAGATGAGACAGGTATTTGCTGCTCATTCTGCATAACGCGTTAAATACTTATTTGGAATATTGTCTAGTTCAGTTCCTTTTTCCAGAACAAGGTTGAGTAGCAGGCTAAATACCCCCGTCTCATCGAGTTTAATTGGCTCAATTGTGCTACGGTAGGTAGTCAAGGCATCCGCGGTGCATTCGTCATCAGTAGAGAAGAGCGATTGGAACTACGAGCTTAATTCGTTGGCTATATGTTAACTTTCTTCAGGTGTTTGTGATCTGGCAGCGTTTTGTTAGGGGTTTCGATAATTCTAAAACTTTCGAGGAGAGCTTCTCACAAAATTGGGAAAAAATATTTAAAGTATTCTTAGCGTTTTTTATTTCGGATTTTTAGCTTGGATTTTTGATTGAGAATAGTACCGGTTGCCAAGTTCGGATGGTTTTATTGAGATTTTCTGAGGCACTTAACTTTTCGTTTGAAGTTATCCACTGTGGTTGTGTTTTTTTTTATTTTATTCGTCACAATGTTGTTAATGCAAAAAGATGAGATAACTTTAAATTTCTGCCACAGTGTTTCAATGTCGGTGTTTTTGTCATCAGCTAGGTCTCTAAAGAAGCCAAATTGAACACTCAGGTGATCTAGTACGCTGATGTCATCAGCGATATTAAAGTTGAAGAAGGTAGTTGTACATTTAAATGAAATAGTTTTACACTCTGTCTGAATACTGCAGAGCGTTATATTGTGGTCAGCCAATCCATAGAGAAGGAGAGTTTTGCTGAGTCCACATCAAACTGATCACTTAGAAACTTTAAGTCTAGCAAAGCAAAGCTAGAGCCCATTACGCGAGTAGGTTGGTCAACTACGTGGGTGAGGTTAAAGGCTCCCATTATGTCGAAAATTACGGCAGACGATCTCGAGCGACAAATGATAGTGCGCCAATCGATATCAGGTAGGTTGAAATCCGCGAGAAATATCAATCTAGCTTTTTTTAGATGGTGAAGCTTATACATGTGCAATGACGTTAAGATATCTATATTTGACAAAGGGCTACGATAGACGCAAGCAACGTTGATTGTTTGAACGGGATACTGTAATCGACAAAAGATCGCGTTAACACCCTCGACATCGGGAAGAACTGTGAGATAAATCTTGCGCTTGATCGTAATAGGTACCCCACCGCTACGTGCACGTCTATCTTTGCGTATGACGATGTATTCTGGTGCAGCTATTTCAAAAACTTTTACATCTTTACTTAGCCCTCATTCTATGATAGCTAGAAAATCTGGATTGTAGCGAGAAGAAAACATTTGAATAAAGTTAGTTTAGGTAGTAGGCCACCTAAACTAACGCACATTAACTCTCGCGAACGTTATTTTTGCCGATGTTCCATTGCGTGTGGTTGGAGGCTAAATGCCCATGACTTGAATTTTCTCTTCTTGTTAATTGTCGCTTGCGAAGCGGACGTGATTTGATAAATAATGTTTTTTCTCTCGTTCCGGATGTTCATTTCTTCATTGATGCGCTAGTTGTCAAAATTTAAAACTACCCTATCACCGGCCTCTTTTATAGCTTTAGCTGCATGCCATAGCGTTCTAATCTCACACACCCGGACTGAAAAATCTTCGCTAATGAAATAGGTGGAACCCTTAAATTTACGGCAATTTTTGCAAATTTATATTCTTTCTCTGCCGTCAACAAGTTTGAAAATGATAGGCCTGTATTTGTTGGTCCATGTTTTTTTATGTGACGAAATGTTTCAATCGCTACGGGATCAATCTACAGACATTCTTTTCAAACATTTTTGCGAACCAGCTCTTCGAGCAAGTCGCTGTTTTTTTTCAGTGTTTTCTGGAACGCCATGCAGAATTAAGTTTGATCTTCTGGAGCGATTTTCCAGATCGTCAATTTTTATTTCGAGGTGTGTTACAACTCTTTAAAGATTGTTAACGTGGTCTACGCATAATGAGGTGCTGTTATCCAGAAAAACTTGTTCTCCTAATTTTTTCTATTGACTTAGGCCAATCTTTTTTTGATTTCTTTCAATTAATCATATCTTTGCTGGAGCTGCTTGGAAAGGTGTAACCAATCGAGACCAAAGTTTGTTTGAATATCGCCAGCTAGCAGTATCAGATTTGCCATTAATAAACATAGGTCGTAAAACACTGGAAATAGTAGCCGGGTGCACGGCAACGCAATCAGGCTGATATTGTCCGAACGAATACATTTGCCGATGCGTCTACCCACTTATAACCAGTAGATAAACGGGTGAGGTGGAATGCTGAAGGTGTCGCTGTGCCCTATGGCTCCTGTGTGGCGTCGTACGGAGTTTATACATTTCTTGTCGGGGTCTAGCGCCATATTCAGGTCCTTTTGGACCGCGGAAGTGGTCACTGATACCGTCTCAGGCTGGTTGTCGAGTGGGCTCATCACTAGCCGAGTAAACTTGGCACTTGTTGCAGAAAATCCCAATTGAGTGGGCAGTGGCACAAGGCTGCGTTCACCAGGCACATTGGGTGCTACGTATCCCGTCGCTATCAACAGCAGAATGCCAATATTCCGTAACCAGTAGATAAACATGTTAGGCCACATACCGATGGTGTTGCAGTGTCCTTTCGTAGAGTAAGAAGTAGTGTGAATCTTGAAAAATGTTTAAACACAAAAGTCTCTGGCCAACACAGTATTGCACTGTGCCGAAGTGTTAACCACTCGTAATTTTGTCATCAGCGCCTCGTCAAGTGTGAGCCCAACGGGTCGGCTTCATGCTGTCTCAAAGTAGAGACCCAGTACTCTAAACCATTACTTAATTTTACTAAACACAGAGTACTTCACTGTGACGAAGTGTGGACCAAATGTTTGTCAATAGGGACTCATCAAGTGTGAGGCCAACGGGACAGCTTTACGCTGTCTCATAGTAGAGTACTCAGTACTCAAAGTCATTACCCACGTTTACTAAACACACCCCCATCAAGTGTGGGGACCATGAGACAGCTTAATGCTCTCCCATTGTAGAATATCTAATATGAAATCGTTAATCACTTTTTTCTAAGCAGCCATACGTTGGAATGTGGCGGCCTCATCAAATACGAGGCCCTGGGGACGGCTTTCCACTCTCCCACAGTTGAGTACCAAGTGCTCTAAATTGTTAACCACTCTTTCTAAATGAACAGCTTATTGCTCTACCATAGTAAAGTACTTCGTACTCAAAATTATTGCAAATTTGTTCTCAGCACATGCGTTACTCAACGATTGTATTCTTCTGGTATGTGGGCTCTCCCATGGCACTGGTGCTTTAACGGACTCACAATTTATCATACGCGAAGCAGCTCAGGCAGAGTTCATTCTAGCGTGTGCAATCACTTTGACTGCGCATGCGCAAGAGCTCGCACAAGCACTGCGGAATCCCGCTCACGCTCTAGCGTGTTCCGGTCTGTGTGAGGAGCTGGGTAAGACGCTGTCGCCCCTACCCATTCATTCTCTCAGCAATCATGTGAATGCACCTGGGAACGAGATCGCCACCTCCGCGAAGCGTGGTCTCTTCTACACACGCGCTTCTCAGACTGGTTATTCAGTCCGATCTCCCAAATGTACGTTTACAATGTGTGTGTTTTGTTTTTCAAAATTTTCCACCGTACCCTCACTATCGACATCTTTCCTATTACCTTGTTGGATAATTCCAATAATACTACATTCGCGGTCGCCCATAACCTGTTATTACCTAAAGTTCGCACTAAATATGAAAAAATGAGCATTGTTTTTTCATCAATTTCATTATGGAATTCTTTATCACATGATGTGAAAGACTTAATGCACATTCATGTTTTTAAGAGGAGATTGAAAAAGTCTCTATTAAACGTATAACTGCTAGATTTTGTTAAGTTTTGGTATCTTGCTTTGTTTGTAGAAAAAAAAAGTTCGAAATGTTCCGTGACTTGCTCTTTCGTTATTCATATTTAAGCTTTTTCATTGTAATAACATAGGAGGTCCCGCTTGCGGTTTACTACCTTGGCACCTCCTCCTGCATACTTACTCACAATGTACACTTCTGATGCTAATAAAGAAACATTTGATTGATTGATTGATTTGAGTAGAAGACGAAGGTCACTTCGGATGCTGCTTCGGTCGTGTTTACACAAGGAGCGCGCTGCTGACACACGACGCTGGCAGAATCGAGACAGTTGGCGCTTATCTTGTGTATACTCTTGCGCTCGTTTCGTGCATCTTTCTGTTTGAAGAGAGCGTTTTAATTGTCGAACTGTGCAATTTGTTAGTCCGCGCTCGTCCTGTGTGTTCCAATTTCATGGGTGCTTTCTGCTTGAGGTGTGCACTGCAAGTTTCGAGCAGCTTGCTGTTCTTAACGTGACTTCTTGCTTTTGCTGAAGTAAGGCATAGTAAACGATGAACCACTTCTGTAAAAACACGTTTTGCTTGCGCGTAATACCGATACCTACATATGTGGATCAGCTACGTTTTTTTAGAGGCAAAGACCTTTAGGTTGTGGGTAAGTTCTTCCTTTGTCGTTGTAGTATGTAGCCATCTTTATTTCATGAATCGTTAAATAAATGGCGTTGTGCGTAGATGGTATTGAAAAAAGTATCACTTAATGGTGTTTCTAGCTTTCATATAGTTATCCATTCCGTACAGTTGGCAAGCAGACACACTGCCAAACAGACAGACAGTAAACAGACAGGACCATAACAACAAGAGAGAAGGGAGGGAGGTTAACCAGGCACATTCCCGGTAGGGAGACATACAGACAGCCACACAGACAGACAGACGGACAGACAGACAGACGGGTGGGCGGACAGACAGAGGTACGAATGAATGGACGCACGGGAGCACGGATGGACTCACGGATGAAGGGACGTACGTGCGGACGGATTAACAGACGTTTCGACTCACTCATCATCATTGAATCCATAAATATGCTGTAATTTTTTTCTCGGGGCAGGCCGTTTTCTTCGTTCACACAGTAATTTCTTCGCTTGTTGTGCTTATATGCTTCTTCGAGTCCCCGTTTTCGATTTTGACAATTGTATGAGCGAAGTTGTATTTCAGTGGTCTTTCAAATCGTTTTCTCTTACAATTACTCAATATTCTACAGTGCTTATGAGCTGCCCATGTAAAAGAACACTACAAAAACGACAAATGAAACATTTTCAAGCCTGCTTTTTCGCTTGTTAGTAAGGCTAATCGCAGTGTTTTGCGCTAAATTTTATAATACTAATAGCTGTCGAATTTTACGTCTAAAAACTACGATATTATTAAGAGGAACTTCAAACGGAAGGCCGCAGAAAGTTCGACTTTTTGAGAAATACTCACGAGCACCCCCATCGAAATGCCACCTCCATGGCCAGAATTCGATTTTGTGATTTTAGGACAGCAGCCTAGCGCAATAATCACCACACCACCGCAACGTTGGCTGCAATACTTTTTTAATAAGAAATAATGACACACAATCGCTGCTTGCGTTACATATCGTTCTTTGTCTTTTTTGAGTGAGCATTTTATCACACTCAAAAAAAAAGATATCACTGCCACTTACTTTGTGACCATATAAGCTAAGTCAAGCTTGAGTAAGTACACCTTACTACCATTAGCAAAAAGAGACTATATTCCTTCATTGCTTTTGGGTTGCAGCATGTCAAAGGTGCCTTTTTCCATGAAGAAATATAGTAACCACGGTAAAATCTTTAAATGAATTACTGTTATAGTTTACCCTTCTGGCAGACTTTTCTTTTTGTCCCCGTCTTCTAAAAATTTTTTACTCTAAAATTGATAAATGTTTATTTTTTACAATCAAATCCTTCTAGTGTCACGAGCAGGTGAGTATAGCAAAGTTAGATATTGCCGCCTGTCTGCCGTCTCGTGGACGCCCTTTAATGTGCAATATTAATGATATAAGCTAGAAGAAAGACATTGATACTATGGGCAAGACTATCATTACCATGAAAAAAAGTAACGGAATCAGCACTCGAGGACCCTCATCTTGGTCCGCCCGCGTTCTTTTTTGAGCTACCACCCGTTTGTTCGGCTCGTTTAATAAACACCTTTACATTTGGTGGATAGTGTAGGAAGGAAGGAGGAATAAATGGGGAAGGACAGGGAGGTTAGCCAGTTCTCAGACCGGCTGGCTACCCTGTACGGGGGAAGGGGGTAAGGGGGATAAAAGATGAGTGAAAAGAGACGTTGTAAAAAAACGAGAGAGAAGGTCATCAGACGATCCACGACGCTGTTTACAGTCTGTCTCTAAGACCACTTGCCCGCAGAAAGCGCAACAACGCTCTCAATGCCTTGCGTGCAGAGGACGGTCTCGGCCAGTGTCCTAATACCCTTTCTTCCGACAATTGGCGATTGTCTATTCTATCTAAAGCTTTTAACAGTTCTTTTCTTGGCACGCTGAAGCGGGGACACTCGCAGAGAAAATGGGAGAACGTCTCTGCGCAGCCACAGTTGTCACATGTTGGGCTTCTGGCCATTCCGATTCGAAACGAATAAGCATTTGTAAAGGCCACCCCAATCCACAGACGGCACAAATGTGTTTCCTCTGCTCTGGTTATTCCTGATGGAAGACGGAGCTGTAGGTGTGGGTCCAAATTATGAAGGCGGACGTTGGTGAATGCCGGTGAATTCCACTGAGCGAGTGTCAGTTCTCGTGGAAGTGATCGAAGCCTTGCAGCGGCGTCCGTTCTTGATAATGGTATAGCTACACAAGGGGCATCATCATGAGCAGTTCGGGCTGCTTCATCTGCACGGTCATTTCCATCAATGCTGCAGTGGCCTGGTATCCATTGATACGCTATGTCATGTTGTTTCTCTATAGCCCGGTTATGGAGCAGTTGTATTTCAGCAATTAGCTGTTCGTTTGGTCCATGACGATATGGCGAGGCAATTCCCTGGAGAGCTGCTTTGGAGTCGGAGAATATTGACCATGTCTGTTGCGGTTCTTCAACTAGGAACTCCAGAGCGGCACGAATGGTGGTGAGTTCTGCCGCCGTGGATGATGTCAGATGCGAGGTCCTGAACTTTATCGTGATGGATTTCTCCGGAATCACCACTGCACCTGTTGAACTTGTTGAAGTGACCGACACATCCGTGTAAATGTGAATGCGTCCACTGTGTTTCTCATGCAGAAACAGTAATGTTGTTTGTTTTAGGGCCAAATTTGACAAGTTTTTCTTCTTTTGCATTCCGGGAATGGTTATCAGGGCTTCCAGTGGATGTAGACACCACAATGGTAACGACGGTCTTGCTGCGTGCGTGAAGTTCGTGGGAATCACCGTGCGATGTGGGGCAATAATAGAGCAGAACGCAGAGCATGGCCTGGAAGTTGGAAGGGAGGCGAGGTGATGCGATTGAATCCGGGTGGCATGTCTTATGTGCGTTCTTAAAGCATCGACACGAATGCAGGTTGTGACAGGGTGTTCATGAGCGATTGCGACAGTCGCTGCTGAGGATGCGCATCTCGGCAGCCCGAGGCATATTCTCAGTGCTTGAGTTTGTAATGACCGGAGGACGTGTACGTTTGTTATGCGGGCCTTGCCAAGCACAGGTAGGCTGTAGCGCATGAAGCCAAGAAAAAGTGCAGCATACAGTTGAAGCATGGCTCGTACCGATGCACCCCATGATTTTCCCGCAAGAAACCTTAGGACGTGGGTGATCATGGTCAGTTTCTTCTTCATGTAAGCGATATGAGGGCTCCAAGACAAATCACGATCTTTTATTACTCCCTGGAAACGGTGAGTCTTTTGATAGCTGATTGTGTGTCCATTAATTCTGATGCGGTATGGCGTCATTGTTTTGCGCGTAAACGCAACTAGTGAGCATTTCTCATATGACAGCTCTAGTCCTCATCCTTGAAGGTAGTTTGACGTCAGTGTAGCCGCTGTCTGAAGCCTAGCTCGTACGTGTAGACGCGTGACGCCTGATGCCCAGATGCAGATGTCGTCCGCGTATATCGACAGATGTACGGAGTGTGGCAGGACGTCAATGAGGCCGATGAGCGCAAGGTTGAAAAGTATGGGGCTTAGGACCCCACCTTGAGGTACGCACGATAAGTATGATGTTGCCTTGTTGCGCCATCTTCTGTCTGAACGAAGAAGGTTCTGTCCTTCAAATAGCTGTAGATCCATTGGTAAACGCGGCCTCCCAATCCAATGCTGCCCAAGGCGTCCAGGATGGTTTCATGTAATACATTGTCGTATGGAGCCTTAATATCCAAGAAAAGTGCCGCTGATAATCTCTTTAGGCTCTTCTGCTGTTGTACAGACGTGACAAGATCAACAACATTGTCTATGGAAGACCGTCCTCGTCGAAAGCCGGTCAAAGCATCGGGGTATATATTGTTATGTTCCAAGTACCACTCCAGGCGAGTCAGCACCATTCTCTCCATCACCTTTCCAAAACAGCTGGCAAGTGCGATGGGGCAATAGGAGGCCATGTCCAGAGGCGATTTGCCTGGTTTGAGCAGGGGCACAAGGCGGCTGCACTTCCACGAAGGAGGAACCGAACCGTTGCTCCACGAGTCATTGTATACAGCTAGAAGGGCACGCCGAGCTGTTCGAGTAACCACATCGCCTACGCCCTGAAACTCCGATCCCGCACCCTGCCGTCAACCATGCAAGTTGACGTTGCCCAACAGACAGTACCTCTAGCGGCTGCTACTTGCCCAGGCCCCGGTTCCCCAGCGAAACCCGCCAATCTTTTCGGGCACCGAAGACCAGGATGTCGAGGACGGGTTGTCGTCCTACGAAGAAGTCAGTGGGCCAAACAGGTGGGATGGCGCGGCTAAGTTAGGCACCGTCAATTTTTCCTGGCTAATGTGGTGAAGCTGTAGTATGTAAACCCCGAATCCAAGTTCGAAAACTTGCCTGCTTTCAAGCCGGCAATATAAACTGTTTTTGGTCGCCCCCTGCAGTGCGGAAGTTGCGCACCGAACAACGCCTGTGTACACGGACACAAGAACCAGGTGAAACGTGCACCGCCTATATTGAGGACATATTCGACCTCTGCAGGCGCGTCGATTCCTTAATAAGCGAAAGTGCCAAGATACAGCACATAATGAAGGGTGTCGATGACTATGTCTTTCAAATACTTCTTGCGAAGCCTCCTGGCACGATGTGCGAATTGGTAACCCTTTGACAAAGCAACGACAAATTGTAATGGCAGCGAGCTCTCAACCGTCGTTCGTCGCAGCCTAACCAACCACTCGCTGCACTGGACGTCGTGCCTGACTACTCCCGCCTTCTAGCACAAATGAAAGACTTTGTGGGTGAGGAGTTCGCACGTCCGCTTTCCCTCCTGCCGTTTTCTCAGCGCGAAAAGCTCCCACAGCAGCAGCAAGTGCGACCACTGACCCAGTTGGCTCCCATGTTTCCACATGCGCTTCAGGACCAGATTGCCGAGGCTATGCCGGTGCCCCTTCAGCAGCATGTTGTCGCCATGCCTCTTAATTACGCTGACGCAGTAATGAGGGAGCAGCTACACCAGCACTCGCCGTTCAATGCACTGCCGCATGTCCTCGCTCCTACTCAGTCGTCTGTCGCATGGGCTCCTCTCGCTACCACAGCCTCCACTCAGCCGTACGCCACGTGGGCGGTGCCCCTCGCTGCAAACGCCTGGCGAATGCGCGATAACCGGCTGATCTGCTTCGCATGCTGCGGCCCTGGCCATATTGCCAGATACTGCCGCAGTCATAGAGCAACTACACGGGCAGAACCTCTTCTGGTTACGAAAGTTTAGACTTCATGTGACTATCCGGCAACTTCGTCTCGTCGCTCAACTTCACTCAATCATCGCTTCTTGTCACCCATGCGTCGACAACCAGCCCCTCAAAATGAAAGAAAGTAGCCGTCGCAGTTCAGGAGGCAAGAACTGTGCTATTAAAACACTAAAGTCCTCGAACTTTGCCGTCAAATATTGCCGAAGTTTTTTGTAGACAGCTTCCATGCATACGCTCTTGTAGATACCGGTGCCACCGTGTCCATTATAGACGCTCAACTTTCCCGCTAGCTACAAAAAGTGACTACACCGCTTGATCAGATCTGGTTGTGCGCAGAAAATTGAGAAGCTGTTCGGCCTATAGCCGCCAGCACTGCCCGACTCACCATCGCGGAGGACCACTACATTGTTGAGTTTATCGTCCTTTCCTCCAGCTCTCATGATATCATACTTGACTAGGGTTTGGCTGGGATCACGCCGTTATAGATTGTGCCTGTTCGGAACTTGAACCGCTCGTGTTGTTCAAACAGCTCGAAGACCACACGCGTCAAGCCGCACACAAGCTAGTAGTCAGATAAGACACCGACATCCCACCGACAGCAGCTGTTTTGCTTCCTGTGTTCTCCGACGTCATGTGTGATGAAGTCGCACTCTTTGAGCCATCAAGCCTCTTTCTAAGTTCGAAACCACTTCTTCCTTATTTGACCCTCTCCATTTCAAATGAAACCAGTGCTCTCTGCCTCACCAATCCCTTTCCGCATACCATCAAGCTGTTTAAAGGCGAATCTCTTGGATGCGTGCAGCCCATTTATAAGGGACAAATATTTACTGTGAAACAAGAATCATTCCGAAATGACCTCGCCACCGTCAGTGCCATTAGCCATGCTCATTTATAGGCTTTGAAAGTATTCTATTCGTTTATCGCAGACGGACTTTCGCCATCGGAGCGATCTGACCTCCTCCGACTGCTGTACCATTTCCAAAAATATTTCGATGATGTTCAACGTGCACTTGGACGCACTACTACCTCCCTTGATTACATCGATACTGGCTCCCACGCACAATTACGACCATACCGTGTTTCCGCGGCAGAACGCTAGGTAATTACCGAACAGGTGGACGATGTGCTGCAACGCGGCGGCATTCAGCCTTCACAAAGCCCACGGACATTACCTGAAGTGCTCGTTAAAAAAAAGGACGGTACCTATTGATTCTCCATGGATTACCGGCGCCTAATTGAGATCACTCGAGAGGACGTATACCCTTTACCTAGGATTGACGATGCTCTTGATAATTTACAAGGCGCTGAGTTTTTTTTTCTCATCCTTAGATTTGCATTCAGGATACCTGCAGGTGCCCCTTGGAGATGATAATCGACCAAAAACAGCCTTCGTGACACCCGACAGTTTATATGAATTTAATGTCATGCCGTTCGCCCTCTGCAATGTACCTGCCACCTTCGAGCGCATGACGGACTCGGTTCTTTGAAGTTTGAAGTGGCAAAAAAATTGACAGATCCCACGTACAGTGGGAATCGATGATATGCGAAGCGCGAATGAGAAATGTTGACATGTCACTTTAGAGTCAGCACAACGTTATGAGGTGGAGGTAAATGATCCCGTACAAGACTTCCGTGCCATGATTATCATGTTTGGATGTGTCGTTTATCCTCGTCATCTATTCACGTCCCGTGATACGAAATTTGGTACATGTGGAGCTCGCAAAACGGCCGCGAGCACGCTATGAGTGTGGTATGTTGTCACGTTCTTACATGCCACGCGTGTCAGGATTATCATCTTTGCGCCAGTCATAGATTCGCTCATCCAACGACGTCACGTAACACCCAAATTGGTATATGTGGAGCTAGCAAAACGACCGCGAATGCATCATGAACGACCCAATATACTCCAATGTAGCGTTGACGCGCGCGCACGCTGGGCACAGCGACGTAACGTTAGCGAAATGCGAGCACTAGAGTCTGACGCCAGGCGCGACCAGCCTCCGTCGGCGCAGCCCGACGGCAACCAGTGCGAAATGCGGCATGCTGCATTTCGCGCCAGTGCGTTACACAGACTACACTGCGTCTCCCTCTTTTCGTGAAGGAGGGACGTCGGATGTGGTGAAACGCGCATGCGTCAGAGCGACGCAGCGTGGCGCGCGCCTGTGATTACATGGCGCGCGCCAAAGTGGGAAAAACAGGTATCCAAGCCGGCAGAGGTAAAACGGGGGCTTAGGCAGGGGTGCCCCTTGTCACCCTTATTATTCATGATGTACCTACAAGGATTAGAGGCAAAATTAGAGGGAAGTGGACTGGGCTTCAACCTCTCTTTAGTCAAACAAGGAAAACTTATTGATCAGGCACTACCAGCATTAATGTACGCAGATGATATAGTGCTAATGGCCAACAACAAGGAAGATTTGCAGAGATTGATGGACATCTGCGGTAATGAGGGAGATAGGTTAGATTTTAGATTCAGTAGGAAAAAATCAGCAGTCATGATTTTCAATGACAACGAAGGTAGTGAGCTTAGAATACAGGAGGTCACGCTAGAGATAACAGATAAATACAAATATCTGGGCGTATGGATAAGGAATGGGACCGAGTGTCTGAGGGAACACGAAATATACGTGACGACTAAAGGTAACAGGAATGCAGCAGTCATGAAAAATAGGGCACTGTGGAATTACAATAGGTATGATGTTGTGAGAGGAATATGGAAAGGGGTCATGGTTCCTGGGCTGACGTTCAGCAATGCGGTCTTGTGCATGAGATCAGAAGTTCAAGCAAGATTAGAAATTAAGCAACGTGGAATAGGTAGGCTTGCTTTAGGAGCTCACGGGAATACACCAAATCAGGGAGTACAAGGTGATATGGGATGGACATCATTTGAGGGTAGGGAAGCTAGCTGCAAGATAAAATTTGAGAAGCGATTGAGAGAAATGGGGGAAGAGCGTTGGGCTAGGAAGGTTTTCAGCTACTTGTACATGAAGAATGTCGATACAAAATGGAGGAAGCGAACCAGGAAGTTGACTGGTAAATACTTAGAAAACAGCAGGTGGCCAAACCAAAAAGAACTATTGGTTAAGAAAAAAGTGAAGGAAACGGAGACTGACATGTGGAGAATGGGCATGATTAAGAAGTCCGCACTAGAGATCTATCGAACTTTTAAGCAGGAAATTGCCAAGGAAAGGATCTATGATAATACCCGGGGTAGTTCTCTACTGTTCGAGGTCAGGACGGGAGTACTGCGAACCAAGACATATCGGGCCAAATACGAAGGGGTCGACACAGTATGCAGTGCGTGTGGAGAGAAAGAAGAAACTGCCGAACACTTGATAATGTTCTGCAAAGGGCTTCACCCTATAGTTCAGGATGATGGCGCAGAGTTTTTCAAAGCACTGGGATTTAGGGACAGCGAGGGCAAAATAGACTTTAAGCGGGTAGACTTAACTAGAAGGAGGTTATCTGATTGGTGGCTAAAGTCAAGGCACGAGTGAAAATTAAACCCTTCACTGCGAAGTACGAATCCTCAACTTCATTATTTAAAGGAAAAAAAAAAGATAAATGTAATGGTTAGTTCACTAAGTATTACGGCTAGGTGGCGTTAGCCGCCGCCCGATCTAAAGGGTACAGCCACATCCATCCATCCATCCATCCATCCATCCATGGCAGGATCTGCGCCCGGCAAGGCAACGTCCGCGTGACGCGATGAAACGAGTGCCGGCGAGCACGAGCACCGCGTCACGTCGAAATGGATAGGCGCCTTGACTGTGGCATGCAGCCATGTTCTCACATGACACGCATCTAATCATAATCACGTTTGCACAAGTCACATACCTTCGTCGTCTGTTGGCGTCACGTAATACCAAATTTGGCATATGTGAAGCTAGCGAAACAGCCGCGAGCGCATTATCAGTGTGGCATGTAGTCAAGTATTGCATGACAAGCATTCCGTGATTATTATGTTTGGATGCGTCATTTACCTATGTTATGTCGTCAGTTCGCGTCGTGTAACACCAAGATTGGTACATGTGAAGCTAGCCAAACGGCCACGAGTGCATCATGAGCATAGCATGTAGTCATGTTGTTACATGACACGCATCTCATGTTTATCATGTTTTCACCAGTATCATACCGTCATCATCCATTCACGTGCCGTAATACCAAATTTGGTATGTGTGACGCTAGCGAAAAGGTTGCGAGCGCATCATGAGCGTGGCATATACTCATGTTGTTACATGCAACGCATGTGATGATTTTTATGTTAGGGTCTGTCGCTTGTGTTCGTCATGCAATCATGCCATACCATACAAGTTTTGCAACATGCCATGCAAACAAAACCACCGCAAGAGCTGCAGCACCATGAAATGTGAATCATGAAATTCATGACATACATATCACAATTTTCATGTTATGACTAGTCAAACGTGCTCCTAATACACTCATGTTATGACATACCAAGTTTGGTATCGATACCAATATCGAAACAGCCAGGAGAGCTAAAAGTCGTAGGTGGCTAGATAGATAGATAGATAGATAGATAGATAGATAGATAGATAGATAGATAGATAGATAGATAGATAGATACGCTCTAAGTCGCCGAAGTTTGTTAAGAGATGCTTCGCATTATTATGTCTCTGCTATGTTGACGATATTGTCGTCTTTGCACCAGACTTTGGAACACATCTCGAGCGCCTGAAAAACCTCCTCCTGTGCCTGAAGAATGCTCTACTCCAGCCACTTCGCTGCGCAGCATCTTACGATTCTCGCTCACGTCGTATGAAATGTTGGTATACTTCCAGCTAAATTACGTGCTGTCACCAACTTCTTTCTCCTCACCAACGACTTCGAATCAGTTATGGAGCTTCATAGGAATATGCTCATACTTTCGCCGGTTCGTGCGCAACTTCGCCTCTAATATATCTCCTTAGACCGGACTTCTAGGCAGCGCCACTGATATTTCGTCATGGTCTTCGGAGTATGACCAAGCCTTCTGCACCCTTCATCGTCTACTCACTTCACCACCAATGTTGCGCCACTACGATCCTATGGCGATGCCCCACCGTGGTGGTCTAGTGGCTAAGGTACCCGGCTGCTGACCCGCAGGTCGCGGGATCAAATCCCGGCGGCGGCGGCTGCATTTCCGATGGAGGCGGAATTGTTGTAGGCCCGTGTACTTAGATTTGGGTGCACGTTAAAGAACCCCAGGTGGTCAAAATTTCCGGAGCCCTCCACTAAGGCGTTTCTCATAATCATATGGTGGTTTTGGGACGTTAAACCCCACAAATCTAATCTAATCTAACGATCCTACGGCGGTAACTGAGGTCCACACCGACGAGAGCGGTGGCGACCTCGGTGCGGTTCTCGTGCAACGCAAGCCTGGATTCACCGAGTATGTCGTCGCATACGCCCGCAGAACTCTCACCAAAGCTGAATTTAACTACAGCGTCAATGAGGACTGCTTGGCAATCGTTTGGGCACTGTCAACTTCCGTACCTACCTTTATGGCCATACCTTTATACCTTTTGATGTAGCAACGGAACACCACGCTTTATGCTGGTTGTCTTCACTTAAGGATCCATCGTTATGCACCCATGTTCGTTCATGGAGCAATTGTATGGCTACATGCACCGCCCTGCGTTCCTGGTTTATCGCCCAAGCTGCTCTCCAATTATTATGACCGCTACAAAGTGTCCGAGCGTACCTCACCCATGAACTACGTCATTGAACTTCTCACGCCACCGAGTCACTGTAATCGACGTGGACGTGATATCGTTCACGTAGACCTTCTCAAGCCCTACTTACACCCGCTTGACCCCACCTGCTAGATTGCCAGGCTGGCTTAATCTTTTTCGCCGGGGGTAAGTATAATGAAGAAGACGGACATTGCTACTATGGGCAAAACTATCGTCACCACGAGAAGAAAGCACGAGATCAGCGCTCGAGCACCGTAATCTTGGTCCGCCTGCTTTCTTTTTCGAGCTACCACCTGCTTGTGCAGCTCGTTCAATAAACTCCTTTACAATGGGATCTAACAGACAATGATGCGAACGAAAACAGCTTTGTTAACTAGCATGCACCTCAGCTACAAGTGCGTGCCACTTGATTCACCCGTGCTTGTGTTGGATGAAGCTTTTCATAATATCCACGGTGTCCTTACCTTTGTGGTCAAATGTCCTAGGATACCCTTTCTCTTGCATGGTCATTTGACTGAACTGAAATATTGCTCGGGTGACACTAATTGCAAACTGTTTTCAAAATCACCGCGAGGAAGTCTTTCCATGTATTGCACTTTTTGAAATTGGTATCGATTTTAAACTAACTTTTGGACTTCAGAAAGGTGCAGCCCTGTGCTAGAACAACAGTCTTTGCGGTGAGATGATGATAGATGATGACGAAAAAAAAATTTATTGGGGTCTTGAAAGATTCCACCCCCGTTTTATAGGGCTATAATCGCGGGCTGCTCCCACGTAGGGACGGGGAGAGGTGTAAAAAATTGGAGTAGAACACAAACACTGGTCATGCGGCAAAACTTTCACGACAGGTATGACACCTTTTAATTTTTTACGCCATGTACCAGTCGGCACTGTTTTGCCCCGGCAAAATTTTTTCATTTCATCTGCTCTTACGTTTTGTGGTTACCTGAATTGTCATTACTGCATGTGTAATTGGTTTTACAGCTGCACTATCTTAAGGCAGGGATTTCAAACAGTGGCATTCTCTGTTGACAGTCGGTGTTATACTCACAATCTTTATCTACTAGAGCTTATGTAATGAGATCTTGATCTCTAGCTTTTCAATATGCTTGCACTTCATCCTGCAAAGAAAGTACATGTTCGTCGCATCATCATTCATTTTGAAATTTTGAGTATCCCAAGGACTCTCGTTTAGATACATTTGTTTAGCTCATAGACCTTTATTATAAATGCTACTTATGATGCTAGTTCTGCCAATAAAACACCAATAAACACTATTCATACGGACTGATCCTAACATGCTCTATCTGCTCTAGTTTTATACAATTGAGGACTATGAATTCTTTTCAACCTGCAATGCACGTTTTCGAGATATTTATTTTTTGATTTTATTCCACATAATGTCGACCTCAACACGTGCAAAAAGTGGTTTCTTTAGCTCCTTTGGCAATAACGTTGCACATGCGAAGAAAAATGTCAGTTTTAAATTCTTCACAGCGGGAAATATTTATTTTCACATCAGTGAACGCTTCTTAGAGACCACGACTTGTCATGACACCTATTTAGTCGCAATGTAATGGGAATTACCAGAGAATGATACGACAGAAAAATCAGGAACGTTATTACAAGTAACTGTAGTGTAAATGTTAACAAAAAAGTGTACGAATAGATGACTTGCCACTGGTAGGATACGAACCTACGACTATTCAATAACGCAACCGATACTGTACAAGTGAGCTATGGTCGTGGTTGCCACCCCGTCTACCTTTTATGGTGTCCATGTGCATTTAAATGTGGGTGTCAGTCAGCACAAACTGTTGCGTTTACGGCGAGTGTAGCCCCGCCGCGGGGGCCTCGTGGCTAAGGCACGCGGCTGCTGGCCCGCAGCTGTCGCGGGTTTGAATCCTGGCTCCAGTTGCTGCATTTTCTACGGAGGCGAAAATGCCGTGCTCAGATTTCGGTGCACACTAATGAACCCCTGGTGGTCCAAACTTCCAGGGTCTTCCAATATGGCATTTCTTCTAATCATATGGTGATTTTGGGACGTTAAACACCACACACGATTCATTGTACACTCGCCGCAATGGCAATAGATGGCGTTGACTAACACTCTCGCGTTTAAATGCATATGCATACCCTTTAAATTACATGGGTGACCGACCGCCACCGTAGCTCACTTGTAGAACATCGGATGCATTATTCGGTCGTCGCAGGTTCGAATGCTGCCAGTGGAAGTTATCTTTTGCAACACATTTTTTGGGGAACATCCACATTACATTTACTTACATTACATTTACTTGTAATAGCAACCCCTATCCTTTCACTCGCATATATGTTAGCTCTCAACTATATTGTGTCTTTCAAGTAATGAGAAAGTTTTAGGGAAGAAGGTCGCTCTAAGCGGGAGCAAAAAACGGCATACACAATGTCGCTGCTGACAACGTTACGTCAAGGGAGTTGGAAGGTGGCAGCGGTCCTAACGAGGACAATTCTTCTTGCTGGCTCAAGCAGTTCTGGCACTTACGCAATTTTTCAAATGATAAGGAACGAACTGTTTTCCAGTCAAGGTTTATTTGTGGTTACAATTGTGTTCAACCAAACCCTCTCAACGGCCAAGGCCACAAAAGCATGAGAATGCAATCATGTGCATTGTCTAATTTTGCGGGTCCTCTTGGTGTTATACACATAAAAAGAGTGTTTTTACTCACCACGTTGTAGAACATTGGGCCCCTTTGCACGTTTGGCAACTTGAAGATCATTGTTAAAAGGATATTGTCTCTTCACTGGTGTTGCCGCTGTGACGAAAGAACATATAAATAAAAGCACGATTGTATGATACGCTTCGTAATATGTATGAATGTAGTACCTAAATGATAATCGTCCACCATTACGTCTTTGTACCGGGGAGACGTCATGAGCACGATCGTTGTGTCGTCCTACCACAGTGACGTCATAAAAAACTACCAGGCTACTAAAGCTGGTACTGATATTGATTATATTGCATATTGATTATGGGAGCTCAGATATAATATATTAACATGGGCTCCAACTAGTGAGAACAACATTGACTGTTTCATAAGACATCACTCCATGATGGGAGAACAGCGAAAATGCCAAAGCTAACCAGCTCAGCAGCATTGGCATGTGTTAATAAAAACAATAGAATAAGAAATTTAAACATGCAGAGTTAACATACTATGTGCTGCATCAAATCTGATATGTGTACTGAATGGCAATGAACTGACTAACGGGCTAGTTTGCCCCAAATATGTCGAACTTCACCTGAAAGAAACACGAGTACGAAAAAAAAACGAGGCCACAGTGCTACTTACAAACGGAATGCATCGTATGCGATAACCGCATAAACAACAATGTAGAAGAAATAAAGAAAAGAAGCCAAATCATTACTGCCCCGCATATTGCTTTGCAGCAACAGTTTCACGGATAGAACAGCCAGAATACCATCTGTAAATAAAACTGTTGGCGATGCCAATTTTACCACATATTGTTCTTGGTACACTGGTATGTACGCTATTCATGTGAAGACCGCTCATGATTCCCTTCCCCCTACCTCCTGTTGTTATTAGTTCCGTGTGCGTTTGTTTTGGGTTGCGTCCTGTTTCTTTGTAATGAAAAATATTATCTGCAGTACTATCTCTTTACTAGACTGACGTCTTGAACACGCCACAATTCATGTAATCTATGATATAACGCGAAAAAAAAAGAGGTAAAGACCAGGGGAGTAGCCGGGGTGGTACACTGGGAACGTGCCCCCCTGCCCTTCCCTCGAAATTTTCGCCCATAACATAGAGAGCGAAAAATAATAATTTTAAGGGCGTGCCTTTGCTGAGATCAAAATTGTGCCCTCCACCCCCCCTCGAAGAAAATTTCTGGCTACGCGCTGTTCATGACAAATTCAAGCTTTTCTTCTCGCATCGCTTGTGTGGATGCCGCTGGTCACTGTCATGTCGCATTCGATGAGGCTCCTGTGCCTTTCATCTCATTAACGTTGAACTTAATAAAAATGCGTCTCATATCCTTCATGTCATATACATCATGGAACCATGTGCTTGTGTGCGTATTTGTTACCTACAAAATGAAGTAGACGTTGAAGGGAGCTCCTTCGCAGAAATGAAAGTGGTAGAAGGCCCTTTGCCTGGTTTATAAACGCTTCACATTAAGGGAGATAAAGCCGCGCTTGGTCGATCAAAAAATTGGGTGTACGCGAACCCCTGCGTGGGTATGCCTGGGGCGCTACTTTTTTACTCTCTACTGGATTGCAATTTGCACGACGGTCACTCTGGATGGTTACATTTCTGTATGCCGGGAAGGGGGGATTCACCGGCGTGTTTGTAAGTGCACCCCTTTAATTGCAACATGCCAAAGCCCTGATTATCTGTTCGTAGCCAGGAGTAATGAAATGTGGCAAACTGTGATCACAAGTTACTTGTGATTACACGTTTATTGATCATATGTCAGAAACACCTGATTGCCCACGAGTGCAAAAAACATCAGCTACTGTTAACGTTATTGTGAAGCTTATGTCAAAGTTATTGTTGAAGGCAGTAGGTTGCTGGATTGAACAACGTCCGGGTCACCAACTTGCCGAAGTAGAAGAATCAACACAAACAAATGTATATTAGCCAGGTGATGGTGCTAATGTGATGGCCGTGAAGTCCTAGCTTCTGCGTCTCTTTGTTTTTCACGAAGGCGAAGTGCACCATACTACTACAACCTTGTGCAACTATACCGTGATGTATGCGTCTTAACGGCGTACCTTGGAAAGCCGTATGTACGTGTGCTCGTGTGCTGTTTTTTTTCGCTGAAATGTGCCAACCAAAATATGTGACTTTTAAGAAGGAAGGAAGGAACAGGAGGGAAAGGAAAGCCAGGATTGTTCACAGTCTGGAGCGACCAGTATGCTACCCTACACTGGGGATAGGGATTAGGGAGTTTGAAAGATGGAAATAAAATGAGAGAAAGGAGAGCTCGCACAAGCGTTGGGTTAAAAAATGCTGATGACTTGGAACATAATGACGCACACTAATTGGCGAAAGTCCGAAAATACGCGGTTTTAGCCCACTGAAGTTGCACTGAATGATACATGCTTCCTTGACTTTTTAGAAATTATTTTGATCGTTAGTCATATTTCTACTCTAGTGGTTAAAGTACTTGGCTTAAGGCGTCCAGTACTTTGAGAGCGCTTCGAGCACACGTTGTCCTCATGTCCAACAAGATCTCCCGAATGGCATCCTTAAGAGAACAAAGCATAGTTATGACTTTGCCATCTTTTTTATGTGTGTCATCAGCGGTTGGTGAAGACCCCTGAGTAGGCGTGGTCTGCTGACGTTCTATGGTTAGCGGATGACTTGGAAGAATAGGCAATTACTCTGTAGAGATAGTCTTCTCCGTAATATGCTTTGAATTTGTCGGTCCTGTTTCGGCTTGAATTAATGGTGTAGCAGTAGAGGTGGCGCTGTCGTTTCGAGCTTGCGCAGTCTTTGAGGTCGAACGATTGGACCGACGCCGCTGCCGACGCCGGACTGTTTTGACAGCATCCCTGTGGGTCGAATTGTGTCTGACCACTTCCTTAAGGACCGTGCGCTCCTTCTTAATTCGAGGGCAGTCTTTCGATGAGGCAGTGCGTGAGCCATTACAGCTGCCGCCTTTAAAAAATGTGGACTGACACGCATCTTCCGAATAGGGCTCTGTGCACCGCAGGCACCGTAGCGAGTTCAGGCATACACCCTTGACGTGGCCTAGTTTAAAGCACTGGTGACTTTGAAGTGCCTTTTGCACAAAAGGCCGAAGAGGATGTCGAAAATGTCCGACTTTGACATGGGATGGTGTGCTATTGCAGACCAGCTTCACACAGCGTGACTTCCCAAGTCTGTGTACCTGAGGTATGACAGTACCTTCATTTGCCTGTTTGATTAGGGTAGGCAAGTAAGCGTCGGCAATCGCAATGTATGCGTCCTATATCACACCAGCTATGTTTCAGTTGTCAATCGGTGCCACGCTTTGATGCCGCCTAGCTCAGTAATTTGTTTGAGTGGTCCTAGTGCATTCACGTGGAATACGTCTATGGTGAGTATATGTTTTTGCGTATTTACTCTGACTTACTTGATTTCATTAGGTACCACACGTTCCAATGAAGCGGAGAGTGCTTGCCTGTTCAGCAGTCACAGGTTTCCGGAGGACTCTTCTGGCACAAAGATAATGACATGTTGACACAGTTCATGCCTTAACTTTATAGTCGCTGTTCTCGCAGAGGTGGCCGAAGCTGCGTTGACAATCTTCCTCTTCGCCCTCTTGCTCCGTGCAGAAATGAAATCACCGTCGGATGAGCCATCTTCCGAGGCGGCTGAGTTCTGTGTCCTCGCTGTCACTTAGTGAAGTTCCTCTCTTTCTCGCGGTGGTCAGCTGACATGACTGCTGGCCAGGCGGTCCTCTGGAAGGCCCCACGTCTATGGCCGCAAGACGCGGAGCCGAGGCACCATACAAAACTGAAGGTTTAACCAAAAAATCGGAAAGCTCAGAGAGAAGAGCTGGATACCCGAACACTTCGTCGTCGTCTTTCGACTTTTAACAAGATTCCTGAACAAACAGCGCTAGTTGAAGTTATGTTTTGCTGCTCAAGAGAACAGCTCGAACCGACTTGTAGTGTTTTTCAAAAAATGCAGTCACGCTGCGGCTCCTACTGCTTAGCACACTATGTTTTGGAGCATACGAGGCACGTTTGCTGTCTCTTCAAATTATCGATTAGCGTTTAACTTGCTATCAACACAATATTATTGTTGGCAAAGTTTTCTTAGCGCTACTGCTTCTTTCTCAATTACAGGTTCTTTATGGTAACTGCAGCAATTAAACTCTCTCTATGCGATGCGCAGTTGTACTTTTAGTTTCTCTTCAATAAAAACAACTCACGAATGTTTTTTTTAGAAGCATTGGGGTAGCGGTCATATACGCACCTTTGCCAGAATAATCACCAGTGCTGTCTAGACGCTGCCGCCGATGTATTCCAGAATGACGTACTGTACGATCGAAACGAATAGCATTTTGTCGCATAAGTCGAGGCCTCAGCGATGTCACCACAGGTAACCCAAGAAAGTTAACGATCTGGTCATCACTCCATTGTTTCATGCAAAAATATCTCAATCCTAACAAAATAATTAAAGTCTTTAAAGATAAACTTGTCATCCTTTCGTCGAAAGTAAACGTTGTGTTCTCGGTTGAAGCCTGCAAAGAATAATGTGCGCTGTGAATACACGCATGTTTTCACTCTAGTATTTCTTGTTTTTTTAATCATGCTATAGATGTTTATTTATGTGCGAATTTGATGTATTTTAAAAAAATGGTTTCCGTATTAGATGTATTATGCAGCAGGAATAAAACAGGCCTTTCCGTGCAGGTGAGTTTGTCGGAAACACAAATGCTTTTGTGAAAAAGCTGTGGTGGCTACTCTATCTAAGGGGTATCGTCGTCATTAAAACAATCGTTGCTATTGCTTTCTGAAATATATATAGGAAAAAAGAATTTGTTCACATATTGTTTTAGAATGACTTTGTTATGTGTAAGTGTCACACGAAGAATGGCGGGCGTGATTTGTATAATACAGTTTCAGAAGCTGCTGTCCATGCAAAAGCAACAATAGGAATACATGGCTAGACAAAGTAGGCTTCGACGTTAGCATGGTTGTCCATATCGTTTCAATAGTTGTAGTTGTTTGAGTACAGAAAATGCACGTAATTGTGTCACCCATCCGGACACCCAGAACAGGGTCTTGTAAAGAGATTTGAAGGATAGTGAAAGTAGATTGTGGAAAGGCGAGACTACTCTTTCAAAAAATTAGTTGTCACAGCACCGAATGCCATGCTGGGATACCTCAGTTGGAACTAAAAAAATTCTGCTGGGTTTGAGCAGAACACGCAGCGCTGTCAAAGCAAAAGCTGCTCGTGGGGCCATTCTAGAGACCTCTGTACACTTTCTTATGGATACTGCGGCATGTAGTGGTTATGTGTACCACAAATAGGATATAATTATATGAGGCGCAATAGAAGAGGGCTTCGGTAATTCTGACCAGCTTATGTTCTTTAACATGAACCTAAACTGAAGTACACGGACCTCGAGTATTTTCGCCTCCTTCGAAAATGCGACCGCCACGGCCGGGATTCGATTCCGTGACCTACGGGTGAACACTCGAGCAACGTAGCCTCTAGACTACCGTGGCCGTTGGCAACTGTAATAGTACAGTATCCACAGACTACGGAGCCGTGAATTATGATAACTTTATGAATAAGGGGTGCAACCACTAAGCCAATATAGCCGGAACTTTTTGCAAGAGGCACTGAAGTAAGAGGCAAATGGGTATTAGGAACACCAGTGCACCTGTATTGAAGTAGGGGCTTATGAGAAAGCTCATCCGTGGAACCCTGCCTGTAAGAGACACCTTGCTGAGATATTTGTATTTAGTGGATAGATTTAAACCAGACATTCTTCACGAAATTCACGTTGTGGGGCGACTGGTGTTATTTCGCTATTCTACCCCGCTATCTGATATTCTATCCCATAAATAACTGTCCGACTGGACGACTGCGTACGGTTTTAAATGCGAAGCATTGCTTAGCGAACACGGCAACTTTCTATCTATCTATCTATCTATCTATCTATCTATCTATCTATCTATCTATCTATCTATCTATCTATCTATCTATCTATCTATCTATCTATCTATCTATCTATCTATCTATCTATCTATCTATCTATCTATCTATCTATCTATCTATCTATCTATCTATCTATCTATCTATCTATCTATCTATCTATCTATCTATCTATCTATTCGTCTATCAATCTTCTAATTTATCAATCTATCAGTCTATCTATCTATCTATCAATCTATCTATCTATCTATCTATCTATCTATCTATCTATCTATCTATCTATCTATCTATCTATCTATCTATCTATCTATCTATCTATCTATATATCTATTTATCTATCTATCTAGCCGCAGACGATTTTAGGTCTCTTGGCCGTTTCGATATTGGCATCGATACCAAACTAGGTATGGCATAACATGACTGTAAGGCGACCCTATTTGACTAGTCATAACATGAAAATCTTGACATGTATGTCATGAATGTAATGACTTCCTTTTCATGGCCCTGCTGCTCTTGCGGTAGTTTCGTTCACATGGCATGTTGCAAAATTGGTAGGCTAAAACATTATTGCGTGGCGAACGCAAGTGACAGACCCTAACATAAAAATCATGACATGCATGTCATGTAACATGACTACATGCCACGCTCATGATGCGCTCGCTGCTATTTCGCTAGAGTCACATATAACAAATTTGGTATTACTGTACGTGAATGAATGACAAAGGCATGTGACTGGTGTAAACACGATAATCATGAGATGCGTGTCATGTAACAACATGACTATAGTATACATGCTACGCTCATGATGTGCTCGCGGCCGTTTCGCTAGGTTCACATGTACCAAATTCGGTAAAACGTGACGCGAACAGACGACATTAGTGAAGCGCGCATCCAAGCATGATAATGACGACATGCATGTCATGTAGCAACATGACTACATGCCAGACTCATGATGCTCTCGCAGCCGTTTCTCTTGCTTCACCAATGCCAAATTTGGTATTACGTGACGTTAATGTGTCCCGAAGGTATGTGACTGGTGCAAACATGATATTCACGAGATGCGTGTCATGTGAGAACATGACTACATGCCACAGTCAGTGCACCAATACATCTTGACGTGAACCGGTGTGCGTGCGCGCCGGCGTTCGTTTCGTCGCGTCATGTCTGCGTTGCCACGCCAGGCGCAGGTCCTGCCATATACGTACCGTACACTGACCAGAGGGAGCAGCGTTGCTCAGACTGGCCGGTCTCAAAGTTTCAGACATTCACTGTTAGAAGCATGCAGAAAAGAGATGCGTGCTCCATAGAGTTTCCTAATATTAACCGGAGGGCACTCTGGCGCTGCGATCGTTCAGCGACCATGGGAATGATAGGTAGTACACACATTTGCCTAGTCTTCGTACTTGCGGGCGGCGAATCGTACTTGCGGCTTTGTTTATTACTGGTTACGGTTTTCTTTTGAAAGAAAAAACGAACCCTTTTGAACTTAGGGACTTGATTCGAAATAGTAAGCTTAAAAGAATGAGGTTGTGGAGCGCAAACGGTGAACATTTGCTAATTTATGTTTTCGTGAAAAAACAGCTCCAAGCCAAACGAACACACATGGAGCCAGAAACAGGCCAGAAGTACGAAAATTAGACAAATGTGTGTACTACCCATCATTCCCATGCGCGCTGAAGCGCCGTGTGTTGCAACTAGTGCCAGAGTTCCCTCTAGTAAGTATTGTGGGAAACTCTATGGCGTGCTCGCGTCCCCAATGCATCCCAGACACAATCCTCTGACAGATTCAGATTGCGAGACGCTCGCGTCGCGTTCCATTATCACGGCCGTCTCAAGGTTTCTTTTTATATCCGCTGGGCTATGTATTCTGGCGCTGTAGTCAGACTGGAAAACTCGACTGAACAGTGCCTATACTCGCAGGCGCGCGCGGGGCCGCGTTAATTCGACGCATGCGCGTTTCAGCGCGTGCGGCGTGCCTTCATCACGAAAAGGGGCAGACGCGGTGCTATGTGGGTAAAGTATCGGCGTTAAATGTGGCATGTCGCATTTCGCACTGGTTGCCATCGGGCCGTACCGACGGATGCTGCTCGCGTTGGTCGCACCTGGCGTCAGACTATAGAGTGCTCGAGTTTTTGCTCACAAAGCATCTCTGTGCCCAGTGTGCGCGCGCGTCAGCGTTACGTTGGAGTATATCGGGCCCTTCATGATCCTGTCATGGCCGTTTTGCTAGATCCACAGACACCAAGTTTAGTTTTGCGTCACATCAATGGATGACGAAGGTATATGACTGGTCCAAACATGATAATCTTGGCACGCGTGTCATGTAAGAACATGACAACATACCACGCTCATAGCGTGCTCCTGGCTGTTTCGCTAGCTGCACATATACAAAATTTAATATCACGTGACGTGAATAGATGACGAAGGTACACGAGGCATTCAAACATGATAATCACGACACGGAAGTCATGTACGGCATCATTTACTTCCACCTCTTAAAGTTTTGCTAATTTGAAGTGACATATCCATAGTTCTCATTCGTGCTGCACACATCATCGATTCCCACTGTGCGTAAGATCAGCGTTTTTTTTCTCTAAGGAGTTTAAATGACTGCTGTGGCTATGTGGTTCAAGTTCAAGTTCATTTCGCATTTCTTTTTTACAAGAAAAAAAAGAAAACGCCAGGGCTCAGAGCAAAAGCTGCAAAACAGCAGCTTGACGAGGTTCCTGCTCCCTTGGCATGGCGACAAAACAGACAGCATATATATATATATATATATATATATATATATATATTATTATATATATATAGTCACTCGCTTTCTATGTCGACAATATCTATGCATATACATCTCAACAGTTTCCTATTTATTCATTACCACAAAATACCTACATCTATTTTCATACAACAGTTTTCATACATACATGCAATTCAGCATAGAAAGAGAGACAAAAGCGGTCGTGCCTTTAACTTATTTAATAAGGGTAAAATTATAAGAATACGCTTTGCCGATTTCAAATACATGTTTCTTTTTTTGTCTCTTTCTTTCTATGCTGAATTGCTTGTATGTATGAAAACTGTTGTATGAGAATATATTTTGTGGTAATGAATAAATCGGAAACTGTTGAGATGTATATGCATGGATATTGTCCACATAGAAAGAAAGTGAATATATATATATATATATATATATATATATATATATATTTATATATATATATGTAATATAAGGGGGTTTATTGAATAAAATCAACTTCCTGGTTCAAGAGGCGTCAGCCACTGTCACGAGCTCAGCTGATCGTCGTAGTCGTCTTTCAGGTGCTCCAACTAGATACTGTCTTTCTCCCTCTTCCTCACTACATTTGCCCCGGTGGTGAAGAGGAGCCATCCTGGCGACTCACGGCGAAGCAAGCACAAGGGGATCATAGTGAGATTTTAAGCGGCTGATGTGGACTGTCTCACGACCACGGCATCGTCTGTCCTCGGCAAGTGTCACTGGTTCGACGGATTATTTGACCGGTGACGTTCATTGAACGATGCGGTACGGACCATTGTACTTGGATGCAAACTTTCGGGAGAGGCCGGGGGACTGGAATGGAACCGAAAGCCATACAAATGAGCCTACGGGGAAGCTGTGAGCAGGCTTGTCTTGGTCAAATCGTTCTTTTTGGAGACCTTGTGCGACGGACATAAATGAACGCGCTAATTGGCGGCACTCCTCGGCACACTTAACAAGTTTCGGAGGCTGGGCGGTATTCTGAAGCATCTGGGCGGTATTCTGAAGCATCTGGGCGGTAAGTAAGTATCGTGTCAAGCGTAGAAGAGGGCTCACGTTCGTACAGTGGAAAAAAAGGTGAAAACCCAGTAGTTCCTCGCGTGGCCGTATTACACGCATACATCAGGAAAGGGAGCACCAAGTCCCAATTAGAATGGTCGGAAGATATGTACATAGAAAGCATATCACCGAGCGTGCGGTTAAAGCGCTCTGTCAAACCGTTTGTCTGTGGGTGATAGCTTGTAGTGGTGCGATGGATAATATTGAACTCACTGAGAAGCTCCTGGACGACTTGCGAAAGAAACGCACGCCCACGGTCGCTAAGCAGCTCACGTGGCGCGCCATGGCGAAGGACAAAGCTAAGCAAGATGAACAAGGCGACATCACGAGCAGCAGCGGCTGGCAAAACGGCGGTTTCAGCGTAACGGGTTAGGTGGTCAACGGCCACAATAATCTAGCGATTTCCCGCCGGAGTACAAGGTAATGGGCCTTAGAGGTCGATGCCGATTTTATCAAACGGCCGAGCTGGACACGGCAATTGTTGTAATTCGCCAGAGGCATGACAAGTTGTTTCCCGTCGCTGACACTCGGTGCAAGAGCGTATGTACTTGCGAACGTACGAGTACAATCCACGCCAGCAAAATCGCTGACGAAGCCCGTCGTATGTTTTCAAAACGCCAGCGTGCGCGTTTTGAGGGTCTGCGTGGAAGTACGCGCACATGTTGGAGCGCAAATGGCGAGGTATAACAAGAAGCCATTTCCTACCATCCGGCTGATAGTTGCGACGGTACAACATGGCATCCCGTATTGCATAATAGGGAATTTGCCGACGTAGTGCACGAGGTAGACGCTGGCGTGGTGTCACCGAAGACGAGAAGAGAACGTAGATGAGCGAGGCTATCCAAGGGTCCTTGCGTTGTTATGAAGGCATGTCAGCGGTATCGATGCTGCCGATGGTAGCTTCGGTGAAAGAAACAGGTGCAACGGCTGAAGGAAGGGGCGAACGAGAAAGAGCATCTGCGTCGGTGTGCTTGCGGCCTGAGCGGTAAGTGACGTGAATATCAAATTCCTTAAACGTAGCACCCAACGTCCAAGCCGGCCCGAAGGATCCTTCAATGAAGCGAGCCAACAGAGTGAATGGTGGTCTGTAACTACATCAAATGGGCGTCCATATAAGTAAGGACGAAATTTTTGTAATGCCGAAACAATTTCCAAACATTCCTTTTCGAAAACCGAGTATTTGTGCTCTGCCTTGGTTAAAGTGCGACTGGCATACGCAACTACATACTCCGAGAAGCCAGACTTGCGTTGAGCAAAGACAGTGCCAAGCCCTATGCCACTGGCATCTGTGTGCACCTCAGTTGGAGCAGTAGGGTCGAAGTGGCGTAAAATAGGTGGTGAAGTAAGATGGCGTAATGTTTCAAAAGCATTATCGCATGCTGGCGACCAATCAGAGAGGTGTCCATTGCCAGAGATCAGCTGTGTCAGTGGTGCGATTATCAAAGCAAAGTTCTTCACAAAGCGGCGAAAGTACGAGCATAGTCCGACAAAGCTGCGAGGCGCTTTCACGGTCGTAAGCTTTAGGAACTCAGCGACAGCACGAAGCTTCTCTGGGTCTGGGAGGACGCCCTGTTTAGAGACAACGTGACCAAGTATTGTGAGCTTCCCAGCTCCAAAGTGACACTTCTTGATGTTTAGTTGAAGGCTTGCACTCGTGAGGCAGCTCACGACTTCGCTGAGACGATGGAGATGGCTGTCGAAATTAGGAGAGAAAACCGTTAACGACATCATCCAAGTAGCATTGGCATGTCTTACATTTTAGCCCACGCAAGAGGCTATCCATCATTCTTTTGAATATGGCTGGCGCATTACAAAGGCCGAAGGGCATTACATTAAATTCGTATAGCCCATCGGGCATCCCAAAAGCAGTTTTTTGACGATCTAATGGTGCCATGGGGACCTGCCAATAACCGGACCGTAGGTCTAGTGATGAGAAGAATTCAGCGCCTTGCAAGCAGTCCAGGGCATCATCGATGCACGGCAAAGGGTATATGTCTTTAATCGTGACTTTGTTTAAACGGCGGTAATCGACGCAAAAGCGAATCGAGCCGTCTTTTTCCTCACAAGACCACAGGTGAAGATCAGGGACTGCTGGACGGCCGAATGACGCCGCGTTGAAGCATGTCGGCCACTTGCTCGGTGATCACACGACGCTCGACAGAAGATACACCGTAGGGACGCTGTCGCAGAGGTGCTTGGGAGCCGGTGTTAATGTGATGGATAACGGTGTGCGTTCGGCCTAAGGACGTTACTGGCAATCGAACGATCCGCGAAACTGGTGAAGAATTTCCAGAAGCTTTTCGCGGTGTGGTTCTTTAAGTTCGCCATCAAATGAGGGGCCAAACAAATTATTGTTTTCGTGGACATTTGATTGGGCAGATGGCGTCAATGCATTAAGCTGAAAATCACTTTCACCGTCAAGGTGGAAGATGGAAGAAATGTCTAAGTCTTGGAATGCTCAAATACATTCTCCGCGACGCAAGGCTGTGAGAGACGGCGAGGGATTTGTGACAAACAAATTGGTAGCGCCCGCTGAAATATCTAGAGCTGCAAACGGCAACGCGGGGCTCTTGCGACTTTGGAATGTTTGGGAAGGCGTAAACAACACTGCAGGCTTAGACCCATCAGCACAAGATACGGGAACAAAGGCTGCGCTACTCAGTGGTTGTCGATGTCGTCAGCGGCAAACAGCTTGTTCAACGGAAATTCCGGAGACGAGGCGCACAACGCAGAGAAGGCCACTTCAGCATGAGCACAGTCGATAACTGCATGATTACGAGACAGAAAATCCCAGCCGAGGATCACATCATGAGAACATGCCTGTAGCACAAGAAATTCAACGACGTACAAATCATCTTCGATGAGAACGCGGGCGGTACAGGCAGCTGATGGTCGAATATGGTGAGCACCAGCAGTACGGAGGGACAACCCCTTTGGCGTCGTGGTAACCTTCCGAAGCAGGCGGCATAGTTTTAAATCAATTACTGAAATGGCAGCACCAGTGTCCACAAGCGCAAGGGTACGGTAACCATCCACAAAAACGTCGATGAGGTTTGTCGGAAAAATGCGAGGACTTGATTCTTTCGACGACGACGCATTTCGTGCCTCAG
This sequence comes from Rhipicephalus microplus, assembly GCF_043290135.1. Taxonomy (NCBI): domain Eukaryota; kingdom Metazoa; phylum Arthropoda; class Arachnida; order Ixodida; family Ixodidae; genus Rhipicephalus; species Rhipicephalus microplus. Next base: position 106,197,985 of record NC_134707.1, on the reverse strand, counting down.
GAACTGCGGCATCTAGTTTTCCGCGTCTGAAGGGCAGGGTCGACGGCGCATAGGTGACAGGGAGCGACGCCGGGGAGATGGAGATTGGTGACTGACTGAGGGAGGGCGGTCGGGTGAAGAGGATCCTTGTTGACGTGCCGTGTTGTTAAAGCGCTGAGAGTAGTGCGACAATCTTTGCATGGTGTCGCTCTGAACGAGAGGGCGGCGGTGGCACATGCGAGCCACATGTCCTGCGTAACCGCAAGAATAGCAAATCGGGCGGTTGTCTGCGGTGCGCCACTGGTTCGGAAACGCTGCAATCGGCCGGCTGAACGAAACTGGTGGTGACCGAACAGAGATCGGTGAGGTAGCATAAATGGGCTGTCGAGGTGCTCTGGCTGCAATGACTTGCGCATACGTCAAGGGTGCGGCCTCCAGAGGTGGTGAACGAGCGAAAGGCAAAGCGTTCGCTACCTCATCTTGTATGACGTGCCTTACGGCCAGATGATCTGGGGCCAAAGGATGCGTTTGTGCTGGCTCGAGCGCGCTCGATAAAATGGGGAGCTGCCGAGCGACCTCCTCACGCACGAACTGCTTTATGCGAGCGAACATGTCGTTCTGGTCTCCGACAGTCAAGGCCGCAATCGAATCACGTTGTTCCAGAGAGCGCCGTGTTTGGGCGCGTTGCTAGCGCAATTTGTCAAAACTCTGGCACAAGCTGACGAGTTTGGCAATGGTTTGTTGGTCCTTGGCTAGCAACATTTAAATGCGTCATCGCATATGCCCTTGAGGATGTTTGATTTTGTCGGCTTCGAGCATCGCTGGGTTTACCCGCTTGCACAAGTCATCAACGTCTTCAATGAAGCTGGTAAAGGTCTCTCCTGGCTGTTGAGCGTGCTCACGAAGTCGTTGTTCTGCGCGGAGTTTTCGCACAGCAGGGCGGTCGAAGACTTGCGAAAAGCAGGCCTTGAATGAATCCCAGCTGGCAATGTCGGCTTCGTGATTGCGCAACCAGAGACTAGCGACGCCGGACAAGTAAAAGCTCACATACGTCAGCTTAGCCACATCGTCCCACTTGTTCGCTGCGCTCACCTTGGGGTAAGTAGCCAGCCACTCCTCAACGTCTTGGCCGTCAGTGCCGCTGAAGATCGGTGGGTGACGCAGTGGCCACACGCCGGGACATGTAGAAGCGGGAACTTGCCAGGTACCTTGGGTGGAGGGTTCTTCCGGCATTGCTGGCACTGCAGGTAATGTGCGACTTCGTAGTTCCAGCTTCGAAGACTACCCAGCACTTCCACGAAATTATAAGGGGGTTTATTGAATAAAACCAACTGTCGGTTTCAAGAGGCGTCAGATACTGTCACGTGCTCAGCTCTTAGTCGTAGTCGTCTTTCAGGTGCTCCAACTAGATACTGTCTCTCTCCCTCTTCCCCACTACAATATATATATATATATATATATATATATATATATATATATATATATATATATATATATTTATATATATATATTCAATCGCTTTCTATGTCGACATTATCTATGTATATACATCTCAACAGTTTCCTATTTATTCATTACCACAAAATATCTACATCTATTCTCATACAACAGTTGTCATACTTACATGCAATTCAGCGCAGAAAGAAAGAGACAAAAAAAAAAGAAACCTGTATCTGCAATCGACAAAGAGTATTCTTATAATTTTACTCTTATTAAATAAGTTAAAGGCACGACCGCTACGCGGGATCGAAATGTCACCCAATCCAAGATATTTCTTTCTAATTTACCCGGAGACAGCAGTGGACGTCTATACATCATCAACATTGTTTGTTATTGTGATCTCATAACAGCTATCGAAGAAAGAATGGTTGGTACCCGACGGCAATTGAAAATACCGGTATGCCTAATTACGATTAAAGCATATTGCGCCCACTCACCGTATCCAGTGTGACTAAAGCAATGAGCACCGTACCTGCACGTTCCGCAAATTGTACACGGCGATATATATTCCTGGACTTGATTATGCATCTGCGATCTGGAAAAGCATTGCTAATTCAGGCAGTAACGTCACTGAGTGAGTACAGTGAAAAATCAAATGCATTTACAACCATCGTTTCGCTAGAAATGACTGTGTATCACTGACAACGTCATGTTATCATTGCGATTACTTCACTGCCGATAAAGTTGCGCTGACTGGTTCTTTCTTTACAAGCATGTTCAAGGTATGTTATCCAACCCCTCACTTACTTGTTGGATTAATTTTTTTATTTCTGTGTAACCAGGGAGGATTGACCATTTTGTGTACCTGCCAAATTCTTTCAACGCTCAGTCATTCACAGAATGCATAATCTCTATGATGTTGACTATCTTGATTCTCATGTTTTTCATAGCTCGCAATCATTGTTTTTTATCTGAGCTTTCCATTGTCCTGACATAGTCATGCACAATGAACACATTGTTCTCTTTTCAGGTCATTCACAAAATCTTCTACATAGTTACGTATTCTCCAGACTATTCTTTACTCACATTCCACGATTCTCGTCTTCTATTTGTTTCTTACCATATAACGTTGATTGTTCTTTGTGAGTTTGCGCTCTTTTTATTTCATTTTTCTCTGAAGATATTTCGTTCTGCATTGCTTATTTTTCTTGCTTTGTTTGCACTTGCACAAAAACTATATAGTTGCACAAAGACTTATAGGCACGTACGTGAAATTTTTGATCACGCAAAACGTAATAGTTTTTCACTCTCAACCACCGACGCCGACACCCTAATTTCTGTAAAACGAGCTTTTAGATGATGTCATGTTAAAATCTCCAGCTTTATTTTCAACAACACTATCCAAAACATGAAAATTGCTTGGGTGTCAAGATATTCTTTTCCATAACGCCAAGTGCTTTGGTCACAGTCGCAGTTATTTTTCGTCGAGTCACCTGAAAAAAAAAAACGTGAACTCTCTGTAAAAAAAGTAGTTTTGTCAATATGCAGTGTACCATTTAACACCAGAGAGATTACTTTCAAGTGCTGTAGTCAAGAATTCTTCAATGATAAAAAGCTTATCGATCAGATGGCTTTGTAATCCGATTGTTAAAACTGTCTCGGGAGCAATCGTGTTGAAATTTTGGTGAATCCCACGTACCACAGCAATTGATGTTATGCAAAGAAGGAGAAGATAAGGAGACAGTGGCGTAATTTTTTGTTGAGCTAATCATTACAATATCACGCTAAAGCAATGTACAAACTTTGCACATAGGCATGGTCAGTTTGAATTGTTTTACACAACCAGTTATGCACAGTAACCTAGTTATACTAACCACGACATGAGTTATACAAACCATGACATAAATCAGAGGTGGTAAACTGACACACTAGAGGAGGAAGCAACAAAAAGGGAGAAGGCAGGGAGGTTAACCAGAAATACATCCGGTTGGCTACCATACACTGGGGGATTAGGGAAGGGAACAAGAAAGACGAGAAAGAGGGAAGAGAGGGAAAAGAAAAAAAAGGGTGGGAGACTGACAGTAATTTCACTGCAGCGTGTAGAACTCTATTGCATGTCAGAGGCGTTCACACAAGCCTGTCTTTCTCAGGAAACACAGCAGGGCTTTCACTGGCTTGTGGTCTGTCGGCGCATGTGGACGTTGCTGTAATAGCACCTGCACAGAGAGGCCGATCATCCAGTCGCCGCATTGCGTTGGCAAGTACTTGTCTATCTGAGGCAAATCGAGGACAATGGCACCGCAGGCGTTCGATATTTTCGTCAGTGCCACAAACATCGCACGCCGCACTGTCAGTATTTCCGATTAACGTGGTATAAGCTTTCGTTAAAGCAACTCCCAGCCAAAGGCGATAGAGAAGCGAAGCTGCACGTCGATGTAGGCCGGGTGGAGGCCGGAGTTGTAGTGAAGCGTCGAGCTTGTGCAGTCATGTACGTCGTATGCTTGGTGTGTTCTACTCAGTCAGTGTGAGACTGCGGGCCAGTTGACGAATCTACCTCGCCGCATCCGCTCTTGAAAGCGGAATCGGAACGCTGTTCGCTTCTTTATGTGACGTGCGAGCAGTATGATCTGCAGAATCAATGCCGCCTATACCACAATGCCCAGGTAACCACTGAAAGACGATGTCAGGGCCTTTTTGTATTAGCAGGTGGTGAAGTTCCATGGTTTGGTAGGTTAACTGGTCGTGGCATCCGCGTTGGAGAACTGATATCAGGCACTGTAACGCTGGTTCTGAGTCAGAAAACACAGCCCATTTACCTGGTCTTTCTTCGAAATTGATGAGTTCCAGTGAATTGCGCAGAGCCTCGAGTTCTGCCGTCGTTGACGTTGTCACATGTGAAGTCTTAAAACACCGAGTTACCCCTTGTGATGGTATAACCACTGCTCCACCTGAATTAGACGGCGTAGTAGAGCCATCCGTGTAAATGTGCACGTGGTTACTGTAGTTTTGTTCCAGTAGGAATAGACTCAGTTGTTTCAGGGCATGTGTCGGTAAGTCCGATTTTCTCCTCATTCCTGGAATCATTAAGTGAACTCGCGGCCGGCTCAAGCTCTAAGGAGGAAGCAGCGGCTTTCATGCAGGTGTGTATGTCTCAGTAAACGATGAACGAAGCTTGCAGACAATAGTGCCGTATGTCGTGCGGGGCCTTTCAGCAGCTAGCCTCGCCAGGTGGAAAGAAGGGTTCCTGACATAATGCCTGAGGTGCATGCGCATTGTCTCGGTAATAATATGCGTCTTTATTGAGTGATCTTGAGCGATGGCAATGGTTTCAGCCGTTGAAGCACTGCGGGGTAATCCAAGGCATATCTTAAGTGCTTGGGCTTGAATGCTCTGAACTGCGCGCAGGTTGGTCTTGCCGGTGTTAGATATTGCAGGTAAGCAGTACCGTCAGAATCTGATAAACAGCACTCTGTACAGTTGTAGCATGGATGGTATGGGCGCTCCCCAATTCTTTCCTGCAAGGAATTTGAACATGTGGCATGTTGCGATCAGCCGCTTCTTCACATAGTTCACATGTGGAGTCCATGACAGGTTTCTATCTATTATGACTGCCAAGAACCTGTGGCTTCTGCTGAACGATATCTATTCATTAGTCGATATGCTGTAGCATACATTTGTTTCCGTGTGAACGCTACCACAGCACAATTTCCGCAGGACACCTCGAGGCCTTGTTTACGAAGGTAGCATGACGTCTTTGCAGCAGCCCTCTGAAGGCGGGCGCGAAGCTGAGGTCTTGTCACACCTGATATCCAAATGCAGATGTCATCAGCATAGACAGAAAGGTCTACAGTGCTAGGTAGCTGCTCGACTAGACCAATGATACGTTGAAAAGTGCAGGGCTTAGCACTCCTCCCTGAGGAACTCCTCGGCTACTGTAATAATCAGGTGTTTGGCCATTCGCTGTCATCACGTAAAATGATCTCAGCTGTAAGTAGCTGCACACCCGTATATATATATATCTTGCCACCAAGACCTACTGTTTCCAAAGCACTAAGGATGGCTTCATGGGTGACATTGTCGTAAGCCCCCTTAACGTCTAGAAACAGAGCGGCGCACAGTCTCTTACAGGATTTCTGGTGTTGAACATATGTCACCAGATAAACAACGTTGTCGATTGACGAATGGCCGCGCCTGCATCCGGTCATGGATAATGGATAGTTTTCGTAGTGCTCTAATTACCACTCCATTCGTGTTAGAATCATTCGTTCCATCGTTTTTCCCACACAACTGGCAAGTGCGATAGGACGGTATAAGGCAATATCAAAAGGAAATTTCCCAGCCTTTAGAAGTGTAATGAGGCGACTTGGCTTCCATGCCTGGGGAACCGTACCAGTCTGCCAGGAGTCGTTGTATAGGCGTAAGAGTGCCTTCTGAGCTTCGTCTCCAAGATTACAAAGGGCACGATAGGTAATGCCGTCAGGTCCGGGTGATAAAAAACGTCTGCACAGTGCCAGTGCCACCTCTAGCTAATCCATAGAAAACTGGCATTCCATACGGGGATCACGTGAGGGCGGTGGGTTGCCAAATGTTCCCGTTCTTGATACTGTGAAATTGGAATCACTGGCAATTATTCTACAGAAAGATTCTGCGACGTTAATCTCTCTGCATCGAAGGTGAAGTGCCAGAGATGTAAACGGGTGTCGCTGACCCAAGTTTGTGCTAAGACCCCGGACATTTCGCCATATCAGTGAGAAAGGCTTTCGTGGATCCAACGACTCGCAAAAGGATGTCCAACGTCGCCTAGCCAGTTTATGCATGTGCCGCTGCATTTTCTTTTGAATGCGTCTAGCCAGCCTCAAATAATCCATGCACTTTGTCCGTCGGTACCTTCGTTCTGCACGACAGCGTATTGCACGAAGTTTCTCAAGCTCGATGGCGAAATCGGTGCGCTTGTGACTAGTCAAATGTGTATGCGTGGTATTCTGCAGGACATTTTTTATCGAGTCCTCTAAGTGACATGATGAGCCGTCGGTACAGCAGTCTTCCATTAACATTTTGAATTTCGGCCAATCGGTGTATTTGAGGCCTCTTGAAGACTTGGAGCTGGTGAAACCTCCTATACACAGGTGAGTTGGTATATGGTCGCTGCCCCGCGTTTCCAGATTCGAAAACCAGTGCGCTTTCCTGGTAAGTGAGCGAGAAACCAATGTAAGGTCCAGGCAGCTGCTATAGGCTGATCCGCGAAATATGTATGGCTTCCATCGTTACAAACGCAGATTTCGTACTCCAAGACTAAGGACACCAATTTTCTTCCTCCAGAGTTGTCCCTGGAGCTTCCCCATAGGAAATGATGGGCATTGAAGCCGCCAGTGATTACCCATGGACTTGGAGTCGATGTCAGAATACCGCGTAAGCGCTCGCAGTCAAGGCGGCTTCATGGAGATAAGTAAGCTCCGATAATCGTGAAAGCAACCTTATCCTTCTTCACAGTAAGGCACACATACTGATTACCTTCTTCAGGCGAGACTCTGTGGTTAACGTAAGTGAGATCATGGCGCATGAATACAATAACTTTGCTGCAGTCTCTGTGAGTGGAGGACATAAAGCACTGATATCCTGACAGCTTGATTGAAGCACATAGGTTGGGTTCACAAATCACGGTAATGGGGAAGCGGTTCACAAATACAAACTGTCTAAAGTCAGACATGCGCGTCTTCAGTCCTCTAGCGTTCCACTGAAAGACAGATGCATTCTTGACTTCCGCTCGAAACGACGGTGCCTCGCTTGCCATGGTTTTACCTTAGAGCTGCAAGCACCGGACTCAGGGTGTCCAGCCCATGCAGTGCGGTCTGCGCAGCCGAAGTCTTCATATTACTCAGTAAAACACGCATGGTACTCATCAGCGATTGCAGCAAGCTTATCACTTGATCTTCATTCATCGCATCGTCGAGGGCGGCAGGATTTGGTGCAGCTCCGAAGTAGGTTGACTTCGTGGAAGTGAGGGCGGGCCACTGTTCGAAAGGTGCGACTGCTGTCCCTTTCTTCTGTTTGGCAGTATCCGTCTTCAGTGAGCTCGGTGTTTGTGGGTCAGCCTCTTTTATAGAGGATGACATCTCTCTATCGGTAGAGCCGTTTTTCCGTCATGGTCTTCGCCCACGACGCCGTCGTCGGCGTAGTGTAGCGGCAGCTTTCCTGTGCGTTGAATTGCCCCGCACCATACGCCTGAGTACCGCATGCTCATTTCGCACCCGCGGGCAATCTTCGGATGAGGCCTCATGAGCGCCGTGGCAGTTTGGACATCATAACGCGGTGGCACCGCAGGCGTCTTTTGAGTGAGACTCAGCGCACCGCGGACACACAACTTTGTTCTCACAGACACCTTTTACGTGTCCCATCTTGAAGCACTTGTAGCATTGCAGTGGCTTCGGTATGTATGGACGCACTGAGTTGCGAACATGGCCAACTTTGACATACGAGGGAAGGCTGTCTCCCTCGAACACAAGCCTCAAGCAGCGTGAGTAGCCGAGTCTGGTAATGTGCGTGATGCGGGTGCCTTCAGTCGCTGGCTTTATTGGTATTGGCAGGTCATTAGCTGAGATGGAAAGATCCACATCACACATGACGCCTACAGTGCCATTAGAACCGATAGTGACCATTGGCCGAACTTTCACGTTGCCGATTTCTGTTATGTGCCGAAGGCTTTGCAATGCGCTACGGTGCATAACGTCTACAGCAAGGGCATTCTTTCGTGCATTGATCCTCACGTCTTTGATCTCATTCCGCGCAGTTTCCTCGAGAAGCACAAAAAGAACTTGCCTGTTGTGGAGTCGCAAGTTAGATGCAGGGTCTTCGGGTATAAACAGCATGGTGCGCGACCACCGCTGTGGTGCAGTCTTAACGGAGGAAACACTTGCTGACGATGCCGTCCGCAGCAGTCTTCGTTTTGTAGATCGATTCATGACGACCGTGAAGTCTTCATTCGATTACTCAAAGCCGTCCGAGTACAAATCGGTTGCCTCGCTGTCCGTGTCGCTCGACGCGTTGCTACGCTTTCTGGCCGACGAAGCCCGGCGCAACGGTTGCAGGCCTGGAACATTCTCAGGTGTGTCCTGAAGCATCACCGCAAAGGAGGGAGTGGCAGCTCCCAGGATTTCCAGGAAAACAAATTGAAAATACTGAGACACGGGCACAAGCGTTCTGTGAGAGAATCACTTCGTCGTCGTCCTCCGGTAAACTGACAGGTAGCGCTTTTGCTTGCGAGGGTAGAAGCCTAGGACTGAACCCGTGACGTTAAGCTCAGCAACAGGGTACGGTGACCACACAGTGAACGCCTTCACCTTGTCGTCTTATGTGAAATAAATGATTGCAAAGGCAATCGAGGTAAACAACAAACACCACCCTTACGGCCTTAGTGGATGGTTGACCAGCGAAGCTGAAAGTGGGTGAGGGGATCTGCGGTGCTTACAACTGGTTTGCTAACGCATCCATTCCGGTTTATGAAAGTGCTTGAACCGGCAAACTATGTCGCTAATGGCTCAGAGGTGACAATGAATTTCAATGAAAAGTAGTGAAAGGCTTTCAAGTGCAGCCTACGCTCTTTTCAGATATTATGCCTGTTTTTGGCACATCTATAGCTGGAGGTAAATAGTAGAGGCTCGTGTACTCTGTGATGTCACGACATGTTAAATACCAGATGGTTAAACTCTCTAGATCCCTACACTACGGCGTCCCAGATATCCATACGATGGAGTTGGACGTAAAACTCGAGATAATAATATTAGAAGCTGAAAACCTGCTCACAGCAGTCCAATAGCTAAATCCAAACTAACGATGCCGTTACCGGTTTACCAAACTTGCGCGTAGTGGAAAATTTAGGAGAAGGGTAATAGCTTACAAGGTAATCAATATTTTGCTATATGCTTACATCGAGAATTTCCTGCCTGGTTAAAACGGTCATGTACTTCAGAACATGTTTCAGCAATGACGATGTTATATTTTCACCATCCCCGTGATTTGTCTCAAATACAGTTAGACCCCAATGTAGGGCAGCCGACAAAATCAGTTGTCGAATTTGTTTTATGGAAACTTTGCAAAAATCTACATTTGACTGTTTATGCGAAGTAAATTAGCCGACGAATTTTAGCGGCAGAAGTACCACGACATTAGACAGTTATAGTATACCGGGCTTACCGTAATACCAGAATAGAAGTGCGCATGTGCAGATACTTACGGTACCTGTACCGCTTACCATACAGGCGGTATTTTCAGATTTAAGGTTACCGTGGTAGCGTAAGTGTACGTAGTGTACGTAAACATGGTGGTGCACTTGGACGCCCACTTCACAGTGATTTGGGGGTAGTTGTTGAAAGATTCGCCTTGTTCGCAGCAAACGACTGTTTAAAGTGGCTTCGCTTGCCTTCAGTTAGCTTCGATGACCGAGTATTACGAGTAAGTTGGCGTAATTTTTGAGATAGCTTCCCATTTCGAACGCGTCTAGGCCTAACCACAAGATCGTTGTAAACAAATCGGCAACATAAGTTTTTCGCGTTTAGTGCGTAGTTTATATTATTTGCTTTTATTAGTAGTAAAATAAACTTAAAACAATGCATCGTGCGGTGGCATAGGCAAACATTCTCGTCTTCTTTTCCTATCAAGAGATCTTTAATTTATTAACCATCTGATAGGTGGTGCCAATGTCCAAGCTGGGACACACAAACCACGCAAACGTGATCCCGCTAAACTGTAAAACTCTGTCCACAACGACCGTTTCCTGCACGGTAACTCAATTTCCTTAACTTTCGCTATCACGCTAATGGTAAACTATAACTGTCTTTTATTGAAAGTGTTCGCTAGCATGAAGAGAAGTAGATCGATGTCTCATTTTTTTTATACTGGAGAATCGCCAACCACCATTTTATGTTGCGCGTATAAAATCAAAGATTTCGTGAGCGTTATATGTGCTGCCAGTCTAGAGGTGAGTACAACGCAATTTAAGATTACGAATAAGGTAACGCTGCCATATTAACACTCTGGCACCACAATGCGTGATGAAAACCTGCCGTGGAGAATTTTCATCGAACTGAATTACTAGCGTTCTACTTAATCAAGTCGATTTCACAATGGGAAATCTTTCACCTACAGCAAAAGGGATGCCCTGCTGGCAAAATGCAACGTTTTTCATGCTTACTAACTACACCACTAAAACTAGCATGCCTAGATGTAATCGTTCCTTCGTGCGAAGGAACGCTGATTTTGCAGCCTGCTGCGTTAGGTTCGCATTTTGTCATGGCCAGCACATCTGGTGCAGCCGAATTTTTCAGCTGCTAGGCCTCTTTGAGGATAACAATCGAGTGATGTCCAACGAGCGATAACTTGGATTTTTCAAAGAAGGAAATATAAGGAAGCGAAGGTGTTTGGTTTGTCCTGATATTTCAAACAGTAATAGTACTAATCGTGTAGTGAAGCTTCGGAACTTTGAATGGCTTGCCCTCTTTAGTCTTTTGCACTGGATCGTTCTCTCCGGCTCCTTTCTGACAGAACACCGCTCACGCTAGCAGTTTGTGCTCTACTTTTACTGTCGTCATAACACATTGTGACCGAGTGCCCATCTCAGACCAAATAAATGCCTCTACACTCCTGAAAACAGTCGTGTTTTACTTGCAACTTGCAGAGAACTAACAACAGGATGATTATGAAACAATTCGCTATCGCTACGTTCATGAACGACTGGGAAAACGGAAACTGGACTCCATTTTTAAGTGTTCGAGTCGTGCTGCGATTACTTCACTGTAAGGTAATTTGGCGGTATAGCTACCGCGAAAACGACAAGGCAGCTACCGGCGTGTAAAGGGCCTTCTCGGCAGATATTGATGCCACCAAAGCCGATATTGCGCTTTCTCATCGCACAATGTCTCAGTGTCAAGCGCCATTAGGTGAATGCACAAGATCAAAAATATTTCGTGAAAAATGCACTAAGCCACGCAGTGCTTAAAAAAGTAAACCTGCACAATTGTAAAGGCTAATTTCAGATGGTTTCTACGTTATTTGCAGGTCTTAGCTAGGTGATGCTTAGTTTCTTTTTACAGTAATTCTCAGAGGCGAGAGCTCGGAGTTACACTGAAGACAATCAGAGGCATAGCATGATTGCGCAATCTCCAGACAATACCTTGCGTTGAATCGAAGTGCTTGCACCTTTCGTAGATCTATGGTGATGTCATCGTTGACGTAGGCCTTCCGTCAATTCGAGGTCTCCTTGCAGCAAGCTATGTATTTGCCCCTCGCTAACATTCTTTTGTCCTACTTTCTTGGAGCAGTTGGCTCGCTGCCATGGTTTTTCAGCCATTTCATGTAGGGCTAATTGCTGCATTTTCATTTTACTGGCCTAATGATGAGTTTGAGAAACCACGCAATTTATGCGTCAGATACCCGTTTGTAAGAGTAATGGCTTTTGTCTGATAGGCCACACAGTGTAACATGCCAGTTCGATGACGATAGCTGCATTTTCCTATTAAGAAAGTGTTCGATGCTGGTGTCCACCAGGGCTACACTGATGCATTTCCATCACAAATATTACGTCAATAAATATATGCAAACAGACGATAACGAAACAATTTGAACAAGTTTCAGCGCTGAGAGTCAAACCTACGAACTCTCACTCCTGAATGTGCGGCGCCAAACAACTACGCGTCGGAAAACATGTTCTCCGGCATACAAACGGTGAGCTGTGTATATACACCACTCACAGTCAGCGGAATTTTCGAGCTAGTCGACTTCAGCGTGTTTTCCATCATCATTAGCGAGGTGATGGTGAAGGCCCGAAGAACTCGCTTTCAAGATCGTCGCCCTGTGCGATGTGCTGGGGTAGCAGTTGGTCTTGTGATTGCAGTGGTTGCTACGTTGGTACGTCTTGTGCTCTCACCGCAAGTTAGTGTGAGCGCGAAGGTCGCTTCGCTCACTGAAGCGCCTGCTTTTCAAAAGGAGCCCGCCACTCACACAAGGAAATCTCAACTGTAACAGTTAATACTTCGCTCTCGTCTGGTGTATACTTATGCTCGTTTTGTGCGTCATCTTTTGTCTTTGAGCAGTGCGCTTCAAGTGTGGAGCTTTGATTGTCACGATGTGTGCTTAATCAACCGGCACGTATCGTTTGTGTAAGCGGGATGAACACATGAGGCAGGCAAGGGTAACGCGAACATCACCTTGATTAAATACAAACGTAAGTGCACAAATATAGAAACATATGAAATTTAACAAATACATTGATGGCCTATCTATGCCCAGAACTGCAAGCGTGCCTTTAGAACTTGCTGTGCCTTACGCTCATGGTTGGACGCTCCCCAAGGCCATGGCTTGGTGAGTCTCTCGGCAGCAATGTTGTCAGGCACTTTCCTGGCGATGCCCGTTGCTGACAGGGAGACACGTGCCGGCCGGCACTCCTTGCACACCCAGCCTGCTATGGCCCGTGAGCAGTTGGCGGGGCCGACAGGCGGCTGCGGTCCTCGGCTTGTTCAAAGCCGGTGGCATGACGCTGGCCCGTCCCGGTAGCTCACCGGGCAGCTGGCCAGCTGAATGGCTGAAACATAAAGATGGCAGCTCCCTGCGGTAAAAACTTGGGTTAGCCTCCAAGCTCTCAAATGACTGGAGCAAGATCTAGATCGCTCAGATCATCCACCATCTTCTTCTCTGTCCTCGCAAAAGTTCATCTTCTCACGTGCGCGTCCAGTCTGACTTGCCCACTCGCCCTTCTGTTTTTATACGCGAAACATTTTGTAGAGTTGGCCAAACATTTAATGAGCATTAAATGGTTTCAGAGAGGGTACAGAGAGGTTGGGACCTTATTGGCTTTTTTCCCTCACAGCACTAGGTGGAACTCGTATTTGTAGTTTCATTGGCAAGCATTGCAGCACGCGTCTGCTAAACGAGGGCCTTTTGAATCTTCAGGTCCTCACAGCCGAGCACGGCCACATCCCTGTCCTTACTCGTGGGGTTTGGGTTGGGAGCGATAGATGGATTTGACTGGAACGAAAGCCAAAGCGTCGCTGCGACGCTTCCGCGCGCGCCTGGCGGGAACCGCTGTGGTTTTCTCTGGACTTGTTGCGGGGAAAGGGCTGGGCACGGGGGGCGGATCTCCAAGGTTCTGGCACTCTCGCCCTTTCCTCAGTATTTCGCACGATGTTACGCTTCGGCATCGGCGGTGGCGCTGTTCACACTCCACACTGCGCACTCTCGCGTCTCGTGCCGGTCTAGGAAGACGCATGCACGCAAAACTGTCACTCCTACTCTCTCGCCTCACAAGGCCAGTGAAGTAAAAAAAAACGGCATGCTTGCGGTGTACAATAGCTCACTGGCCGCTGCATACAACTGTTACTGGCCGTAGGTGTCGGCACTGGATCGTGCGTTCGAAATTTATTCAAGTGCATCATTATTTGGCATTCGCTTAACGTTGAAGGCAACGCTTCGCCCTCGTTCCGTAAATAAGAAAAATAAAAACGAAATAGCAATTAAACCATCCCAAACCAAAACCAATTACGCAACATTCACACGATACACCCACCACTCTGCGGCACACTTACTCGAGTTCCCCCGTGAAAAGATGCGGGTGGCATTTTAGGGGCGAAGCTCCTTATGGCGTGGCTTGTGCATCCCTCGTATTACGTAACCACCAGTGGCACATACCCGAAATAGCGGTCCTTACGATTTTGATCTCCAAGGTGGTTCCAGTGAGAGATTTCTTCTGTGCGTTGTTAAAAATAAAAGATAGTGCTCAATGCACATGTTAATGTCTGCTAAGGCAGTATGAGAGACAGGAGCATTCGGCCTTTAGGTAACGCGCACGCTGCGATCCCCATTAGCAGCTATTGGCATGTACATTGAGCACGATCTAACAAGAAAGGGTTGCTACGTTATACTCGCTGGGCGTAACCTCCTTGGTTTTAGAAAGGTTTAGCGAGCGTTGGGCTGCATAGCCATGAATACAGTGAACTAGTATATACCATGAACTCGAGGAGGTTAAAGGTGGGAAGTATACCCGAAGCGCAAGCCATAAGAAAGTGCGCATGTGCCACCCCCCTTTTAGTCTTTGAAATGTCCGCTGGATGGCGTTGCTTCTATAAAGAGAATATATGAGGAAAAGATGCGAGATGGTGGTACTTGTAGGGCTGAATAGATGGACGAACGGACACACAGACAGATGCATGGATGGACGCATGAACGGATGCAAGCGCGGATGCATGGACGAACGCAGAGACGGAGGCACGAACAGACGCACGCACGGACGGGTGGATGAACGCATGGACGGTTACACAGACGTACGCAGGAACGGACGGAAGCAAGAACGAATGGGCGGACGAATGCTTCGCCCCACTCCCCATCACTCACTCCGTGGATATGCTGCCATTTTTTCTCGTCTCCCAGATTTCTCTTCTCGCTTTTCATCCATTCCTTCTCTTGTCCTTCTCTTGTTTCATGGACGAAGCTCCTTAAGCTGTGGATTGTGCGTCGTCGATGTATGTAGTAGTAGCAGGTGGCTACCTCTCTTTTATTCCTTGGAATGACCTCTGGATGGCATGCAGTACTTGCAAGTGACGAATATATGAAGAAAAGATGCGAGATGGCGGTACTTGGAGTGTTCACCAAATGAATGGACGGACGGACAGAGAGACAGACAGACAGATGGATGGACGGACGGACAGATAGACAGACCAACGGACAGACGGATGGAGAGATGGGCGGGCGCGGCGAGTGGATGGACAACTCACGGTTTACTGATAAAACCTTCCAAAGTTTCGCGTCACTCATCATTAACTCCGTGAATAGCTGAGATTTCAGGGGGGAAGCTCCTAAAGTCATGGGTCTGTCCATGCATGTGTTTTCTGACTGGTTTGTAGCAACGTATTTGCATGACTCACTGAGAAGGTGGCGCTAGTGAGAGTGACAGACAGACAGATGGATTGACGGACAGATCGATGGGCTGACAGACACACATACAGACGAACGTATGAACAGGCGCATGAACCTCATTGCCAATGACTGCATCGTGCAGCACATGCTTCCCAAATACGCACTTAGATGTATACATATGCAACCTACAATGATCCGAGGGACATGCGTAGACTGAGTGTTTGCAACATGCCACTGCAGGCAGCACAAGAACTCTCTCGCTTCAATTCACAGACCATAAAGGCATTATATAAGACGTACCTCGCAATCCAGCAGCCATGAAAACGAAGAAACGTAACAACAAACTAACAAAAACAAAATAAAATTTGGTTATTATAATATACCCACAGTCTTACGTCTTTACAATGATGTAATGGGCTAACTTTTAACGGGATGGTTGTGGTTTACTGATGATCTTCCCCTCTCGAACTTCAGAATAACATCATCCTTTCCGTGGATATGGATTTGTTTTTAAAGACTATAGTCTTTCTTCGGGACCTTCGACGCAAAAACTTTGGTCTGTCTGTCTGCCTGTCTGTCTGTCTGTCTGCCCGTCTGTATGTCTGTCTGTCTCTACCTTTGTTTGTTTGTCCACTCTTACAGATTAGATGGTGGTGGCACCTACCCGTCGCCTCGCGTTCTACACATTATCAGCTCTGAAACGGGCGCGCACGACCACGCGCTTTGTTTTCCAAAAGAAACTGCCAGATGACGCTTATGTCTCACGTGTGACATGACTTGATGCGCTAGTTTGCCTCCGCTGCACGCTCGAGGCACTTTAACGCAGCGCCTCCGGAATACCATTCACCGATTTTCTTGCGCGGTAAATGTTTTGTTCACTCTCTCCACATGCAAGACTATCGTCTTTCGACGACATTTGCAGATTCCATCCAGATACGGGGCCAATGTTTTTACACTTCACTTGTCATCGTTGACGGTGTCGCTAGTTCACGGTCAATATCTGTATGTTCTTTCGGTGCTTCCCTTTTTATAGAAAAGAGGGTTGCATGTTTCGAGCTGCTGGCCGTTCTTTGAGTGACATTGTTGCAACATTATGCATTTTTTTGCATTTATGGTGCGACAATGCACAACAAACGTTCAGATAATTTTGTGAAGGCACGTTTCACTTTCGTGTTACACGGGTACCACTTACGTAGGGATAAGCTATGTTTTTCAAATTCTATTCTTATGTTTTTCATTGATTGGATTACTTGTGAGTAGTGGATTTCGCGTAATTCGCGTAATTTTTAAGGCACATATATGTTTGTGATAATAATAGTTTTTCTGATAGGCCATGGCAAACATTTTTTTTCTTGGCAGACTGCAGACATTACTGCTAGGTAAAACAGCATGGTTGATGAAAAAAAAGTCGCACGTTACCGACGCAAAATATATATATGGTCTAAAATTGCACGAAAGCGATCTCACAACAAATATTACGGCGCAGACATTTTCGGCGGCCGGGTTTTTTATTTCATGACGCCATATGCTGCAATTAAAATGTAGTAAAATGCTCAACGACGCTGCATATTTTGGTCTGCCCTGGCTGAAATAAAAGTGTTCATTGACAGACTATCCACATAACTTTATAGAACTGATAGCGGTACGGCTGGAAAATGTGACCTGTTCTCCAAAGCAATAGTTGGTTGCTTAAAGTTTGTTGCAGCGGTGTCCTTACGGAAAAAAATTACACCTGCGGTCACACATGCCTGTTCAGATGCTTTCACTGTAACATTACTTTGGTCTTTAGACAGTTCAGCCGGGTCGAAAACAGTTTTTTGCAGGACGGGATTACGAATAGTCCGCTCTGCGATATCGCCTACGAATCGGGGACGTTTGCAGCACCTTCAACATCATCGTTATGATCATTTTCTGGGCCGTTGACACGAGCCCAAGGAGGTTTAAAATTTACATTTTTTTAACCTCCTTGACCGTGCCTTTTTCACAGCTTATGCCTCAGCCGAGCTGCACAAACACAGAACAAGTTCAAGCGCCTGACGTGTCGGACACTGGCAGTCGCGGCCGCTGTGCTTCGACTTGAGGCGAAAAAATTGGCTAGACTGGTACGGGGCCCCACCAGCCGCCTTTGCGACGTCGTCTCACGGCTCTTTCTCTCAGCCGCTCATCTCAAGTCTCCTTCTCTCGACGAGCAGCCGCTGTCAAGCTTCCGAGACTGTGCCCACCAGTGAAGCCCTTCCACCAGGCCTACCCACCATGATGGTTCATGCAGCTCGACGCAACTTTCGCGCTGAATGGTGTACAGCCGACTATGGGAACAGCCGACTGCGAACGCCATTCTACTCGACACTCTGCCGGTAGAATTGCGTAATTTCGCTGCCACATGAAGCTCGAGCCCGCATACCTATGATTATCTCTGCTCTGTGGTACACGTAACTTCGAGGTTTTTTTCTTCGTCACAGTGAGTGGTACGAACCGGCTCTCACCCCTGCCTTGACAATGACTTCGCTTCCTTGGCTACGTCTATTTCAACATCGCGTCCAGCCACTCGCGAAGCCATTCCCGTGCCCCAAGCCCCGCCGCGGTGGTCTAGTGGCTAAGGTACTCGGCTGCTGACACGCAGGTCGCGGGATCAAATCCCGGCTGCGGCAGCTGCATTTCCGATGGAGGCGGGAGTGTTGTAGGCCGGTGTGCTCAGATTTCGGTGCACGTTAAAGAAACCCAGGCGGTCGAAATTTCCAGGGCCCTCCACTACTGCGTCTGTCATATACATATGGTGGTTTTAGGACGCTAAATCTCACATATCAATTAGTCAATCAATCAATCCTGTGCCCCTACACCCAACCAACAATGTTCAAGACACTTCTGCTGCCATCGACCTATCCGCCACGAGGTGTGTGTCGTGTCCGCCTTCAGCCGATGGTCAGCCAGGTGTGACGACCAACTGCACTTCCACCTCCATGGTGCACGACCCATGTGACATGTCAGGCTCTACTGCAGCTACATCGCCGGACGCCCTATAGTCGGCCACGACTCAAGACATCGTCACGCCCACAATTTACCCAATATATCACAGAGGCTTCGCCATCGACGATGTCCAAAGGCGAATCTTTATCCACGAATCTCTATCCACGATGTCCAGGCGAATCTCTATGCCAGCAGCCACTAGCATCAGCCTTGCCGTATCCTGAAGAAGCTTGTGCCCCTCACCGAACACGGCCGAACGTGCGGAATGTTACAACGATGACTAACGGGCCTGCGTAAGACGTGCCTGGTCCGCCTATGGCAGAGCATAGCACACATACCACACCTGCGACAGAGGCAGCCATCGGCAATGTCGACCTGCGCACAAGCGCTCCTTAGCCGACCACCGAATGTGCTTCTACGACTCCGGGGAGCCGACTGACTCTCCTTCAGAATCAACGCTTGATGTGTCTCTTGGAATGTCTCCTGCAGAGTTCTCGACGAGAAAAACGAACCAACGGGGGTGCAACTCGAATACAGACATGTAATTTGACACGTCGCAAGCCTCTTCTCTCTCGGCCCGACACGCTGAACTGATCCCGTACAGTACTCATGAATACACGGATTCAGTGTAGCATGGTCCTCCGGGCACGGCGTTTCCACGTCAGTCAACTCGTATACCCGTGTTGATACGCCGGCAACAGTGGAACAGACGTGTCATTGCACCGCCAGTGATTTCCACAAAGTGCTACCCACCCGCTACCAACGTTAGCGGCCAAACCGGCACTTCTACGGGCACCTTTTGTAGCCGCGTCCGCTCGAGCTATTTGGTGCGCTCACGAACCAGCCCACCAAGTCACCGTGGGGCCCACTTGTTCGTCACAACAGTGACCCGGCGCTTATTTACTTGTTCGTTGCAATTCTCCAAGAGCCACCCACAAAAGACCCATTGGTTCCTGATGGCTCCTTCACGTTGACAACCTGGACTGCCTGCGCAACAAAACCCTACGGATTTTCGTTCTTGTATACAGTATCTTTCCATCTCTTTCTTTTGTATAAACATTTTAAATAGCGCAAGGCACTAGATGTGGAGCCTTGTACTGACTTCAGCATCATCATTTTCTTAGCCACGGCCATGGTGCCGTGCCTCTCGTGTACATGATGCCTGGCGCGAACCGCGCAAGAACTGAACGGGTCCACGCTTCTGGCGTGTCGCAAGAATCGCCGCCGCTGGGCTTCGACCCGAGGAGAATAAAGTGGTGAAACAAGTACAGCCCCGCCGACCAGCTTCGCGACGTCGTCTCAATCTCCTTCGCTCGCTACACGTTTCTTTTTTTCACGCCAATAAATACTGCGTGACAGATATCTGCCATCGCAAAATCTATTTCCGAACGATCGCAATTACATGCAGGATAACTGATAGCTTGTTGCACTCGCCTCCATGCCCTCAGTGGCTGCTGACGCTTGTTCCTTGACACGCGTTAAGACACCAAATCAGGCGCTGACGCACGGCACGTTCCGTGCATATAATTAAATGACACAACTCGTTCAACAATGGAGCCCCCCCCCCAACCCACACACACACACACGATACGATTCGTGTGGAGCCCCACATGATGCAATGGTCCAACATGCCTCGCAACAGTTACACAGCCACATTTTCCTTCTTTCTGTCACTCTGGAGGTGAGGAGCGTACTGTGATGTGATACTCGTGTTGTCCACTTAGTGGACATGCCCAATTCAGCACATCACGTTGAGTTACGCAAAAATAGCGGGCCATGACGTCATGTCACCCTTGACCATGTCTACGCACCGATTCCGCCAGTAGGTTTTCAGCGTAAAAAGAAAAAAATGAACTGAAATAAAGTTTTTTCATTCCAACGGAAGTGTGTAGTTATAGGGGTCATAAAAAAGTTGACACTTGCGTATCAGCATGTTCAGAGGTTTGAAGAACAATGCAGGAAATGCGTATCAACCTTTCAGGCAAGTCAGGCAGGTGGCCGCGTTGAACTTGATTCAAGAGTAGCATGATTAGAGCTCGTTCACAGTTTCTGAGATGTGCGTCCAAAAGCTGATCTCTGAGGCCATTGTTCACTGCGTGGAAACACTTTCCATCTTTCCCCTTTGAGTCGAGAGCCGTGACAGCTGCGTGGCACCAAAATTACGTTGCGAAGAAAGACTGGAAACAGGCGACGTGCTGCTTGCCAAGCCCCAGCCATTCAGTGAAGGCCAAAATGAATGACTACAATAGGCGGATACCGTGACAATAGCGCCCCTCGGTTCAACAATTCCCCATAGCCGCTTCCCTCAAGCCCGCTGCTCCACTTCAGGAGACGCGGTCCAGTGCGCTACGCTTGGTTGAAAAAAAAATGGCGGCATATCCACGGAGTGAATGATGGATAGTGGGGCGAAGCATTCGTCCATACATTTATTCTTGCTTCCGTTCATCCACGCGTGCGTCTGTGTGGCCGCTCGTGCGTCCATCCGCCCGTCCGCACGTGCGTCTGTTGGTGCATCCACACGTTAATCTGTGCGTCCGTCCCTGTTTTCGTCCATGCATCCACTCCTGCGTCCGTCCATGCGTCCATCCGTCCGTGCAACCATCCGTGCGTCCGTCCATGCATCTGTCTGTGTGTCCGTTCGTCCACCTATTCAACACTCCAAGTACCACCATCACGCATCTTTTCATCGTATATTCCTCACATAGAAGCACCGCCATCCAGCGGACACTCCAAGGACTGAATGAGCGAAGGCAACGCGCACTTTCTCATGGCTTGCGCTTCGTGTCTGCTTTCCACCTTTAACCATCTCGAGTTCATGGTATATACTAGTTCACTGTATTCATTGCACTGCGGCTGAACGCTCGCGAAACCTTTCTAAAACCTAGGAGGTTACGCCAGGCGAGAATAACCTAGCAACACTTTCTTGTCTTCTGTGCGTTGTTGAACAATGAAAAATTTGCAGCGTGCGTGTTAACTAAAAGCTGAATTCTCCTGTCTCTCATTCTTCCTTAGCAACCACTGGCAAGTACATTGAGCGCTATCTCTTATTGTTGAACAACGCACAAAACAAATCTATCACTGGCACCACCTTGGAGGTCCGAATATTATACTTGTTACACACTACTACTACGGCTACGAGAGCCAAACGGGTACCGCTATAAAGAGCTTCGCCCCTAAAATTCGTTCAGGGGTACCATGAATAATCCTGTGACCTATGGTGACAGCTAAAGTTTCAGTTCGTGTTACTTCCTCTGCGGTAGCAGTTAAACTTCACAAGTTGGAAATCACCAATAAAAAAGCTGTGCTATATTCCAGTGAACGGGTGCCGCTATAAGGAGCTTCGCCCCTAAAATGCGTTTAGGGGTACCATGAATAACGCTGTGACCTATGGCAACAGCTAAAGTTTCAGTTCGTGGTACTTCCGCTGCGGTAGCAGTTAAACTTCAGAAGTTGGAAATCACTGATAAACAAGCTATGCTATATTCCAGTGAACAATAGATAGTGTTTCATGTATAATAAGTTCTAAAAATTGAAATAACTCGCCATACGATGAGTCTCAGGCATGATTTTGCAGGTACAACGTGGCAGAAGAAAGTACGAAACCAAGTTGACTGAGGCCCCGTTTGGTCAAGTTTTCCAGTCTGGCTGAAGCGCCAGAATACATAGCCTAGCGGATGAAAAAAGAAACCTTGAGACGGCCTTGGTGAAAATGGAGTGCGGCGAGAGCGTCTCGCGCCCTGAATCTGTCGGAGGATTGTGCCCGGGATACATTGGGGACGCGAGCACGCGTGTCTTTTCTGCGTGCCCCTAGCGGCTAATGTCAGAAACTTTGAGACGGGGCAGTGTGAGCAACGCAGCTGCCTCTGGTCAGCGTGCGGTGCCTATTGGAGAATATTTGCCCTGCAGCCCACCTAGTGAGGCTGTTCATAATGATGATTAGTAACGTTTCATTGAAATTCATTATATAAAGGTTTAGAAGCATATTTACTTTAGTGCGAAGATGTAAATGTACAATTGCGACGCTTTTAAAATGTGAAGCCTTTCTTAGCGAACTCCACCGAATTTGAGCGCATCTATCTATCTATCTATCTATCTATCTATCTATCTATCTATCTATCTATCTATCTATCTATCTATCTATCTATCTATCTATCTATCTATCTATCTATCTATCTATCTATCTATCTATCTATCTATCTATCTATCTATCTATCTATCTATCTATCTATCTGGGCGCCTTTGACTTTTAGCTCTTCCGGCCATTCCGATTGTGGTATCGATAACAGAATTGGTATAGCATAACATAGGTGTATGACGAGCATAATTTATTAGTGATAACATGAAAATCATTATATGTATGCCACGAATATCATAATTCACATTTCATGGTATTGCTGCTCTTGCGGTGGTTTTATTCACGTTACATACTGCCCAACTGGTATAGTACGGCATGGCTGCAAGGCGAACATTATTGCACACCCTAACGTGGAAGGCATTGCATGCTTGTCACGCAAGTAATGACTACACGCCACGCTCATGGCGCGCTTGCGGTCATTTCGCCTGCTTCACATACACCAAATTCGGTATGACGGGACGTGAATGGATGGCGAGGTATATGGTTGGTGCAGGCACGATAATCAAGATGTGCGTTTTATTGAAGAACATGACTACAAGTCACGCTCCTGAAGCACTCGCGGTCGTTTGACTTGCTTCATATGTACCAAATTTGAAATTACGGGACGCTATTGGACGACGAAGGTAACTGACACTTCCAAACACGGTAATCATGATATGTGTGTCACGTAAAACTTGACATACTACGCTCATATATAGTGCACTCCTGGTAGTTTCATTATAGCTTCACTTATCCCAATTTTGGTGTTACGTGACGCCAATGAATGACGAAGGTATATCACTAGTGCAAATATGATAATCATGACATGCGTGTCATTTAACAACATCACATATTATCACGCTCATGATGCGTTCGCAGCCATTTCGCTATTTCACACATACTAAACTTGGTACCACGTGACGTGAATAGTAGACGAAGGTGAATGATACGTCCAAACAAGATAATTATGGCATGCATGTCATGCAAAACATGACTGCATGCTACTTTGATAGTTTGCTCGCGGTGTTTTCGCTAGATTCACATACACCGTATTTGGTATCACGTGCCGTAAATAGACGACGAAGGGAAATGACGCGTCCAAACAAAATAATCATAAGTAGGTCATGTACGGTATAATTTACGTCTGCGTCGTAGCGTTGTGCTGATTTTAAAATGACATATCATCCTTCCTCTTTCGTGCTTCGCTTATAATCAGTTCCAAATGTACGTGGCACCTGCCAATTTTTTTTCAAGTAATAAAGAAGGAAATGATTCTTAATATGCTATTTTAATGCTTATTATGGTTCCATCAGCGCTCTGTGGAGCTTCTTTTAAAGCTCCACAACCTTGCATATTGTGAAATGTCCACACAGTACTCGCTATGATCATTACGAAAAACTGGTGACATACTTAACAGTTCGACTCCAATGCCATTTAGGAGTTAAGAGCCACGGGCTCTACGCGGTGGTGGTCGTGCAGTGGGGGGCGCTACTCGCAGATAACGCTGCTGTTGCTGCCTAAACAACACATTCCCGCCACCTCCACGCCTATTCCCTTGATTGTATCTCCCTCCAGGTAGAGCAACGTGTTGTCGTCCACTTGGATATGGGGCAGGATTTCGAAAAGCGAGTGCTACTGAAGGTCTCTCTTTTTCTCGCAATGTCAGAAGAAGAGCAAGGGTAGCGAAAACGAGGCAGATCTTCGAACAAGAAAATTTCCTCATCGCATCTAAATATTGTCTTGAGGACACTGTTTTTGTGGACAGCAATTTACGGCTGAGTGTGCATTAGCAATTCAAAAAACTCAAACTTCTTTTTACTTCAATGTCCTAAAATTAGAAAGCCAGTTCTTGCGTATTGGGGATTCTTTCGATGGTAACAGAGTTTTTTTTTTTACTTTTACGTATATAATATCTTGCTCCCAGTTTCTATGGAACCACGGGCTATTGTGTTACTGACTCTAGGACCTGGCGCGGAAATCAATTGTTGAACATTGCCTTAGAACTTGGCTATCTTTTGGCCCCAAAGTGGTATTAGGGCGAATATTGTCACACCGGTCTTTTTGAAAAGCCTATATTTTGCTCTGGAATTACCGGTGGGGGAGGGGACAGTGCTGTTTTTTTTTGCGAGAGGGATGCGGGAGGAACGACAATAGTCACATAAAATATTCCATTCAAAATGAAACAAAAATAACTTTCGTGGACGTCTTCACATCGCAGATTTTGTAAAAAGAGCTGCCCACTCAGCGCTCTTAAAGGCTGAATTTTTCTGTGTATTTTCATTGCCAAGAAGCAGCGAAAAGCTTTCTATTTGCAATATTTTTAAAGCTTAGCTCCAAAGTAATGTATACAATGCTATATCTGGCTAGGCTAAAGCTGTTTATGCTGCAAAAATACGCTATATGGGCTATATATATATATATATATATATATATATATATATATATATATATATATATATTTATTTATTTATTTATATATACGCTATATATTATATGCCAAAGGTTCCGTGATTGAATCCTGGTCGCAGCGGGCACATTTTCGATGCAGGCAGAAATGCTTCACGCCCGTGTGGTTAAATTCAGATGCACGTGATACAATCCTTGGAGTTCAAAATTTTCGGAGCCCTCTAACAGCATCTTGCATAACCATATCGACCTTTTTGGACGTTAAACCTCGACAGTCATTATTTCTATATGCTATATGCGGTGTTCACCGTGGTGCGCCAAGTGTGTTGCCCCACCAGACGACAGCCTGTTCCTTAAAGTTTAGTACTTCCCACTTCAAATTCAAAAACCCACTGTTCATCCAAGTAGCTACGATGTTCGCCTTCATGTCCTGTGTACACAGGTTCGAATCACGCCTCACTGGTAAATGCTTCACCAAAAATTACTTTTTTTTCTTTTTCTCTTTCTCTCTCTCTCTCTCTCTTTCTGGCTCTCTGTACTCTCACTGACGCATCGAAAATATTGCATTCCACGTCGGCCCAATCGTCGTACGCGTTCTGCGAGTGAAGCAGAAGAGAAAGACGAGAGCGCGTGCTCTCATAATGATAAGTTTTTTTTACAACAAATGGCAAACATTGAACTTAGCAGCTCTGCTTTTAAAGAACCAGCCACTCATCTGACCCGTGCTTGATATCAGCATCGCACGCTTCTTAATCGCGTGAGAGGCGAGCGGTCTTGGCCTCGAGGACATACCGTGGCACCACCTAAGTGATGGCGTCACTCATAGGATGCCGGGTTGGGTTTGTCTGCTAGAACATCACATTTTCTGCGCTTTTTCTGAGACATCGTGCATGCTTTCTTTGTTTTGAAGCTCAGTATTTAAAGAAGTGGCAAGACCTGATAATACGGGCAAGCAAACTAGGAATTGGTGGCCCCGGTGGCCCTCTCGTGTCTAATTTGCCTCGTAAAATCACGACTAATAACCAGTGCAGCCATGGGCGACGATGAATGTGGTGTCGCGAAAGCTAAGCAGCCGTGTTCCACAAATACGCATCCTAGCTATGACGCCAAAGCGATCGCAGCGCTGGCCTCTCAAGAGGAGCCCCTCACGGCCATTATATTTTTGCACATCATGTGGCTGCTCAAACCTCAACTCGGAGGCGACTACGTGAGCAGAGCTACTGCTTGTGTACTGATCCGCGACGTAGTCCAGTTCAGCTCGCCTTTCGAATGACGGCTGCGTTCATGTAATCCCACCACACACAATGTGATGCGCCTGCTTCCACAGCCATTTTTCAGCGACATTCGACACAAGCTCTTCCGGCGAGTCGTCAGAATAGCTGGAGACGGCGGGTGCACACCTAAAAACTAAGACGCCATTTTGACTGTCAGGTGCACGTAAAACGTGAGACGTTTTCAGACGCGGAAAAACGCAAAATGATTTTCACAAGGCGACCACAAATAATGGTATCTCCTCAGCGCGTGCAGCGTCTCTTTATAAACAGCATCCTGTAGAATTTAATGTTGTTCTTTTCTACTACTTTCATGCGGAAAACACGAGCCCATTTGTGACACTATACTCTACAGCCGTGGCGTATGCCCACTTCGTAGCCTTCGTAGCCATCCCTTCATTGCCACAGAAAGTAGTCTCCGAGTAAAGTTTTGGATAATGTCTGGCACCCGTTAACCTTATAGGGGCGAAAAAGAGATGTTTATTGTATACTTAACTAGTACGTACACAAACAAAACATCGAAAACAAGTAAATACAGTATATACATCTTATAAATGAGCACGAAAATCTAATTGATCACTGGGTATCCAAATGTTAGAAGTGAAAGAAAAAAAATTAAAAATAATCAAGTCAATCACTTTTTACAGGATAACACTTATGCATGCCCCGCCGCGGTGGTCTAGTGGCTAAGGTACTCGGCTGCTGACCCGCAGGTCGCGGGTTCGATTCCCGGCTGCGGCGGCTGCATTTCCGATGGAGGCGGAAATGTTGTAGGCCCGTGTGCTCAGATTTGGGTGCACGTTAAAGAACCCCAGGTGGTCAAAATTTCCGGAGCCCTCCACTACGGCGTCTCTCATAATCATATGGTGGTTTTGGGACGTTAAACCCCACAAATCAATCACTCAATCACTTATGCATGCGTACTAGAGTGGGCACATGGCCAGTGCGGGAAAACTGGAAACCTCAGCTGTCCCTCTCTTACTTTGAAGAAACGTGTGTGCCATCGTCGAAGGAAGGCCTTTTCGCCGTGCGTTTCCAGCTGCTGATCTAGGTGGTTCCACACAATGAGCCAAATTTTCTGTAGTGCGGGATAGGCGTTTCTATGCGGCTTGTGCCATACTTCCGCTAAACAGTGTCGCCACCACAGCACGTACAAGTTTACTGTAAAGACCAGTCTTGCAAACAGCCCACGTTCTGATCCCATGCGTGCAGTGCGAAAGCCAAAAAAGGCGTGTATCATGTTCCAGATGCCCCTCGCCACCGAGCACTGAAACAGAGCATAATGGGCCGTGTCTCTTTTGCCACAGTTTGGGCAGCGGTCATTTGCAACGACTCCCCAATGTGCTAACCGGTCACACGAAGGCAATGCCCTCCATCTTCTCAACCAATCAAACTCGCGCACCTGGTTAGGTACGCGATTGCAACGCCATCGTTTCCATTTCCTCGTGCAGGATGATGTTTCTTCCTCTTTGGTAAGTGTGCTACTTGTCACCATTTCGCTTATTTCTTGCGATGAAACATCTTTCAGACTGCATGAACCTATTGATCCTACTGTTTTTAAGCCACTGGCAGCTCTGTAAAACTTGAGCGGAATTTCTGCTCGTGGTCCGATGTACCGATTGGCCATGAAAGTACCTTTTAATGTACTGCTCCAGTACATCATGAGCCTCTACCCGGGGTAGTTGCTGTCATCGAACAGTTCCTGTGTTGTTTTTGTAGCCAGCGCTCTCGTGAACGTTGGTATATCTGGGAGGCTCAAGCCTCCAAGGTTTGTGGGAAGCTGTCAAAATTTCCTCCGTACCTTTGCTGGTTTTCCTGCCCAGAGGAAGGTCGCCGCCATAAAGGCGAGGCGTCCTGTAACAAGGCGAGGTAGCAGGGCGATGTGTGCTATGTAAAACGCAAAAGCGCATGCCTGTGTCTTGATGACTGCTGCTTTTGCCGTTAGTGACAGGTTAAAATGAGTGGCTGCTGATATGACATCGGTAGATCTCCTGAGCACGTCATCCCAAGCCTTTTTTTATCAATCTCCTTCCTCAAAGTAAACGCCTAACACCTTAACAGCTTGAACGCATTCTTAGTCTCCTGGCAATAGTTCTCTGAAGCTTTCAAAGCGCAATGCCTTACATTTAGTGGTGTTTGAAAGAGCACCAGACAGATATAAATACTCAGCAAAAATATCAAGGAATATACTATAGCCAGACAAGTTACGAAAAAATACCGAAATAACATCGGCGTATGCGACAATTTTCAAGGTTTCCTTGCCTGGCATCAGGAAACCCACTATGCGCTCGCAGTTTGCAACCTTTCTAATCAAATACTCTAGAGACAAAACGAATAATACCGGAGACAACGGATAGCCTTGTCTCACCCCTTTTTGAATTGCAAAGCTTCTGGTCACTTCATGTTGAAATAAAGATGGCTTGACAGGTCCTGATAAAGTATTTCTACCAGACGCACATACTGCTCTTGGAGGCCAAATATGCGCGAAATAGCGAGAAGATACCCATATTCAACTCTATCAAATGCTTTGGCCTGATCAAGTGAAATATATACTCCTGAGATTTGTTTTTCTTTGGCATATGCAAAAAGGTCTCTGATGATTGTAGGAGGTACGAAGACGGAACGTCTTGGTACTGCACATGCGTGCAAGGGGGACACAATCTCTTCCAAGAAAGGCCACAGACTTTCGTGGCTACTAACTTCGTGGCGTGGCTACTACTTTCGTGGCGTGGCTACTAACTTATAGTTTGTGTTTAGAAGGGTAATGGGCCTCCACGATTTAGGATCTGACGGCTCCATACCTTCTTTCAGTAATAGAATCACCCTTCCTTCTCGGAAGGACTGCGGTTTATGGCCATCACGCAACAAAATATTCACGAGATTGGTGATCGCATCTCCCAAGATATCAAAGAAACCCAGATAAAATCGCGTGAGTATTCCGTCTGGGCCTGGTGACGTGGACATATTCATTGATTTTAGGGCGTACCATACTTCTTCTTTATCAGTTTCTGCATATAATACTGAACAGTCTTTCGAACCTAGCGATGGCAAACCTTCGCAAAAGGCTGAGAGTTTAGCAGTAAACTCGTCGTCTTATGCGTCATGGTCTGCAGTAAACAGCTTTGCAAAGTAGTCTAGGAAAACGTTTTGAACGTCGTCCGGGTCATTAACAATGGTACCATCCTCTTTCAGGGCCTCATCGATGTAGCGGGGGCTGGCATCGACGATCTCGATTTCTGTGCGCATATGTCAAGTTTTCAATTTCATCTGTCGATAAGTGCATTTCTCTTGCGAGCCTTGTATCCTGGGACCTCTGCTTTAGAAGACTTTGATACTTAATCTTTTGTGCTTCAAGGTATTCGACCATAGCGAACGTAGTTTACCCAACTCTTTCAATAATTTGAATGCGTCGGAGAAGCTTATTCATCTTGGCCGTTTCCAGCCTGTTGAGCTATGAGGCGCCAGCGAGATTTTAAGTGGTCCCATGTAGTCGGATTTATGCAACCCACTTCTGCCAGTGAGGCCGCCAGCGCAGTTTGAAGTACGGAAATGCTTTCGTCATCATGAAGAATAGTTGGGTCCATCCTGCATAGTTTGTGAATTCTCGTTGTTGTGCTCAAGTTGAACGCGAAGAGTACCGGAGCATGATCGCTGAGGTTCTGCTGGCTTGGCGCAAGCTGGATGCTTGTAGGTTCGCTAAAAACCTTCGGGCACATAAACTCTAACCATTCGGCTTTGTTGAATGCCACAAGCGCGGGTTGCGATGAAGCCGGCTCCATGTAGAGTTCACCACCCATCTGATAGCTTGAGATCTTGAACTAATTGCTGTAGTTCTCTGGCGTAATAATTGTTGGCGCCTTGGCCGGGACCCCTGACGACTCGTGTAGTATCAAGTACGGAGTTGAAATCTCGAACAAGCACATATAATATCGGCTCGATCAAAAAATTTCTGACACCTTTATAAAACCCGGTCGTTTCTGACCTCGTTACGGGCGCATGTACGTTGACAAATCTGACTCATTTGCAGTTAAATACCACATCTACTGTTATGATGTTGCCTTCGGTGTCAAGAAGACTGTGAGCACCCCTCCTCAGCGTTGCGTTCATGATAACAACTCCTGTGCCACGTGCACGAGCATCTGTGAGTGAGAAGAAGGCATCTACATGAAACCTTTCCTGAAACTCTGCAACGTCAAGCTTAGTACGAAAGTTTGTCTCCTGCAAAAAGAGCTTGTCTACACGATGCGCCCGCGCGAGGTCAAATACTGCCCGCTGCTTCACCGGATTTCGAAAACCGCGATCATTGAACGACATAAAAGAAAGTGATGCCATTGTTGAAATAAAGGCGGGGAACTTGCCTAAATGAAAGAAAAGGTAAGAGAGAGGAGAGCCGAATGCTAAAAGTACATATCGTTGTCGCTCACAGTTGGTGACGTTTGCCGTGGTGGTGATCCCAAGCGGGGTTTCTTAAATGTTCCCTGTTTGGCGGAGTCGCTGCCGCTGCTCCCACTACCTGGCTTGAATCGGCGTTGTTAACTCGAAGGACTCGATGCGCCTGTAGATCGTGCGGGTTTGGTAGAAACCTCGGTGTCGACTGGTTTGCTCCGCGTTGGTGGTCGGCTTCTTAGCTGCTTCATCGATGTCGAAGGCGTAGCGTTCATGTTCTTCAAGGTTGTCGATATTCCATGGTTAGCGTTTGGTGTGCTGTCACTGGCATCCGTCGCCGTGGTGGCAGAGGAAATCAAAGCAGTGCTTTCTGCGATGCCTCTTGTAATGAGTACCTGGTCGTCCGGCGTTTGGCGCTTCTCGGACGCCATTGATGCGCTGCAGTTATGTCGAGTTTCGATGCTGCCTACTAGTGAAGAAAAATCACTGGGTGTTTCCGTGGAACTCCCATTAGGGTGTTCATGTTGCGTCTGAGCAAGCTGTTCATCTGAAGTTGCCCCGTCTGGCGTACTGGCCGTCTTGACGCGAGTAGCGTCTTCCGACTGCGCGTCTACGATATCATCGGACAGGCTCTCTTCATCCCAATGGTCTGGTGTCTTGACTCGTGTCGTTTTCTTTTGAGGACGCAGTACTTCATAGGTTCTAGATTGCTTGGCAACACTTGAGGAGCTTGAAGAGGATTCTTCAATAGTTGGGAAGTCTTGGACACTCGGTTACGGCGTCTTCTGAGCTGCCTCTGCGTATGATCTGCGCTTGAAACATTCTTTGGTCGGGTGATCGCCTCCACACCTTCTGCAGGCTTCAGTGCACTCTTCCACAGCGTGTCCGTGCGCGCTGCACCTATGACAAAAATGTGTTGAACAGGCCACAGCCATGTCGGCCTCGTTGTGGCAACGCACACAGATGCGACGCATGCCACGGTACTCCAACGTAACGCGGTGTCCATGGATTGAAATGAAGTTTGGTGCCGGCTTTGCCATTTCCATCTTCACCTCTCGTGTACCGGTAAATGTAGACTGACGTCTTTGCAGAGTAACATATGTTATAATACGTACTTTGCCGAAAGGCTGCAAAGCAGAGATGACCGCGTCATTTGGTATGTACGGCGGCAACCTGTACACACTCACGAACACACTTGGTGGGCCAACGTCTTCCACTTGAACTTTTTTCTTCTGAAGGACAAAACCTTCATTCACCGTCAGCTTGGTTGCTTGTTCCGCTGTCCTGGTTACTACCAAGAGCTTCGAAGCGTCGAGGTGTTGCAGGCACAACACCCCTTCGCTACCGGTCGTCTCTTCAAGACACTCGATGATCTCATCGACGGAGACCACGCCTTCAGGAACGGTAAACGTGAAACATTGTTATTTTGGCGGGATGCATACTGGCCTCGACGCCATCCTCCCATGGGCCCCAGGTGTGAGCGACTTCTCGGCCGAAGCCCCGGGGAACCTGAATGTGGGTGAGACGCCGAAGAGACGCCGAAGAGACGCCGCCGAAACACTGGACGCGCGCGTCGGCGAGAGCCACACACACACAATAAAACACGAACGCTGATGGCGAAGCTTCTTATAGCGGCACCCGTTCATCTCTCGTAGCTGTAGTAGTAGTGTGTAACAAGTATAACATTCTGACTTCCAAGGCGGTGCCGGTGATAGATTTCTTTTGTGCGTTGTTGACCAAAGAGAGATAGTGCTCAATGTACATGCCAATGGCTGCTAAGGAGAAATGAGAGACAGGAGAATTCAGCTTTTAGTTAACGCGCACGCTGCGAAATTTTTATTGTTCAACAGCGCACTGAAGACAAGAAAGGGCTGCTACGTTATTCTCGCTGGGCGTGACCTTCTATGGTTTAGAAAGGTTTAGCGAGCGTTGGGCCGTAGTGCCATGAATACAGTGAACTAGTATATACCACGAACTTGAGGTAGGTGGGAAGTAGACAGGAAGCGCAAGCCGTAAGAAAGTGTGCGTGTGCCTCCTCTCGTTCAGTCCTTGGAATGTCCGCTGGGTGGCGGTGCTTCTATATGAGGAATATATGATGAAAAGATGCGATATGGTAGTACTTGGAGTGTTGAATAGGTGGACGAACTGACACACAGACAGATGCATGGACGGACGCAAGGATGACTGCACGGACGGATAGACGCATAAATGGGCGCAGTAGCGCATGCATGGATGAAAGCAGGGACGGACGCACAGATGGATGGGCGGACGTACAACAGACGCATGCACGGACGGATGGATGGACGCATAGACGGTCACACAGGCGCACGCATGGATGGACGAAAGCAAGAACGAATGGATAGACGGATGCTTCGCCCCACTACCCATCATTAACTCCATGTATATGCTGCCATTTTTTAATACCGTGGAATATTTACAGAATCAATGGCGTTCCCTTTCCCATCACTTCGCACACATAACCAGTTACCGGTAGAGTTTCATCAATCCTGAATAGAACGGTGGCGTTCCTCTGTTCTTCCCAATTGAAGTGCTTCCTTGAACGTCTATCCTTGGAACGTTGTTCGGCAGAACAGTGGACACAACATTGCGCGCGCGACTAGTATGTCTGAGCTCCACGAAAAGGAAGTGTCCCTGGTTATGTGAGCCATTCTGATATGTGTGTAATGCAAGTATTGAGCTAAAATTACTTTTTACGAGAAAGCACATGGTTTACGCTCCACCTACTAAAATGCACTGTAGAGGATCAGTGACACAAAATTTTAAGCTCGAGATGCCGCAGTCACCTAATGGCTTATTATTTTAGCCAAGTATGAATTGTGTCTGCTTTGTGAAGTTTATTTCATCTCGGGTGTTAACGGCATGCAAAAGCTTACGCGACGTTCAGCGCCTTGCGACATCGTCAGCAAGATCACATGTTCAGGGGGCTGCGAGGCTACTCCCCAGGTGCTGAGTGACGACGACGCTCTAGTAAATAAAATATCGAGGATCTATCTCGTTGTTGTAATCGTTGTGACAGCCGTTCAACTTCAAGTGCCTGAATAGGTCGTGTCAAGTCCTGCGTCTTGTCTTCACGACTTTCAATCATTTATTGTGCGCTCTTTAGCGTGTTGCAGTTTGGAGCGACTATCTAAACTATCCGTGCCAGCATATCCGTACCAGCATATTATGAAAAAGTTGCGTGAACCATATATCAGTGGGGAGAATATATGAGCACCTGTTGGGTCTGCAGCGCTTATTCTGGTTCTGTGTATTCTCAGGCAGCATGGCTCAAGCGTGCCTACCCAGATGCCTTGTCATCCCTGTTAGAACCAGTGCTCATTTTATAGTGACTTGTTTGCACATTATTGAAACCTAAACGATCAGTGACATTGCTAATCTCACATACTCCCGATTTTTCCGTGTTCTCTTCAACATCTGTCGACACTGATGAGTGATGACAGTAGTGACGACTATGATGGAGACGAATGTCTTGACTGGACGTGCATATCTAGCAGAATAAATATAAGCTAAAACCAGTATCATAATTTTGTAAGGTGACTTGATAAAATGGGGCCTTCTCAGGAGGTTGCTGCTGGAGTTGACTGCGTGGCAGTGCTGCCAGGCGTTCAAACTGGCGGAGTTCGCACTCGTATTGAATCAGACTCGAGAAATAGTACAGTTAAGTTTGAAGGTATTCAACAACTGCTGGGCTGTAATTATAGT
The DNA here is from genome assembly GCF_043290135.1 of Rhipicephalus microplus. Taxonomy (NCBI): domain Eukaryota; kingdom Metazoa; phylum Arthropoda; class Arachnida; order Ixodida; family Ixodidae; genus Rhipicephalus; species Rhipicephalus microplus. The sequence goes on along the minus strand of NC_134707.1, from coordinate 106,163,803 downwards.
TATTAAATCGCAGGCACTCAAACACTTCACATATAACAGCTCCGGCACTTTCACATAATTGAAACCAAATGCTAACCATGGGAATAATTTCTGATCAGCTTAAAATAGCCCGAGTCTCTTTTATACACAAAGGAGGTGATCGAAACTCATTTTGGAATTATTGTCTAATTCCTGTTTTATAAGATTTGAGCCAAGTTGCAGAAAATGTTATTAACACGCACTTGGTTAGACAGACAGACAGACAGACAGACAGACAGACAGACAGACAGACAGACAGACAGACAGACAGGCAGGCAGGCAGACAGACAGACACACAGACAGGCAGGCAGGCAGGCAGGCAGGCAGGCAGGCAGGCAGTCAGGCAGGCAGGCAGGCAGACGGACGGACAGACGGACAGACAGATAGACAGACAGAGACCGACAAAGAGACAGACAGACAGACAGACAGACAGACAGACAGACAGACAGACAGACAGACAGACAGACAGACAGACAGAGAGAGATAACTTTATTGAGGTCCTGAGGAACACTACCTCAAGGCATGCAAAAGGACAAGGTAGTCGCGGGCCGCTCCCACGTCGGATCGGGTAGGCCGAGCCACACGGCTGCGTCGTGGGCCTTCTAGACAGCCCAGAGTTGATGTGCAAGTTCTGAGCTCCTGAGCGCAGAGCTCCATTCCTTTTCGGTCATGTGCTGAGAATCGCGTGATGAGGGGCACTGCGTGGGGTCTAACGTAGATACGGCGCCACATTCTGGGCATGTTGGATCAATGTTTTCAATAACCTGGCTGTGGGAGCGAATACTGGGGTACGACCTGGTTTGAAGCATGCGGAGGTTAAATGCCTGGGCCCTACAAAGTTGCATATGAGAAAGAAAAAAATTCTTCTGTCCAGCTGATAATGTTTGGTCACCTCGTTGAAAGTGAAAAGAACATCCCCAAAGATCATTAGGTTGGAGTCTGAAGGTCCCGCAGGCTGCCCAGCACGGTGAGTAAGTTCGCGTGCTCGGGCGTGGCGATCTCGTTTAGGTTTGCCATGGAGGCCAGATGTGATCCGAGGTGAGCCGGAAACCAAAATATGGCGCGTTGTGAAATATCTCTAATACCTTAGATGCGAGCTACTTCAGCCGATACCGATCCAGATGCAAAGGCTCTCACTGCCACTCGTGAGTCTGTATAGATGTGTTGCCGGGAGTCGTCAAGGAGAGGAAGAGCTATAGCTACCTGTTCAGCTTTAGCAGGAGTGGTCTTCCTGACACACGCGGATTGAATAACACCACCTGCGTGGTCAACTGCAACGACCGAGAAGTTGGCTGGTTGACCATATTGCGCCGCGTATACGAAGCATGCAGACTCCAGGTTCGCACGAACACTCTTGAGCAGTGCTTCACCCCTGGCCTTCCGCCTGTTCGCGTTTTGCTACGGATGTACGTTGCGGGGGAACGGAGCGACCATATAGTTGGCCATTTGCTTCTTAGTGAGAGACTGACTACGTTCCTCTTCTAACGCAATATACCCTAGGATTGTCAGGATGCTCCTTCCTGCAGCCGAGGAGGAGAGCTTGGTCATCTGAGCCGTTTGCTGTGGCTCGATGATCTCTTCCAACGTGTTGTGTATACCCAACTGCATGAGGCGTTCCGTACTGGTACCCGAATCACTATTTGTGTTTCAAAAAAACAGCTATTTGTTTAATTAGTAATATGAATTATCGAAACAGTACACACTAACGGTTGAGCAAACTGGGTATACTAAACATACACAACTTGAAAAACCTTGCATTTGGCTTTCAACACACATCACTTACTTGAAAATGACGCTAACTTTTCACTAACTCTTCACCTCTAAAACATCCGCTGTATATATTCGGGCATGTTAGCGAAAGGAATAACAGGATACGGGTAAACCACAGTTTGAAAACATTGCACTACCATATAACAACACTATTGAGCAACATTGAAAGTATAGTAAAAATAATAAAGAATCACTAATCAGAAAAAATAATCAAGTGTCAATACTTCAACTGCTTCTTTCATAATTTTTATTTAGTTTGACTTGGCGCATATTGCCTGCTACTCACGTTCAAGAATTTTGGTGTAAACCATGACACGTTTGATTGAATATTTACTTATAAAATTTTATTCTATCTCTTTAGTGCATTAAAAATTGTACGAGAAGTACTACTTGTTCATGTAAGTGTTTCAGTTGCTTCCGCTTTCGTTGCCATTGCTTATGTTAAAACTGTTGTTTTGTCTAGTTGGAAGACCTCGTCAGGCGTGAATGCCTTTAGTCTTCTCTTTCGGAAGTGTGACTACATTTTTTTTGCACTTGAATAAAACAAACACTATACTAGTCCTACAAACCAATATTTTAACGCAAGACAGTTAAAAAGTCCGTTTCAAAGAATTGCCAACGTCGGCGTCGTTCGTAGTGAAAGGGAAATCATCTTGTGCCTGAGAGAAAAACTGGGAAAGCTGCGAAAAACATGAATAATAAAAAAATTAGAGGCCCGAGTAAATTCGAACGCTTGTCGTTTGCGTGGCAAACGAGTGTTCTACCACAGAGGTATGGTCTCACTGGTAATACAGTCAAAATACCTTCCTGTGCTTGGAAATGCAGTGAAGGATAGTATTGTTTTACAGACAATGCATTGTGTATACATGCTTCACAATATAACATCTAATACTGCAGTAATAATGCGTAGTACAAGCGTACTCTGCCATCAGACGTCAGAACATGTGACTATCATATTGTCTACATGGTTTAAAGCGGGTCTCTTACTACAAAAGGAGGACACGTTACTGCGCCTACTTCGCGAAGGCCACGTAGTGGGTGCATCGCGTGTCTGAAAAGATTTCATGTAGCGAAAAATGCCTCTGCCACAGACGAAACTTCCAGATGACCCGTGGATCAGAATTGCAATGAATTTATCTTTTCTTGGGGGTAATGGTGGGTGGTCGTCACGAATTATTTTTCACGATACGTGGAGCTGGTACCTGTTATCCTCAGCAATAATATACCACTTCAATTTTGTGAGACGAGGGATTCAGAAAGTAGTATTGTGTGATAATGTGCCACAATCGTCAAGACCTATCGGCGCTGAATATTCCAAATTCGCAACCGAGTACACCTTTCGACAAGCGACGTCCAGTCCTCATTATCGCCAGAGCAACCAAATGGCAGCATCCGCAGTGAAAATTATAAAAGCGTCCTTGAAGGAAACCACTCACACCTATAAACTCTCCTGGCCTACAGGACAAACTCAACGAAGAACAAATAAATCCCCGCCGAGATGCCTACGAGGATAAGAGTGCGCGTGCTCCCACCAACGCCCAGCGAAAAGCTGCAGCTTCCGACCAGAGACTTCTAAAAACTGGCAGCTGTCGAAAGGTCGCAGCGCCAGCGCCAGAAGAGAGACTACGACGAAATAAATGGAGTGCGTGATTTCGTACAGCTAGCTGAAGGAACAGATGTATGAATCATAGACCTGCAAAAAGACAGGACCATTCGAGGAAGCACTGACAAGCCAAGGTCGTATTGGGTTGACTACGGGGAAGCCACTCTGCGCAGAAATTACATTTATCGCATCCCGCGGCCTCCGATAAGTTTAGAAGATGCCCGAGAAACGAAGCCACCAAGAACAAAATCGCAACATTATGATCACTTTTCTCATTATCGCACCCGCAATAGAAGGTGTAGGGTTCTTTCAGAAAGATTTCAAGCATGATAAGAAGACAAAAACGTTAAAACAAAAATGTTTGATAAGATAGCTCACAAGCTATGGCAGCTACGTTCCAAACAAGCGAATGAAGTGACCCAAATCGGCATGGTTTCCGTGAGGCTGGCCATATAGCTTTCATCACGGGCTACATATCGAGAGAGAAATTTGTCATGCTTTAGTCCACAACCAATTCATCCTTTGAGTGTTTTTCGATATCGGAAATGCCCAAGACACAACCTAGCGCTTCAGCAAATTGCGACACCTCTCCCGCTTAAGCCAATCGATTTACTTGAACCAGCATGGTTTTCGTCAGGTATATGCCCTACATCTTACTACCACTTACATGTCGAGAGAAAAATTTGTGGTGCTTTTGTACACAAACATTTCAACCTTTCGGTATTCCTCGATTTGGAAAAGGCCCAAGACATGACCTGGGGCTTTAGCATAGCGCGACGCCACTCACGATAAATAATAAAAAAAGCACAGCATATCCACAGAGCAAATGACGATGAGTGGGGCGAAGCGTCCGTCATTCCGTCCGTGCTTCCAGCCACCCGTTCTTTCTTCGTTCCGTCCATCCGTGCGTCCGTCCATTGATGCATGCGTCCATGCGTTCGTTTGAGCGTCCGCCATCCATCCTCTCGTGCCTCCATTCGTGCGTCCATTTGGGCGTCCGTCCGCACTTTCGTTTATGCGCCCATTCATCCGTCCATCCGTCAGTCCGTTCATGCGTGCATCTGTCCAAGCGTCCATCGGTTCGTCATTGCATTCGTCCTTTCGTCCGCCCTCTCGTGCGTGCATCCGTGCGTCTATTCCTGCGTTCGTCCATGCATTCGTGCTTCCATGCGTCAAACAGACAGACAGACATACATACAGACAGACAGACAGACACACAGACAGACAGATAGACAGACAGACAAACAGGCAGGCAGGCAGGCAGGCAGGCAGACGGACATGGCCAGTGCATGATTCATAGTTTGCCGATAAAAAAATTGGTCCCGTATCTTTAAGTTATTCTGTAAATGTCGTCGAAAGATGATAGTCATGCGTCTGGAGTGATTGAACGAAACGTTTATGTGATGTTCTGCGTAAGAATATCGGTGAATGGCATTCTGAAGGCGCTGCGTTAGAGTGCCTCGAGTGTGCAGCGGAGGTGAACGAGCGTACCAAATCACCTCACACGTGAGACATGAGCGCTATCTGGCAGTTATCTTGGAAAACAAAACGCGTGGCTCTGAGAGAGGCGCGCACGCCCGTCTCAGAAATGATAAGGTGAAGGACGCAAGGTGACGGGTAGGTGCCACCACCGTGTCGTGTTAGCAAAGCGTTGGAAACGCTTCCCTTTTCCTGCAAGCGTTACATGATCAGCGCCACGTGATAAACGCTACGGTCCTTAGAATAACCCTTTCCAGTAAAAGACGCACATACAGAATATATACGTGTTGTTATGGTGCCTCAGATATACGCAATAATTTCTTTTCAATTGACAATTGCACAAGTATGAACACTGAATCGGATGAGGTCGGCCGTTTGGGATATCCGCTGCGGCCGGTTTGAATGCCCGGTACCGTTAAGGATGGACAAACACACAAATGGACAGACAGACCAAAACTTTTGCGTTGAAGGTTCCTAAGAAAGACTATTGTCTTTAAAAGTATGATACGCGCAAGGCGGCGGCGGCTCACGCCCGAAGATGAAACCCTGATGTGCGAGTGCGAGAGAAAATAGGAATGAAGTCACACGAAGACGTTGGCGATCGCTTGTTCGTTGGTGGTGCCGTACGCTAGGGGGCGCGGTGTATAGTAAAATGAAAGCCGTTCTGACTTGCGCGTGCGTTCAGAAGGTCCATGGCTGGACAAGGCTTCAGAGCGGCGTGCGTGTAAGGCGGTGGTGGCTCACACTCGAAGACGGGACCCCGATGTGCGAGCGTGCGAGGCAGAAGCGTGCCGTGAAGCTGCGCAGCGGCGCCGGCAAGGTCCCGGCGTACGAGAAGGCGAGGCCGAAGTGGCACGGCAGCAACGTGTGGACCCAGTCTCGCTCCACTCTCTATCATTCACCCCATGGATAATCTGTCACTTTTTGAACGCATGTCGATCACGTGGAGCTTTGAATTGTGCAAGCGGTGGGTTCAACTTGTTTTGCACAAGTTTACCAAAATGGCAGATGAACGTGGGTTCGGCATTAATCTGCACAAAAGAGGCACGTACGGTTTACAATAAAAAAAAACGATGCCTCTACACAATTACGGACGTTCACCTGCTTGCCGCGCGGCTATTTATAAAAAGTTAACATATATTTTAGGCTCAATTCCAAACTCAGAAATAACATTTGTTCCCGGAATAAAATTTTCCAAAGCCAGTTTCTCACGGTTCTCAATATACTCAAAGCATTATAGCGAACGTAATGGGGTGGTAATGATTGTGTCAGTGAATATGTGTGGAAGCCATATACGCTCGTGCATGGATTATCAAGTGATAATATGTGAGTCCAGGGCACCAGGTGCCTTGAAGATGCTTGACCTTATCCACCACATGGGCGTTCGCCTATCAAGGGTGCCGTTCTCATCAGCCCCTAAGAAATTCTCTACGTAGAAATTAATGTGCAGTCAGTCACTCCACGTGCAGATATCTTACGGGACGTTTGTACATTATCTGACAGCGAACGCTGGAAAAAACACCACTCTTAAATAAGTATTTGTCCTGTATTTCGACAACCGTCTTGCGCTGAGACAGCCCTGCTCACTTCGCGTGAGGCGTCTCTCTGAGGAAGTGGGTGTGCCACTTCTCGAACGCCATTTCATGGCTCCCGCTGCATACCTGACATCGCGGCAATGGTAGCTCGTAGACTGAGACGTACCTTTCGGGGTACTGGTGAAGCATGCGCCAAATCCACATGTCCCTTCCTAAATTGTTAAATCCATGCACAGACACTCTTGCCAAGATTATTTTACGGATGCCTGAATCTGTCGGACTTCTATGTCCAACGCAGTGGTCGAACCGTTTTTCGGAAGCCGGCCCTCTGAACTCTAAAGCAATCATCTTCTCAGTAAATGCTTAGGCGACATTTACGGATGCGTCATTTATCTTCGTCCTCTATTCACTACATGCAATAGCAAATTTGGTATATGGGAAGGTGGCAAAATGGCCGTGAGCACATCATGAGCGTGGCGTGTAGTGAGGTTCTTATATGGCACGCATATTATGATTATCATATTTCCACCATTCATATTGTAACGCACTCTTCAATGAACTCTTTTAATAGGCTAACAAAGGCAGGGCGAACTTGTGCCCGAGAATAATAACACAGCTAGATTGTCTCGAGGATTCACTTCTGCCTCTTCTTCTACGTTCTTCTTTTTTCCAACACGGTTCGCGCGCAGCTAGGTCCTGCAGGCTCATGCGTCGCAAATCATCTAGAAGGCACAAGTATTTGCTAGCGCGCGTAATTTGAAGTCACATTGTGTCATTGCCCCCCCCCCCCTTTCCAGAGTGCATCGTCCCGATGCTTGCGTCGAACTGGTTGCATGGCAGTCATTCACAAGCACTCGTCGAGGATGTCGTTAACGTCAAAGAACGTTGTATCTTCGGCGTTTCATTGCCTGTCGTGATATGGTTCCATCCTGACGACATGCACAGTTTCCGTGCGATGCCGCCGTCGGGATGAAATATCCTGTCCCTCTTGCATAACTTCGTAGTTGAGCGAGCCGACGCGACGGAGCACTCTGTACGGACCGAAATAGCAGCGAAGCAGTTTTTCTGACAGGCAACGTAGTCGTACAGGAATCCACAATCATACTCTGTCTCCTGGTGCGCATTGGACGTCTCTTCTTCGCAGATTGTATCGATGCGTGTCGGTCTTCTGCTGTTGGAGAGTGCGATATCGTGCCAGCTGTCTGGCTTCTTCTGCTCTTTTTATGTAGTCGTGCACGTCATAGTAACCCTCGAGCGTCTCGCCAATAGGTAACATTGCATCTCAAGGTGTCGTTGCCGTTCAGCCAAAAACAAGTTGGAATGGCGTGATCCGTGTTGTCTCTTGCATCGCAGTTATAGGCGAATGTTGCATAGGGTAGTATTTTATCCCAAGTACGGTGTTCTATATCAACGTACATTGATAACATATCAGCCAGCGTTCTTTTCAGTCGTTCCGTAAGACCATTTGCTTGAGGATGATATGCCGTCGTTTTCCCATGACTGGTGTGCGTCAATTTCATAATACATTTCATCAGGTCGGCTGTAAATGCAGTCCCTCGGTCCGTGATCAACGCTTTTGGAGCTCCGTGCCGCAGTACGATGTTGGAGACGAAGAATTCAGCTACTTCAACGGCTGATCTTTTAACAAGAGTCACTGTCTCGGCATATCTGGTTAAATAGTCGGTCGCAACTATTATCCACCGTTTTCCCGATGATGACGAAGGAAATGGGCCCAGTAAGTCTATTCTCACTTGTGTGAATGGGGCTTCTCGTGGTTCTATCGGCTGAAGGAGACCTGCTGGCTTTAGCGGTGACATTTTACGTCTTTGGCAGTTCCGGCAGGTTCTGACATATTATCGTACAAAGCTAAGCAACTTCGGCCAGTAGTATTTAGTGTGGATGCGTGCTAACGTTGTGCTTACTTCTAAGTGTACAGCCGATGAATCGTCGGGGCAAGCCTCCAAAATCTCTGGTCGTAGAGGTGAAGGGACGACAAGCAGGAATGTCGCTGTATTGTTGTCAAAGTTCATTTTATACATGATGTTGTTTCGTAGGACGAACGCTGACAAGCCGCGGACAAAAGGTCGTGGAACATCGACAGACTGTCCTTGCAGGTACTTGATCAAGAGGAGTATCTGAGGGTCGGATCGCTGCTGATGTGCCATCTCTGATGGTGTCACAGCTCCCAAGAAAACAAAATCTTCACCATCCTCGGTGGAAGCCGAAGCAGCAGGTTGAATCGGAGCGCGTGACAAGCAGTCCGCACCACTGTGCTTGCGACCTGACTTGTACACAAGCTTGATATCATATTCCTGCAATCACAAGCTCCATTGTGCAAGCCGTCCACATGGGTCCTTGAGATTAGCCAGCCAGCATAGCGAATGATGATCGCTTATAGCTCGAAAAGGCCTACCATTTAAATATGGTCGAAACTTGCTAATAGCCCATATCACGACGAGGCATTCTTTCTCGGTCGCTGAGTAGTTTACCTCAGCTTTCGAAAGAGTGCGACTGGCATACGCATTGATTCGTTCTTGTCCGTTTTGCCATTGGATGAGCACGGCCCCAAGGTCTAAATTGCTTGCATCCGTGTGGATAGCGGTTTCCGCTTCCTCGTCAAAATGTGCCTAAACAGGATGGCTTTGAAGGCTCTTTCGTAGTTCATTGAAGGCATCCTCTTGTTCGGAGAGCCATACGAAAGGCATTTCCTCTTTTGTCAGCCGTGTCAGTGGTTCAGCAATTCGTGAAAAATTTTTAACGAACCATTGATGATAGGCGCAGAGACCTAAAAATCGCCTAACAGCCTTTTTGTCTATTGGCTTCGGAAATCTTGCTACGGTCTCAATTTTTGCAGGGTCTGGGCGGACGCCTTCTGCACTGATGACATGGCCGAGAAAAAGGAGTGCACGGAAGCCAAAATGACATTTCTGCGGTTTTATCGTCAAGTCCGCTGATTTGATCGCAGTGAGCACGGCCCAGGGCCTTTCCAAATGTTGCTCAAAGGTAGCAGAGAAAACTACAACATAGTCGAGATAAACCAGGCATGACTGCCATTTAAGACCACAAAGCACTGTGTCCATCATCCGTTGGAATGTGGCGGGTGCTGAACAAAGGCCAAAAGGGAGTACCTTGAACTCGTATAAACCGTCCGGTGTCACAAACGCTGTCTTTTCGCGATCTCTTTCGTCAACTTCTATCTGGCAATACCCACTTTTAAGATCAAATGAGGAAAAATACCTGACATTTCGCAGCCTATCCAGAGTATCATCAATTCTTGGCAGAGAATAAACATCCTGTTTGGTGACGGCATTCAGCTTCCGACAATCAACGCATGAACGTAAGGTTTGGTCTTTTTCCTTCAAAAGAACAACAGGTGACGCCATGAACTTGATGAAGGCTGGACTACAACGTCTTTGAGCATTTCTTTAACCTGATTACCAATAGCTTCTCTTTCTCTTCGTTACACTTGGTTGGGATGCTGATGTATTGGCCTCACTAACTCGTCGACAATGATGCGATGTTTGGCGATAGGAGTGCGTCGAACCTTAGATGACAACGAGAAACATTCGGCGAATTCCCTTAAAAGACCCTCTATTTGCTCTTTTTCGCTTGGTAGTAGGCCTGACTCGATGTCGATGGCTGCAAGGACAGACTCCACGTCTTCGAAATCAGACTCATTGGTTTCGAAAGTGCGCAGCTCCGCAACCTGAACGAAATCATTCAAACTGGCGATGATGGTTCCTTTTGCAACGTGCTGCACCTCATTTCCCAAGTTTGTGAGTAGAACATTTGCACATCCGTCACGTAACTTAACAAGGCCTCGTGCATTCAGATCCCTTTTTGGAGTAGTAAGGCAGTGTTGTTGTCAGTAAATCCTTCGAATTCACTGAATGCTTTGTTGGTTACTGCGACAGATATGCTAGATCTTGGCGGCACCATGATGCCATCATCTGCAATACAAAGGTCTAATGCGTTTTCTTCCGTTTCAAAGGTAGCAATTGCGTGCCCAGTCGAGATTGAGACGGAAGGTTGTCGCAAGTTAATTAAAGCGCCATTAGCTCGTAAGAAATCCATGCCGATAATCAAGTCTCTTGAGCGGCACCACAATAAAACTGTCGACGTACGTGAAACCCTGTATTCCGATTCTTGCTGTGCATATTCCAGTAGAGTCGATGAGGTGCCCTCCTGCTGTGCGAACTTGTGGTCTCTTTCAAGGAATCAGTACTTTCTTTAGTATTTTAGAAAATCCGCTACTCATCACTGAATAATCTGCGCTGGTATCTACCAGTCCGATGACTTCGTAGCCGTCAACGAACACACGTAAATCGGAAGCAACGTCACTATCGAAGCACTGGTTTTGGATTCAATCGTCGTTCAGTGTCAGCAATGGAGGTTTTTCTGCATTAGCGTCGACAGCGGCCTTGCCTCCACAGGTCGCTGACTATAGTTTTCACGACGCGGGCTTGGGGAACGAGACCTTGGGGAGCTTGCTGAAGGTCGGGGGCTAGGCGATCTATACCTCCCCGTTGTCGCTGCCCGAGTTTGGTGTCGTTGGAAGCCACTTGAGGTTTGACAACCTGACAGGTATTCTTACATTTCAAAGGGACGTTCACCATTTCGTGGTCGAGGTGCATTAACAGGAAAACCACGTAGTCCTGCCTGGCGGTAGTGGCACTTTCGCTAGAGATGACCAGGCTCTCCACAGTGGTAACAGTGGTATCCCGTCGGGAGTGCGCTGACATCGCTCTTCCTTAGTCTCCTCTCTGGCGTTGGCTGCAGGGTGCTCGGCGGCATCGAGTACTGCATAGGTGTAGCCGCCGTGACGTCCGCACGTCCTGGAGGTCCACGTAGTAGCACATCAGCATACGTCATTCTCGTATTCTGTTGTAGTGGCGGCCCTGGCTGTGCGTTGCTCGAGGGTTCGCGTACCACCTGCCCGACCTCCTCACGGATCACATCGGCCAGAGACGAAAGCGTTGGAGCGTTTTGGTCAAGACGTTGCTTCTGCAGATCTTCTCGCACAGCAGACCGCACCAGCTCGCGTAGTGCTTCCATGCCGTTACAGAAGACTGGTGGCAACATGTTCAAGGAAGTGACGATCGCATCCCAGTTATATAACCTTGCTCGCTGTTGTAGCGTCCTTTCCATTGTAGTCGCCTCGGAACGAAACACGGCGACGGTGCGTGGCGGGCTTCGAATTAGTCCGGCAAAGAGTTCTTGCTTCACGCCTCGCATCAGATGGCGCAGCTTTCTGTCTTCGCTCATATTTGAATCCGCTCGGCGGAATAATTGAGACATGTCTTCCAGATACATGGCGACAGTTTCGTTATTTCGTTGATTTCTTGTCTGGAGCGCAGCTTCAGCTCTCTCTTTGCGGTTTGTGTTCGGGAAAGCAGCGAGCAGCTGCCGTCGAAAATCATTCCATGACCGGCAGGTAGCTTCGTGGTTTTCATACCACGTTCGTGTGCTATTTTCCCGTGTGAAGTAAAAACTTCCAAGTTTGCGCTCTTCCCCATATTCGTTAGCCTTTGCGACGCGTTCAAAGTGCTCAAGCTGGTCCTCTGCGTCCTCGTAGCTTTCACCGTGGAAAGGCTTTGGTAGAATTGGCTGGTTTACTACAATGCTGGCTGGAGTGACCTGAGCTGTCATGTCGGTTGCGTACCCGTTCACAGCCGTTGATGTTACAAGGGAAGTCGATAAAGGTGAAAATTCAGGACCCTCACCACGTAGGCGTCGACTGCAGCACTGAAGAACAGGCGTCAGGTCGCTGTGTCGAAATCGCTGTGGTTTTGTACTGTGCTCCGTCACTCGAGGGGGGCTTGGCATCACACCCAGCACTTCCACCAGATTTGTAACGCACTCTTCAATGAACTCTATTAATAGGCTAACGTAGGCAGGGCGAACTTGTGCCCGAGATTAATAACACAGCTAGATCGTCTCGGGGATTCACTTCTGCCTCTTCTTCTACGTTCTTCTTTTTTCCAACACGGTGCGCGCGCAGCTTGGTCCCGCAGGCTTGTGCGTCGCAAATCATCTAGAAGGCACAAGTATTTGCTAGCTTGCGTAATTTGCAGTCACATTGTGTCAATATACCTTCATTATTCATTCCGGTCACGTAATACCAAATTTGGTGTATGTGATGCTAACGAAACCACTGTGAGCGCATTATGAGCTTGGAATGTTGTGATGTTCTTACATAACACACGTGTCACGATTATCATATTTGCACTAATCATATACCTTTATTCATTCACTTCACGTAATGCCAAATGTGGTGCATGGGAACCACAGACACTTACCCTGAACACGCTTCGCCCAACATCGAATCCTATGGAACGTGGGGTCTGCCTAATGATTTGTGTAAATGAATTGTGTTTTTTTGTGTTTGTGTGCCAATGCCTTTGGATCTATTTAAGCGACTGGCATCGATTAGTCGTCCCTTCTACTTTTCTTTGCCACATGTGGTTAGCACAAGGTCACTAAATGCAACTACGTGCCCAGCACCTACACAGGCATTATGAACAACCAACTGAGCAATTTGTTGTTTTTATATGTTTTCTTGATGCATTTGACGCTACTTTTTGTTTGACAATTTCTCTCATGTGAAATATGTGGAGTCCACCACTCAAGTCGCTCATTTATCGAAAGGGTGCTCATGTCTCGTGTAGAAACCTCGTTTGCTCTCAGGGGTATATGCCAAAGACCTTGTTAGGTGCTGTGATAGGGAAACGATGCTTATTTACGACTTTCTTCATATTGTAGGATGCTTTAAGAAAAATCAGGTACGGTTTTGAGTCTCCCAGTCGCTTACAGGTTCTTTGGCTTATCACTCCGGTTGTGTACTTCACTTTCTGCGGGGAAAAGTTGGCCGTTGTACGATTCAGCAATCACTTCAGGTCACGGTATTCTTAAATCTGAAATCGGCCAATCTGGTTCTTGGTGCTATGCCACCTGATATGCCACTACGACTTTCAGAGCCATTATCCAGTATTGTGATACGTGCTTTTCATAAATTCGAGTCGGGCGAATCACAATACAGGAAGCGATTTTTGACACGTAAGAGATACAGCCTGTAAATATGTTTTTGTCATGGGCCCCTTTTTGTGCTTTGCATTTTTTTGTGCACGCGTACTCCTTATAGTGCTAGTTTGCTGTAGTAATACCGTCAGGCCAATTAGCTCAAGATGTTGTCCTTCTTAGTTACATCTCTGCATTTATTCTCGATACATCTCCAAAACTAGCTCGATTGGTGCACTTGAGGGTGAAACATGGAACGTGGTTAGCTGGGTAGTGGGGAAGCAAGCACATTCACTTCTATTGTAAACACCAAACGTGACATCTTAGAAGGTGAGACCAATTTAGAAGTACGCGGGTCCTTACCCCGTGATATTGCAACAAAAACGTTCGATGCGGCCCTTACTTGGAGGACACCCATGTATATTTAGAACGCCAACAGATCCTAACTGAGTCAAAGCATTGAATTAAAACAATTATTCTATTCTACCCAGGTTTGTTTTCGCAAATTTTCTTCATTTGTCCCTCTTGTTTATCGTGCGTGTGCACAACAGCCTTGACCTTCATCGGAAGATAAGAATTACTTTGAAAACAATCACCATGGTGAAAATAAACTACGTGTACACTTTAGCTGACTAAGAAATATTGAAAGAGCTGAATACAATTTATGGTATGTTATACCGAATATAGAACAAGTGAAGTTGGAGAAACTGACTACCTCACCACGTGGTCATATACTATACGATGTTCTTATTGTGTTTGGGCCGCCGTAGCTCATATGTCTTCAAGAATAATGAAACTTTAAAACACGTTATTGAATATCTGGCGTAAAAGCTTAGAGTGCTAAGCATCAATGTATCTACCGAGGAGAACTTTTCCGATTCATTGTGTGCATATTCTGAAGCATCGTTTTCAAAAATCCGTATAGCAGTCGACAAGGCGACCCGAAGCATTACAGTGGCTATAATTTTGGCAAGGGCCAGTGCATGGTAACTTGGGAAAAACTATTTTGTAAAACAAGTTTTTTTTGTTGTTGTTTTCTTCGCTTGCACTCGTACAACTACTCGACTTTGTTTTTCTGTCTTATAGTCAACACAGTGAACATTTCCTATTTGATAATGCAAAAAATAAACAGTTGCCACAGAGCAAGAGTTAATGTTTTTTTCTTGAAAAAATAGCGCATTGAAAAACAAATCGTCAGGCCTGCCAGTGGTGCCTTTGACTGAAACTCACAGTGCCCTATGTCCATTGTCAAAGTTCTTGGTGCTATGCAAGTCTTCGAATTGTATCTGCAAATCTTCATTACAAACGGTGGAATGACATAATATTCTCGGTGCCAAATTGTGAAGCTGTGTAGATTGAATTGGAGGATATCAATCAAAATATTATCGGTTGCTTATATCGGTCGCCTTCATCATCTGTATCTGCTTTTTGAAATAAATTGAACGTTGTGCTTGGCAAATTATCTTTAGAAAAGAAAAATATTCTCATTTTTGGGGACTTTAACACAAATTTGCCAGATGACTGCAGCACCCCCACTATTTTTTACACTGACTGCCTTCATGATTTTGGCCTCGAATCATTGGTTTCCCTTCCAACCAGATGTACTCCAGTGTCTTCGTCCACATTAGCGACCACCTATTTTCTAATCAAATGTGTCCTCCTGTTTGTGGTGTACTTGAGAATAACATCACGGATCATTTCCCTATCTTCTTTAAACTTCCTTGTCAATTAAATATACCTTGTCATAAGTGCGACAAAGCTGTGATCAACAAAGATGACTATATTACACAGATGTCCAAGCTAAAATGGTCTTCCATGTACTCAGAATCAGACGTAAATTCTGCATTTAATGAATTTTCAGATAGTATAAAACAATGTATCCTAAATTCGACCAGAATTGTGAGGTGCCGGAGACATATCCCTGCGTTGCACAATCCCTGGTTAACGAATGACCTTCTGACTAGCTTACGCAAAAAAGATAACCTTTACCGCAAAGTTAAAAAGCGTTCTTTCAACATTCAACTCAGAACGCGCTATAAAGTTCACTGCAATCGACTGAACAAGCTACTAAAAGAAGCCAAAAGAATATATTACGAATGTTCAATAGCTGAGGCTGGTTCTGATGCAAAGCGACAATGGAAAGTAATAAAATCTTGCTTAAATAGATCTAGTCGGAATGAACCCATAAAAAAGATTCAGTCATCACGTGGCTTCTATACGAAACCGTTAGATATTGCCAACGCTTTCAATGAATTCTTCTGTGGTCCCACTTCCGAGGAAAACAACAATAATCAAGTATCACCTCAACGTTGCTTACAGTCAATGTATTATTTCCAACAGACCCAGACGAGATTATCAATGTCATAAATCATTTAAAGGTTACGGGCACAGGTCTAGGTGAAATCAGTTCAGCAAATATAAAGTTAGTCGCTCATTGCATCGCTAGCCCTTTATCCTGTATCACCAACTTAATCTTCACGAGTTGAATATTTCCAAGGCGGCTAAAGAAAGCTGAAATTATTCCCGTGTTTAAAAAAAAGACTGGGCTTGCATTTCAAATTATCGTCCTATCGCTTTTCTCCCTTTGTTTAGCAAAGTCATTGAAAAGTGCATTGAAAAACGCCTTACCACTTACCTCTCAAAATTTGATATTCTTTCCTCAAATCAATTCGGCTTCAGGGTGGGTTCTTCTACTGACTACGCTTTACTTTCTTTACAGATAAAATAAAAAGTGCCATTGATTCTGGTTTCTACGCAGGATCAGTTTTCATAGGTCTATCGAAAGCATTGGACTCCATCAATCATCACATCCTCATTTCTAAACTACGGACAGTAGGGGTCAACGGGCCCGTGCTGAAGCTCATAAAGAGTTATTTAACAGACAGACAACAGGCTGTGTGTCTTGGTTCCTCGCTTTCTAACTTCGAAATAACAAATAAGGGTGTTCCGCAGGGATCGATCCTTGGCCCACTACTTTTCTTACTTTACATGAATGATTTGCCTAATCACCTATCAAAAACAGAAGCTTTCCTTTACGCAGACGACATGACATTGCTTGCTAGCGATCGATCACTAACTGCTCCTACATCGAAGTTGAATACTGATTTGAACAATATTTTAGCGTGGTGCCGCCTTAATTAGCTGAAAATAAATCCCACCAAAACTTAATTCATGCTTATTCATACCAGTCACAGAACCCCAGAAATCCTTCCCACTATCATTCTTGATTCTCATGTAATTAGTGCAGCTGATGAATGTTCATTTCTCGGTGTTACTTTAGATTAAAACTTAAAATTTGAAAAACACGTCGCCCATTTGAAGCGCGAAGTTGCTTCTGGTATTAGAATATTAATAAAAGCCAAGTACTATTTCAGCAAACCTACACTACTAACACTGTATTATTGTTTCATTCACAGTCATCTGACCTACTGCATCACGTCAAGGGGTACCACATATGCAACACATATAGCACCGCTACAACATTTACAAAATCAGGCCATTCATGTACTAACGCTCAGCTCATTCAGCTGCTGTGTGTCCGACATTCTTCATATTAAAAGAATCCTATCATTAGACAACCTTGTTAAGTACAATTTATTCATAGTGTTATTTAAAGTAATGAAGAACCCTCCTCCAGTAAACATATTTCCAGACGCTGTTCTAGTAAACACCAACCGAACAAGATTTGCAGCTAACAACAATTTATTATTGCCATTAGTCTAAAATAACTATGGAAAACAATCCGGTTATTTCATGTCGTTATCAACCTGAAACAGTCTTCCCCTAAACGTTAAGGAGTCTTCATCATTAGCTATTCAAAAAAAAACACACTATCCACTTTTCTGCTGAATACCTTAGAATTCTAAGATGTGTAATATTATCTGCACTTGTTTCATACTCATGCACTCTTAATGGTGCCCCAGCTACTCATCTTTTTCTTGCTTTTTTCGTTCCTCTGTTCGTTTCGTCAATATTACTTGGGTTTTCTCTTTATTTTTTATATGTTCTAAGCAGTGTTTTTCGTACTTATGATTTGTAAAATTTGTTTTTTATAGTATGTATTTCATTTATTTGTATAACGTATTTCACGTTGCTGTCAGAGCTGCATTTTACTTGTGCATATTTATGACGTTTTCTGACAGGAGGTCCCCTTTCAGCCAAGTGCTCTGGGACCTCCTTCTGTATGTTTACGTAAGCATATATGTTTTATATGAATGTAAAAATAAACTGAAACTGAAACTGAAAGTCACAGCAAAAGTTAGATAGCCAGCCTTTACAAAACCTTTACCCCCAGTGTTGCATGGAACGGCGTTCCAGGAAAAGTCATTCGAGAAACTAGTTAGTTTTTGGAGGATCAAAGGAACACCCCAATTTCATTACGGATTGCTGGAGTTGTAATGGTAACTTGTAGCGTTTACGTGAGAACGGAAGGTGTTCCTTTTGTAAACGTTCCTCGGCATTGAACGCATGCCGCACATAATGCGAAACAGGACGATTTGGCAAATGTGTGAGGTGCGACAATGTACCACTCACCTGTCACTGCGACATGCTGGATCCAGGATTTTTCTTTAGGGCACCCCTCGGGAGCACAGGAAAGTGCGCGATGCCGAGACTAATCTTGTGTGGAAAAAACATCTGATTACTTTTCTTAGCAGTGTGATCCAGTCTGATAGCAATCCAGGGCTGTTCTGGAGTTTTGACACGCCTTGGAGAATTATCAATTGACATTTCAGAATGGTCGAATCCCACTGTGGGGTTCTCTCCAAGAGAGGGCGCACTATTTTTAACATCAGTGACTTTTTGGATCGACTAACTCATGATAAGACAGATGCTTGGGCTAGTTGGTGATTGACAATCAACATATTTGCACAGCGCAATAATACGAGTCAAGACTACTAGGATGGGGGTTTTGCTGTGTTGCCGAAAAACGTCAGCGCTCTTTCTGTCCTTGTCTCTTCTTCTTTAGTTACGTCGTAACTACTCGCAGTCTTGCGTTGGGCAAATATGTTGACTAACCCATGAGTAGCTTCTCTCTCTCTCTGTGTGTGTGTGTGTGTGTATGCGTGTGTGTGTGTGTGTGTGTGTGTGTGCGTGTGCGTATGTGCGTTCACGCGCGCGTATTCTGGCGGTTCTGCAACGCGTTCATATGACCTTGTCGGAAGTCGAGGCAACTGCGTGCGGTTTCATGGTGTGTGCGATCCATGAGGCACCGCCGTGTGTTTCTACTGATGGGCTCACCACCGTAATACCACGCAGTAACTTCCTAAATCGCATGAATGGTCTTGGGCCCCAACATAACGGTGAGAAAGTTACACTTTGGAAATTTATTTCTTGAAACTGAGCCCTCTTGTCGCGTGCACTGTATGTTTCGGATGTTTATATAGGTTTGATGTTCACGCGCTCACGGACTGCATAGCCGCGACATAGTTCTCAAGAGTGTTTTCCTCGTCACGTCTACTGTAGCTTCTCCGTGGCTCAATTCTTCCTCTAGTATCTCGTCCATGTTCCCGGCAGCTATTAACAAATCTGTCTTTTGACACCCGAGTGCGTGGATGGCAGGGAAGAGGACAGAAACGTGATGAAAGCGGGTACCGCAGTGATGCCTCTCTGGTGCCTGCGACGGGTGCGTTAGGCTAGGCATTTATTTACTTTATCAGCTATTTTCGTGGCTCCCAGTCTATAATATTATTTTAAACCGTTTTGATAGTCACCGCACCGATAACAACTGTTCATGCAATAAACAACGCCTGCATTCCACGACGCAGTCTCGTTGCACTCTCTGAGCCAGCGCACACCTCTACTACGTAAACTAACATTGTTGTCATTTGTGCACATGCCAGAACCCTCAGGTGCTTGATGGAGCCGCTCTTCAACACTATGAATTAGTAACGACCGAACAAAACTGTCTGTCCTACACCAACATCGAGAGGGAACCCTTCTTAAGTGCAAACAAGGGGCGCGCATCTTAGACATTATATTTCATTTACTCGCACTACAGATTGAATAAGCGCTCGATAAAGGCCCACGTAATGTTCCTTTCGATGCAATATTCTCTGCGTGAGCCCTATTAATATTGGTGAATCTGTGGAATTTCCATTTGAAACTTGGATGACACTTGAGCATCACCTTCAGGAGTAGAACATGCTACCATAATCGGGCTTCATGCGTGTCGCCTTATCATTTACAAGCGAGACCTCAATCCTCGGTGGATGCTTCCACTATGGCGCCACAAAATGAACGTTAGCACACGTAACATTTGCTGTTTTGATCATGCACAGAAATCCACGTTTTAACAATGATTCTCTCTGGAGCTTCACCCGTTTTATTATCATTCACCTCGTTGACCTGCTGCGATTTTTTTTTGGCATTCGTCCAGACGGTTCAATTTAGTTCCTCCAGAGCAATCTACGAGGACCAACATTTACACCAATGCTAGAAGGTTACAGTTGAGCTGCTGTAGGTAGTCACGCTGTTAGTCCAAAACCAGTTGCAGCCAATTTGGACCCCAAAAAGACCAATGGCTTCCCCATTTTAGGCCTTTTCGACTTAGATTGCAGCAAACAAAAAAAAAACAGTAAACATGCATTTCAAGGGGTTTTAAAGGATTTGTCCCAGCGGCGTTGAGGCCACTTTGGTCGATGTCAGGAAAACGGAATATTTGTGGTCCACACGGTGAAACACGAGTTGCTCTGTATGAGTATTCCAGTGCCTAATTGCTTTTATCGGTAGTTTCAAAATCGCTATTTATTTTTACAGGGCAGTTGTAAAGAGCAATCTACCGTGATCCCTGCCACATTTGCCTAGAAAACTCGAGGACCAAAAGCATCTCTTTTTATTCTTCCCAGTCCGCTGGCGCATCTGATGGGGTACTTTCGGGTGGTTGTCTCAGATAGCTTCAAGGGCTCTGACAAATGGCGGCGAAAGGGCGAGTAATAGTTACTAATGTATTATGCGGGTCAACGAAGCGCACGAGTAGAGGGACCTGGTTGCGTACCTGGTTGTTCTCGTTGTAGAGCCTTCAGGGATAGGAGGTAAGCTTTTAGAGGAATATTAGGAACACTTTTACGCATTGTTTGTCTTGTTTCAGAGCTATACATATATTTGTTTTCTTCTTTATGTTTGTAGTGATTACAGCAGCATTGTTTATTTCTATGTGCATATTCTCTGCACTTCTTTGAGCACTATATACGGCAAATGTACGCGTGTGCACTATATCTTTATTTGCTGTATGCCTAGTATACATGGAACCCGAACATTCAAACGAGGGTTGCCCATTTTGTTCCGGCCTTTCTCGGTTCCTATGGAAATAGATTAAAAAGAATCGCATTAAATTTAACACCTTAAAATGCCGTCAGAAATCTCGGGTGAATACCTGAATATATACCAAAGGGCCAGTCAACAAGCTTCGATTTTTTTTCACACACCCTAAACAAGCTATAGCGCATCTTTCCTATTCGTGACCAACCTCATTCTACGTGCAGTGACGTCAACTCGGTTTTCGGTGACGCTATGCAGCACGCAGCTCGTCTACTGGTCTAATCCTGGTCTCAATAAACACTAAGTACGTCAATGTCCCCGATCGCGGAGTTGACGTCACTGCGCGACGAAGGAGGCAGGTCTTGCATGCGAAACATGCACGAGCTTGCTTTGGGGGTGTCAAATGAAGTCAGAGCCTGTTGACTGGCCCTTTAAGCGTTTTTTGCCATGCGAGTGAATTAATTTTTATCAGCCATTTGTACGCGACAAAAACGTCGCTGAAAAGTTATTTCTAGGTTATAGTTTGCTCTGCCCAACCAACGCTTTCGAAGAACTTTATATTACACTTTCCCAGAAAATATCCGGGTATTACCATTGATGATGGCAAACGTGAAGTAATACCATAAACGGTTTAAGATGCTCTACATTCTAATTAAGGATTTCTGCCTGGTGTGGTGCAGGGTTCTTTTAGGTCCGATACACTGGTAGGCGTCGTTGCTGGACTCCGTGTTGGATACGTAATGGATGTATTGGGTGGTAATGGATGTCGGCGTCAAGCGCGCATCAAAAACAGCGGCGGCTACGTTACTGTCTTTGTTGGTTATGTTCTCCGGCGTTGGATGAACCACGAGATCAAGGCGGTTTTGCATTCGCCGACGTTTCCCTTGCTACTTCTACCTTGTGCCGCCGCATTTCACTGCAAATGCTATGCAAGGACGGTACGCCCACAAGAACACTATGCCCGGTACGTGTCTTTATGACGTTTAGCCACATTAACCATGGTTCCCATTGTACTGAATTACCATCTTTGTATCGAGTCCTTCTGATTTCCACCGACGTTTGGAGGCTACGCGCCCAGAGATAGAGGGGGCAAAACATAAAGTGGTGAACACAATGGCCACCCTTCTAAGGCCCTTAGAACCCCAGCATCGTCAGCCTCTAATGAGCCGCCCTTGGCAACTAATACCTGCAGGAGTGTTGCCAGAAAATCTACGGGACTTTGTCCGGCGGTTTTGCTGGAGCTTGCTCCCCATTAGAGATCGGTTGCAGCGATAGCACGTGGGTCGCACTTCCACAAGCCCCAACTGCGTGATGATTCAGACTAATCGACATGCGACATGGTCTCCCGCCTTTTTTTGGCGTGTGGTCTATCCTGGTTTTCGGGGACAGGGTGTGCAAACATTTGTGTCCAATGGCCCATTACAGCACGGGCGTTTCTAGGCTGTTCCAATAGTTGTGGGGCTGCTCAGCCTTTGAAGAAACGGATGTGAGGTTATGGTTGAAATTCACCGCCGGCGTCCTTTGTGGGCAATACTGAGGCAAATGAGACGAGAGATCCTTGCGTTCCTCTCTGGGGAGCTTTTATTCTTCGGCAAGCACGAGTTTCTGCAGCATATGTCGTGCCCTTTCATCAATGTCGAACACGAAAGCGTACAACTCATTTTTGGATCTACCTGGTGCTAAGCTGCGCCTGTTGAGTCGTAACGATATCGTTTGTAACAAATTGTGATTCATTGCATCTATTGTATTGTTGTGACTTTGTATCATGCTATCGCATTGAGTTATTGTGCACATGTATGCCAACATTGTAATGTATATTAGAGCAATGATGTATTCATTGCAACGTTGTGATGCTTGTCGTGATAGATGGATGTGCCAAAGTGTATGTGCCCTTATTACTGAAATGTTATGAAACCTCTATTTCTTATACACAGTACAAACAATTTTTTTCTAAACAGATGTGATTCCCTCGGGACGGCTACAGGCTCTCTCATGGTAGAGTATCTAGTACTCTAAATCGTTACCCACTTTTTGTAAACACATTCACGGTGTTTTCTAGGTGCGTAGTTCCTAGTAGGCCCAAGCTACGGCTTTATGCTCTCATAGTAGCGTACCAAGTATACACTCAAAATCACCGAACAGGTGTTCTAAGCACATTTGTTCCTAAGCATTATTCGGCGCCTGTATCTAGGTGGGGGCTAAAAGATAGATATGTGGGGTTTAACGTCCCAAAACCACCATATGATTATGAGAGACGCCGTAGTGGAGGGCTCCGGAAATTTCGACCACCTGGGGTTCTTTAACGTGCACCCAAATCTGAGCACACGGGCCTACAACATTTCCGCCTCCATCGGAAATGCAGCCGCCGCAGCCGGGATTCGAACCCGCGACCTGCGGGTTAGCAGCCGAGTACCTTAGCCACTAGACCACCGCGGCGGGGCAAGGGGGGGGGGGCTAAAAGAAGGTATGTATGAATTCGTGTTGTATATTCAATGGAAGCCAATTCATGGTGGGCGGCTGGCATGGCTGCCAAACTGACATATATTTTATGGCTCTTGCTTCTCTCTCTTCACTGCACTATCGTCCTCTCTCGAAGAGAGGCCGCACCGAAGACGTTTGCAATTATTTCAGAAAACCTAGAGAAACTTTTTCCCGCTACCATGTAATTCACTGTGAAACTGCTGAGAAGAATGCTAGAACAAACTCGCATTTTGTTGGCTCCAAATACCTCACCACTTCACTTGGCCCAGGTTACCAGGCTACAATGATGGCCAGTGGGGATCTCCTACTCGAGGTAAATAGTCAGACCCAGTATCAAAACCTCTGGAAACTAGAATCGTTTGGTAACATTCCGATCTCAATTACACAACACCCCTCACTCAACATTTCCTGAGGCGTTGTGTCCGATCAAGACTTGCTTGGTGTGAGTGAAGGTGAGCTCCTCGATGGCTGGAAGGACCAGCAGGTGACACAATTACAAAGAATAAAAACCAGGCGTGATAAGACAGAAGTTCCAACGAAACACATAATTGTGAAATTTTGCACCAGTACCAAGCCTGAAAATCTCGAAACAGGATACTTGAAGTTAAACGTGCGACCCTATATCCCCAACCCACGACGTTTCGTTAAATGTCAGCGTTTTGGTGACGGCTCTGAGTGTTGCCGCGGCACACTCATATGTGCCAAGTGCGCCACCACAGGACATGCCGCAGACAATTGTAAGGTGGAGGATGGGGTCCACTGCGCAAACTACGATGGTGCTCACCCCGCATACTCCCGAATCTCTGCAACATGGAAAAAAAGAAAAAGAAATAGTTACAAGTAAAGTCACACAAAACAACTTTTCAAGAAGCCCGACAACAAGTATCTGGATTATTCACAAATACACCATAGTTGGCCAATGTAGTGCAACAAGGAGCAGGACTACAACAGCCTGCGGCAGCTGCCCATGCCAGGCACAGTGTGCCCAGGTGGTCACCGATACCCCCCCTCCCACGGTGGGAAGAGCCAAGGCTGCCCTGTCACTCGTCCCCACGGCCACACCTGCGGTCGCTCCAAGCTCGTGTGTAGCCGTTATTGTTAATCAAAAAAAAGTAGCATGCACACATTTACCACTACAAACAACTCTAGAGGCAGTGGCTGTTCGAGCAGTTCTTTTCAACAAACTCGTCACCATCTGCTCTCTGAACATACCCCCCCCCACCGTCTAGAAAAACGAGAATTCCAGTCCTTAATAGATCAACTACCTGGACCTTATCTGGTCCTTGGTGACCTGAATGCTCATAGAAGTCTATAGGTGATTCTCGCTGTGACGCAGGAGGTCATCTCATTGAACAGTTACTTTTCTCTTCCGCTGCCTGTCTGTTGAATAGGAAAGAGGCAACATATTACAATCTTGCCAACAAAACTTACTCTACCATAGACCTCAGCATCGCATCTCCTTCGTTTGCACCATTACTTCAATGAAAAGTTCTAAATATCCACACGGAAGTCACCATTTTCCTGTCGTTTTGAGTATCCAAACATAACACGAATGTCCTCCACGAATTCCCAAATGGCTTATATACAAAACCGACTTGGAACAGCTCCCTAACATTACTCATTTAAGTTGGACTGACATATGTGGCCAGGACGCGCTGTTCGCAGCTCCAGCAGCAGAAGGACCGCATGGAGATTGGGCCATGGAGAGCCGCATCACATGCTTCGCTCGGCCAACCTCAACAGCGAGGTCTCGGACAAGTACGACGCCGCGGCACCGGTAAGTGATGCTCCTCGACGTGTGTGTAATATATATAAATATATATATATATATACATATATATATATATATATATATATATATAAGTATATATATATATATATATATATATATATATATATATATATATATATATATATATATATATATATATATAAATATATATAAATATATATGTATAAATATATATATATAATATATATATATATAATATATATATATATATATATATATATAAATATATATAAATATATATATATAAATATATATATATATAATATATATATATATATATATATATATATATATATATATATATGATGTCCAGGCTATTCAAAGTTACATATGATGTCAAGGTTACATATATATATATATATATGTATATATATAATGCATTAAGAGGTTTGGGGTGCAGCCGCACCGGTAGCCACCGCCGGGAACGCACTCCCTCACCAGACAGAGAAGGCACCCTGGTGCAGTATCTGGCCACTACCTCTTACATGCATACGTCAAATAACTCACGGCCCTCAGTCCCCAGCAGCTACGGAGCAACTGAACACGGCGGCGGTCAGATCTGCAACGCAGCAGAGGGTGCTATGATTCTCTGAATCCGGACAGGCCGCCATTGGAACATGAACTTGGCAACGTTTACGCTAGAACCTTATCTAGTGAAGGAAGTCTAGCTGTACTATTTGAGGAGCTAGAGGGTGTTTAATGGGATATAATAGGGCTCAGTGAGAGGTGGAGGACAGATGAGGCCTATACGGTGCTACAGAATGGGCACGTCCTTTGCTATCGGGGCTTGGAAGACAGAAGAGAACTGGGAGTGGGGTTCCTAATTCATAGAAACATAGCTGGCAACATTGAGGAATACTATAGCTATATAGAAAGGGTGGTTGGTATCGTAATTAAACTGAATAAAAGATACAAGATGAAGGTGGTACAGGCTCTCGCGCCTACATCCAGCCATAATGACGCTTCAGTTGAAAGCTTCTATGAAGATGTGGAATTGGCAATGAGTAAGGTAAAAACACAGTATACTATAGTGATGGGCGATTTTAATGCAATTGTAGGGAAGAAGCAGGCTGGAGACCAGGCAGTAGGAGATTATGGAATCGGTACTAGAAACGCCAGAGGAGAGCTACTAGTAGAATTCGCAGAACGCAATAATTTACGGATTTTGAATACCTTCTACCGAGAACGAGAAAACCGCAAGTGGACATGGAGGAGCCCTAATGGCGAAAATAATAATGAAATAAACTTTATAATCACTGCACACCCAAGAATCGTGCAGGATGTGGAAGTGGTTGGCAAGGTACGATGCAGTGACCATAGAATGGTACGGTCTCAAATTCGCCTAAACTTGAAGAAGGAACGACAGAAACTGATACGCAAGAAGCCAATGAATGAGCTAGCACTGAGAGGGAAAGTACAGGAATTCAGAGTGTCACATCAGAACAGGTACTTGGCTCTTAGTGAGGAAACCAACCTTAGCGTAGATACAATGAATGATAATCTGATGAGTATCATTACGCAGTATGCAATAGAAGTTGGAGGCAGGGTAGTTAGCCAGGATACTGGCAAGCTTTCCCAGGAAACGAAGAATCTAATTAAGAAGCGTCAAATCATGAAAGTCACAAGTACAACAGACAAAATAGAGCTGGCAGAGCTTTCGAAGTTGATTAATAGGCGTAAGGTATGCGACGTAAGAAGGTATAACATGGAGAGAATTGAACACGCTCTGAAAAACGGAGGAAGCGTCAAAGCAGTGAAGAGGAAACTTGGGATAGGCAAAAATCGAATGTATGCACTAAGGAACAAAGAAGGCAAAATAACTACCAATATGGATAGGATAGTTGAAATAGCGGAGGATTTTTACAGAGATCTGTACAGTAGCCGAGACAACCACGATCTTAATACTATAAGAACTAGCAGTGACCCAAACTACACCCCACCAGTAATGATAGAAGAAGTCAGAAAAGCTTTGGAGAGCATGCAAAGAGGCAAAGCTGCTGGGGAGGATCACGTAACATCAGATCTGCTGAAAGATGAAGGAGAGATTGTGTTACAAAACTAGCCACCCTGTTTACGAGGTGTCTCCTGACCGGAAGAGTCTTGGAAGAACGCTAACATCATCGTAATACATAAGAAAGGAGATGACAAGGACTTGAATAATTACAGGCCGATCAGCTTGCTCTCTGTAGTATACAAGCTATTTACAAAGGTAATTGCTAACAGAGTAAAGAAAACATTAGAATTCAATCAACCAAAGGAACAAGCAGGATTTCGAACAGGCTACTCAACAATCGACCACATTCATACTATCAATCAGGTAATAGAGAAATGCTCAAAGTATAACCAACCACTATACATAGCCTTTATAGATTACGAGAATGCGTTTGATTCATTAGAAATATCAGCCGTCATGCAGCACTGCGGAATCAGGGCGTAGATGAAGTATATATAAACATTCTGGAAGAAATCTACGGGGGATCAACTGCTACCATAGTGCTTCATAAAGAAAGCAACAGAATACCAATCAAGAAGGGTGTAAAGAAGGGCGACACAATCTCCCCAATGCTATTTACCGCGTGCTTACAGGAGGTTTTCAGAAGCCTAGAATGGGAACAGTTAGGGATAAGAGTTAATGGAGAATACCTTAGTAACCTGCGCTTCGCCGATGACATTGCATTGCTGAGTAACTCAGGGGACGAATTGCAACTCATGATTACAGAGTTAGACAAGGAGAGCAGAAATGTGGGTCTTAAAGTTAATGTGCAGAAAACGAAAGTAATGTACAACAACCTCCGCAACGAGCAGCGCTTCGAGATAGGTAATAGTGCACTTAAAGTTGTAAAAGACTATGTCTACTTAGGCAGGTAATAACCGCTGAGCCTAACCACGAGATCGAAGTAACTAGAAGAACAAAAATGGGGTGGAGCACATTCGGCAAGCACTCTCAAATTATGACAGGTAGATTGCCACTATCTCTCCAGAGGAATGTATATAACAGCTGAATCTTACCGGTACAGTTGCACAAAGCAGAAACCTGGAGACTTACAAAGAGGGTTCAGCTTAAATTGAGGACGACGCAGCGAGCAATGGAAAGAAAAATGGTAGGTGTAACCTTAAGAGAAAAGAAGGCAGCAGAATGAATTACGGGACAAATGGGGGTTAAATATATTGTAACGATGTTGAAGGACTCGGGGTGTAACAAAACGTATTTATTAAAGGGCTAACCTGTGCCCACAACTCAAAGAGACTATGGTCGTAGCCCGCGACAGCAGAACACCAAAGATGTCTCCTTCTTCTACTTCTCCAAGAAGAGTCCCAAGCTCGTGGCGCACATCAGCAGGGGCCAGCTGGGTTCTCGTGCTATCAGCATCGTCTCAGCGCAACACTAGACGGCGCGCATGTATGTCACTGTGCACGCGGTGATGGGCGCGTTGTTTGAATGCAGGCACTATGTCGCAGCATAATCCCCCTCCTCATACGCATCGTCCCGATGCGTCAGGCAATGAAGAGATTCGTGGTAGGCGTCACTGGTCTTCCGGTGATCTTTCATAGTAAGGCTTCACCCGGACTACATGTACAACCTCTGCAGGGTAGCGGCGTTTTGAGCTCCCGTGTATAGCGGATCTGACTTGGTAAGTTACATCGCTTACGCGATGGAGTATTTCGAAAGACCCGAAGTAGCGGCTAAAAAGTTTTCAGAAAGCCCACGGCGACGCACTGGGGTCCATATCCATACTTTGTCACCTGGCTGAAAATGCGCTTCGGTACGACGCTGATTGTACCGATAGATGTCGATACGCTGTTGGCGGCGTATTCTGCATCTCGCCATCTGTCGTGCTTCCTCGGCTCTTTGCAGGAAGTCGTCTAGGCCAGGTGGATTGCTGCTTTCATCATTCAGTGGTAACATGGCATCCAGTGGAGTGGTGACTGTTCGGCCGAATACAAGTTTAAATGGTGTCACTCGCGTTGTTTTTTGAACGGCTGTATTATATGCGAACGTGATGTAGGGCAATATTTCATCCCACAGTTTATGTTCGACGGCGACATACATTGAAAGCATATCCGTCAGAGTTCTGTTCAAGCACTCCGTTAGGCCATTTGTTTGAAAATGGTATGCTGTAGTTCTTCTCTGGTCTGTATGGGTCATGCGCATCATACATTTCATTAGGTCTGCAGTAAAAGCTGGGCCACGATTTGTAATTACGACGCTGGGTGCACCATGTCTGAGGACTATGTTGTTGATGAAGAACTTGGCAACTTCAAGAGCTGTTGCAGTGTACAGCGAGTCAGTCTCATCGTAACGAGTGAGATAGTTCGTGGCTACGACTATCCACTTCTTGCGTGCAGTCGATGTCGGAAACGGGCCTAGGAGATCCATACCAACTTGTTAAAATGGGGCCTGCGGTGGTTCCATTGGCTGGAGGAGGCCTGCAGGTTTCACGGATGGAGTTTTGCGTCTTTTACACTCACGGCAAATTTTCATAGCGCTGAACTGATGATAACAGTTTTGGCCAGTAGTATTTTAGGTGAATTCTGGCGAATGTACGGCTGACACCCATGTGTCCAAATGTTGGCTCATCACGACATGCGTGCAGAATCTCGTTTCGTAAAGGTGCAGGTACAACGAGTAAAATCATGTCACCATGAGGCTTGAAGTTCCTCTTGTAAAGAACCCCTTCTCGAAGACAGAACGAAGGGAGCCCTCTGGATAAAGTGCGCGGGAATTTAACGTTGAGTCCTTGGAGACGCTGTATAAGCGGCAGCAAATCGGGGTCATTTCGTTTGTGTTGAGCGATTTCTGCTGCCTGGACGACGCCTAGAAACGGGAAGTCATCTTCCTTCGGCTCACTCGTCTCCACTGGTGCGCGTGACAGGCCGTCGGCATCGCTGTGCTTTTTCCCAGATTTGTATACCACAGTAACATCGTACTCTTGTAGCTTAAGACTCCATCTTGCTAGTCGGCCAGAGGGATCCTTGAGATTCGCCAGCCAACACAGGCAATGGTGGTCACTGATTGATTGATTTGTGGGGTTTAACGTCCCAAAACCACCACATGATTATGAGAGACGCCGTAGTGGAGGGCTCCGGAAATTTTGACCACCTGGGGTTCTTTAACGTGCACCCAAATCTGAACACACGGGCCTCGACATTTCCGCCTCCATCGGAAATGCAGCCGCCGCAGCCGGGACTTGAACCCGCGACCTGCGGGTCAGCAGCCGAGTACCTTAGCCACTAGACCACCGCGGCGAGGCAATGGTGGTCACTGACTGCTCGGAATGGTCTACCGTAGAAGTACGGCCGAAATTTACTTATGGCCCAGATGACCACGAGACACTCTTTTTCGGTTGCAGAGTAATTTGTCTCAGCTTTGGAAAGCTTGCGGCTGGCATACGCCAGCACTTTTTCTTGGCCGTTTTGCCACTGGACTAGAATGACTCCGAGGCCGACGTTACTCGCATCAGTGTGAACTTCAGTTTCAGCAGTCTCATCAAAGTGGACGAGGATTGGAGTGGCTTGCAGGTGTGTTCTTAACTCATCAAATGCTTCCTGTTGTTCACTTTCCCAGATAAAGGGCACCTCGTCTTTTGTCAGATTAGTAGGTGGTTCAGCAATGTTCTAAAAGTTTTCCACAAATCGCCGATAGTACGCGCATAAACCCAGGAAGCGACGTACTGACTTCTTGTCTTTGGGTGTCGGGAACTTCGCGATGGCAGATGTCTTTTCGGGATCTGGCCGAACGCCGTCGGAGCTGACGACGTTTCTAGGGAATCGAAGCTCTTCAAAAGCGAAGTGGCATTTTTCTGGCTTGACGGTCAAGTCTGCTGAACGAATGGCTTCTAATACTGTGCGGAGTCACTCTAGATGTTGGTCGAATGTAGCGCAAAATACGACAACGTCATCCAAGTACACCAAGCAGGACTGCCATTTCAGTCCCGCGAGGACAGCGTCCATCATTCTCTGAAGGGTAGCTGGCGCTGTGCACAGGCCGAATGGAAGCGCTTTAAATTCGTAGAGGCCATCTGGGGTTATGAATGCCGTCTTTTCACGGTCGCGCTCATCCACCTCAATTTGCCAATATCCGCTCTTGAGATCAAGGGAGGAGAAGTATTTCGCACTCCGTAGTCGATCGAGTGTATCATCGATACGTGGCAGAGGGTATACATCCCGTTTCGTTACGCTGTTCAGTTTCCGATAGTCGACGCAGAATCGAAGGCTGTTATCTATTTTTAACAAGCACTACGGGAGACGCCCAGGGACTGTTGGAAGGCTGGATCACGTCATCTGAAAGCATCTCCTCGACTTGTTTCTTGATTACATCTCTTTCCTTTTGCGATACTCGATATGGGTGTTGGTAAATCGGTCTCGTGGCTTCTTCTGTTATAATCCTATGTTTTGCAATAGCCGTGCGTCGCACCTTGGAGGACGTTGAAAAGCAGTCCGAAAACTCTTTTATAAGGGCGAACAATCGTTTTTTTTATATTCTGGGAGCCTATGGTTGACGTTAACTGATGCGTCGACGTTGCAGGTCTCTTGTGGAGTGGTTGGCGTTGTCGCTAAACTGCATAGTTCAGTCGACATGCAGAACTCGTGGAAATAGGCAATAGCCATACCTTGCGTGATGTGCTGACATTCATTCCCAAAATTTGTAAGGAGGACAACTGAGCGGCCATTCCTTAGGTGAACAACACCCCTCGCCACGCAAACACTTTGTTTAAAAAGAGCTCTACGTTTCCAACCGCTATTTCTTCGCGGTCACAAAATGCCCTATTTTCAGCAAGCACCATTACACTACAGCGTGGTGGCACTGTGACGTCATCATCAACAACGCGCAGAGCAGTAAGACGTCGCTTTTCCGATTCCTCCACCGAAATAGCTTGTTCGGTCGAGAACGTTACAGTGGATCTTCGCAGATTAATTATAGCTCCATTGGCTTGCAGAAAATCCATTCCTAGTATAAGCTCCCTTGAACAGTCCGGCAGTACGATGAATACAGCAACGTAAGTAAATCCTCTTATTTCGAGCCTTGAGGTGCATCTGCCGAGCGGTGTAATAGTGTGGCTACCTGCCGTGCGTATCTGTGCCCCACTCCATTTTGTCACAACCTTTTTCACTTTCTTTGGCAATTTGTGACTCATTACCGAATAATCAGCGCCGGTGTCATCTAAAGCATTTAGCTCGTATTCGTCTATTTTCAACCGCAAATCTGAAGTAATCTTCGCACTGCTGCGCTTATCCTCTGTAAACATAGCATCGTCACCTTGAAACCGTAATGGAGGATCTTCGCAACTGTAGTTATCAGCGGCCTCACCTCCACAGGTCGCTTGCTTCAGTTCTTCGGGTGTGGGCTTGTAGAACGGTGCCCAGACCGTTGCGGAAGAAGCACGTGGGCAGGTTGATCGGTAACGCCTGGGCGACGGCGATCTTGGCTGATGTTGGCGTGGAATGAGTGGGCTCTGGTGCGCGGACAAGTACTCTTAGATCTCCGTTGGCCGTTCACCGTTTCGAGGGCATGGTGCGCACAACGGAAAGCCCCTTAATCCTGCCTGTCGGTAAGGGCAGAACCTATACAGGTGACCTGCTTCCCCACAATGGAAACACAAAGGCCTGCGCTCATGGTCACGCCAGATGTCACTTTTCTGGGGCCTTTGATCCACGTAGCGAGCTACACCACGGGCTCGTGGCAGGTAGGTAGCCGTTGGTTCCAGTGGACGAGGTGCGCTGCGTACCGTCTGTGGGCAAGGAGGGGCCATCGTAACTGCTGCATTGGTGTGCGCTCCTGGTTGTCTGAGTATTTCAGAGTACGTTGGGATGCGATGGATCGGCTGTGGCGCACGTTCCGGCTCACGTATCATCTGCCTCAGTTCATCTCGTACTACGTCGACGACAGACAGTGTTGCTGTAGCGTGAGGTGCTTGAAACTTGCTGAGCTCTTCCCTGATCACCGACCTGATAAGTTCTCGCAGGGCGTCCATGTCACTTCGCTGGCGTCCAGAGAAGACATTGGCCGGTGCGTAGTTTATGTCTCGATTGTACTGTCGAGCCCGCTGTTCTAGCATTTTCTCGATGGCTGTCGCTTCCGTATGAAACTCCGCAACTGTTCGTGGTGGGTTGCGGACGAGAACAGCGATTAGCTCTTGCTTCACCCCACGCATGAGGTGGCGTAGCTTCTTGTCTTCAGTCATATGGGAATCTGCGCGCTTAAACAGGCGGATAATGTCCTCGATATACATTGCGACACTTTCGTTGGTGAGTTGGTTCGTGGATTCGAGCGCAACCTGCGCCTTTTCTTTGCGATCCTCGCTGGCATAAGTCGCCAGAGCTTGTTGCCGAAATTCATCCCAGGTCGTAAAGGAGGTTTCATGGTTTTCATACCACGTCTTTTCGAAGTCCTCCAAAGCAAAGTATACGCGGCGGAGATTCTCTATCTCGTCCCAATCGTTCAAACATGCCACTCTCTCAAAGAGGTTCAGCCAATCTTCTACGTCTTCATACGAGCCTCCATGAAATACTGGTGGCTGGTGAGGCTGATTTATCACCCCTTGGGCTGGTGTTACATGAATTGTCATGGTGGTGGCGTCCATTGACTGAGTTCCCCATGGCGTGAAGTGGAGTGGACTGAATTCTGGTGAATCACCTCGAAGACGGTGACTGGTCCTCTGATGCACAGGTGTGATGGTTAAGGACGTTCGTCACTATGCTTGTTGATAGCGGACGAAAAAGGATTAACGTCAACAATTTATGCGACCAAAAGAAGCTTTATATTGCACACTAGAGAGGAAATGGCAGGTGAAAATAAAACTATATATGCAACTCTACACGCCAAGCATCACGCCACCTGCACAAGAGTCAGACCTGTATTATGCGGAGAGCTCACCGCTACGCTTACTCAGTGTTCAGCGCGTATAGTTCTCGGTTCGCAAACAGAAACCACTGCCTCACAGTTTGGGTCCTCGTCGTCCCGACATGATGCGGTCGTCGACGTGCGCGAGGGCAAAGGTGGCACGGCTGGAACGGCTGACGGCACACGTATGCGCTACCGTGTGCAGCGCCGTTTAGTTGGACGTCGCCGCCAACCCAGCAGTCAGGGTCGCAACTCTTAAGGTCCAGGGTCAGGCCACGGCTCCCGAGGACCACGCCCGGTAGGCCTCGCCCACGAACCTGCTCCCGGCCACTGCACCCTGGCAGGAGCCGTTCAGCAGGCCCCGTCCTTGGACCTTGTACAGGCCGACGGACTCGACCTCGACCGGACACACCGGAGCTCGACCTGGCCGACACGTACGGGTCCCACGTCCGGCTCAGGAACGCTCCCAGGAACTCGTCCTCTCGAGTGGCGCACTGCTTCGTCTGCCTTCCTGGCCTCAATCCTCGAGCTGCGGTGGCGGAGATGCCTGGACAAGCGCGAACTCGGACCTCGTTTCCAAGCTCTTGATCACCGTCCGGGCGTAGCGGTTCCACGTGCGGGTTCTGGCCAGCACAGCATCGTCTGTTCCGTGCTGAAATGCTGCTCGCTACAGCTGCGGAGCGGCAGCTCACTCACCGGCGTTCCTCGCCTTGGCTAGGGCACAGCCAGGTACCCTCGGGTACACAGCTCGTGAGCTCGCGGCCCACTTCCGAGGCTGGCGCGTCGCTCGGTACGGCTCGGCACCGCTCGGCGATCCTCGATTCAGCCAGCAACTCCCCTGGCATCTGAATCGTCGGCCACCCTGAATCCTCGCCCGGCTCCATGGTCCTCCGTACACACGCCCGCGTCTCGCCCGGCAGAACATCTCGCTCGTCCCTTGCCTAAGTGCGACGCTCTGGTGACACCGGCGCTTGATGGCATGGGTGCGACTACTGAGCAGTCAACCCGCATCGGAGACGCGATGATCCATGCGGGGAATGGCCAGCCCGTCCAGCGAAGAGCGTGCGCCGAGACGCGATGCTCGACGCAACCGTGACCATTAGCCAGGCCACGTTCATCGCTGTGTTGAACGGCTGACCGCGGAGACGCCTCACCGAGATCCGCGATGCCCTCGGCAAGGAAGAGAACAGCAGGCCAGGCCGCGCCCCGAGATGCAGTACTCGTGCCGGCAATGCCGCCCCAGCTGGTGGTTGGACGGCAGCAGCGTGGACGGCCGCGTTCCCTGGCCGGAACCTGGATCACCTGCGTCCGACGCTTCGGCCCGCTGTCTTCCGTCTGCCGCTGCTCCGGCTCGTCCCCAGCCACCCAGCCTACTGCCACGTAATCGTCGCACGTGTCCCAATCGTGGCACGCCACCTCTATGGGCCACCACTGGTCATCAGCTGATTGGCGCACAGTTGCCTCGTAATCGCACGAGCCTTCTTCATCTCTTATTCTTCATTTCTTGTTGTCGCCTTCGTGCCACCTGCCCTCCGCTCGCCTTCTTCAGTTTTGGTTTGCCGTTCCTCGGCGTCTTTAAGTCCTTTCCTTACAACAGGTGTCAGCTCCCCAGGATCAACTAGCTGGTGGTCGGGGCTACGCTGTCTTGCGTTCGTAGGGCTTTGATTTATTACCCAGCACGTCCACCAGAAATGTAACGATGTTGAAGGAGTCGGGGTGTAACAAAATGTATTTATTAAAGGGCGAACCTGTGCCCACAACTCAAAGGGACTATGGTCGTAGCCCGTTACAGCAGAACACCAAAGATGTCTCCTTCTTCTACTTCTTCAAGAAGAGTCCCAAGCGCGTGGCGCGCATCGGCACCGCAGCTACTGGGCACGGTGGCTCTGCCACTATGGCGCCTAATCCGTTCGTCTTCCTACTGCAGGTAAAAAAAAATTACGGAAAATGCTATCGTTCAAGTGACCCGTTTTTGGTAGTGCTGCCGTGCCCATGGCTGTGTTGTTGTATCGATGAAACTGCAGTGTCTGTGCGAAAATTGCTCATGCTAGCCGGGGATATCGAATCAAACTCAGGCCCGGATTTAGCTGCCATTGCAAAGCAACTGCAAGCCATAGCGGCCGACATCAAAGACATTCAGGAAGAGCGGCTAGCTAACATTGACAAGAAATTAAATGGCCTGGCTATACTAGAAGTTAAAATAGAATCTTGCCAAACTCAGATTGATTCTATGAGTCGAGCCATTGAAGTTCTGGAAAAGAAAATAGATGACTTGGACAACCGTAGCCAGCGCAATAACTTGGTTGTTTACGGTCTCTCAGAGGTTGACGGAGAAACAAGCGATACGTTAGCGGACACCGTGAATACGACTATAATCAACGAGATACTCGAGTTAGATAAGGTTGCCATAGAACGGATACACCGGTTAGGTAAACCTGCACCCAAAAAAACACGGCAAGTAATTTTTAGGCTGTTGGACTGGAGAGAGAAAACAGAAATTCTAAAAAGAGGATTCAAACTGAAAGGTACTTCGTTTGCTATTGGCGAAGATTTCTCGCCGAAAGTACGAGAAGTAAGAAAGAAGCTATGGGATAGTGCGAAGCCAAACCGTGAAAACAAAGAAAAGGTTACCCTTTCATTTGACAAATTGTGCATTGACAAGTGCGCATTCGTTTGGAGCGATGAAATGAGCGACAAGAAACCGATAAGAAAAACGACCAAAATGCAAGCAAAGGTCCAATGAAAGAAACCAAGCAAAAAGAAATCCCGAGCAAGCAGACGAATCGAAGCAACGCGCTGTTAAAGAGCTAAACTTGCTGAACATAAATTCCCGGAGTGTACTAAACAAGATAGAACAACTCGAGCATATCTTACTTGATTATGATCCTGACCTTGTGGCTATAACGGAGACATGGCTTTCCCCAGACGTATCCAGCCATGAAACTGCTCCCCCAAACTACTCAGTTATCAGGAAAGATAGGCCAACTCGAGGTGGAGGGGTAGCTTTATTAATTAAAAAATGTATCCCTTTCACATGTTTGCCCGAGGTAGCAAGTGCGGAGGCTGTTTTTTGCAAGATAGCTTGCGACGGCCCGAGTACAATCACTGGATGCGTCTATCGTAGCCCGTCCTCCGGTGAAGACGGTATATCTTTCATCCAAGAATTTCTTTCGCAGCATGCACGCAGCAATCGTGTGATTATTATGGGTGACTTCAACCTTGCTGATTTTGACTGGGCTACTATGCACCACACGTCTCTGTCATCGAAAGCACTGGTTAATTTATTGCTTGATTTTAACCTTCATCAGGTAGTAGCCTATGCAACACGCATACAAGGAACCACTGAAAATATTCTTGACCTCGTCCTTCTGAGCGACCATTTTCCAAACGAGCAAATCGAGATAAGCGTTGCTGACGGGATATCTGACCACAAGATGCCTGTTTGTCGGTTGGTACTTGATTGTAAATTCACAGTTTGCCCTACCGCAGCAACCGTTATCAATTATCAGAAAGCCAACAATGACAGTATTCAAACGTATCTCGCGCATGAATTCCAACCTTTTTTTGAAACTGCCTGAGACATGTCCGCAAATGTAAATTTGTTGTGGCTCCAGTTCAAGGTCATTGTTCTTCACTGCATCAATACCTTTATACCTGTGAAACACAAAAAAACCAACCTAAAAAACCCTTGGATAAATCGAGAAGTAATCCAAGCGAAACGTCAAGTAAAAAGGTTACGGCGGGCAGCGAGGATCAACCCCGCCAACTCACCAGGTAACGAGAAGTTATTAAATGCAGTCATGAGACTGAAAACAAAGACGCAGCAAGCCAAACAGCATTACTTCAACGTAACCCTTCCAAACTTTATCACAAATAGCCCGCAGAAATTCTGGAGGCATTTTCGTAAAAGTCCTGAAGCGTCGTCTACACTAACAGCAGAGGAGAAGGTAGCGAAGTCGAATGCGCATAATTATTTCTTCCGCTCGGTACTCACGACAGATAATGGCATTTCACCTTATTTGGAACAGCACAATGCTGACAAAATTAACGAAATTAACGTCACAGACGCTGGAATTATGCAACTATTGCTTAACTTGGACCCGAAAAAATCCACCGGCCCGGATGACATACCGAATGAATTCCTAAAAAGATATGCAGAATGGTGTAGCAAGTACCTCGGCCTAATTTTTTGCAAGTCGCTTTCAACATCTACCTTTCCGGAAGACTGGAAAATAGCAAAAATAGTACCAATTCACAAATCAGGAGACAAAAATGACGTTTCAAATTTCAAGCCTATTTCATTAACAAGCACGTCATGCAAATTACTTGAGCACATAATCCTGAAGCATCTAACTGTTTACTTGGAAAAAGTGAACTTTTTATCACCTCATCAGCACGGCTTCCGCAGCGGCCTATTAACTATTACACAGCTAGCAGAAGTAGTTCACGACCTCGCACTATCAATAAACAACCACGCGCAAACAGACATCATTCTGTTGGATTTTTCCAAGGCGTTTGATTGTGTAGGCCATACTAAATTAATTGAGAAATTGGAAAACGTGATTGGCAAAAGCGCAATATCGGCATGGGTAAAAGACTTCC
This sequence comes from Rhipicephalus microplus, assembly GCF_043290135.1. Lineage (NCBI taxonomy): Eukaryota > Metazoa > Arthropoda > Arachnida > Ixodida > Ixodidae > Rhipicephalus > Rhipicephalus microplus. Next base: position 106,125,407 of record NC_134707.1, on the reverse strand, counting down.
TCTCGAACAGGTCCCAGTTTGTTGTCTTCGAAAACACACCATCTGAGACCGTACCTGTGACATCCGGGGTTCCACAGGGGTCAGTCCTGGGACCGTTATTATTCTTAATTTTCATTAACGACATAACTTCCAATATCGAGTGCAACATCAAGTTATTTGCAGATGACTGCATTATTTACAGGGAAATTAATAGCTATACGGACCACCTAATGCTTAACACGTCGCTTAGTAAAATAACAAAATGGTGTTCTGACTGGCGAATGACAATAAACATTAAAAAATCCGTTTCCATGACTGTTTCAACAAAAAAACAGCCTACTATGTTTACATACTTCATTAATGACATACCCTTAAGTATGGTTTCGCAACACAAATATTTAGGAATTATGCTTACTTCCGATCTTAGATGGGATTCACACATCACAAATATTACCGCCGCCGCGTTGCGCAAACTGTTCTACCTAAAACGGTGCCTAAAGACGTCTCCCACTCCTACCAAGCTGTTAGCTTATAGAACGTTCGTAAGACTGCTTCTGGAATATGCAAGCACGATATGGTTTCCGCACTCGACTACCCTCATGAAAAAGATTGAAAGTGTCCAACGAAAGGCTATAAGGTTAATCTACAATAAATATAAACGAACTGACTCTCCCACTAACCTTTTGGCTGATTCAGGAATAAAAAGTTTGTCAGTTGGAGCAAGGCACGCTCGCCTAAAATTCTTGTTCCAGCTAACTTATGACAGTTACAAGATTGATACGCATAAATACATATCTTTTTCTCAGACCCGCCCTACACGTCACAAACACGACCGCACCATAACCGAATATTCCTGCAGTAACGACACGTTTATGTACTCTTTCTTTCCCATGGCAATACGCGAGTGGAATAAACTCGACCCCGTGATAACAAGCACTGACTCGTTATCTAAGTTCGTCGAAATGCTAGATTATTCAGTGTAGAAATAACACTTATTGTTGCGCTAACCGAACAGCACACGTGCAGCATTTCCAGCTTACAAATCTGTTAATTTCTTGTGTATTTCGTTGCTGCAGCCTTGTATTGGAACTATTCTTACCTTTTTGATGGGCTTGTTTCTTTGGTTTATTTCTTCTTCTTGTTACTACAGCTTGTAATATAGGCGTGTTTATGCGTAAAGTTGTGCAATTATTCTGTCTTTGTCTGCATATGTTCTTTTTTGTTCTTCCTCATGAATCAAGCCTGCAGATTCACATGTTTCTTGTACACACATTTGTATGCCCTCCTGCTATGCTCTCGGATGAGAGTGGCAGTATTGTAAATAAATAAATAAAATACGAAACAACATGGCAATTTGGCATATTAAGAGACTCGTCTAATCTGGGTGTGCACGGTAGAATGCTTTCCATACTGAGAGTTACTTGTCCAATCAGAAATTCCGTGTCCGTGTGGGCAGTGGTCTCTCCCAAATTTTCGTTCAAGAAACGAGAGTACCGCAATGCGGTGAACTTAGTTGTACACTTTTTATTATGAAAATGAATTCCTTGCACCTGTCCATCCCTCGCAGTATGCTCTTTTGTACATATGTGGATGACGTCCAGCTTGGCTTCAAGTCATGCAACCTGGCAATGTGTGACTGGCAAGTTCAGCTAGTTTTAAACAAGGTCTGCAAACAGGCAGAAGCAGACGGATCCCGACTGAACCCACAAAAAAACGCATGTGTCTTGTTCTGCCGAAAGAGAGGCAGGCACTCAGAACACGACATTCAACTGAATGGTCAATGTCTGTCTGTTAATGCCAAGCATACATTTTAGGCCTAATTTCGGACCACAAGCTGACCTTCATACCGCACGTCAAGTATTCAGTAACAAAATGTTTAAAAGCCAGGAATGTTCTGAAAGTGCTGACACGTACTACGTGGAGCAGTGACAAGCAATGTCTCATGAATCTCTACAGAAACTTCATTCGCACCTGCCTAGATTATGGGGCCACTGATTATCAGTCTGTGACTAAAAGTGTTTTGAAGATGCTGGATCCTGTGGACCATTTGGGTATCCGCCTTTCTACAGGTGCTTATCGCACCAGCCCCGTAAAAAGCCTATCATTATCATCATCATCATTATCATCATCATCATCATCAGCCTGACTACGTTCACTGCAGGACAAAGACCTCTCCCATGTTCCGCCAATTAACCTGGTCCTGTGCTTGCTGCTGCCAATTTATACCCGCAAACTTCTTAATCTCGTCTGCCCACCCAACTTTCTGTCTCCCCCTAACCCGCTTCCCTTCTCGGGGAATCCAGTTAGTTCCCCTAATGAGCAGCGGTTATCCTGTCTGCGTGCTACATGCCCGACCCATGTCCATTTCCTCTTCTTTATTTCAACTATGATATCCTTACCCCCCTTTTGTCCCCTAATCCACTCTGCTCTCTTCTTGACTCTTAAGGTTACACCTACCACTTTTCTTTCCATTGCTCGCTGCGTCTTCCTCACTTTAAGCTGAACCCTCTTTGTAAGTCTCCAGGTTTCTGCTCCGTAGCTAAGTACCGGCAAGATACAGCTGTTATATACCTTCCTCTTGAGGGATAGTGGCAATCTACCTGTCATTATTTGAGAGTGCTTGCCGAATGTGCTCCCCCCCATTCTTATTCTTCTAGTTACTTCAATCTCGTGGTTAGGCTCTGCGGTTATTACCTGCCCTAAGTAGACATAGTCTTTTACAACTCCAAGTGCACTATTACCTATCCCGAAGCGCTGCTCCTTTCCGAGGTTGTTGTACATTACTTTCGTTTTCTGCAGATTAATTTTAAGGCCCACCTTTCTGCTCTCCTTGTCTAACTCCGTAATAATGAGTTGCAATTCGTCCCCTGAGTTACTCAGCAATGCAATGTCATCGGCGAAGCGCAGGTTACTAAGGTATTCTCCATTAGCTCCTATACGTTGAGTCCTATACGTTGAGAAAGTCCATACGTTGAGTCAAATGAGTGGTCGCTTCATCTACAGAGAACTTACATGTCCTTTGTATATTTCCTTATGGTGAAAGCAGGCAAGAAGCTCCACTCATACTCCACTATTATTGATTTTTCCAGCTCCATTATGTTTTAAAACAGACCTTCGATGAGGCAGCCCTACTCGGTTCGCCTGAAGGGTCTAGCTGAGAAAACTTGTGTGTCACTGGAACACAGTTTATTGGCTCCTGTAGCATACCCGCCACCATGGCAGTGGCAGACTATAGAATGTGATGTGTCTTTCCTAGAAAACGCAAAACTTGCGCCCATTGCCCATATCCGAACATACTTCCTGAAACTTTAACACAAATCGACATTTTTTGTATGACCTCTCAAAACTGCAGCCAAATATTACATTGTTTGAAACACGAAATAAAGAAACATGGAAGATAAAAGCTTGAAGAACAAACTAGTTCACAGATAAGTTATCTTACATATTTCCTACGTTACTAATTAAATATATGAAAGCTGGCATATATTTTTTACACTATACACAGAATCAATTGCGCGATATACACATGTTTAGTTTTTTAAAGATTTCTTTGCATCTTGCTAGGAAGCGCAGCCACTATTACAAAGAACACACAACACAAGCGCTTAACTTCAACTAAACGTTTATTTCAAATGTCACAGTTTATAAAGGAGGTGAAAGGAGAAAAAAAGAATAAAAAACGGTAGACAACAAAAAGCACACGTGCCATTCCCATACATTACTATCCGTTATTGTCTATCACACCATCCAAAAAACATATATAGTTCTTTCCGCGTGAGCGAGATAGAGGGGCACTAACACAATCAAAATCATCGCGTGTCATTTCGGCCACTTCTACTATCAAACGGACTAACAAATCTCTGTCCCGATGCAGCACGCACGTGTTATCGAAATAAGGCACACAACCACACTCCTTACAGTGGATCGCCAAGTGACCATCGGTACCCTTGTGCACTTTATTGTGGTGCTCTTTTAGCCTTTCATTAATGCATCTTTCAGTTGTTACCAAATGAACAAGACCACATGACAAGGGCACTCTGTAAACAACCGACTGTGCACACTCAACCAACATATTTATTGCAATGCTTAATTTGGCAACCTTTCTTTCTTTTGAAACAGGACAAGTTTGGTGACATATTCTGGACAATTTTTCAGGAGCAGACATAACCACTTCTTTGCAGTTGCTGTATTATCATGGCAGCCATTCTTTTGGAATTTGGACTTGATTTTTAGGGGCGAAGCTCCTTAGGGCGTGGGCTGTGCGTCCCCTGTAGCCTGTATGTAGCCACCTCTAGTTTAGTTCTTGCAGTGTTCACTAGATGGCGGTACCGTCCCCTGTATGTAGCCACCTCTAGTTTAGTTCTTGCAGTGTTCACTAGATGGCGGTACCGTCTCCTGTATGTAGCCACCTCTCGTTTAGTTCTTGTAGTGTTTACTAGATGGTGGTACTTGTAGCTGATGATGAAAAAATGCAAGATGTTATAAACTAGAAAGCGGTACTTGTAGTTGATGAAAGACGCGAGATCTTATAAAATAGGAATGATGTCACATATGGCGCGTGTCATTGGTTGAAGGCAATCGTTCGATTTAGTGCGGCGACGTACGCGTTGGGGAGCGTTGTAATAAAATCCGTTCGCTGTTGGCGCGCGCTCGGAGTCGCCGGATGGATAAGGCTGCACAGCGGAGAGAGCGCAAGGCGGCAGCAGCGCGCGCTCGCAGACAGAATCCCGATGTGCGAGCGCGCGAGGCAAGGGACATCGCAAGCCATCCATCGTCTAAGAACAAATAAAAGTTGATTTGTGTATATACACACACAGCGTTTCTCACGTCTTTACATGATGATCGACTGGGCGAATTACACGGAAGATTCACAGTTTACCGATGAATCCCTCCGGAGCTTCGCCCATTCATCATTCACCCCGTGAATATGCCGTAATTTTTATGTATTATTTATTTATTTATCTATTTGGTGTTGATGTTATTGTTGTTGACTTTACACTGCTCATTGTTTGCCACTGCTGTCGTGCTAAAAGGTGGCTGTAAGCCTTTCTCAAGCTGCCTCTTTCAGAGAGCAGCTTTTAAAGACGATAGTCTTTCATGGGGACTTTCGACGCAGAAATTTTGGTCTGTCTGTCTGTCTGTCTGTCTGTCTGTCTATCTGTCTGTCTGTCTGTCTGTCTGTCTGTCTGTCTGTCTGTCTGTACAATTGCTTGTTTGTCCACTCTTACCGGCATCGGGTACTTAAAACGGCCGAGCCTATCTGCAGCGACCAATGTTGCTCAAGGTTGAGCGTTCGTGCTTGTGCATTTGGTAATTAAAAAGCAAGCAATCATTGCGCATGTCTGGGGCACCATAACAACACGCATATATTCTGAATATGCATCCCTTCCTAGAAAACGCATACATAAGTAATTTTAAGGACAGTAGCGCTTATCACGCTGCGCTAACCATGCAATTCTTGCACGGAACGGGAAGTGTTTCCAACGCTTTGCTAAACGAGATGGTGGTGGCACCTACCCGTCGCCTCGCGTTCTACACATTGTCACCTCTGAGACGGGTGCGCACGGCCACGCGCTTTGTTTTTCAAATGAAACTGCCAGATGGCGTTCATGGCTCACGTGTGACATGACGTGATGCACTCGTGAGCCTCCGCTGCCCGCTCGAGGCACTCTAACGCAGCGCCTCCGAAATACCATTCACTGATTTTCTTGCGCAGAACATGAAATAAATGTTTTCTTCCTTCTCTCCACACGCAAGACAATCGACTTTCGACGACATTTGCAGATTACATGCAGATACGGGGCCAATATTTACCTGCAGCTGATCTTCATCAAACTATTGATGAAAACTAAACATTATTATTATTAATATTATTATTATTATTATTAGTAGTAGTAGTAGTAGTAGTAGTAGTAGTAGTAGTAGTAAATACACACGTCCTGAGTTCTTTACAGACGCCTCTAAGTCTAACTCCTCTGTGTCCTACGGTGCTGTCGACCCATCCTTTACGGATGCTGGCCCTCTACATCCAGACACAAGTATCTTCACAGCGAAAGCTTACGCGATACTTGTGGCCGCTAAACACCTCAAACAACTACAACTACAAAAAGCAGTAATTTATACAAACGTCTCAGTGTGGTAATGGCTCTGCACGCTCTTAAAAACAAAAAAAAACCCTGTACTCATCTCACTTTACTCCATCTTACACACTCAAACTCTACACACTCAAACAACATGTTGTAGTGTGCTGGGTGCCAGGGCATCGCAATATCCAAGGCAACGGCATGGTGTATCAGCTTGCTGCATCCGTCCACAAAAGCAGTGCCACTACACCCGTATCAATCCCGGCCCTTGATCTCAAACTGTTTCTCAAACGAAAGATCAGGGATTACTGGCAGAGCAAGAGAGACAGACACATACAAAAAAAAATACACGTTATAAAGCCACACCTTGGCCATTGGCCACCAGTATCAAAATCACGTCTAACAGAGATAACACCAACGATGCTCAGGATAGGACACTCATACATGACAGACTAATATCTTTTGTCCGGTGGCGATCCACTATTGTGGGACAGGTTTGGGTGAGACACGAACAGTTCTTCACATTTTAATTCACTGTGAACCATTAGACCCTCTTGAAGAAAACACTTTCTATTACCCTACAGACAACATATACCATTGCACCCTGCAATGTTCGTTGGTAGGGATTCACTTTTCACTCATAAATCGTTGCTAGCTAGCTTTTTTTTAAGAAAGGTCTGCTTCTACCATGTAATATACCAAGGCATTGTGTAGCCCGACTTCTCAAGAGAGGTTGGTGCTGCGGTGGCTACATTGAAAAGCACTTGCCTCGCGGCTCTTTGACACAAGGGCGCTGATGAGGCACTTGTGCTTGTGACAAATATTTTTACACATGCTTTGATTATCAAAACCTTTTGTCACCCATTTTTACAATACATATCACGCCACTGTAACGATTTTAATACTTATGTTTTTACCCGCATTAGAGCGAGAAATTTTAAGGCTCCTATACAGCCACGCACCTTATTTTTGTCCGCATTTATAGTGACTGAAATGGCGCTTTTTGGCCATGAATTGGCCCTTGTGCCATAAAGCACCACACATCATCATCATCATCGTAGTGTGCACCAAGCACTTTTAGATGAAGTGATGGTGAAAGAACTGTTTACGGGCACATTAGTTGAATAACTCACGTTGCCCTATGATGGAAATCCAGCGCAGTGAAACAGCAGCGTTGAGAATATCACTTTGGCAACATTACAGCAGCGTGTTTCTTTGCTTGCCGCATTCACGTTCCCGAAGGGCGAGGGCACGCCAGCCATGAACTAGCAAAGACAGTCTGCCATCAACGGAGCGGATATCTACACAAGCTGCAAGCTTTTGTCTCTGAATTGTCATGCCGGTAAACAACAAGTAAACAAAAAATAAGCGCTGGAAGGGACAAAAAATCCAACCACGCTAGAGTGAGCGATGTCTCGTTGACTGGGATATGTGCTGAACTAAACACAACCCAGATAGCAGACTGCAAAAAGTAAGTGTAACTCAGAGCGAACCATGTATAGAAGCCGATACGTCTAGAAAATGATGGCAAGTCTGCCCTTCAGAGTCTGTAGAACATTAGTTCTTCGTGAGGCTTAGCACCGTTTGTGGGAAGAAAAACCCTTTCGGGTGAAAAAAATAAAGCAGATTTGAGGAAGCCCTGAAATGCTTTTTCAAGTAACCATCGAATGAACTCACTGAAGAAGTTCATTGCCTCAAAAATTCAACGCCACAAACATTTTAGGAATCTGTTCAGTGTGAGTGGAGTTACAAAGATTTGACGCATACTCTCTCTTCTCTCGTCCTGACGAAAGCGCTGGAAGCTGAGGAGGAACAAATGGCAGGGGCGAAGAAAATATGTCACGTGCGCCTCGAGACCATGAGCACTTTTTTTCTTTTATTTTGAACACGCTGTTTTTTCCGTGCTATCGTGCGCGCACGCGTGGGCAAGTCACGGCCTCCGGCGCTGATCTCCGTGACGACCGAGGGCGCCATGTTCAAGCCAGCAATAGGGAGCATCCATGTGCGCGCGTCTCCATGTTTTAGGGTGGTGTCAACTCCGATGATTGTTGCTTACAACTTGCTAAAACAGCCCCAATACTTGACGGGCCGCCATGTTTGTTCAGAGTGGTCGCTCATTTACATTGATGGCAGCGTGGGTTTCAACGAGAAGAGGGTATTTTTTATATAGCAAGTGCTGAAGGCTGAAGGGTTCTTTTCTGAAGTTAGCCACGGTTTGGTAGAACAGGAAAGACATGTTCGTGACTTGAGTTTGTATAAAATACTGTTAAAACAGTTCGTTTCTCCCACTTGGTAGACCTACCGCATCGGTGGAGTGAGGTTATTTAGGGAGCCTATATTTGTGAGGGAGAGAACCTCGATGTCACTATGAATAGACTTCAATGTCTGCGCGCCATTCATGAAGCATATTCACCTTAGCAATGCAAATACCTCAAAGGCCTCTTAGTGCAAGGCTCGAAACCGTGCTGTTTATATAATGGAACTCGTAATGGCAGGGAAGGCAGAACAAACAACCGGGTAGCTCGCGAAGTTCTCTGTAAACCGAATAGCTCACCTAGCCAGTTTCTCATTCCCCAAACATTGCGTTTCTCCGTAGTACAATTTCCTACAGCAAGTTTAGTTCCTGCGAACGAATCTGTACAATGACTGCTTTAAAGCCTTACAAGCTGTAAGCATTGCCCGAAAAAGTAGGGCATTCAATCACATTACACTGCCCTCCCCCTATGCCCACAAGCCTATATATTAGGCTAGAAGAAAAGCAAAGGGGAGCAACGAGGGACGAATCAAGTTTTTCAAGGTTAGATTTTATTGCAAACAGCATCCAAAAGACATCTGGCCTTGTGTCTTCAAACCATCCTGCCTCCTTTGCTGGAAGCTTGTGTCCTCGCAGTGGGCCTAGAGTAAAGCAATAAGACAAAAAATCATACACGGCTCCGACCATATATACGGAGTCCATACACATTTTTTTATTAGCACTAAATAAAAGCGGCGTTTACGATATGAAATAATCTGTGTGTCTGGTTAGGAAACAAAAGGACGACACAAATAACGATGCACCACATAGGGCATATTTGAGTTATGGGCTGACAACCGACTTGCTTAATGCACATATACTGCTCCCTTCAGGAGCGACAGATACACAGAAGGATGGGCGGACATGAACAGTAAATTTGTCGCATTCTATGTTATTAAAGAGAAGTCCTGTTTGCAATTATTGAGCGAGTTGCGGTGTGGTTGCGCGTGTAATTGAAGTGAAGAACGAATACCACATGGGAAGCTGCACAAAAAGTTAGTTGCATTGCAACTGTGCAAGACAAGCGCCTACAGCGAACGCATTCATCGGCTCGTCTGTTTACCTCTCCAAATGCCCTTCCTCAGCGACCGAGGTAAAATTGCAGGAATGTTAACATCTTCCAGCAAGGGAAGACGTGAACAGGAGCGTCTGTAGGTAGTTTACGGGCCTGGCGTTTTCAGCGACGAATGCAGCGACGGCTTCGGAAACCGACAAAGTGCTGATAGTAAATGCGTGCAAGAGAACACATTCGACTAGTCATATCATTCGATTGAGGAACTGCGCTTCGGCTTCAAGGATAAACAAGCATACTCAACCATCTTCCGCTCACCCAGCGTAGCCGAACGAAGCCTTATTCATTATTATACTGTGCACGTTGTCGTGCTCACTTTGCTCAAACTGCTTTTCGTTGCATGGCTAAGTCAGCCATTTCACGAAATGTGCGGTGATATACTCAACCCACTTGCAATACAACGGGTACTCACCTCACAAACACGGCGAGAAGTAGTCGCCTCCAAGCTATCTCACTTCACTTGTGTAGCCCAGCGTTTCCGTAGGCTAGAGCAAGTCGGAAAGCGGGAAGGTCTCCATATGGTTTTGCATTGCAGCACGCGGCACCCTGGCATTTACACGTCAAAATTCTTGTAGGTGCGCTTTGCGCGAAGATTATGTCGTAGCGGAAGCAACGTCTATGGGGTAATCAAACGCAGCTCATACCGCAGCTTGCACACCCGCGCCAACATGCAGCTGGTGCAGTGCGACGGAGCAGGAACGCCTGGCCGCAAGAACCAACATAGCGCCTGTTGCCACGGAAACCGGGACTGGCTACATTATGTTTTAGCGGTTGGCGGCAAGTGGGGGGTCAAAGGCTGACACCACCCTAAAACACGAAGATGCGCGCACGTGAAGGCTCCCTAGCCAGCAAATGACTGATATATGGCTTTCTACGAGTGATTTTTGAGTGTCTTCTGTCATTTTTCGAGAGGAGAGAAAGTAATTTTAACTGACTTTGATAATTTATTATAAATTCCAGGCCACGTGCTGCTCTAATATTTGGCTCGCGTGTTCTCGGAGCCTCTACTGCCGATGGTCAGCGTTTTCTGACCATGCTTCAATAATGTTGCAGAGCCCCTTTAAACCAATATTTGGTGAGCGAGTGGCGTAATTTTGTTCGCATTAGCACGAAATTTTATTTAAGATTGGTTTTCATCGCTCATGACTTCGGCTAAGGCGGGCACGCCAGCACCCCGCGACTGCGCTTCGAGTACGCGCCAGTTGAACGATGGTGGGCTGACCATGATGTTGGCCACTGACCAGCCAGTTATGTTTAATTGTACCACCTTTCAATTCGCATTGGTTTTGCTATAAAACTTACTCTTGAAACTTTCATCGGTTTTCGTGGCCTCTTCAGTCGATGTATTACACACGCAGCAGTACACGCCTAACATTTACAGCATTGCTTATCGCTTCGCACGCACACAGGTTCTTTGGTGGCACAATTTATGTGTTCTTCAGTTTTTACAAGAATAAAGGACTCGATATGCCAAATTACGAGAATTCAGGTTCATTGAATCGCCACAAATACTAATTTTTATTACACTGCACGCATTCAGCACCGACTGTGAACACAAGCAAAGCGTGTGTGGACGTCGTCATAGATTATTTATACGAGCACGTCATTCCATGCAGTGTAGAGGCTGCACTGAGTTACAATGGCGCGTTCAGAGGGTGCTAACAAAAGTTTTATTTTATTATACAGAATGTCTCAAACTCATTGCGCTTCGCACCTATATGATATTTTTCAAGAAAAAGAACGTCTTTCTTGACACAGAACGATTGCTTTGCCATTAAGTGAAAGTATATTTTCACTATTAGTGTTTGTTTCCTCCAAACCTCGTCACGTGTCAACCACAGAACCCATAATCTCCCGTGCAAATATCGCTGGTTCTGAACAGCTTTTCACCGCACGTTTAGCGACCAGTTTTTGGAGACCTTGGACTTCCTGCATTCGCCCACATTATTCACACTCGGTCAAAATAATATTGAAGCAATCAAACGTTAAGCCAAGTGCAAAATAAACAATAAATAAATGCCCGCGTTACTTTGACCTATACAAAAGTACAAGTATTTGACGAAAAAATTCTCTTTAGTTCTTTTTATTTGACCCCTCCTCACTTAGGCTTATTTGAATCCTACGGAGAGCATTAATTGCTGTGGCAATATGTTCTCGGCCACTTGTCTTTGCGACTTTCCTCACCCTTATGATTTGACCATGCCCAATCAGTAAACCGAAGCAATACACTTGTACTTACTAATAATGTAGCAGTATGCACAACATGCATTACGTAAAGTTGGAAGTTCCTCGCAGAGGCGCATATTTGACAGCAGCGGTGAACCAGGCTTCTTGACAGTAGTCCTACAACGGAGGGTATCACCAGGGCATGTTATCTCAATGGTCTAACATATCCGCATTGTGGGCTCTTTGAATCCGTCTCTGTACGTGTTACACTCATGAAACTTTTTGAAGGATAAATTTTGCTTCAAAATTCCTAATGTCGTATATCTTCGCCTGCTAAATTGATGGCCATGGGATGGAAACACCCGTCTAATCCTTAGTAGTACAACGAAATCTCGCGAAAGATAAATAACTAATCTGCAAACACGAGCTCATCCGAAGCTCAATGGGCTTTACATGCCCGCGGCATTTGAGCTTTCATGCCTAATGCTGTCATTTCATTGAGGTTCAGTCAGCGCGGTATAACATTTTAACAAAAGCGAATCGAGTACTCGACTTTATTATTTGTTTCATTTATTGAAAACTGTGTTGTAAATTCCTCAGGACTTCAATGAAGCTTAGTACCTATCTACCTACCCAACATGAACTTTCAGAGAAGGAGAAGGAACATAAAGCTTTATTGTAAAAATTCAGAGTACTCGGTGGTGTGGATGCCACACTTAGGTGTCAGTCGCTTGCCCTGAGATCCTGGCGGCGTTCTTGATATTTCGAAGTGCCCAGAGCTGTTCTTCGGGATATTTCCTGAGCAGAACGGTCCCCACTTTTGATAACTTGTAGCTGCATGGCCACGCCAGACCGCACTCGGACTGTGCCATAAATTTGAGTTTGGTCCCCCTTAAAATACGTAGTTTACACCTGTTTGAGCACTGACTTTGGTAACAGTGGCTCTAGTTTACTGTGTTCGGGCAAGGCAAACTTTAATGCGGAGCGTTTTCAAAGAAACACGAAATGTCCATGAACTATAATTCGGGTAAACAGTAATGTAAGTGAGTGGTGGGATCTTATCGAAATAAAAGTATATTGGCTTTTACCTTGCATGATTGTTAGCATCGCGCATTTTGGCCAGAATCATTATTTTATCTGTATATGTTATAACGAAACTGGTCACTAACTTGAACACTGATGTCGGTAAGTCATGTATGTATGTACATGCCATGCCCTCAGCTTTAGCTTGAGTGTGTAAGTGTAATTGTTCGCGCCAAGTCATACCTTTTAGTTCAAAATTTTAGTGGTATGGCTCAGTACTGTGCTATAGTTGAGTACTAAGTACTCAACTCATTAAACATTTTTCTAAACAGAAGTCAGCTTACAGGTTGGCGCTTTCGCGTGCCCACGACGTGGTCGACATCTTTCGTTGAGGCTTTATGCTCTCCCTTAGTAGAGTACCTCGTCTTCTACACCGTAAGCATTTTCTAAACAGAAAATTGCTAACAAGTCGCGTCCCAGCGTTTTCATGTGTCCTAAAAATTATCGGTAATGTATGTCTAACAAAAAAATATCCTCTTCAAACGTTATTGACATCTGCGACAATGGGTTTTTTTATAAAGCCAAGATCGGGAGGGTGCTGCTCTCCTACACTGGGGTACAAAGTACTTGAAATGATTCAACACTTTTTCTAAACACAGTCTTTGAGCCAGTTTCATGCCTGCTGTCGGGCAGTTCGCATTTTGGACATCAGAGCATCATCAAGTGTGAGGTAACGAGATGGCTTTATGCTCTCGCACAGTAGAGTACCAAATTCTCTAGTTTGTTAACCGTTTTTCTCCGCCGAGCATGCTGACACGTTGGACCACCGTATAAATTTCGAAGCAACGACACTCCTTGAAAGTGAGGCTAACTGGGGGAGATAGTTTCTACTCGAAATGTGGCAAAAACAGCGAACGGCCCAAAACATCAATCACTCTCACGGAACCCTCCCTTAGTGTATACACACATAGTGTGCTCCACGAAAAATTGAGAGAGAGAGAGAGAGAGAGAGAGAGAGGGCGGGAGTCATTAACCGCCCCATGAGTGCTTTGAAGACACCGCTGCTATGTAGTCCCAGTGCCCTCTAAGGAATGAAGCAGGTCGGCTCCGAAACGTCTATTTTCTTCACAAATTTTTGGTTGGATTTCAAGTCATTTCCCAATTTTCAGCTAACAGTGGTTAAAAAAATACAGAATTTTAGGATGCAAAGAGGAGGCATAGAACGGATAAGGTTTTGTATTGTCATGTTACTAACGAAACTTGCAAAAAAACTGATGACCCATGTGATCTCAGCATAAGAAGTTGTGTAAACAGCTAAGCTTCGTTGTTCCACGGAGAATATCATGAAAAATTGGCAGATCCCACGTACAAATCCCACGTACATTTACCATCGTCGCTATTCACGTCACGTGATATCGAATTTGGTATATGTGGAGCTAGCGAAATGGCTACGAGCGCATCATAAGCATGGTATGTTGTCATGTTCTTACGTGGAACGTGTGTAATGATTATTGTGCTGGCACCAGTCATATACCTTCGTCATCCGTGGACGTCACGTAAGTCCAAATTTGGTATATGTGGAGCTAGCGAAAAGGTCGCGACGCATCATAAAGGGCCCAATGCAGTCTGATGTAAGGTTCATGAGCGCGCACGCTGGGCGCAGCAACGCTGCGCTAGTAAAACGGACGCCAGGTGCGACCGGCGCGACCAGCGTCCGTCCGCGCGGCTCGGCGGCAACCGGCGCGAAACGCAACATGCTTCATTTCGCATCCATGCCGTTACCCAGCTTTGCCCAGACAGCACTGCGTCTGCCTCTCATGTAACGGAGGGACGCCGGGCGTGCTCAAACGTGCATGCGTCAAAGCAACGCAGCGCGGCGCGCGCCTGCAAGTCTAAATGACAGGCAGATAGGCGAGTGTCGTGGCATCGCCGGTGTGACGCGACGAAAGGAACGCCGGCGCGCACGCGCGTCGAATCACGTCGAATTGCTTTGGCGCGCTTGAGCATGGCATGTATTCATGCTGTTCAATGGCACGCATCTCATGATTATCATGTTTGCCCCAGTCACATACCTTTGTCATCAATTCACGTGATGTATAACCAAATTTGGCATTTGTGAAGCTATCGAAACGGCTGGGAGCGCATCATAAGTGTGGCATGCAGTCATGTTGTAGTTACATGACACGCATGTCATGATTATCATGTTTACACAAGGAATGTGCTCCACGGCAATATGCGAGAAAGAGAAAGATCATTACCCGCCCCGCGAGTGCTGCAGTCCCCCCTGAGGAAAGAACCAGGTCGGTTCCGAAACGTGAGGTTTCTTCACATACAATTTATTGGAGTTTACATTATTTCTCAATTTTTATTCTCAACCAGACAGACATCTGTCAGATGTTTACATTCTTAGTTTAAAGTTTTTCAAAGAAAGTGAAAAAAGCAGGAAACTTGTCACGAATATGTGTAATGGACATGAAAATTTTTAACGTGGGAGGTCCTTATTTTTTTTACCCTAGTAAAGGTTCACATATATGTTTTTATATAATATATATATTAAAAGTTCAGCAAGAAAACTCCTCGTAATTTGGAAAAAATTGGGCAAAATTTCTTGCAGATCCAAGCACCAGAGTGCCCGAAAATGCAAAGGCACAATAAAAATATTTGCAAAAGTTGTGTTTTATTAAAAACAACCCATAAAGTTCGAATTGAATGTTCATTTATGAAATATGCCATTAAAAGCGATGACATTTGCACACACACAAAAAACAATCTTTATTATAGTGGCCAGTGCAACTAATATGCGCCAAGATCATAAGCTTGTCTTTCACGGGTCCTTCCAGTTGACTTCTCACAGATAGCACCATCCAACACTTGCCAAACGTCTTTCGCTCTATCTAGCAGAGCCTTGTCCCGTCTGCATGCTAGGCAGAAGTTCGAAATCTAAACAAAGCTCAGTGTTGAGGTATCCAGCAGCGCCGATGCCATTGTGCCTCTTGTGGCCGCGTTTGAGCCATGCACCGTCGTACATAACGGCTCACAAACTTCGCTCACTGTGAGTTCACTCGACCTCGCAAACATTGAAGATGGCATTCTTTGCACACGATGGACTTTCCGGCTGGTGGCCGTGGAGGACTTAAGATATATTGGCTTTTGCAATCGAAGATTTGCCCCAAATCGAAGCCACTGTCTGTTGCCCATCCTTAATCGTGCGTGCCCCCACAACTTTCACGTGGACAGCATGCCTAATGGGCGAGCTATGGCTTTCTTCATCCATATTAGAGATTAACACATGAAAGAACTCCCAAGCATTTCCCCGAGGGTGAACATGGTTAAGTGCGAATGCACGGGGTGATGCTATGAGGGGTATTTATTAATTCGCACTATTATATTTATTAATCACACTATGGTGCCTTTATGGTGTAATGGTTCCTGGGAATAGCAATTTGATCACACGGGGGAGTTTACGTTAACTCACTGGCGAATGCCAACGGATTTTAACATTACTCCCCCTCATAGCACGCGAGCCCCGGACGAGCAAAGTCCAGGGCTCGCACCCTCTCCCGCGCGGCACGTTCACTGGCTCGAACGGCTTCGGGAACGTCCACTCGCCATTGACGATTGCGAGCGGCGTCTTGACGCCGGCCTTCATCGCCCTTCTCCGCCTGACGATTGCGTTGTCGTTCCGCTTCTTGGGCCGCGTTCGCGGCTCGATGCTTACGCCTCATCCCGGCCTCGCGAGCGCGCAGTTCACCATCCGCTGCACGCTTCACCCGCTTGTCCTCGGCCTCGCGAGCGCGAAGTTCGGCATCCTCTGCACGCTTCGCCCGCTTGTCTTCGGCCTCGCGAGCGCGCAGTTCGGCATCCGCTGCACGCTTCGCCCGCTTGCACTCGGCCTCGCGAGCAGGCAGTTCGGCATCCGCTGCACGCTTCGCCCGCTTAAGTTCGGTCTCACGAGCCCTTCGCAGCGCCGCCTTGTCTTCCAACGTCGGCGAAACCACCGCGGTACCGTCACCTCCAACGATGGGTGCAGTGCTGGCATTCGGTTGTACTGCATTCGTTTTTGATGGTAGCGTTGCCTCCGGGACATCCATCGCACGACCCATTCTCGACGGGAGACTGAGAGAGAAGGCGGGCACGTGAGAGAGAGGGGTGCGCGCGCAGCTGCAGCGAGCGAGGAGAGCGGAGGAGCGAGCGAAGGGGGATATCAGCGTCGGGTCCGTGGCTTATTCGGTAAAGCGTCGCGCTGCGGCCCGCCTAGTCCTCTTTCTTTTAAAGATAGAGAGAAGACTGCGGACGCCGCTGACGGCGGTGGATGGTTTGGGGTTGCTTATAAAGTGTATTCACACTTAAAAAAGAAACGTTGTTCAGCGGTGCTGCTGGAACAGACAAGTACACTGGAACTAGGCTTGGCAGAACGCGCCGGCGCGCAGAAGTCAATAGCAGTTTTCGATCCGTACTACGTTATATAAAAGACTGTCGGGGTGCTCGAGCACACGGTAAAGTCGTGATTCTTTTACATGTGAAGCATGTTGTACTAGGGGCTAGTCATGCGCCGTCGCCATCCGCAGCCCCCCTCCTTCTCCGCCAGCCATCTGTTCATCCCTTCCACCTCTCAACACAGCGTGCGCTGCGCTCGCTTCTCCCCTCCGCGCACCACGCAACCTTTAGTTTTACATGCGCCAGCTGTATGCTAACGCGCGCATGCGCAGGCCGGCGCCGGCGCTCGCTGTAAATAACCGAGTGTCGGGGCGTGCCGCCCTTCGTCGGTTGGTTTGTGCGGTCACTCCACGTCCGATGTCGCTGGTGAAAATGTATGCTAACGAATCCGCAACCACACTTACTGACGTCCCTTCTAATAGCGTCAGCCAAGGTGTTGGCGGAACCGCAAGCAATTCTCAGATTTGGGTGCACGTTAAAGAACCCCAGGTGGTCGAAATTTCCGGAACCCTCCACTACGGCGTCTCTCATAATATATGGTGGTTCTGGGACGTTAAACCCCACATATCAATCAATCAATCAAAGACGATTGGGTGGTCGACAACATGGAGTCGCGGCACTCGCTGAAACGAGCAACGCACGACGGCAAACATCATCCGACCACGATTCGCGGGACGTGCATCGACCTCGTCTTTGCAACTTTTGACCTTCGACCGCTGCAATCGGACCCACTCACCCTTCACTTTACGGAACATAAAGCCATCTTGCTCAAAACACCCAAAGCGTCTCATCAAAAAACATCGTCTTTCGCAGCATACGTGCGTGCTTGTTCACTCGTGTTCACTCATAACGCGCACGCAAGTCGCAAATTACAAACCACATTTATCGCAGTTCGACATATATGCTTCACATGCTAACCAGTATTCCCACTCCGGAAACTGCGGTCATTTTTTTTTATCATTTCTTGTGCTTAAGCGTCCCGAAAACTGTCGTTATTGGACACCTTATGCGATCTACAATGGTGAGTGGCACCTCATTATCATTGGCAAGGAGCTCGAAGGCTGTACACTTTCAGCCTTTTAACAGCCACCTTGTATTTTCAACACGCTCGTTAGAAGCATTTGCCGTTGAGTCTCGGCACACATTTTTGAGAACAGTAAAGGTACTAATCTAAACAAAAGAAGTGAAAACACAAAAATTTGCTAACTCTTTAAAGAAACTCAGGTTTCTCGACCTGCAACTTCCCTGAAATCTGGCTAATTTAGCAGGAGAAAACGCGATCAAATCACGAAACAGTGCATCTGCCACTCACTTCGAAAATTTCCCCAATGACTACAATGTTTCCCTTGCATCGGGAGAGCAAGAAAAGCGAGCATCGATAAAGAGACATGCGGCAGGGAAGCGCTAAACCGTAATTGATAAGGGCGATTCGTCGATTGATTTGTGGGGTTTAACGTCCCAAAACTACCATATGTAATGAGAGACGCCGTAGTAGAAGGCTCCGGTAATTTCGACCACCTGAGGTTCTTTAACGTGCGCCCAAATCTGAACACTTGGGCCTACAGCATTTTTGCCTTCATCGGAAATGCAGCCGCCGCCGCCGGGATTCGATCCCGTGACCTGCGGGTCAGCAGCCGAGTACCTTAGCCACTAGACCACCACGGCGGGGCTTGATAAAGGCGATGGGAAGTATCATCGAGGGCATCTTCGAAATGAATAGAGGATGCGCTGTTTGGTACGCTGGCTTCGGTTTCGCCTGAAAAACTTGCGAGATTTCATCGCCCCGTGGTAGTGAGTGAGTGAGGATTTATTAGAAGGCAGAGAGGTCGGCCTGAGCTAGTTCGCTCTAGCCTGCTACTCTACACAGGGGACAAGGGAAAGGGGAAGGAAAGAGGGATGAAGGGTGATGATGGGGACAAGAAGAGGTGGTGCGTATGTACAGTAGCCACTTAGCATAGTACCGTGGTGGTTACCACTGGCCGCATTTCAGAGAGAGAGAGACAGAGATAAATAGAGAGGAAAGGCAGGGAGGTTAACCAAGCTTGGCTCGGTTGGCTACCCTACACTTGGGGTTGGGGAAAAGGGGAATAATAGAACGAAAAGAGACAGAAAAGAAGAGGAGTAAGAAAGAGAAGCCTCTTCTTTTCTGTCTCTTTTCGTTCAGAAATTTTGAAGTGGTTAAGGACTAATCGCGGATGAACTCTAATTCGACTATTTGATTTGACCACTGTTTTCCACTGAATAAAATGTTAACGGTAATTAACTTCTATAGTTACTGCCGTAATTGATGTCTGTGTCTTCTGAAGATGCGGTTTGCTTCAGTTTGCCTTGAGAAAGTTCAAAGATTAGCTGTTCGGTTTATTTACAATCACTTCCACCAGTCTGACTCGCTGACAGAACTAAGATTTAATAAAAAAATTCCAACTTTAGAACCCTGAAGGAAACTAGCTAGACTTAAATTTATTTTCAGCTATAAAAAAACACTATTATAGACCTTTCGCACGTCCTCATTCCGTTACCTTCCCCTCCTACTAGAGGACACCATTTTTACAAGTTCACACCAACCTTTGCGAGCACTGGCAACTTCAAATACTCTTTTTTCCCTCGCGCAATAACAGACTGGAACGAACTGCCAAACCATATTTTTGAGTCTGCAAATGTACTAAAATCTCTGGAAAATTACTTTTAAATGTGAGTTATGTAACCCGCGAATATATTGTACACCTGTCTCATTTATTTTTTCTGTTGTTGCAGTTGTTTTCTTTGTTTTTTAGTCTTTCTCTACAACTGCACATCTAATAATTGGTCATATCGTTATTATTGGGCAGCCTCCCACTTCTGCTTGAACCATTTTTATGGCATGCATTACTTTATAAATAAATAAATAAACACATAAATAAATAAAAGCGCCACAGGTAACACATAGACGCCTTCTTTCTGTAATTTTCGAAAAACAATGGACATATTTTTTGAACACCCTGGGTTCATCTTTGTGCCATTTGTGCCAAGTGGTCAAAATTTTCCCAGAGCTGGACTCACTGTATACTCACGCTAACGAAATTTTTTTTCAACCGGACTCGCAGGCACTCGAACATAGAGGACTCAACCAGGCTCGCTCAGGCTAAGATTCGCAGTTGGAATCACTCAGACTTAGACTTACGGGACACCTGGCGAAAACAGCGGAGATAAAGTGGTGAACAGGCTGAAGGTGACAGGGATAGTACTATTGGCATCTCTCGGCACCAAAACTAGCACCAGTTTGCCATCAATAAAGCTATATACAGATGAAAAAGATTTTCCGACGAACGTCTCTCAGATGAGGTTCAGTGTGCTTTCCACAACCTTTTTGTGAATCTTTATTTATATTCACTATGCATCAATGATAAAACAAATTTAAGTTTGTGTTCGTTTGGTTCATTCGGTTAAACTGTGTCCTGTGTACTTCATAGTCCGCCCTAGGTGCAACATTCAATGCAACATCAGCCAACTAGCCCTGTCAACGCATTAAAGACCAGGGGTGAGTCGTGTTAAAATAACACAATTCCTGTAGTGAGTATCCATTGATGATCACGAAAGGCTTTGGGTACGGGGTGAAGGAGCAATGATTTCTTGGACAACTTCACCCTTAAAGATTGATCACGAGGAGAACGGGCCTCTACGTTTAAAAACACGCATCGAAAGTATCCCAAGAAAAAGCAGTGAAATAAAAGCGTACGTAGTGACACAATTTGAAATCAAAGCTGCCAACAAGACACAAATACCGACCAGCCTTGCTCTGCCACAGGCTTGCGTGACATTGGTAAGCTGTGCAAATTTTGTTTGCTAATTAGATAGGAAAAATTTTATTTTTGGTGGATTTACCCTAACATAAGCTTTAACGCAACTTCACTGCTTTGTGACCACTTGCGCTCAAAAAGCATGTTGCTTGCAAGTTATTCTCGGATCAGGGTTTATTAGCCATATTAGGGCAAAAGCCGTAGATCCATCCATCTTGCGCGTAAATGGTGCGTCAGTGTAGGTGTATTCAGCGTCAAAGCGAGGCATACAGAAAATCATCGTCACGTGATAACTTGCCAAGATGACGTCAACATGAGGTTATAATTACCAGAGCATTGAGGTCATTATGACGTCACTATTATGGTTATGCGTACTCAGTACTGTACTATGGGAGAGATGAAAAACGTCCCTTGGGCCTTAGTCAACGTTCTGCATCAAAGGGCCTCTGTGTAAAGAAAAAGTGGTTAACGATTTATAGTACTCGGTACTCTACTATGGCAGAGTTGAAAACCGTCTCTTGGGCACACGAAAATTTGTGTGTGTGTGTGTGTTTAGAAAAAGTGGGTAACGATTTGAGCACTAGGTACTCTACTATGGGAGGGCATACAGCCATCCCGTAGGCCTCACACTTTATGAGGCCCTGTTAATAAAATATTACGCCGTGAACGAGTTCACACGTCCAAGAAACATGGTCGATGCACAGTAGTTGACGCTTAATGCTTTCATTCTGAGAGCCGTGCCCGTTTGAAAAGAAATGAGACACGTCTTCGTATTGGTCAACTTATACTAGTAATCTAAAAGCTGCAAGAAGGCTACGCTTGCCCATTTCCAATTGAAGCGTTCTGAACGTCATTTCACCAAGTGCATAAAATTCTTCATGCAATACTGTTGTTTTCTATGTAATTGCAGTATTTTTAGGCTAATATTGTTACGTAAAAATGACACTAGGCGTGTCTATTAAAAATCTATATTCAAACTGAAGCGTTTGGCGTCGACTAAGATGGAAGACATCACGCACAACCGACAGACCACTTCCTTGTTGCCGTCTTCTGACCACTGATATGTCAGCTACGTAGCATTACCCCCCCCCCCGGCGGTAAAAGCGCCGTTTCGGTGCACATTAACTACGGTCTTCAGTAGACAGGTGGTAAGGTTTTAGCCTGCTGACGTGCACAACATCACTGGGTGTGGTTGCAGGCAGGCTTGTGGTCTCAGATGCAGGAATGATCTCATAGGTGACGTCGGTTACCTGGCGGATGATACAGTAAGGACCCATGTAGCGAGACAACAACTTCTCTGATGAGCCAACTCGACGAACTGGGCACCACTGGAGAACAAGAGAACCGGATGAGAAGTGAACGTCAGCATGCCGGCGGCCGTAGATGGCTTTCTGGGTGGTTTGCGAAGCCGAAAGTCTAGAGCGGGCGATCTGCCGTGCGTGGTCGGCACGAGCAATAGCGTCACGTGCATATTCGGTTGACGGCGTTGTTGTGGTTGGAAGTAGGGTGTCGAGTGGTAGCGTCGGACCACAGCCATAAAGCAAATAAAAGGGTGAATAACCAGCAGTGTCGTGGCGCGAAGAATTGTACGCGAAGGTCACTTGAGGTAGCGCCAGCTCTCAGTCATGGTGGTCGGAGGACACATACATCGCTAGCATGACCGTGAGGGTCTGATTTAGCCGTTCGGTAAGGCCATTTGTTTGGAGATGGTAGGAAGTGGTCAGCTTATGGTGCGTCGAAGAAGAGCGCAGAAGATCGTCGATTACATGGGACAAAAATGCGCGGCCGCGATCTGTGAGTAACTGGCGAGGAGCGCCATGGTGTAGAGTGACGTCGTGGAGCAAAACGTCCGCAACGTCAGTAGCGGTGCTGGTGGGGAGCGCTCAAGTGATGGCATACCTAGTCGCGTAGTCGATAGCAACGGCGACCCACTTGTTGCCCGATTTCGACTCGGGAAAAGGACCGAGAAGATCTATACCAACACGGAAGAAAGGTTCGATTGATTGATTTGTGGGGTTCAACGTCCCAAAGCCAACATATGATTATGAGAGACGCCGTAGTGGAAGGCTCCGGAAATTTGGACCACCGGGGGTTCTTTAACGTGCACCCAAATCTGAGTACACGGGCCTACGACATTTCCGCCTCCATCGGGAATGCAGCCGCCGCAGCCGGGATTTGAACTCGCGACCTGCGGGTCAGCAGCCGAGTACCTGAGCCACTAGACCACCACGGCAGGGCGGAAGAATGGTTCGGTTGGGATGGAGATCGGTTGAAGAAGTCCAGCCGGGGGCGCATTAGGTCGCTTCCTACGTTGGCATTTATCGCAGGAGGACAAGCAACGGCGAACGGACCGGGCAAGACCGCACCAAAAGAAGCGGCGACGCACGCGGTTGTACGTCCGAGATGCATCCAGATGACCAGCAGTTGGCTCATCGTGAAGCTCGTGCAGCACGGTTGAACGCAAATTTTTCGGCACGACAAGAAGGAGCTCAGGGCCATCTGGCTGGAGGCTACGACGGTACAGCGTGCCATTCAGGAGGACGTACATGCGAAGTGACGTGTCGTTCGGAGCAAATTCGAGACGGTCAATAAGTTGTCGCAGAGAAGTATCACGTCGTTGTTCATCACCAATCTGAAGAAAATGGGACAATGACATGACGCTGAGGCTAGGATCGATGTCTGGTTCGTCGGGCTGATCGTCGGGGTTCATCGGGAGGGTAGCGGGATAAGCAATCGGTGTCCAGATGGAGACGTCCAGACTTATAAGCAACCGAGTAGGAATACTCCTGTAGGCGTAATGCCCAACGACCAAGTCGTCCAGGGGGGTCCTTCAGAGAAGAAAGCCAACACAGCGCGTGATGATCTGTGATGACACGGAAAGGGCGGCCATACAAGTAAGGACGGAATTTCGAAACCGGCCAAACAAGAGCAAGACATTCCCGTTCTGTTATAGAATAATTGCGTTCAGACTTAGAAAGCAGACGGCTTGCGTACGCGATTACACGGTCGTTGCCCCGCTGAATTTGCGCCAAAACTGCACCGATTCCGTCACTACTCTCATCTGTTCGCATTTCTGCAGGAGCATCGGGGTCGAAATGTACAAGAATAGGAGGTGTCGTTAGAGCGGTGATTAGCTGAGAGAAGGCGTCAGCTTGAGGAGGGCCCCCAAAAAATGGGACGTCTTGTTTAAGAAGGTCGGTGAGTGGGCGTGCGAGTGCCGCAAAGTTTTTCACGAACCGGCAAAAGTAAGAGCAGAGGCCCACAAAACTGCGAACATCATGGACAGGGCGTGGGACTGGGAAGCTTGTTACAGCGCGTACTTTCGACGGGTCTGGCCGTACGCCGGCAGCGTCAACAAGGTGACCCAATATGGTAATCTGACGAAGACCGAAGTGGCACTTGGAGGAATTGAGCTGCAGGCCGGCCCATCGAAATATGGATAGAATGGTCGAAAGGCGTTCAAGGTGGGTTGCAAAGGTAGGTGAGAAAATGATCACGTCGTCCAGGTAACACAAACATGTCGACCATTTAAATCCTTGTAGGAGCGTGTCCATCATTCTCTCGAAGGTCGCTGGAGCGTTGCAGAGCCCGAATGGCATGACCTTGAATTGGTAAAGACCGTCAGGGGTAACGAAGGCGGTCTTTTCTCGATCCATTTCATCTACAGCAATTTGCCAGTAGCCCGATCGGAGGTCGAGAGATGAAAAGAAGGTGGCGCCATGGAGGCAATCAAGGGCATCGTCAATGCGTGGTAGAGGATACACGTCTTTTTTGGCAATTTTGTTGAGGTGGCGATAATCAACGCAGAAACGCCATGAGCCATTTTTCTTTTTTACTAATACCACAGGAGATGCCCAAGGGCTCGTTGATGGTTCGGTTACGTTTTTCGTAAGCATTTTGGCCACTTCTTTCTGAATCACTTCTTGCTCGGACGTTGACAGGTGGTACGGCCGACGGTGAATGGGCGCTGAGTCACCAGTGTTGATTCGGTGAGCGACAATTTTAGTCTGGCCCAAGGGACGATCGTTGGTGTCAAAAATGTCACTTTATGAGGCCAAAACTTGGCTAAGAGCGTCGGCCTGGTGAGGTGACAGCTCCGATTCAATCATGTTTCGAAAAGTACCATCGTCTGAGCTGGGTGACCGTGAGAGTGCGCTTCGATCAAAAGCAGATACAGCGACAACACTGACATCGTCCTCTGTTATGGCAGTTAGCTGGGCTAGAGACATCTGGCAGGACAACACTTGAGGGGTGAAACCAAAGTTAAGGAGCGGAAGTAACACACAGTTATACGCTATGGTCGCGATGGTATAGGGCACAGTAACATTGCGCGTCAGCCGAACGTCAGTAATTGGCGTAACGATATAATCACCGTCAGGAACGGGAGGGGTCGATGACAAAGACACGTACGTGACGGATCGAGGTGGCAGGCGAACGAAAGTGGTTGGGCTCAAGCGGCTGGTGAGCTTTGCAGAGTAGCCGGCAAAGATTGGTAGATCAAGGCTTAGGGTACCAGACGAACAATCGATTAAGGCTGAGTGTGCCGAAAGGAAATCAAGGCCAAGTATGAGGTCATGAGGGCAGCAGGCTAGCACGGCAAAAGGGACCACGGCGTGACGACCGGCAATGCTGACACGAGCAGTGCACATTGTGATTACTGGTACAGTACCGCCATCGGCAACACGTATTGCCCGCGTCGTAGATGGCGTCATAATCTTTTGTATGCGGCAGCGAAGATAAGCGCTCATAACAGACAGGTGCGCACCTGTGTCAATAAGGGCGGTCACAGGAACATGGTCAACTTGTACTTCAAGCAGGCTATGGTGCGTGGGAAGCGTCAGTAGAAGATTTTCGGCCGTCATTGGTATTGCAGCTTAACATCTATAAGCTGAAATATCTAGTTTTCCTGCTGCGGTCGTCCAGAGAAGCTCGGCGAGGAAAAGCGCCGAGATGGCGGAGAGCGGGATTGGCGACGTAGCGGCGACGGGGAGCTATAGCTGTGGCGACCGGACGAAGGGACGTCAGGGTAGCGGCGACCGGGCAAAGGGGCTTCAGTGGAAGGCTCATAAGATGACGACGAATAGAAATTGAAGGGTGCGGCGACTGAACATCGAGGGGTCGTCGTATGCATGAGCGCCGAGGTAGAGAAAGTCTGACGTGGTTGGTTTGACCAACGGCGGCGGCAATAGCGAGAAACGTGCCAAGGCTGGTGGCATAAAAAACAAATAGGCCGGTCGTTGGGTGTTCGCCATTCCGAAAGGTTACGGAAGGGCATTGTTGGAGGTGAACGGCGAGCGTATCCTCGGGAGTAAGACGGATCTTCAGGGCGAGTCAAGGGACATGCTGATGGAAGGCCAAGGTCCACACACTCCTGCCTCACCACAGCTTGTATCAACGCCACTGACGGCTGTTGTTGGTCAGAGGTTAGCGTTGCGATACCGGGTGGCTGAAGAGGAACCGGACAGGCGGCTTCGATTTCCCGATGAACAATGCGTGGGACGTTGTCATACGTGGGGGACTGGCGGGCGCCTTCACACGATCAGGTTGCGGCCGTGTTGGGCAGCCGGAAGAATCGCTGAGTAATACGGCGGCTCTTCGCTTCTTCGAACCGCCAGCACTCTTTAATGATGGCGTTGACGGTGGCAACGTTGTTGTAAAACAGAAGGCTGAATGCGTCGTCTGCTATGCCTTTCAACACATGGGCCACTTTCACAGACTTACTCATGTGCTCGTCAATCTGGCGCCATAGGGCGATGACGTCGTGAATGTACGCGACGTACGACTCCGTCGACGTCTGTGCACGAGCCGCCAGTTGAATCCGCAATGCGATCTGCCGCCCAACGGTGTCGCCAAAAAGGTCGCGGATCTTCTTCTTAAAGGAGTCCCAGCTCGTAATCTCCGCTTCGTGCGTCTTGAACCACACTTGCGGTGGGCTATCGAGGTAAAAAAGCACATTGGCAAGCATAAGAGTCGGGTTCCACCTATAGCTTGCGCTGACCCGTTCGTACCGGTTGATCCATTTGTCTATGTCAACGCCATCCTGACCAGAAAATACACCGTGATCACGAGCAGGAGGTATAACGACGTATGTAGAAGTCACGGAAGGGGCAGGTAGGTGGTGAAGACGATGGTTGTTCAACCTGTGACATGGTTGGACCTATGTTGATGCGGCCGTTGCGGAGCTTCTTGATGAAGACGGGGAAGTACCCCGCACCTCCACCACAAACATGTTAAGTAAAAATGACACGAGGCGTGCCTATTTAAAATCTATATTCAAACTGATGCGTATAGCGTCAATTATGAGGGAAGACAGCACGCACAACCGACAGACCACTTCCTTGTTGTCGTCTTCTGACCGCTGATATGTCAGCTACGTAGCAATATTTTTACGAAAATGCATGGATTTGTAGCGAGAGAAACGAGAGGCGTGACAACGGCTAACGGGGCCTCGCTGTTTTCTCGCCACAAAGCAGAGTGGCGGTGGTTGCAGCGTCTGAACGAGTTTTTTTCAACCTCCTTTGTCCATACCGGCAGGCACGTGTGCTTGTTCTGACTGGCTCATGCCTCGAGCTCCACATTAGGTGGGTGAGAGGCGAGGTGCGGTTGGTAAGAAATGTGGGTGATGATGAATGACGCTGAAGATAGCGCTACACTTCGTTGCAGTCACATACAAAGTGTTTCATATTGGTTCTGATATTTTCTTGTTATGAACTGTTCATTTAGACGCCTTATAAAGCTTCCTAACTTGAAACTAGAAAGTATATATCGCCGCTTCCTCAGCTGAAATCTAAGAGAGGTGGAACCGCTGTCACGCTGCCGTTACAAAAGTTGACAGTGCACACGGCAACGTTTTAAATAATTTGCCCACGTAGCACAAAATTGACTTCTTCAGTGGGAGAGGGACGGGAGTAGAGGTTTCGTGAGCCCGAATGGAAGTTGGCGTTTTTGTATGTGAGTGTGTTTGTATTCAAGCTACTGACTAAATTACATACACCAGATTTCTTTTGTTAGAATATATATATATATATATATATATATATATATATATATATATATATATATATATATATATATATATATATATATATATATATTTATATATATATATATATATATGCCGCCAACAAAAAAAGAAAAAAAAACGACCCGTTGGTCATGCGGGGACGATGCTCGACTACTGATCGGAGCTCACGGGCTTGGACCTAGCTCCATTTCGGAGGACCCGGAATCTAGAGGCCGAGTGCTTATATTATGAGCACGTTAAAAACACGCAGAGTTAGAGTAACGTTTTCTATCCATGGCCCACGTCAGCAGACGAGGCGTTTAAACTTTCAGCAACCTCCACATTGGCGTCCCTCATACAGGCATGGCAATTTTCGGACTTAAAACCCGTGAAAATAATCTTATCACATATTAAAACAGGCACTGCCCCACCGTGGTGGTCTATTGGCTAGGGTACTCGGCTGCTGACCCGCAGGTCACGGGATCGAAGGCCTGGCTGCGGCAGCTGTAATTCCGATGAAGGCGGAAATGTTGTAGGCCCGTGTGCTCAACTTTGGGTACACGTTAAGAAACACTAGGTAGTCGAAATTTCCGGAACCGTCCACAACGACGTCTCTCATATACATATCATGGTTTTCGGACGTTAAACCCCACATATCAAATCGAGGCATCTGTGGCCATTGAACAGAGTGACCGTTTTTTATTGTTTAATGTTCAAGAAAAAAAACAACCTTGTTAACAGTGGACTGTTCCTTATATGTGTCTGTTTTATTACGTCTTCAAAAATTTGTTAGTTTATAACAAGCTTCATTAAAGATAAAATCAAAAAGCCATCGCTTTGTACTGAACAAAAATAGGCTTAATGGCCACAATGACAATTAGGCGGGAAAACGTTGTCGTGAACTAGCAACTCTTCACCACATTTTGGTAAAAAAACTTCTTCGTCCTTCGTGAAAATCGACAAAATAGCCTAAAACACGTGAAGAATGAAAATTTTTAAAAATTAAACAGAACAAAAGATTAAAAAAACATGCGTTGGCCGGGAATCGAACCCGGGTCAACTGCTTGGAAGGCAGCTATGCTAACCACTATACCACCGACGCCCGACTCTCGCAGGCGTTGCCAATAAAATTTTTGACCGAGCCAGTCCATTCGCCTAGACGAGAGCAGCTGCCGAACGAGGAGTGACCAGGTCGTTGACCGTGCGGAACCGGCTCCGCTTAACCTACACACGTACAAGTGGCGGGCTTTTCAATCTGATTAAGCGCTTCCCGTGCGATAGTTCAATACACTTGCATTATGGCTTTATTTGGACAGAATGTGGATGGTGTTCAGTTATAGCTTCTGAATTTAAAAGGATTTATCATTTCGATTCAATTGCTTGACATTAGCTCAATAATGAGTAGCGTCAAAGTCTGAACACTTTGTTTTTAATTATGAGACTCTCTTAATTTTTTTTATTGATATGTGGGGTTCAACGTCCCAAAACCACCATATGATTATGAGAGACGCCGTAGTGGAGGGCTCCGGAAATTTCGACCACCTTTTTTTTATTTTTATGATATATATATATATAATGACGTAGGAAGGCAGTGACTTGTAGTAGAAGCCAAGGAGGAAGAAGGCAGAAAGGAATAAACATGGGTATGAGCCAGGCCACGTCGCCCATTCATCATAGCGTCACACTAGCCGGCCGGATGAAGACCTGGCGGCCACTTCATCAACCGGCCACCATCTTCGAACGTCTCAGCAAGACGCAGTGACCGAACGTGGACCACAGAAGTACATCCCAACTCTACACCAAGACCAGCATCATGACAGCACCATCAGACGACCTTGACATCCCTAAGTACACCGGATCAGCGGATGACGGACCTGTACAGGACTGGTTCAACCTTTTCGAGCTCCACGCTGCCGCTGCATCCTGGTCGGAACGGGAGATGATCATCAACTTCACTGACTACATCTCAGGTGAGGCATTCAAATTTTACCTCACCCATATCTTCGAGAACGATGAGTCTTGGAAAAAGATCAAAGAAGAAATGATTATTCGTTTCAAAGAATACGATGAAGACCTGTTCATACCTCATCAGCGGAAGGCTTTTCAACTGACCCATCACAGTTACGCGAAGTCTTCCCGCAGTAAGCCTATTTTCCAAACGAGACCTCAGGGAAAATATACCACCATTGTACCATCATATGACTCTTCTGAAAAAACGTCACGCATTCGAACACCGACTGGTAACTTGCACGTCGCAACAGACAAGGTAAAGCGTCCGTATACCGAAAGGAATCTAAACAATTTCGCCAAAAAACTGAACCTAAAGCCGCCTTTCCCAAGAGCAACGAAATCGGCATTTTCAATGTGTTCACTGCACCACAACACTTCAGATTTTACTGAACCGCCCGAATGCCTTGTCTTCGTGTCACACACAGGGCCCAAACGGTTTCGAGCGTGTGACGGAATTTACGTGTGACGAGCTGGTGAATCCTCGCAATACCAGCCCCCACCCAGACGTTCCCGACCAGGGTCGTTCGACAGAAATTCTCAGCCTAAGCACGCTGCAAAAAGAAAAACATACGCCATCAGAACCACCTGAAGCCATGTCTGTTGTGCTCTCATCGTCAAGTGATAACACACATGTGAGTCAAAGCACTGCTGGAATGTCGAATTCACGCTGGCGCATTGTCAACTGACAGAAACATTTACATTCAAGGATGACTCACAAGCATCTTGGGAGCTTTCTCATCAGTCTGTCACGCTGCTTTCATCGCAAGACAAGCCTAGCAGTACAGTGTCGACTACCGACAATCTACTGATCACATCACCATCTAAAGAAAAGCAGACTCATGTTCCTGAAAGAGGCCCATCTGACGAACTTTCACAACAAGACGAGCGATTTCAACAAAGGCAACTTCACGAACTCCAAGAACTGCAATGGCTACTCGAACAAGAACAACGATCAAGTGAAACCTCGTCACGAGTACACTGTGGCTTAAAGGTCATCAGAGAAAACATCAATTAAAGAAGCAAAGAAAAAGTCGATGCCTAAGCCATCTTCGCAGAAAGCAACGTCGACAAGTTTCGCTGCTGAGTTTATTGATATGATTGTCCCAAGAGAGGGTGTCTTGAAACCATACCCCCAAAAACTTTTGCGTTGGTACTTGTTCTAATTGCTCTCCTTATAATAAAACAGTAATCTTGACAGGCATTGGCATATTTATCGCTTTAAATATTATATACTTAGTTTTGCTGACATTTAATTGAAGTTTGTTTAACTTCAGCCAGTCAAATAATAAATTTGAATAATCATTAATTTCTTTTTCAATCTGTTGTAGGGATGAATTTGAAAAGAAAATATTAGTCTCATCCGCATACATGACTATGTTCGGCGTAGGTGAAATGCTTGGGAGGTCATTGATATATATGTTAAATAATACCGGGCCAAGTATTTATCCCTGCGGTACGCCAGTCTGTACTCTAAGATATGGAGAGGTCACCTGATTAAGTTTTGCCTCTTAAATTAGCTAGATTTCATCACCTGCGCTGAATACCAGTGGCCGCATTTCAGAAATTTCGAAGTGGTGATGGACTATTCGCAGAAAGGACACGAATGCGCCCCTTTGACTCGACCACTTATTTCCAGTGAATAAAATGTTGATGTGGTTAACTTTATAATTACTGCCATGATTGATGTTTCTACGCATGTGAAATTGCCTTTTATTACATTAAAGCAAACGCCACGGCCAGCAAGCAGATACCTCCTTTATTTATTTTTATTTAACAGTAGACCCACTTCTGCAAACTTTAATAATAATTGATTGATTGATTTATTGATATGTGGGGTTGAACGTCCCAGAACTACTATATGATTAGGAGAGACGCCCTAGTGGAGGGCTGCGAAATGTTTGACCACTTGGGATTCGTTAAAGTGCACCCAAATGTGAGCACAGAGGACTACAGCATTCTCGCCTCCATCGAAAATGCAGCCACTGCAGTAGGGACTCGATTCCGTGGCCTGCGTGTCTACAGCCGAGTACCTTAGCCACTAGACCACAGCGGCGGGGCATTTCTGCAAAGATCCGGTAAATTTTAGAGGCGAAGCTCCTTAGGGCGTGGGCTGTGCGTCCCCTGTAGCCTGTATGTAGCCACCTCTAGTTTAGTTCTTGCAGTGTTGACTAGATGGCGGTACCGTCCCCTGTATGTAGCCACCTCTAGTTTAGTTCTTGCAGTGTTCACTAGATGGCGGTACCGTCTCCTGTATGTAGCCACCTCTCGTTTAGTTCTTGTAGTGTTTACTAGATGGTGGTACTTGTAGCTGATGATGAAAACATGCAAGATGTTATAAACTAGAAAGCGGTACTTGTAGTTGATGAAAGACGCGAGATCTTATAAAATAGGAATGATGTCACATATGGCGCGTGTCATTGGTTGAAGGCAATCGTTCGATTTAGTGCGGCGACGTACGCTAGGGGGAGCGATGTAATAAAATCGAGTGGGCAAAATGTACAGAGGATTCATGGTTTACCAGGTTTACCTCCGGAGCTTCGCCCACTCATCATCATTCATTTCGTGGATATGGCGGAATTTTTTGCTTAGGCCTCCCCTGGAGTCATCTGGCCAAATTTTCCTCAGCCAGACTCAGTGTACTCACGCTTACAAAAATTTTCTTCAACCACACTCACAGGCCCTCTAAATCACCAATACATTGCTGAAGCCGACTCACTCAGACTTCGACCCATGGCTGGAACCACTCAGAGTCAAAACCACTCAGGCTCAGACAACAAGAAAAAACTACGGAGATGAAAAATTCGGCTGATCCTACGTACCAAGGGAATCAATGTTATACGAACCATGCCAAAGGAAGGTGATCGTGCTGTAACATAGTAATCATGGACACGTCATGACACTACGCTAAATATATGTATAAGCATTGAATAGTTGCATATGTTTGCGTAACTATTTCTTTGCACTAGCGCAACGATGCCAGCAGGACCACGAGTCTTAGCCACACGAGAAGCGATAAGCTCATATGAAGCGCTGGTGCTGGCGAGGATGGTGACCCTGTATACTTCTACATGAATCAACTGCAGCGTCTGGCACCTAAATACAATGGACGTTAACCCGACGTGATGGTGATGATCAAAACATTTATTTACCCCCCCCCCCAAAAAAAACGAGGGAGGAAGGCTAGGCCGCAGCTGTACAAATGTAGTGTTCACAAAGTTGGACAGCCAGCCCCGAATTCACACTTCACGTTTCGCAAACATCACGGTTTATTTAAAAAGCAGTTCCGAGGCTGGACGTGACTCTGTGTAAGAATGCTTGATTGCGACGCAGGATGCTTGCGTTTATTTCTTGTGTGGACCCTGAAATTTATTCGTTGAATTTGTTGGATTAGCGCTGCTGATGTCAGTTTTTTTTACGCTCATCACGTTAAAATTGCCGATTTGTGTTCTCCTCGTTCCTGCGTAAACTATAAGTGTCAATTACTTGAAGCACATACCCGCATACCAGGGGCACACACCAAACCACGGTTATCTACCATGGTCTGGCGGGTAGTGTTTGACGAGTTAAGCGACGGGAGTGGGATATTATTCATGTCATGAGCTGTGCGTCATACTCATTAAACCATCTTACCCTCCCATAATAATTTTGGTTCATGACAACTTAAAGGGGTTATCACGAGAGCACCCAGATGTAAGCGGCTAGATAGATAGATAGATAGATAGATAGATAGATAGATAGATAGATAGATAGATAGATAGATAGATAGAAAGATAGATAGATAGATAGATAGATAGATAGATAGATAGATAGATAGATAGATAGATAGATAGATAGATAGATAGATAGATAGATAGATAGATAGATAGATAGATAGATAGATAGATAGATAGATAGATAGACGAATGGATGGATGAACGGATGGACG
This sequence comes from Rhipicephalus microplus, assembly GCF_043290135.1. Taxonomy (NCBI): domain Eukaryota; kingdom Metazoa; phylum Arthropoda; class Arachnida; order Ixodida; family Ixodidae; genus Rhipicephalus; species Rhipicephalus microplus. The sequence continues at coordinate 106,091,640 of NC_134707.1, read as the reverse complement.
GATGGATGGACGGACGGATGGGCGTATAGACGGATGGATGGATGCCAAGTGTTTTGCAGTGTGCAAAGAAATTCTTCGCATTTAAAACGGGCAACAGATATAAAAACGACCGGGAAAGAACAGTCTACAAAGCGGTTGTCATGACATCTCCGGGACCCAGAACACGTGCCAGAGAGCCATCATTAAAGCTATCTCCTGCAGAAAACGATTTCCGATGATCGTCACACAGCTGGAGTTAAATGTGCTTTCCGCTTGCTTTTAAACTGCGCATGAATGACCACAAAAATGAACACTTTAAGTGTCCACTTGTTCGGTTAAACTGTTTACTTTGTGGTATAACTGTCCTTCAAGTGCACGAATAAACACAAAGGAAGAGAAGTGTGAAGTACTGAGTACTTCGTCATGTGTCTTTCGTAGCGCTTCTCCACCATAACCACATCGCCAATTCAACATGAATCAACTGTCCTTTTCATCGCATTACTGACCAGTGGTGAGATCATGGGACTAATCTAATTCTTTTGGCGCGTACCAGTTTAATGTGACCATAACCTTTTGGTATGAGGTGAATAAGCAATTATTTTCTAAACGACTTCACTAATTGAAATTGACGGTGAAAAAAAAACAGCAGTTTACTTTTAAAACCACGCACCACAAGTTGTCGCAAGAATAAGCAGTCACTTGTAAGCATATGTAGTGAGGGAACTCGAAGTAAAAGGTGACAACAGGAAACAATTGCCGACCAGCTTTGCTTTGCCACAGACTTGCGCGACACTGGTAAGCTGTGGAAACTCTGTTTACTAATATAATAAAAACGATGCAGTTTTGGTTGTTTTACTCTCTCAAGACCCTTACGCATTTTAACTGTTTTGTCTCAGCCAGTTACAATCAGAGCATGCCACTTCCAAGAATCAGGGTTTAGTAGCGATACTACGGCGAAAGCCAAATCTCCATCCATTACATGCGCGTAAATTTCCAAATTTCCCGTCAGTGTAGGCAGCGCCAGTGTCAACGCGAGGCCAGCAGAATTTTATTGTGCGGTAACATGGTAACATGGCCACTTGACGTCGTATGGCATTACGATCAGGGAAATTGTGACATCGTTGTGACGTCACTGTTATTACTCTGGATCACATCGTCCCGTGGGCAAAGGTTTTCCGATTACAGAGACAGTAGACAACTGCATGTGGAGTAGAATACTTTTGATACAACCGATATTGGATTCAGGGCAACAAAAATCAATAAAGTGTTTAGTGACTTAGAGTACGTGATACTCTACTATGGAACAAACATTGGGAGTGTGTGTGTAGAAAAAGTGTTTAACGATTCATTGTGCTAAGTACTCCACGATGGGAGAGCAAAAAGCCGACACGGGTACAGTTTTAGTGGTGTCATTCCCCTGTAACGCGCGCTGTTTTTCACTGACAGCAGCAGTTGGTAAGCTCCCGATAGTTATCTCAAAGCTCTGAAAAGGCTTCGCTTGCCAATTTCCCGTCAAAGCGTTCTGATCGTCATTTCACTCACTCAAAACGTTTCTTTACAGAACACCTATGGTTTCACTTAAGTTTTCCCTCTTGTTCGTTGATCTCCTTGATGTTGGAAAGGAACGAGGAAGGAGCTTTCTTTCTTGTTATAGAGGAATGCGTACAACACTCCAAAGCCAGGGCGATTTCTTCTCGGTTCGTTTCTTGAGAAATTCATATGCACTTTCTTGTGTATTCATGTTACATTAAGATGTTTGTAAATTATTGATTTCATTACTCACCTGACTTCTTGCAGGATGCCGTGGAACTCGTTATAATAAGAAATGCCACTCTCGGTGAAACGCATCCGGTATTCAGGTCTTACAGAAATCTGCGGTTTTACTTGGCAAAACGAGGAGATTTTCATTAGGCAATTCATATAGCAAAGTTCCGTAATATCTACCGCTCGTTGTTCTTTAACGTGCTCTGGGGTTGCCCACTACAAGTACCTCTAGCTTTTCATCTTCATGCAACTCGGGCGGCTGTACTTGAAACCACGAATCTCGGGTCATCGGCCACACAATGTAACCACTATGCCACCGCAAGTGAGGAGTTATGTTTTAGGTACCCAGTGAGTGAAGTTTGATTTCGCGAAGCTAAATATATGGCACATCTGTTTAAATACTATAAGAAACTGCATCAAACAGGATTAAGGCCGTTATTGATGTCGGAATTGTCGAAACATTGGCGTCACTTTCGTGCAAACAATAATTGCTAGTTCGCGCGAATGCCCGCAATTAACTACTTTTTAGGGGCGGAGTACCCCAAGACAACACAATGTCCCTGTGTCGCCGTCGTCTGCAGCTGATATACTGCAAGTGCATTGTGAACAAACCGAAACATCTATTAACAACAAAATAGGCTAAGAAAACTGGAATAAACAAAAAAAACAGGCCACAATACAGTAATAACGTTGACATTTAACCACCCGTCAATGAAAGCACATGACAGAACCAAACGTTAACAAAAGCAATGTAGAAGACCACGATTCACCCTCTGATGCACACTGCTTTTCTCCATCGTCAGCAGTCACTCTATAGATACCCTCGAAGAATTTGAGGGGGTACTGCAAGAGCAGAGCGACTGTGTTACTCTCCCCAGAGTTCTTTAACTCCGTGGGGGAGTGGGGTGGAGTTGGCAGCGGAACGTACTCGTTCATTGAATGCAGAGTTAAAGAGACTACGATTTCCTTGCTACTGAAGTGGAGTACCCAATCTATGCAACTCTCCTGTTGATGAGGCCTGAATGGGATCTGGCACTTCGTTCTTACTGCGGAGTACACTCGAGCACTTGCATGTTACTACTGACGCCGCAAAGCAATATAACTCTCTCGTAATCATACGCCAAGACGCCCCAGCTGTAAGTTTAATGCGTCAAGGATAACTTTCAGTGATAACCAAACCATGCTTGTGTGATCATCAACCTTGTTCCCGAAACCCCAACATCAGCACCTTCGAAGCGAGGGACAGCGGCGTCTAAAGCGTCGGCAAAAGTTAGTTTACGGCACAAACAAATTGCTACAAGAGTAAGATAAAATAGTCAGCATATATTGTAAAAAAGAGAAATTTAAATGTTTTCAGCGGGTTTCGAACTTGCCACCTACGCATGACGACACGGGTACTCTACCACTACGGCACGCTGTGCCATGCCCTCAGCACTATTAGGCAAAATTACCCGAAAAACGAGCAACGGAGCCCAATAGGCGCATGCAATGAACGGAAAGACCGTTGAGGACCAACCACAGAGGGAAGCGTGCCGCGTGTAAACCACTTAGTCTCCAAACACGCTCCAAAGGGATGAACCGCACGGGTTTTGCGGACAGCGCGCAAAGCGTTGCCAAAGTCACGAGCCTTCCTCCTCCTCTCCTGGCTCAGTCTTTCCCTATATTTTGCTGGCGACGGTTCGCGTTGCGTCACGCTCTGAGTGCTCGACTACAGCCGCCTGGGTTCCACGATCTAGGAATTACGACGTGGTGCTTGTGTGTACGCTTGGATGAGTGTGCACTGCTACTTTTATGTTTCGCCGCACCCATGAAGTCTGGAGCGGGTCTCGACATGTCACCACGCCACACTGTATATCTCTGGCTTCAAGATAGTTCACGACTAACACGACAGGAACAGTTGCGAAGGCCAACATGGCGGCCGACAAGACAGTAGGCCTATCGAATGCATTACTTTAGTCCGACTCAGGGCGGAAATCGGCACTGGATTCCTTCGCAAGTAGGTGATCATTCTTTATTTTACTCTACCTGTCGCGTGTGCGATACAGATCGCGCTTGTCGGCAATGGGCTCGGTTGTGTTGTATATCGCACGCACGAAATGCTGCGTGAAGGTCAGCATGGGCCTCTGCAGTGCGCCTGTGCTTTGCGACCGCCGGGAAATTGGCCGCCATTGCCGTCGGCCTCCCGTACGCTCACTCAACGAGGGCTCGCCTGTCTTCGCCGCCGCGATGAGCTCCGGGCTGACGATATTGGGCTGAGACCTCGTCGCAGTGTTGGGAGTCGCCGAAAACACGTTGCGGGTTCTCGTAAAGATCTTGGTTGTATTATGTCGCGCACTGTAAGTGCAACAGCACGGGCTGGCGGGGCTTTCGCTAGCGTCGGAACTCAGTGAAAATTGGTCGCCATTACAGTTGGCTTTCCCGTCAGTCGGTCGCAAGCAGCTCGGAGCTGTCCGTCCGCCGCGGCGGCGTACTCGCATTTGCGCGCTGCACTCACTCGAGTTGGTGGAAAAGGGCCGCATTACCGTCGATTTCTTCGGCACACGCTCCAAACCAGCTCGGCGCTGTTCGTTGCGGCGGCCAAGCGTATGCTCACTCTCCTGTTTGAAGCTCGCTGGCGCCAGACACACCCCGTGCAGCGCCGTGTTTGGTTTCGCGTTTGCTTGCTCAAGCTGAACGACGCCGGTCGCTTAGAACTCGCCGACTTGTTGGCGGCACGGTGGTTTGCGGAGTTGTGGCTGTGGCCAACGCTTCTAAGCTGTTGCGCTATGGGGATCGAAATGAGTCTTTGACGATGTGTGACATCACGGTGAAATTATTAGCATGTCATATCTCACGTATGTTTTCATTTCACCTTGCACGTATTTCTTATATGCATTCGTATTCATCTTCTTTCACGTGCGACTCACTATTTTACATACTTATTGTGCAGCCGTGGGCAAACACCGTGCTGAACGCTGTGTGCGCTGGCGTCTGCGATGACTGTCATCCATCTCTTTCGTCAGAGCAGTTTCAGAAGGACTGTACGAGATGTGAAGGTAAAGTTATTTGTGTGTCATATTTTACACGCATTTTTTATAATAACTTCCACGTACTTGTCATATGCGTGCATCTTAATCTTCTGTCACGTGTGTATAACTATTTTTACAATGTTGTACGTACAGCCGTGGGAGAACAACAGGCTGAAGTGTGCGTGCGCTGGTGTATGCAATGCCTGTCATCTGTCGCTTTCATCGGAGGGGCTCCACAAGGGGTGAACAAGATTTGACAACGAGATTGGACTTGTACACTTCACCATGAATTCACTTGGAAGAATGGAGAAACGTCATGTGTATATAGAAAAATGATAGATTTCGATATCCCACTTTAGTCTTTCGTTGTTGCCGCGAGTGCGAAAGCAGTTACACAAAAGTGGCTAACTATTTTTTTTAGTGTTCTTTTCTGCGCTATTTGTTGCTTAATGTGCAGAAAACAGGGGAAAAAGTATTACGCCAGGCGGAAAATAAATAAAAAATACAATGTTTGAACTGGGGATAAAATGTTCATCCGATTGGAGTATTTGAGTGGATGAAGCGTTCGTCCGACGAGGTGCAACTGTAAGGACTAACAGTTGCCCGGTAAGGTGCAAATGTGGGAATTAATAGTGTCTCTATACAGTGCTAAAGTGAGGACTAAAGTTAAGTCTTTTGAGGTGAATTGTGGGACCAACGGTTACTCACTCTAGTTAAATCTGAGGACTAAATGTTAGTCCCTTGAGCTCGCTGTGGGGACTAACTCTCAGACTTGGTGCCGTTGGTTCTTAAAGCAATTAACGGTTGTGGCAGCCCCATTAGTCCCTAAAACGACGAACCACACACCCTTTTAACATCCTTTTGCCTTAGAGTGTGCTGTGTAAAAAACTGGTGAGGAGAAAACCCGCCGTTCCGCTTGAAGGGTTTTAGTTTGAGCACATACACGATTTCAGTTTCATACTAAACCTTGCGTCTTTATGATATGGAAGCTACTAGCGTCTACGCATTACATGCCACTAATGCCAAGACACCAAGTTTTTTTTTGAGATTTCACAATACAGAAAAGAAAATATACAAAAATAACCGAGATCATTGGGCAGATGATTGACTGCCCAGTGCAATAGCAATTACTCGCTTTTTCTGCTGGTTGACGTGCACCGCAGTTTTGTATCGACTGTAATGCTCGACAAGTACGCGCGTTTTTTATTGATTTAGGAGTATTTTTGTGCGCAAGCGACGATATGCTATAGTGCAGTGGCTGTGTTAGAGGGTACTGATTTGCATGTCTAAACTGATAGCTGGAACTACATAGCCGGTGCCCCAAAACCAAATTGAATGTGCACGAAGCTGTCTGATCATGTTGCTTTGTGAACGCACACTGAACGACAAGCCACGTATGAACCAGAGCATTGCCGACTAGTGCGCCAGGCGGCCGTCGGCGGTGACCTGTGTGCGCTACGCCGCAGGCTGAAAGCTCGTCGCATCGATGCTCATGGCTCCTTGTGCGCACACCATACGCAAGAAACAATGATTCATTTAAGTTAACCGTTGGCAAGGGTTTACTGTGCAGTCAATCTCACTCCTCGGCATAGCAGATTATTCCACTCACCAGCACCGATGGCATATATGATGGACTCGGCCGGTAAGCTAGGCTTACTTTCGCTGGGAGTTGTACGGGACACATTTACTTATTTGGACCAATTTCGGTGCATGTGGCTCGAGAAGGTTGACGTTTGAGCAATCCGCAAGCCTCTCATCGTTGTATTAAAGTGTAGACGAGGTAAGGAAACTATATGGATTGCCAAAGTTGCGTTTGAGTTGTGGTTTTGCCAACCAGCGTTGTTTTTCTGGCATACTAGTTAGTACACACCGTGGCATCGCAAGTCGGATCGAACGCCAGATCGTAACGTTCGTAGATTATTTTTCGGCCAGAACTGCTGACAGATCGTCCCAACTGTGTTTCAAAACGCGCAGCAAAAATGTAGCGCAACTTGCACTAGAAGGGGGCTATACATCATGAGTATGAATACCGGTTGCTGTTTGAATGTTTCTCCGTAGCGCAAAGAGTATATGTTCAGTGTCATTTGCTGTGTTGCGTACTATTATAACGCGTATGCCGAGGCCCGTTCTGCACATATGACGTAAGCTTAAAGCAATCTATGCAGTTCACTGCTTTTAAAACATGCTCGACATAGTTTCTTTTTGAGACGTTAGTTCTAGCGCCGCAGGAGTGATTATACTCTAAGAGGGAGTTGATTCACTCTAGTCTTACCAGATAGTAAAACTCTGTGAGAGAGTAGCGCGACTCCCGTAGAGCGTGTATGAACTCTATTTCAGAAGCGTGACTGCACTCTAGCGAGGGAGCTTGTTCACTCTCGTTCAGCCAGAGTACCAGCACTCTGTCGAGAGAGTGTGCTTACACGGTGCAGAAGAGAGTTCCCTGCACTCCTGAAACGAGAGTGAAATATGGGACAAGCCTCTACTTTCGCAAAGAGAGTTGCCAGCACTCTCTTGGGGCTGTGAGTGTACGCGTGGATTTTTGCTAAGTTTCAAACCCTGGCATCACAGTTTCAAGTCAATTACGAATACTTTGCACTAATTGCTCTCATTTGGCAATTTGTGTGCTTGCTAAGGAAGTTGAAAGAAATGTATTTGATCTCTATTCAGTCAGCAAACACCTTGTACATGCCTAGAATGAACGATTTTCTTTAAACAGTGGACATGTACGCGAGCATTTTGAGATTAATTGTAAGGCCAGCGGTTATCAATTCGCACCCATAAGGCTATTTCTTTAAAAGAATGGTGTCTTTCAACCCACTTATATCATTTTTGTGAATAATATGGCAGCTACAATCGGTTCGTTTAAAATTTTCCGTAGAAGAGAGTCGTTAACTTGCATATATGCCGAGGTGACTTACCAAAAGAACAAGTGTGTGTGTGTTTTTTTCTGCAGCGGAGGAATAACAGTATTGCTTGCGTTTCGACGACATGATCCTCTTATATATTCTATATATATATTCTATATATATATATTCCTATATATATGTTCTCCTATATATTCTCCAGACAGGGACGGCATTTTGCTCTCCCATAGTAGAAGAGTACCAGGTACTCTAAATCGTTGACAACTTTTTCAAAACACATGATCCCTTAGTAGAGTACCTAGTACTCAAAATAGTTACCCGAGTTTTGTTGGATTTTGGGACGTCTTACTGCTCTCCCATAGCTGAGTACCAAGTAGTCGAAATCGTTAAATATTTTTTTCTAAACACTTTCTCGTTGAGGTTTTTTTACGTGCCCTAAATGGAGAGATGGCTCGCTGCTCTTTCATAGTGAAGTACGAGGAACTTGAAATTGTTGAAGACTTTCTATAGGCGCACATACATGAGGACTCAGTGTACAAGCAGATTTTGTAGCCAACGAAAGTAAAAGAAAATAAAAACTTCGAGACATTAGAAGAAATGTAAAAATTATGTGGTCGCCAGGGCACACTGGCACGGACGGGGAAACGCAGCTGTTCATGCAGTGGCCGCTAAGTTGTGTGGGTTGGACCACATATACCATTCCCCACGCCGCAGTTCCACACGCCTTCCAGAAAACCGAAATTCCCAACTTAAAATACGGGCAGCAGACTCTCCTAGTAGAGCACTGGGACATTACATTCGCCCTAAAACGATATCAGACAACAGAACTAGACTGTTGGAAGCTGCACCAGAATGCGTATGTGCTAAATTACAAAGGTAGATGTACTTCTGAAAATAAAGTTTTTCGACCGACGTGTGTGACGAACTGTGCATTAACACCACGGCTACTAGAAAAATGGAAGCAAACTAACCGATCTTCCAGTTCAAACACTTCTACGTGATGCGCATACAATCAGACGCTGCGTGGAGCAGATTTAGAACGCTTGATTTCAATATGCACATCATTATCAAAACGCAGACGGCACATTCCACATCGCCCCACCGCGGTGGTCTAGGGGCTAAGGTACTCGGCTGCTGACCCGCAGGTCGCGGGATCGAATCCCTGCTGCGGCGGCTGCATTTCCGATGTAGGCAGAAATGTTGTATGCCCGTGTGCTCAGGTTTGGGTGCACGTCAAAGAACCCCAAGTGATCGAAATTTCGGGAGCCCTCCACTACGGCGTCTCTCACAATCATATGGTGATTTCGGGACGTTAAACCACACAAATAAATCAATCAATCATTGAACATATGCTGGAAGCCGACTTGGCCACTCTATAAAATTTAATAAAGTCAGACCATGAAGCACTGAAAGCTCTTGCAATATACGGTAGTGAAAGAGGTCTGTTTCGAGGGATGTATGAGAGGTCACCTGAACCGTGCGAAGCTATGACGTGAAGGTGCTTTTCGCGACTTATGCCTGTTACCACTTGTGTATTTCATCTCCTATATCGGTCAAGAGTTGTCCTTTTCTTCAATGCAGGTCACATTCGTTCGTTATGCACTGTAATACAAGTAACTAATTATCACTGCGACATTTCTGAAAAATTCAGTTTGAACGGGAGCTATGGCCAGGCATGCCATTGGGTGCCATCAATTTTTTTCATTTTGGTTCTTTTATTCCACTAAACGGAACAATACCTTGTCACGTGTCTTTCCCTTGCCTAAATATATTTATTTGAGAGATTTACTTGGTAAACATCAATTTTCGGGGTTAGTTGATCTGGCTATTGTTGCGCAAGCCGATTGTCATGTTACAGTTGCTAAAATTGCCGTATACGGCACAGTGATAGTGGTGTAAAAAAGCCGAAAAAAACTTTGCCAGATCTTCGCGGAAATGTCCTTCGGGCTAACACGGCACAACAAAGGTTTACCAATATCAAAACATAAACTCCGTAATCTAACGCCTACGTCCCCACTGACCATATTCTCAGGAATGCCCCGACATTCCTATAGAAGCGATTGCAGCTAAACATATGGCGCTAAGATTCATTGCTTTGGGACTCTGAGCGTCACAATTTACATTCCACTAATGCTATCTTTACCGATGGCACCCTCGATGGCCATAGCTTGGCCTTAGCATGGTACAAATCGTCTACGGTTGAGGCGAAGTGCCACATATTCAGCTACACGACACCTACTCAAGTAGAGCCTCTGGCCATCTGGACCGCCCCACGGGGTAACATAGGGCCGTCAACTATCTACACAAACTCATTTGAGACATTGAAAGACATCGAGAATCCAAGTACAGATGTCTCGCTTTACGTATTCGTAAGGTTCTCTTGCACAAGTAGAAGTATAGCATTGACAAAAGAGTCACCTGGACACCAGGTCTCGTGGAGATCCAAGCGGAGGAACTGAGGTGGCACACAGTCTTGCCACCAGATATGTTTGTATCCTTTATTTTATTCTCCGATCTCTGCTGTGTGCATCTCCCGATCGTGGTAGTGACCCCCTAAACAAATTTGTCACCGAGCTCTCAATTTGAAATGGGACACCTTCGGTGCTTCTTCAAGAATATGAATCGAGAGAGACTTAAAGATATCTACCTTCCTCGTATCTTTCAGAACATTGCCCTAAACGGATTCGCGGAAATATAAAGCGGGTCGTAAAATGGCCGAAATGGCACAAAGTAGCAACTAACAGCAACTTTGCATGTAGGTATTCTTTTTTAAATAAAGTGCACTACAATCAAAGAAAAATATAACGTGATGAGCGCCTTTCCTAACCGCGAATAACTTCCCGAAACGCGTTCTACCGCCAAGGCACCTCAACTGCACGGACAAAATGTTCTTGCTCCACCCGGAAGAAAACCAGCACTTTTGGAACAATATGAACTTAGCAAAAGTATTTGCGTATTCTACACAGGGGTACTTGTAGCAAAAGAAAAAAAATATATGAGTTATCTCCGCGGGAACCCTGATGGGATGCCAAGCAGCACTGCGTTGACCCCGTTGAAACGGGCGTCGGCGCGTGTGCTGGAAAAATGGTTGAAGCGAAGCTGGATGTAGCGTTTACTCGAGTAAACGTTTGTTTGAAACGCAAAGACACAGGGGGCGTGTTGGGTTTCGTGTACTTTTCATCGCAGATAAGCGGGCAGAAAGAGTGTCCCCATTCGACGTGCGGATGAGAAATGCGGATGGCGAATAGGGCGAAGCGAGAGAGAAGTGTGTTGAGAGCTGGCGGAAGAACCAGCAGCTCCTGCGGGTGAAGGAGAGAGTGAGGTTCATGCGCAGAGGAGACTAGGCCTACTTGGCATCGTTCCAGCAACTGCTGCGAAGGAAGCGCGGTGCGGTGCGGTGTGTTGGCACGGCGATACGGATGGACAGCGTTACACACCCTATTGGAAAAAAACGAATGGTGGGCATGGTGGAAACCACCACCCACCATTATAGTGGATTAATGTAGTGGGTGAATGGTGGGAAACGCCCACCATGGCGCATGGTGGGTATGGTGGGTGCTGCAGTGCCGGCAACACTTGAGCGCGAAATGACGTCACAATCACCGTGACGAGCTGTCACAAAAAATAAAAAGAATTCTATAAAAACGGTATAAAAAACACCCGTCCCGTAAAAAAAAAAAAACAAGGCGCCACGGAGGATCGAACGTGCAACCTGCGGATTCCCATTCGAAGACGCTAACCACTGCGCCACACCAACTTTTTTTTTCTTTAATGAATGACATTATCACCAGTAAAGTACACAGAACATACTTTATCAGAAGTCAGACAAACACACACAAGCGTCAAGAACGGGAAGCCACTCCGGAACGGGGTCAAAAGTCTCGACAACACTGCGCACTTGAGCAGCTGCTTCTCGGAAGACAGATCTCGTCGACCGTGGTGGCTCGGCGTGTCTATCGATCATGCGACTTTTCCATAATGAATAAAGTCCCAACAACATAAAGAAGTCGTAAGGAGTACTATCAGTCAGACTCTTTTTGAACGGAAGGAACCTAATACCATGGGCTGTGATAGGAAGTTCTTTTCTTAACGTTCTTTTTAGAATGTCCCAAAAATAAAAAGCATCACGACAATGAATAAAACAATGCTCTATAGTCTCTGGTTGGTTGCAGAGTCTACAATTCACTGTCCAGGGTACGTATATTGATTTTTCATTCAGCCACGTTTTCACTGGCAGCGTGGAAGTGTGCAGTTTAAAGAAAAATGTTTTCGCTGAAGGAGATATACACATTCTACGTACACGAAATAATACATCGTGACCAGACAGAAGCGAATATGGCTTTCGATAAACAGGTTCGGGGAAAAGGTTATTCACAAGTGCAGCGGTTAAATTTGTTCGGTCAATAGTATACAAATACTCTAAGGTAAACCTGGCTTTCAAAAAACTGACAGTATCAACAATTTCTTTTAGGAATCCCCGCAACGGCAATTCCTTAGCAACGCTTGTTGTGACATGAATAAAAGGAAGGTGGTAACAAAGACGGTTACGAAGAACCGCTAATAGAAATGGGTGGCACACATCCTTGAGGTAGAAAAATCGCAACACCAACTGTCGCACGAACAAATGCACGAGGCCGAGGCCACCCTTTTCGAGTGGAAGAAAAAGATTGTCTCTTCTCATGGGTTCCCAGGAAGAGCTCCAAATAAAGCAGGCAAATATCCTATGAAAGGCTTGAATGTGTACCCGAGAGCAATGCAACACCTGCGCCACACCAACATGGCGTTGATTGCGTGTTAAATACTTAGTTGCCACACAAACTTAGGGTTCAACTTTGTTATGTTTGTCGTGTACACACCATAGACAAGATCTACACCTGCTACTAAATATTGCACATTTATTAAACACAAGCAACTTCGGCCTGTAACGATTGCCACTATGTTAATGGCACTAGTGCTATTTTTTTACAATTCACAAATTCAAGAAAAAAAATCAAGTGGACTGGGGAGCAGCAACAGTTTACCGGCGGGGTCTGCCAAGTTTAATATCTGTTTCGCGCTCGTTCTGAAGGGCGACATCTGCTCACGCTTTATGACGCTTCCTTCTAGGCTCATTCTATAGATACGCCCGCCTAATTTATTTGATTGAGTATTGGGATGCTTTTCGCGCAATGTAGAGGGCGGTCGCGCCAGCGCAATGCTGTTGCTCTTTCGCTAAAGCAACAACTACATAACGGCTTGGCCAAAACGAATGCAGTGTGCCGGAAACATTACGCTATCATATTGGTTCACCAAGCACACGAAATGCCACGTCTGAGTTCTCGTACAAAAGCTAGAGAAGTGCCGGCAAGTGTGACCGGCGGCTGTCGGTGAGAAGACACTTAATTACGTTCTCTGGCAGTGCTTTAATCGCGTCGCATCGATGTTTGTTGCTTCTTGAGTGGACACATACACAATGAAAAATGCTTCGTTTAGGTTAGTTGATGCCATATGGCTGCGCTGTATTGTCATACTTAATCGTCGTAATCGTGAATTCTGAAACCCGGAAGCACGGATAACACAATTGTACGGGCTCGGTCAGTAGGCCTAACCTTTGGTGGAAATCATGGTGGTAGAACATGTAGTGTACAGATCCCAGCTTTGTACACTATATAAATTGCACGCCATTATAAGCCCACCCATCATCTGCTTACTGCTTCCCAGCATTATCGCGATGGTGGGCAGAGCTTCTCAGCTTGGTACACCATGTGGCCCACCATAACAAGCAGCACCCATCATCTGCTTAGTGCTTCCCAGCATTATCGCAATGGTGGGAAGAGCTTCTCAACTTGGTACACCATGTAGCCCACCATAATAAGCACCACCCACCATATGCTTAGGGCTTCCCAGCATTATCGCAATGGTGGGCAGAGTGTCCCATTATTGCCCACTATCTAGCCTCTGCTTTCCACCATCATTTCCACTTTACCCATCATCTGTACACCATACCACCCAGTATGTCCCAGCATAACCACCATATTTTCCACTACGTCCCACCATAGCCATCATAATTTCCACCATGCCCACTATTATTTCCACTACTCCCACCATGTTTTCCAGTATCCACCATGGCAATTTTTCCGATAGGGCAGGCTTGTCAAAGAACTGATTCGCATATAAAAGAATGTCTGAGTTCAAAATAAGAGTCATGCAAAGAATGCTGTAACAGAACATTTGAATGTCACACTAAGGACGGTAATCAGCTCGAAGCTTGCAGCATGCTATTCAGGCACAAAAGCGCACGAAAAGAACACACACAAGACGAGCTCGAACCAACAAATGAGTGTCACAGACGCTTGCAGTGCGTTCCTGAAACATGAATAAGGATGCACGAAATGAATGCACAGCCATACACATTATGAATGCAGCACTACATGCATACAGATTACAGATATTTCTTGGTGATTGATCAGCGCACTTTGTCGACCACGCACAAATAACTGGCCTATGCTTGGGCTCTTACAGCTAGCAGCCCATCCCTTTCTCAAGCACGGATCCTGCAGCGATAGAAGTGGCATATTGCTTCATGGGCTTTGTAACTCCAACGTAACCTTTGCAGTAAACTCATAAGCGGTATGTACAAACCACCCCCCTCACAAGATGAGCACACTCGCATGGAAGGCCGTACCCTATTGGGCAAAGTACAGGAGGTAGAAATATGAGACATGTGCGCATCGCATTTCTGGCAGAAAGCGTGCTCGGCGACGATCTTTAAAACGCCCCCTTCGCAGGCTGTCGTGTGTGAGAAAGAGAACATGCTGAAGTGCTGCTTTGCTGTGCCTCCTGCCACTAGAAAACGGTGCATTTAAATAGCTCGTCGTTAGTACGCTCAGGGACGTGTACTCCTTGGAAAGGTAGCGGCGACGCGCTGCGGAGCGACGGATCGTAGGTTCGAATCACTGGTCGTGCGCCATACTTTTTCTCAATATACTTCTGAATTATTTTTCTGTTGACATTGGCATATATATATATATATATATATATATATATATATATATATATATATATATATATATATATGCGTTGAAAAACAAAAAACAACAACAGACGAACGTACGAAAATCTTAATACTTCCTACGTTTTGGCAGGAGGGCCTCCCTTCGTTCCCTGACGAAGCACTCGATCCGCAGAGGAAATTCTTGATATATATATATATATATATATATATATATATATATATATATATATATATATATATATATATATATATATATATATAACGAAACATGTACAAAACGAAGTTTGAGCGAAACTGCGTGGGCCCTTCGTTCTTAATATTTTACTGGAAAACTTACTTCCGCCATTGTTGGAATTTTGTGTATTTTATCAACATATTTGAATGATTGCCTTCCGCTTGTGTTCTACCTAATGATGGCGTCCATCCTAGTTTTGAAGGTGGTTCACTAATGGCTATGCATCTCCATGGACTGTGCTTTAGAACCACGAATGCTTTTTCTTCGTTTTGAAAAGACACTGCTCCTTGCCTACTAATAGAACCAACGTGCTGTTGGTGTACTCTGCAAGCAATTTGCTCAATGCCTCAAGTTTTCCAAGTGTCGGTGAGTTCCCGGCCATAAAATTGAGAATACCACAACAATTGCCACCAGCGCCGTTTTGACCAGAAATTCTGCCTTCATGGAACCAACCGACCCACCACCTAAGCCTTCCGGCCCCCACGCAAGGTACAGCCAATATGAACCAGTACGTGCAGCAGCTGGTTCCCGTTACTTTGTCCTGAACAAGCCCGCATATTATTCAACGAGACTATCTGTGCGATTAGCGTCCACTAGGAGGCAGACTACGACCTAGAACTCCCCAACCAGTTGCGCAAAGCACCTCGCGGACCAGTCCCCGTTAGCCTCGGCGACAGAAAAAAAAAAACAGCGACAACTTACTAGGAGAGCCTTCTGCAGAAAAGGCAAAAATCTCTAGTGAGTTTCAACAGGCACCATCAAACAATTTGCTAGTGCCTATTTTTTTGGCGCGATAGATAACTCACCATCAGGCAGTCTGATTTTGGAAGGTAAATTTTGAAATCAAACTTTTTCTTTATGGGACGAATACGAAGTTGTAAGCTCACATGCTACGAACAGTGAGCGCGTGGGCGGTTCGTGTCCAATCGCGGTGGTTTACTGAGCACGCATTTGCACCGTAAGCTGCAAGGGTAAGGAGCACAGAATCGTGTGGGACCGGATAATTTGCATGTTCCCACTTTCAGGACTGGCACGCACGAAAGCAGCAGAATGCGCGACCACGTTCAATGAAGTGATTGCCTCCATATTCCCCAATCTAGCGTCAAGGCTCTTCCACTAGACGGCGCAGCAAGACGGTTTTTGATTATTTCGGGCACTTATTTTAAATTATAGACGCCAGTCACAACACGAAAAAAAAATGCTGGCATTAGTCAGTGCGTTTCATGCTCTTTTCATTTTTATTATAACATTATCTCACGTTCTGGCCAGTTTTCGGTTCCTCTAAAGTTGATTAAAACAGTGGAAAAACGCATCCAAAACCTACCTTTTGCTACAACCCTAAGCGCATATATGGCGGCTCGGGGTGCACCTACGGTTACAAGAGGCCTACTAGGATTTTGCCCGGGTTCTACAGAACCACTACCAGCACGCTTTACAGGACTCTCTAAACACGGAACAAGCATATGCCAGTGGTCACCTCAGTATGCATGAAATCGTCGAATGGGATGTATATAAAGAGAAGGGGATAAGTAGGCTTCCTCACCAAAAGTGTAAAAAGTTGTTCAGTGAAAGGGACCACTCATTATTTCCAAAGCATGTAATAACGGTGGCTCTGGCTAACGGATTTCCTGATAATAGCACACCACCATCCACGGACGTAGTGAACATTTCACATATGAGCTTAAATATTAACTCGTTCTTTCATGGGGCCTCACCTTAATGTGACAAATACCTGGACAATTATATTGAACCTGTCCAACGTGATGTCCTTCATACTTACGAAAAGAAGGAGTTGTTAAATCTGATATTTCATTTGAGGAAAGGAAAGCTTTTTGTCACTGGCTAAACGTAGTGATACTGTGATAAAGCCAGCCGACAAAAGTAATGCCGTTGTAATCGTGAGCAAAAATGTTTCAATATTGAAGCCCTTAGAGATTTTAACAATGCATTTTTTTATAAACACCGTGACTAAGATTCTACTGAAGGGTTTAAAGTCGGGGTACACGAAAGTAACAACCATCCCGTAACAGCGAATCAGTTAGTCGATAAGGCGACACATTACCTCGTCCCGCTCACTCCCGCCCCTGGCAGGTTCCACTTGCTGCCTAAAATACACCGAAGACTGTCCAGGACGCGCCATTCTTCCAGGCATGGGCACTGTTATGGAGCAACTTTCCCACTATTTTTGTGTAATATTCGGTGGTCTTGTATGTCGATTCCCGTCCAATCTCAAAGACGCAAACCTTTTTTTTTTGTCAGACGTTGATACCCTTGGGATAGCAGATCATTCGCGGCTCGTAAATTCAGAAGGGCTTTTACTATACACCAATATACCCCATCGTGATGGCATCCAGACAGTTATTCATACTTACAAAGAATCGTGCGATGAAAAATTTGTTGAAAGTGACACATTACCTTCCATATAGAAATTCGTCTTACAGCTTAACGATCATCAATATGATGGCTCTTACTATCTTCGAATAAGCGAAAGATTAATGGGCACTCGTAATGGACCTAATTACGGCAGTATTTTAAAGTGCCGCGTGGAAGATGACTTCAATAGAAACCAAGTGTTGAAGTCTCTTGGTCATTACCGATTTATATAGTACATTTCATTATCCGGCCCCATGGCGAAAGTTTATATTCATTAAAACTGACTTCAACGCTGTTCACCAATCTATTTCGTTTTTTCACGAATGAGTTGTGTTTAGAAAAAAAAACGTATTCAACAACTTTTAATACATAGCCCCGCCGCGATGGTCTAGTGGCTAAGGTACTCGGTTGCTGACCCGCAGGTTGCGGGATCGTGTTCAAGCTGCGGCGGCTGCGTTTCCGATGGAGGCGAAAATTCTGTAGGCCCGTGTGCTCAGATCTGCGTGCACGTCAAGCACGCCAAGTGGTCGAACCTTCCGGAGCCCTCCACTAAGGCGTCTCTCATAATCATACGGTGGTTTTGGGACGTTGAACCCCATATATCAATCACTCATCAATCTAGAGTACGTGATACTCTGGTTTAAAGAAATTAATTGTCACGAACAATGAACATCGATTACAATCCAACAGAACATCGTGACAGAACAAAACATCCACAAACACACCAAATATTTTTACAAAAGATATGTTCACGTATGTAGATTACATGGTAAATGGCGAACACGGATTGATTGATTGATATGTGGGGTTTAACGTCCCAAAACCACCTTGTAATTATGAGAGACGCCGTAGTGGAGGGCTCCTGAAATTTCGACCACCTGGGGTTCTTTAACGTGCGCCCAAATCTGAGCACACGGGCCTACAACATTTCCACCTCCATCGGTAATGCAGCCGCCGCAGCCGGTATTTGAACCCGCGACCGCCGGGTCAGCAGCCGAGTACCTTAGCAACTAGACTACCGCGGTGGGGCAGCCAGATCTCAACCGACATCGTCATAAAAAAACATAGTGGCCCTTCTATAACGCCTGAATGAATATAATAATGCCTACTCCCGAAAACTAGTTGTAGCGAAAGGGAAATAGCAGTCTAAGTTGAACTTTCCTTTAAAAGCCCTTACGTCAGATAGCGAAAATAATAAGTTTCCTGCTGGCACGAAACATCACAATTTGCAGCACGGGCTACACTGATCACCTCGGCCTGCTGTACCGGTCTTTTAAAACCTTTTACGTTCAATGAAATAATATTAAATAAGGTAGCCGTCATAAACACTAAAGACTAGCCTGGATACTAGGCGGTGCACAGTTATGGCAGACGCGGGATAGGGTGCCCCGCAAGCGGCTCATTCACTTCTTACGATCAGGTGACCCACCGAAGCGCGAGGCTGTCAGAGCTACGTCGAAGTCTGCAGGGGGCTTCTGTCTCAGCGGGGGGCCTTCGAGTTGCTGCTGGATATTCGTTGGCGCTTGGTTTCGAGGATCTTGAGCGAAGATGGTACGAACGCGTCTAAACTGTCTTGACGGATGTCGCTTAAACTGCATCGGCTGATGTCGCTTGGAGTGCTGTCAATTTCTATCTGCAGGGCCGGGTCACTGACAGTGCTGTTTGAGCCCTCGTTGATGGAAACCCCACCACCTTGGGACAAAGCCTTTGCAATAATAGGAGGACCAACAGAAGACTGGGCAGTCATGGGGTGAGCATCAGATATTGCGTCACCATCTGCGACGCGGTCGCCGACAGGCACCTCCTGTGGCGAGGGCTCGACTTGGGGTTCTGTGGGAATCACTAATGGTTGCGGGCCACTGGATGGATCATCCGCACCTTGAGGGTTTGCCTGGTGTGGTCTGGCTGGAGACACTTCGGGCGTTTGGTGTGGCGTCTGGTGTTGCGTGTCAATGTGGCCAACTTCGTCCTCGCAAATATCCGGGCCTGGCGTCGATAATACGACATCCTTATTTTTGGACTGAGTTTTTGGTTAAAGTGGTGGGAATATCTTGGACGCCGCCTCGGAATGCGACGGCCTGATGGTGCAGGCAATGGTGGCATGCGGGTCACCACAACAGCGACACGGCAGTGAACAGCCCTTCCCGCCGTAGCCATAAACACAGCACCTTTCACAAAACGGAGCTGGCAGCTCATGCGGAAGTGCCCACTGTCTCCACATCAGCGTCACACTCGCTGGATTCTTTCGTAGTAACAGGTCACTCAAAGGCCTGTGACCTTGCGGGAGTTGGGGCACCGGTGACGATGTCTTTATTTCCATCCGGACATATCGCCTTCCAGTGGTCACGGTTGGGCGCGACCCCATAAGTTCTCTGCTGATGTGGAGCACATTCCGGTAGGGAGACAATGCTTGTGCGAAGACCTCGCGGGGCACGCGGCACGGCAGAAACAGAGCGGTGACTTGAGTGACTTGTGGTCCCGTGGGCTCGACAGAAGCGCGCTCTCCTTTGATGTTGAAGTGGGATGCGTCGACGATTTGAGCCAGAACGGCTTCACGGCTAACGGGGACTTGGTAATTTCGGCCTCCGAAGTGCTGTACACAGGAGACCTCTTTGGTTCCTACTATTGAATTTTCGCAATCGGGACTAGTCCCCACTGGACGTCTACGTCGAAGGATAGCGCCTTCTTCGGGGGTTTGCTTTGCTTGCCATGACGGGTGTCCCCCAACCAGGAATGGCCTGACATGCTAGCAAAGGCAACACGTGCACAGAAGCACTACCGTAAATGTGTATGTAGACAAAGTTTTTAACAATTTAGGGTACGAAATACTCTACTATAAGGGAGCAGAAAGCCGTCTTGAGGGCATTACGTGAAACTGCCTACTACCAGTGAATGGAGCGGCAATCCAATGTGTTTAGAAAAGGTGGTTAACGATTTCAAGTATTTAATACTCGACTAATGGAGAGCTTAAAGCCCTCCCGTCCGAAGGCCAAGAAAAATCAACAAACGACCACAAAGTGAATCCTCAATGTGTGTTTAGAAAAAGTTAACGATTTAGAGTACGAAGTACTCTACTATGGCAGAGCATAAAGCCATCCCGTCGGCACGCCTGCACCTCTGTTAAAAAAATATTTCTGCTCTGTCACGAAAACACGCATGCAAATGCATGCACAAGTAAATATATAGACGCCAGAAATCCGTCATTATCCATAGTTTCCATGTTTCCCACTGAGCGAACCATTAATCTTTACAGGAAATCTACTGAAAGGCACCATTATGTTGCCTTTAAAAGTTCGAGTGTAAAATACTCAAAAATAAGTATACCTCATAATCAGGCGCTCCGCTATAAGATAGTTGGCTCGGAACAGTCAGACTTTTATGAAAACTCTGGACAACTTTGTGAAGCTTTTATCTAGCAAGAACAGCGACCCCGAATTGTAGAAGATATTGTTAAAAAAGCCGATGCATTGAATTGGAAGGATTTGTTCATCCCCAAAAGGCAATCTTCAGTTCGAGAACAAAGTAATCTGGTCCTGAGGCGCTCCGAATTGGTGTCAAATGTTTCTTCAACTCTTAAAAAGCATTTCGACCGACTAACGTGGAGCGCTAATCTTGAATAATTCTTTTCAGTGCCACCTCGAGTAGTCTTCAGAGGGTGTCGAAATCTGCATGGCATCCTATTTTCATATAAATCATGGGTTACCATTAATGTCGATTGTCAACCTTGTATAAGAAGTCACGTTGCAAGGACTGCGTGAATATGACGACGACACACGTCACTAAGAGCACTGCTTCTGATTTCTTCTATAAGATGAAAGATCGTCTTACGCGCAATCCTTAAGACTGCATCTATTTACTCGAATATTCCGTCTGCAGATGACAGTACATTGGACAAACCTTAACGCCTTTCAGATACCGAGTCAAGTGCCTAGTTTGCAGTGTTTCTAAGCTTCCGACATCAAAACAAATTCATTTGTTTGAAAGGGATCTATTCCTTCTTTTTTCAAGAATATCTGTGTATGTGTTACAGCTAATGTTTCACTAGTACGTCACAGGCTACAATACTTGGGTATATGTATACTTACGATCATCAATGATTTATTGTTTTTCTATGCGCTACATTTTTTCGCATTGTGTACCTTTAATATTTCGTTTCTGATTGCACTCAATTGTATTGTATTAAGTGCTTTTGATGGTCTGCGTGCCTCACTGAATTTGAAGGAAAGACCGCTTGACAGGCTCCAAAACTTTTGCCTTCGCTTCATTTTCTGTTCACGTGGAGAAACAAACAAAAAGTAAGAAATACGAATAAAATAATGTTACAATTAGAGTCCTTCAAACTGATTTCAGTTCCCACCGTAAAATACAAACTCCGAGAATTATACTTGTACTGTAAATATCAAGCTGTTTCTTGTGGTATGAATGAACATGCTGGCAAAGTTCCTTTCATTCCACTTAATTGCTGTGGAACTTTCCTGCTGTCATTACTGCTACATTTTCACACAGATAGGTTAGTTTTCTATTTCAATTCGTTTTTGTTGGCAGATCCTGACAAGATGTTGCGCGTGCCCGGATGTTGATCGATAATCTGCTCACAACTGAACCTATCACTTCTTATTGTTTGTGCTGGTGACACGTGTATTATTGCTTATTTCTTTTACTCCGTTTGGATGTGTGTGTGTGTGTGTGTGTGTGTGTGCGTGTGTGTGTGTGTGTGTGTGTGTGTGTGTGTGTGTATGTGTATGTGTGTGTGAGTGTGTGTGTGTGTGTGTGTGTGTGTGCGTGTGCGTGTGTGTGTGTGTGTGTGTGTGCGCGCGCAAATGTGTAGGTGCGAGTACTGCTTTTCTTGTCCTATCACGTGTGTTATTTCCCCACGTGCTTTGAACAATCGCTTTCAGACAGTAACAGTGCTATACTACCTCACTGGTTGTCTCACATTACGTTATTACCGCACCGCAAGCCTGTGCGGTGCGGTCGCTTTCACTGCGCATGCCTCGTAACGCGAGCCGCCATTCGCGTTCGCGGCCCCCCCCCCCCCCCGCAGTAAATGCGAAATAGCGGGTGGCGTGTGCGGCCCGCAAACGCTGCTTTCGAGGCTATGGTGTCGCTGCGATCGTGCGTTGCGGTTTGCAGGAAGGCAAACGCTATTCCAAAACTCATATGGCGCCAGCTATGCCCGCAACGCCCGCACCGCCTGTAAACGTTATTCTAAAACTCCCTACTGATGCATGCATGCATCACTCGGACGAAGGCATGTGTCCTGGCCGAAACATCAGTCTTTAACGTAAGCATTTTTTCTACGTGCTTGATATATTCTTTTGAGCTTATAGGTCCGGGTCCTGTGGTCGTTCTTTTTCTCGTCTTATATATATATATATATATATATATATATATATATATATATATATATATATATATATATATATATATATATATATATATATATATATATATATATATATATATATATGTATATTTATATATATATATATATATATATATATATATAAACTGTTGGGAAATAAATATATTTATCCTTGTTGACAACGCTCCCGTTGTGCCATATCCCATACCTTCACGAAGACTCCCTGGCCCATTGAATTATTACTCCCACTGACCTGAACCATGGCTGCCAGTACATCATCAACGGAGCGTTTGTCGCCGAGATATCCAAATTACCCTACGAGGTGTGCCGTCATCGGGGACTCAATCATGCGGTACGTCCACACGCACTTCAGCCCGAACGACTCATCGACGCCGTGCTTCATTTCCTATGGTGGTGCTATGTTTTCGGACATTCCGGCGCTACTTGAGTACCTACCTTACCGGGTGGACACGTTGTTTCTGCATGTGGGCACCACGGACATCCTGAAGACGAGCTCTTCAAGATCACTGGATTCGTTGAGGGAGGCATTGAAGCAAATGAGGCAGATGCGCCCGAACATGAAGACACTGCATCTTAGTCTGCCACTACCTCGCGCCCCCAATCACCGACGGCGGGACTCGAACTGGCGATCAATGAATCGGTTTAATATGGAGGTACAGCGATTCATTCAAGAGGCCCGCCGTCTCTGCTAATACGGGTTGTTGAGAGCAGGCGTCTATTACGTCGAACATGGTTTCTCAACACTCCCGCTGCGCCGCTTCCTGGCTGCTGACGGCTTACATACAAGCTTCGAGGGAGTCGCGCTGCTGGCACAGCACACGAGGGTGCAGCTGCGATTGACGTCGGCGGCATGGAGATCGGCGGCAATCGCTTGCACGGATAACTCCAGTGCCAAGCCCCCTCAACAACAAGGAGCCGAGCAACACACAGAGCCATCCAGGGTCCCAGCAGTGACGACGTCGCCACTCCCACCAGCGAGGCCTTACAACACCAGGCGGACGAATGCGGCGAAGACAAAGGCGGCGGCTTCCAAATGACACGGGGAAACAAAAGGTCCGGGCAGTCTTAAACACGCATGGTCCCACTCATTTCTATCGATTAGGAAAATCATTGAAAAGCGGGTGCAATACGAAAAACACGCGGAACAACTAACCAAATATCTATCTCACGAAATTGCACCTAAGGGCCTCCGCCTAGCGTGCAACCCCTCAATGTCTACACTAAGTGAAGCAGAAAGGGTGAAGTGGGAAAAAATATTACTAGAAGCGTCCTTGCAACTGACTTGGGTCATTGCGGACCATAGTGAGCGTAAGGCCGCCGAATACAGTGTCACGGAGGCCACGCAGAAATTGGTATCTAATCTCGGAGAGCATGAGGCAAGAGAACTGGAAAGATATGAACTAAAGAAGAGAGGCGAAATTTCAGTAGTAAAAGATAGAAAATTCAAGCGGGACTGCAAAAGCGCCTTGTGCTCTGCAACAGGAAAATAGGAATGAGGCCGTACAAAGAACGCCACGGACAACCCGTACCACAACCTAACTTTGAGGAGAAAAATGGGAACTCAAAACTACAGTGCAATCCTAATCAAAACATCCTTACTCTCGAATATGACGCTGACACTCCCGTGGCACGTGATAGCCAAGAGCAGCTGAAAACTTATGTGAAAAATGTCCTCAATCTGTCAAACACAACACTCACACCCGCTCAGCTTCAACTTTTGTCAAGAGGCTTGACCTTTTGTCCATCATCCGGTAGATTCAATGAATTTGAACTGTACCAAGACCTCGATAACTTTGCGCATAATCTCCGCCTCAGTGAATACTTTCATGATCGCAAGGACTGTGTGGACGAGAATAGAGTGATTGGTGGTGACAAATCATGGCGTCCGGGTGAGCAGAGGGACAAACACCTCGATATGTATATATCAGCAGTTCAAAAAGATATCATCAGAGCGTATGAAAAAAAATCGGCCATTTCGAAACAACATATCAAAGTCAGAACGAAGGGCACTCGATGAACTACGAAAAAACACTGGAATTACTATCAAACCGGCTGATAAAGGGGGCTGCATAGTAATTCTAAACACGTCAGACTACTTAAAGGAAGGGGAACGACAGCTATCAGACACAAAAGTGTACAAAGAACTTCCAACGGACCCGACTCCCGAATTTGAAAGGGAGATGAAAGTAACCCTAAACAATCTCCGCCGGGACGAGAAAATTACCGGCAAAATGTTAAAAGCAATGTTACCGGCACATTCTGTTCCCGGTCGATTCTATTTGCTCCCCAAAATACACAATGCAGGTAATCCGGGACGTCCGATAGTATCCAGTACCAGTACATCAACAGAAAATATATCAGAATTCATCAATTCCTTAATAAAAAACATCCCCCCAAATTTTCCCTATTACCTAAAAGACACAAACCACTTCATCTGCGAAACTTCAAGTCTCGACATCCCAGGCGGCAGTTTTCTGGTGACCATGGACGTCTGCTTACTGTACACCAACATACCCCACCATGACGGAATAGCGGCTATGGTTTCTGAATATGTAAAATCTGACTCATCAACTAGCGTAAGTGGCGAGGTACTGTTTACACTTCTTGAACTTGTACTAAATTATAAACCTTTTGAGTTCAACTGCAAGCATTTCCTTCAGGTCAGTGGCACTGCAATGGGCACGAAAATGGCCACAAACTTCGTGAGCACCTTTATGGCTTCACTTGAAATCCCATTCATTGAGGGACGCACCTTGAAACCTTTCTACTACAGAAGATACTTAGACGATATTTTTATGATATGGAACCATGATGAGGGAAGTCTTTTCTGCTTCATAGAGAATTTTAACAAGTGCCACCCGTCAATAAAATTCACGCACAAAATTTCCAAAACTAGCATTAACTTTTTGGACGTCACTGTCACGGTCGAAAATGACCGCTTGTCAACAAACCTTTACAAGAAGCCTACAGACCGTCAAATGACATTTCAACAGCAGCCACCCAAAGCATTGCAAAACGGGTATTCCATATTCTCAGGCCTACCGGTACCGAAGAATATGGACCGATATGCGGGAATTTGACAGACACGCGGAACACCTAAAGCATTCCTTATTGAAACAAAATTATCCGGAAGACATTATTGACGATGCCATACTACGTGCTCGCAACGCGAACAGGAATGATATAATTAAGGGACCAAACAGAGTATCTAAAACGACTTCCCAAACGAACCTTGTACTAACTTACTTCTTATTAGCGCCACGAATCAACAACATACTTTCCCGCCATTTCAACATAATCAGGCAAAGCAAACGACTAACTTCTATTTTCGCGAAGCCACCTCACGTGGTGTACCGCCGGGATAAAAATCGGAAGGATATTCTTGTCAGAGCAAAAACAAACACCCCCAAATTTCAATCAGGGTGCAATCCCTGCGGGAAAGCTCGATGCAAGGTATGCCCACAGATGGTTACAACACGTGAAGCTAAAGTGAACTTCTCGGATTTCAAATTCTGCGTAACTGAAAGCCTTAATTGTGACTCCAGTAACGTAATATACATGCTACATTGCAACATCTGCGGACAAAAATATATTGGCCAAACAGACACGCCATTTCGGCTGCGGTTCAATAATCACCGGTACCACGCCACTTCACTGCCGAAGCTACCTTTATCTAGACATCTGCGCCTGCCCAACCACAGTTTTGAAAATATCAGCGTCACTCTTTTGCAGTCCGGTTTCTCAAACAGACGCGAGCGTGAGCAGCGTGAGGCATATTTTATTTTCAAATTTCGAACGTTAGCAGCCGGCATCAACGAGGACACCGGAAAACTCAACTGCCTCCGAGAAGTAAGCCAGGAGGAAATTGGTGACAAAGATTGATAGCTGGAGACCATGCTTTTCTCTGACTGACTCTTACGTGTACACTGTCCTTTCTTGTTTTTTGTTTTTCTTTTTTTCTCTTTTTTTCTTGCTTTTTTTCTTTTTTCCACATGCACATACAAAGTGTTTACCACTTGATGACCATTGAAGGGAAACGGACGAAGAATAAAGGTAAATAGCCGACCTACTCATTAACGAGACACTCTTCCTTTACGCGCGCCGCACTCCGACCGACCCATTACGGGGAAACCCTTTCTTTACGCACGCCGTCATGGACCCTCCCGGCACCGCGGCGACAATCTTGGGTGGCCCGACACACGTCAAGAACTGAACAGCACGTGATATGAACCGTATGTGGATGTAGATGGACAGTTGGTTTCGTTCTCAGTGTTGACAGGGGTTCTTCCTCTTTTTTACTTTCTTTCTTTTCTTTCTTTTTCTTTTTCGTCTTTTTTCTCCCCTTTTTTGTTTTTTTTTCCTTTTTCTAGTTCCCTCTCACTCTCGCAAACATATTTCAAGGCGAAAGGGACGCGGCAGCAACGGAGTTTGGAAGTTCATATCAGTATAACTCATCCCCTGATGAAGGGAGGACCCCTCCCGAAACTGTTGGGAAATAAATGTATTTATCCTTGTTGACAACGCTCCCGTTGTGCCATATCCCATACCTTCACGAAGACTAACTGGCCCATTGAATTATTGCTCGCACTATATATAACTCATCCCCTGATGAAGGGAGGTCCCCTCCCGAAACTGTTGGGAAATAAATATATTTATCCTTGTTGACAACGCTCCCGTTGTGCCATATCCCATACCTTCATGTATATATATATATATATATATATATATATATATATATATATATATATATATATATATATATATATATATATATATATATATATATATATATATATATATATATATATATATATATATATATATATATATGTCTGCACGCACAGAAAAACGTTTTCTTTCTGAATAATCTTTCGGCCGTGCCATGGTGCCCGTGAACGGGATATACAGATTACCTTGGTGCTCATTGGCACCAACTCCGTACCAGTGAAAGAAAAGACGACGATGTTCGTGTGTCGCACGCTTAGCGTCCTGTTTTCTGTGCTGCAGCTGCCTTGATTGCCTTCCTCCGTCTCTTGCCTAAAGTCTTCCGAAGAACACGCTTGCTGAAATTGGTGGAAGTGCTGGGTCCTGGTCCTCGTTGCTCTCAATCCCCATACCTCATAATATTTGTAACATCAATGACTGAAACGCAGAATCCAGTCCGAACAATACACTGCTCAATTTAATTTCTTGGAAGGTAATCTTGAGAACATTGCAATTCTTCTATGATAATTGGACTCTTATGCTTTGGCAGTGCACCTAACTTGTTCTCTACATATTGAATATATAATCAATAGAGCTAACAGCATGCATCGCTACTAACGTCACAAGTCTTCTAATGCCGCATCATCCTTAAAATTACTACTTTCTCTGTTATTCGTGCATCCAAAGTTAGAGTAAGCTGCAGCAGTGTGGGACCCACAGAACGAAAACCTCATCTCTCCAGAGCTTGTTCAAAACAATTCTGTTCTGTTTTTCTAATCCCTTTTTCTGATCGTGATGCTAATGTCTTCCGTCACTAGCATCACGGAGAAAAATAGCTCGCTTAACTCTGTTTCATAAAGTATATCATAATCCATTTCTTCAAAATGACTTCATTTTACAGCCACATTACTTGTCGCACCGTGTAGAAAATCGCTTTAATGTCGGAACACAAGCAGCAAAACTAATACCTTCAGCCATTCCTTTTTCCCTAGAACATCTCGGCAGCGTAACCACCTTCCCAATGACATAGTCACCATCATTGACAACAAACGTTTTCGCAATGCTATAGCTAACATTGTTTAACTTAGAATTCATGACATCTTGCTATTGTTGTCGTAAAGGTGTATAACAGGCAATATTGTCATGTTACCTTGCACGTACATATTAGTAATTGCAAAGCATTTACTTACTACATTGTATGTACTGCTATTTTGAGTCTATTGATTTATTGCATCGTTGTATTATGTTGTTGTGTTATTTACTACAAGATTCCCCCATTCTGGGTAACTTTTCCTGCACCAATTGCCTCTGTATTGCCCTTGGGCCTTGAGGGTACAATGAATAAGTAAATAAATAAAAATATAAACAAACACTCAACCATATATATATATATATATATATATATATATATATATATATATATATATTGCAACGAGCAAGGTTGCGTAAAAACACAGGTTATTATTCCAGAAACGTTAGCCGCAACAAGCTGGTACAGGCAGGAACCCGGCAAGCACGAGCCACACACGGACGTCAACATCTTCTTTCACGCTGGCACAGAGCTGGCGCCACTATGCTTCGGTACAATTATTCCCCGCGCAGAAAGGAGCCAACCTGGCGACCTAGGGAAAGGACACGACAAGAGGGTCATAGCACGGTTTGAGGCGTGATACGTGTACTGTTTCACGCCCACGGCAGCGTTGGTCCGAGGGTGGATCAATGGGCTCAACTTCATAGTTGACAGGAGATGTTTGCCGCACCACACGGTAGGGGCCATGGTATTTCGACGAAAGCTTCGGGGAAAGACCGGGAGGCGTAGACGGGACCCAGAGCCAAACCAGCATTCCTGGGTTATAGTGTACAGTAGACGCAGAGGAATCGTGGTCAGTTTTCTGGCGCCATTAGTCTTGTGCGGTAAATGAGCGAGCGAGTTAATGACACTCTTCGGCATAAGCAGCTGCTTCGGAAACAGGCGTCGCTTCGGAAACATCAGGCTTGTAAGGGAGAATGGTGTCCATGGAGCATGATGGCTCACGTCCGTACAGAAGGAAGAAAGGAGAAAAGCCAGTGGTTGTTTGTGGCGCAGAGTTGTACGCGTACGTGACAAAAGGGAGCACTTGGTCCCAATTAGTGTGGTCGTCAGAGGCGTACATGGCAAGCATATCTCCAAGGGTACGGTTAAAGCGTTCTGTCATGCCATTGGTTTGGGGATGGTATGCCGAGGATTTCCTATGGACAGTGCGACATGCCTTGAGTAGCTCGTCGACGGCGTTCGAGAGAAACACGCGTCCACGGTCACTGAGTAATTCACGAGGTGCACCGTGTCGCAAAATGAGATGGTGAAGAAGAAAGGACGCAACGTCTTTCGCAGTGGTAGAAGGCAGCGCAGATGTTTCAGCGTAGCGTGTTAAATGATCCACGGCGACGATAATCCACCGGTTGCCTCGAAGGGAGTTGGGTAGAGGACCATAAATATCAATTCCGACGCGGTCGCATGGTCTCGCTGGGCAGGTTAAGGGTTGCAAAGGGCCAGCAGTGCTGTGAGAAGGCGTCTTGCGTCGTTGACACGTGGTGCATGACCAAACGTACTGGCGAACGTGCCGATACATGCCGCGCCAGTAGTATCTTAGACGAAGGCGAGAGTAAGTCTTGAATACTCCAGCGTGGCCACACTGGGGGTCATCGTGAAAGGCAGCGCAGATGTCCGAACGCAAATGACGAGGGATGACAAGGAGCCACCTACGGCCATTCGTCACGTAATTGCGGCGATACAACAAGCCTTCACGGACAGCAAAGTGTCTTGCTTGACGAGAGAGGGAGCGTGAAGTCGTTTCTGACAAACTGTGAGAGAGGACGTCGAGCAAAGAATTGATCCAGGGATCCTTGCGCTGTTCGGATGGCATGTCAGTGATGCTCAACGATGACGAATCGCAAATGGCAGTTGATAAGCAGGCAAGGTCAGGAGGCAGTGGAGAACGGGATAGTGCATCGGCGTCTGAATGTCTGCGTCCTGAGCGATAAACAACACGGATATCGTATTCCTGAAGGCGTAAAGCCCAACGAGCGAGGCGGCCAGTAGGATCTTCCATAGACGCTAACCAGCATAAGGCATGGTGATCTGTGACGACATCAAACTGGCGTCCGTAAAGGTAGGTGCGGAACTTTCCTATAGCTCAAATGATAGCCAAGCACTCCTTTTCCGTGACGGAATAGTTGGACTCTGCCTTCGTTAGTGTACGGCTGGCATAGGCGACAACGTACTCGTCGCAGTCATCCTTGCGTTGAGCGAGAATGGCACCGAGGCCGACACCGCTTGCATCCGTGTGAATTTCAGTGGGTGCATTGGGATCGAAGTGGCGGAGAGCTGGCGGAGAGATGAGTAGCCGGCGTAGCGCCGTGAATGCCTCATCGCAGTGGGAATTCCAGCCAGAGAGGTCCGTGCTACGGGAGAGAAGCTGAGTCAGAGGGGCAATTATAGAGGCAAAATTGCGAATGAAACGCCGAAAATAGGAACACAAGCCTATGAAACTACGAAGCTCCTTTAGGGTAGTAGGCTTGGGGTACTCGGCAACGGCACGCAGTTTGGCAGGATCTGGCAATATTCCTTCTTTTGAAACGACGTGGCCGAGAATTGTGAGTTTGCGGGCGCCAAAACGACATTTCTTGAAGTTAAGTTGCAACCCGGCTGCCGTAAGGCACTGGAGAACTTGTTCCAGACGGGAAAGATGAGTTTCGAAATTCGCCGAGAATACAACTATGTCGTCTAAATAGCAAAGACAGATGTGCCATTTAAGTCCCCTGAGGACACTGTCCATCATTCTTTCAAAAGTCGCAGGCGCATTGCAAAGACCGAAGGGCATTACATTAAATTCATATAAGCCGTCAGGGGTCACAAACGCCGTTTTTGGACGGTCTGGTTCAGCCATTGGTACTTGCCAATATCCAGACCGCAGATCCAGTGAAGAGAAAAACTCCGCACCTTGAAGGAAGTTGAAGTTGAAGTTGAAGTTTATTTCAGGCAAAAGCAAAAAAAAAGAAAGGTACAATTTGCCTAGGGGACCGGCGAAAAGGCATAAAAGCCTGACAAAACGCCTGCCCCCTGTAAACCCAAAACCCACCAAAATAACACAGTGCTCAGTGTAAAGTAACGAGTAAATAAGAAATTAAGCATAAATATCTTTCTACATGCAAAACATGTACAGGAAAACATAAATGAGCGAAAATTTGCGCAGGAGATGAAATCTATAAAGCATATGCGTGTCCGACAAATGAAACAAACTGTAGAGGACATAAACAAAGACTAATGTAAGACATGTAAAATACCTGAAGAAACTTTAAACTTGAATACAAGGTTTCAATAATCCAAGGCGTCAATCCAAGGCGTCATCTATGCGTGGCAGGGGATAAACATCCTTGCGTGTGATGTTGTTTAGTCGACGATAATCCACGCAAAACCTGATGGAGCCATCCTTTTTTCGCACAAGGACCACTGGCGAAGCCCAAGGACTGTGTGAGTGCTGAATAACACCACGTTGCAGCATCTCGTCAACGTGTTGAGTGATGACGTCACGCTCAGCCTGCGAGACGCGGTAGGGGCGCTGACGAAGTGGAGTATGATGACCGGTGTCGATAAGGTGAGCGACAACTGACGTGCGTCCCAAGGGAGGTTGTCCGTGGTCGAAGGAGGCGCGGAAACGGTCAAGTAGTTGAATGAGCTGATTGCGCTAGTCTTGCGTAAGGCCGGTGTCTACGCTGCGCAACAGAACGTCTTCGTCAGGTAGTGAGGGCGCGGTGCCAGCTGTGACAGCATCCACGGACATCGGTGTCGTATCAGAACGGGCATCGAAAGGAAAGATGTCATCATAAGTGTCAAGACTCCCAATGCATTCGCCATGCAATAAGGTAGCGGGACAAGGGAACGAATTGCACACGTACACGGCACTGGAGCCATCGGCAAGTGTTATGACGGCAAACGGGACGACAAGGTTCCGGCGACGAGCGCATTCTTGTGACGGCATAAATAGGGCAGTTGAATCGGAAACGGAGTTGCACAAAAGAGATACCGCGGTGACCGAAAAAGCAGAAATGACGACGTCAGCGGCGACGATCACCTTTTTGGGTGAGCGAGGGAGATCTATGAATGTCGTGCTGAATGGAAACAAAACGAGTTGAGCACGAGCGCAGTCAACAACCGCATGATTAGTGGAAAGAAAGTTCCATCCCAGGATGATTTCATGAGACGCATGCGGAAGGACGACAAATTCATTGATGTAAAGCACTTCTTGAATCACAACACGAGCAGTGCATGTGGCAGAAGGTTGGACGTGTTGCGAACTCGCTGTGCGTGAAGAAATTTCAACCAGTGGAGTCGTCAGTTTGTTCAGTTTGCGGCATAACACTTCACTGATTATACAAATAGCGGCACCTGTGTCGACAAGAGCAGTTGTGGCGAAACCGTCCACAAACACGGCAATCTCGTTAGGGGGCGATAGATGAGGCCTTGGATATTCGTCGGTGGCGCAGCTCTTGCCTCAGGAACTGCGACTGTTAGTTTTCCTCCTGGGCGTGGTTGGAACGGCGAAGCATGGGGGAAGGAGACCGAAGACGGGGTGAAGGAGATCGACGTCGGCTGAAGTCTGGTCGACGTGAGTGGGGGTCATGTGAATCAGGTGTCACATGCGATTCTGATGGCCGAGGTATGTTGCTGGAATGCTGCACATCACTAAAATAGAATCCACGGCGACGACAGTAGCGCGCGACATGTCCTGGAATACCACAGTTGTAGCAGATGGGCCGGTTATCCGGAGTACGCCAAGAGTTTACAGGTGCTCGAGGTGGTGGAATGGGCCGATTTACCGGATAAACTGAAACTGGTGACCTGTAGTAGTTGGTGGCTGGACTGTATGAAGGGAGCGGTGGTTGGGCAGGAGGTCGGCGGACGGCTTCTGCATAAGTCAGCGGTGCAGCCACTGATATTGGGGATGCGGGCGAAGGGAGAGCCTCGGCAACTTGCGTCTGAATAGCACGGCGAAGTGAGTGGTCCAGTGTTGTGGGGGTCTCGTTGATGGTGGCGACAAGAGAGAGCTGTCGAGCAACTTCCTCCCGGATGTACTGTTGAATTTGAGGCATTACCACGCTGTAGTCGGAGCCACTGCTTTTGCACTCCAACGCCGAAATATCAGCTGTTTGCGTATTAGCGCGACGTGTAGAAACTCGTTGCTTTCGCAGCTCATCGAAACTTTGACATAACTGAATCACGGCCGTGACGGTCTGTGGGTCTTTGGCCACAAGCATATGAAAAGCGTCGTCATCAATGCCTTTCATTATGTTCTTTATTCTGTCAGCCTCCGTCATCCTGGCATCAACTTGCCTACAGAGGCTGATCACATCCTCAATGTAGCTCGTGAAGCGCTCACCATTTCGCTGAAATCGTCCCCGCAGTCCCAGTTCAGCGCGAAGCTTACGCATGGCTGGACGACCGAAAAACGAGGTGACGGCCTCTTTGAAAACTGACCAGGTGGGGATGTCGGCTTGGTGGTTGGTAAACCACAGGTTGGCCAAATCTGTCAAGTAGATGACGTGAATCAGCTTCGCAGGGTCATCCCACTTGTTAATCGCGCTGGCATGCTCATACTCTGCCAGCCAGTCCTCGACATCTTGATCTTCAGTGCCGTTGTATACTGGTGGGTCACGCAGACGAAGTACACCAGAACACATGACAGGTGACAG
This sequence comes from Rhipicephalus microplus, assembly GCF_043290135.1. Lineage (NCBI taxonomy): Eukaryota > Metazoa > Arthropoda > Arachnida > Ixodida > Ixodidae > Rhipicephalus > Rhipicephalus microplus. Next base: position 106,057,604 of record NC_134707.1, on the reverse strand, counting down.
CGTGGAAGAACCTTGGGGGGGATCGACGCGCTCGGTCATCGCGGACTGAGATGGTAGCTTACTGCTGCGGAGCTCCAGGACGTTACCCAGCACGTTTCCACCAAATGCAACGAGCAAGGTTGCGTAAAAACACAGGTTATTTTTCCAGAAACGTTAGCCGCAACAAGCTGGTACAGGCAGGAACCCGGCAAGCACGAGCCACACACGGACGTCAACGTCTTCTTTCACGCTGGCACAGAGCTGGCGCCACTATGCTTCGGTACAATATATATATATATATATATATATATATATATATATATATATATATATATATATATATATATATTATATATATATATATATATATATATATATATATATATATATATATATATATATATATATATATATATATGTATATATATACATATATATATATATTGTAATGAATCTGAATAACGGACGCTCTGCTGGTAATGAAGAAGACGATGATGATCGGTGGCAGTAGTAGTAGCTCGCGCACACCGCTCGCCATTAGCCAGACCTGCCTGATAAAGCACATTTTTCCAAGCTGCTTCTGAACCTTTCTCGACGTATAACCCCTCTATTTTAAGTGGTGGAGGAGCCGGGGTTCCCATCAACCTGGAACTTCGCAATCGGATGCTACCCTCAACGTTCATTATGGCTGCTCCTGGTCCTTCTCAAGCTGCCTTACCAACAACAGTCTACTGTACTGGCGTGCCTCGGCAACGCGACCCACCAATTTTTCGCGGCAACGACGAACAAGACGTCGAGGACTGGCTCGTCGAGTACGAAATCGTAAGCGCTTCCAACAAGTAGAACGCCTACGACCAGCTCACAAACGTGCACTTTTACTTCGCTGATGTGGCCAGCCTTTGGTTCAAGAACCACGAAGGCGAAATCACCAACTGGTCCACCTTCAAGACCACCACCGCCGCGGTCTTCGGCCGTCCCGCCGTGCGCCGGGTTCGCGTGGAACAGCGTCTCCTTAGTCGAGTCCAGCGCAGGGACGAGACCTTTACAAGTTACATTAAAGATGTCTTGTCTCTTTGCAAGCGCGTCGACGAATCTCTAACCGAACGCGACAAAATCAAGCACATCATCAAAGGAGTTGACGACGATACCTTCCAGATGCTCATCGATAGGAATCCACAGACCGTCACCGATGTTGTCCAGCTCTGTCAGGAGTACGACGAGTTGCGTAAGCAGCGTGTCTCGACGCGCAGGGCTGCTGAAGATACGGCTGAAGTTTCCGCCCTCGTGCACGACGTCGCTGCTGATCACACCGTCTTACTGCCCCGCATCAAACAGTTCATTCGTGAAGAAGTTGCGCGTCAGCTTTCTCTTGTGGCTGAAGCATCCGCGCCAGTGACCTCGTTAGACCCACATCTACGCCAGGTCATTGAGACACAGGTCACGCAGGCACGGCCTCCATCGCCATCTGTCCCTACGCCGCTGACCTACGCTGCCGTCGTTGCTAGACCGCCAGCCCCACCTGTCTCTGGCGCATACCGTGGCACCGGGTCCTCCTACCCTACGACGCTGCCTACATACACGGCACCCCATCCCGTTTCGCCCGCTGCACCTTCTGTCGTTAACCCATGGGGCACCTTGGATAATCGACCCATCTGTTTCACATGCGGTTTCGTGGGACATATAGCCCGCTACTGTCGCCGTCGCAACTTCCAGCCTCCAGACCATGGGAATTCTGCAAATTACCAGGCTGCCCAGAATCCCCAGCGACCATCTTCACCTATCACTGACTCATTGTCCCCACGACGTCCTGTCGATTCTCGCCGGTCATTACCACCCCATGGATGATCTGTCTCCCCGATGCTTCGGCGCACGAGCCCCACTCGAGAGTAAAACTGACAGCCGCAGTTCCGAAGGCAAGAACTGCGTCGTCGTCGAACTTTCCAGGACCTTCTCTTAGTCCGACCAACGAAATTGATGTGCTAGTAGAAGGTGTTGCTGTACGTGCACTTGTCGACACAGGCGCCGTCGTTTCTGTGGTTAGTGAAAAACTGTGTCACGATTGAGAAAAGTTACAACGCCCTTTACGAATCTTGCTCTGCGTACAGCCACCTCCCATTTCATCGCGCCGACAGCTCAGTGCACAGCACGCATTCTTATTCAAGATGTTTGGTACGCCGTCAATTTTGTTGTTCTCCCACGTTCATCTTACGACGTCATACTAGGATGGGATTTCCTTTCTACCCATCAGGCCCTCGTCGACTGCGCTCGTGCTGAACTCACGTTGACGAATCCGTGCCATGATATCGGCCACCACAGTCCCTCGAAAGTGTTTGCCGCAGCTGACGTCCACATCGCGCCGTCGTCCGCCGTCCTAGTGCCTGTGTTTTTCGCTGCTGCCACCAACTCGACGCTCCTGTTCCAACCAACTATAGCTAGTGTGCAACACAGAACTATCGTCCTCCGGTTTGCCGTCATCAACTTTTCCAATGGTTCGGCGGTACTTTATGCGTGCAACGTTTCTGCTTGTCCGTACATCCTGCTACGCGGCGAGTCTCTGGGAAGCCTCGAGACCTTAAATTGTATTTTCGAAGACCCAATCTATCCAAACAAGCCATTTTTACCGACTTGTGCCATTACACCCGCAACTGACGCTAATGAACCTATGGATGTATTCCGCAAGTCTATTGATTGCAACCTCACGCCTGGACAGCAGGAACAGCTGGTCAAGCTCCTACAGCGTTTTCGAGCCTCGTTTGACCACAATCAGCCTTCCTTATGTCGAGCGTCAGCTGTTGTTCACCGTATAGATACCGGTCAAGAGACGCCATTACGGCAGCGTCCATATCGGGTGTCATCTACCGAACGCCGTGCATCAATAAACAGGTTGACAACATGCTGACACGCGGCATAATCGAACCGTCAAGCAGTCCCTGGCCTTCTCTAGTTGTGTTGGTGAAGAAGAAGGACGGATCCATCACGTTTTGCGTGGACTACCGACGTCTCAACCCAATCGCGCGCAAGGATGTCTATCAGCGGATAGACATCCACGCATTGACGATGCCTTGGACTGCTTACATGGAGCCGATTTTTTCTCTTCTTTAGATTTGCGCTCTGGATACTGGCAGGTACCCATGGCAGAGGCCGATCGCAAAAAAACATCTTTCATCACGCCCGACGGGCTTTACGAATTCACAGTCATGCCCTTCGGCCTTTTTAACGCGCCAGCTACTTTCGAGCGAATGATGGACTCTATCCTTCGAGGCCGCAAATGGAACGTTTGCCTTTGTTATTTAGATGACATTGTCGTCTTTTGAACTGATTTCGCAACCCATTTAACCCGCCTCGAGAAAGTCCTCGCGTGTATTGCTGCCGCGGGGCTGCAACTGAATCTGAAGAAGTGCCATTGCGCCGCTCGAAAGCTTACGATCCTTGGTCACGTGGTTTCAAAAGACGGCATTCTTCCTGACCCTGCCAAACTTACAGCCGTTTCAGCGTTTCCCAAACTGACCACCATGAAAGAGCTCCGAAGCTTCATAGGCCTTTCCTCTTACTTCCGGCGCTTCGTCAGCAATTTCACGAAGATCATCGCTCCTTTGACGAAGCTCCTCGCCGGCTCTAGAGACCTTTCAGCCTGGTCTGCCACCTGTGACGATTCTTTCTATGAATTGCGCCGCCTCCTCACGTCGCCGCCTATTCTGCGACACTACCACCCATCGGCACCCACAGAGATCCACACCGATGCTAGTGTTGTCGGGCTAGGCGCTATTCTTGCACAGCAGAAAGACAGCTTCCAAGAGTACGTGGTTGCCTACGCAAGCCGAACTCTTAGCAAAGCCGAAATCAACTATTCCGTCACTAAAAAGGAATGCCTCGCCATTATTTGGGCGATAGAGAAATTTCGACCTTACGTGTACGGGCGCCCTTTTGACGTCGTGACTGGCCACCACGCCCTCTGCTGGTTGTCGTCACTGAAGGATCCAAGCGGTCGCCTCACCCGATGGGCATTACGTCTCCAAGAATATAATATTCGCGTGGTCTATCGCTCCGGCCGGAAACATTCGGACGCAGACGCCCTATCCCGTTCGCCCCTACCCCTTGACGCGGACTGCGGCGAAAGTCTAACCTGTGATGCCACTGCCGTCACCATCGCCGACATGCCATCTGAGCAACGCAAGGACCCTTGGGTTGCTTCGATTCAAGACATCCTGGCTGGGCGGACGGCTTCCCCCCCCCTTCTCGCACGTTGCGTCGGCAAGTCGAGCACTTCGCCACTCGCGACGACGTGCTGTACCGACGCCATTACGCACCCGGTGGACGTCAGTGGCTACTCGTGATTCCTCGTCATCTGCGATCCGAAATTTGTTCCACGTTTCATGACGACCCCCAATGTTGCCACGCAGGTTTCCTGAAGAATTATTCTCGCATACGCCTCCAATATTACTGGCGTGGCATGTACCGTTTTATACAACAATACGTTCGGGCCTGCTCGACGTGCCAGAGACGAAAAACTCCCCCTTATCACGCCAGCGGTACCTTGTTACCCTTACCATGCCCACCCCGACCATTCGACCGCGTCGGCATCGATATCTATGGTCCTTTTCCCAACACTGCTGACGGTAACCGCTGGATCATAGTTGCCGTCGACCATCTCACGCGGTATGCCGAAGCTTCATCCCTTCCCTGGTCTACAGCAAAAGACGTTGCGACTTTCGTTCTTCACAACATCATATTACGTCGTGGAGCACCTCGGGAGTTACTGAGTGATCGTGGTCGCGTATTCTTGTCAGACGTCATCACAGCATTGCTGCGTGAGTGCCACGTCGTTCACCGCACTACAAGCGCCTATCATCCGCACACCAATGAAATGACAGAACGCTTCAACCGCACCCTTAGTGGCATGCTCTCTATGTATATCTCGTCAGACCACTCCAATTGGGACCGAGTGCTCCCGTTTATCACGTTCGCCTGTAATACTGCCATTCAAAGCACTACTGGGTTCTCTACTTTTTTCCTCCTTTACGGACGCGAACCTTCTTGCACTATGGACACCGTTCTTTCGTACAAACCTAACTCCTCAGAGTTCACGACTGTGTCTCAAGCCGCTACATAGGCTGAAGAATGCCGCTAACTGGCAAGATCATTCAACACCCAAGACCAAGGACGCCAAAAGCACCACCATGATGCATCAAATAACACTACTTCCTACGATCCAGGTTCACTCGTCTGGCTGCATGTTCCTTCTGCTACACCTGGCCTTTCTACCAAGTTGGTCTCCAAGTATCACGGCCCATATCGTGTGCTACAAAAAACGTCACCAGTGAATTATCTCATTGAGCCACTAGAAGCATCTTCTGACAAACGTCGTCGTGGCCAGGAAATTGTCCACATCTCGAGGCTTAAGCTCTGCTACGACCCTCCCGTGTTTACTTGTCCATAGGTCGCCAGGATGGCTCCTTATTTCGCGGGGAGTAATTGTAATGAATCTGAATAACGGACGCTCTGCTGGTAACGAAAAATACGATGATGAGTGGTGGCAGTAGTAGTAGCTCGCGCGCGCCGCTCGCCACTAGCCAGACCTGCCTGATAAAGTACATTTTGCCAAGCTGCGTCTGAACCCTTCTCGACGTACAACACCTCATTTTTAATATATATATATATATATATATATATATATATATATATATATATATATATATATATATATATATATATATATATATATATATATATATATATATATATATATATATATATATATATATATATATATATATATATATATAGTGGGAGTCATATTTCAATGGGCCAGTTAGTCTTCGTGAAAGTATGGGATATGGCACAACGGGATGATTGATTGATTTGTGGGGTTTAACGTCCCAAAACCACCATATGATTATGAGAGACGCCGTAGTGGAGGACTCCGGAAATTTCGACCACCTGGGGTTCTTTAACGTGCGCCCAAATCTGAGCACACGGGCCTACGACATTTTCGCCTCCATCGGAAATGCAGCCACCGCAGCCGGGATTTAAACCCGCGACCTGCGGGTCATCAGCCGAGTACCTTAGCCACTAGACCACCGCGGCGGGGCTGGCACAACGGGAGCGTTGTCAACAAGGATAAATATATTCATTTCCCAACAGTTTCGGGAGGGGTCCTCCCTTCATCAGGGGATGAGTTATACCTCATCCCCTGATGAAGGGAGGACCCCTCCCGAAACTGTTGGGAAATAAATATATTTATCCTTGTTGACAACGTTCCCGTTGTGCAATATCCCATATATATATATATATATATATATATATATATATATATATATATATATATATATATATATATATATATATATATATATATATATATATTAAGGAAAGACGTGTATACTTAAGGGCTCGTTTTTCCGTGTTTTTACACAATAATAATGAGATCCAACAGACAATAATGCCAAGGAAAGTATAGGGGAAAATAATAGACCAAATTGTAATGTACATATAAAAAAGTGGGTGAAAAGATAACTTGTCGTGGGCAGGATCTAAACCTGCGTCATTCGAAGGTCGCAGGTTCGGATTCTGCCCACGGCAAATTATCTTTTCACCCACTTTTCTTCATATTTACATTACAACTCTAATATCTTCTCCTATACTTTCCTTGGCATTAGCATTATTGTCTGTTAGAACTCATTATATATATATATATATATATATATATATATATATATATATATATATATATGCAAATAACGGATCATGACGGCACGAAGGATATGGTAAAAGCTACCGAGTGTCTATGTGAATGCAAGCGTAGTAAGAAGCTACTCGACAACTTGCAACCAAAAGGTGGACCTCTCTACCGCTGACATTTGCCGCGACGCCTGTAATGCGGGCAATGAACTGTTTATAATTTCCCCAGCGTTGACTGCTCCGATTGGGGAATGCAACTACTATCCTCGAAGGGTGGGCTCACACAATGTTATGAAACTAACTGCTTTGACGTCACACATCGCTGAGTTCTTTCAGAGGTACAACTTTGGTATGAAAAATTGAAACATAAATGTCTTTTATAATGCGCTTCAAATGTTATCAATTGCGGCAAATACCTAAAAACCCCGCTGACTATCTTTTTGTGACTGCCTCCGTCAAACTTCGTTAGGCGCTGTCTGCTTTATATATAAGCTGGAAAAAAAAGTGAGCAAGAGCTTGCATAGGAATTTCTGAGTTCATGCGCTCATGTTCATGCAAGTTCATCGAGGCAAAAATATGAGCCCCATACGTAAGTGGGTGCATGACATGCTGCCGAAGAGTGGAGCTCCGAGGAATGCGTGAACGTGTTTGTGACCATAGGAGCTACAATTGGTTGATTTATAGGGTTTAACGTCCCAAAACAAACATATGAATATGAAAGACGCCGTAGTGATGGGCTCCGGAAATTTCCACCACCTGGGGTTCAGTAACGTGTACCCAATTCTGAGTACACGGGCCTACAATACTTCCGCCTCCATCGGAAACGCAAGTGCCACAGCCGGGATTTGATCCCGTGACCTGCGGGTCATCCGCCGGTTACCTTAGCCACTCGACCACCGTGGCAGGGCATAGGGTGCATGATTAGGCATACTTTTAAAGAGTTGTAAAGCTCAAGTGTAACGATATAGGTCAGAAATTCACCCCAACATCGTCCACCTTCGGCGTGTACATGCTGACCTCATTCAAGCAGTGCCAGCTAATGTATCTAGTTGCACGTTGGTTACTATCACCAATCATAGTAACCAATGGCATAAACTTGCCGACGGATTTTTATAGACTAAAAAAGCCTAAGCTTAGCCTTATTATATGATTACGTCATTGTGGCGTAAGCTGTTGTAAGCTGACAACAGCCAGTTTTGTGGTGATGTACGCCACGTGATCGTTGTTCTTCGCAGTTATAGCACAAGAGAAAGGAAAACAAACGTCGGCATATCTGCCCAGTGAGTCATGACGAGTGCGCGAAGCAGTGGCGTTGTCATGTGTTACCTAACCAACCGGTGAAATTGCGTACTGACGCATGTGAATGAATACCAAGCGGTCTACAGGTATATGGGATATGTTTATTGGTCATAATTGGTATGTTGTGTTGAGTTGCGAATTTCTTTTTTTATTATTACGGCTTTGTGGTATCGAAATTATTGCCTATAGCCTCAAGAACGCAGACTCGAGATCTGTGCCCGTTCCTCTGGTAGTTGATGGTTGCTTACAGTTATACAAAATGCATCGTATAAGGGATATCGTGCAGTGAAGAGGAATGCCCACTACTTAAGCGACATCGACACGTTGGCACGAGACACGAGCTAAGACTGCCTGGTTGTTGCTGCGACGCTGCCCGTACACCCGGCCAGCTCTTGCTGCTTTTGTACAGACGCTGATACCACTGTTGACCTTGCATTTAAGTTATATCATCTGCTGCACAAAACATTTGTCGTCCATGTGAATTATCATAATGATCTTCGTCGTCACGAGTGTCATCGTCATGACGCTAAGTGGATACCTCGCGTGTGCTGTGCCACTATGGCGGAAAGAGGATTTGTGGTCTGGAACGCGCTTCCCCTTCATTGTCATCACCATCATCGTTGGCGGCTGCTACGGCACACGCCAGAGCCAACGGACATGCCTTGATCTTAAGGAGCTTTGTCCCCAAAATGAAAATGAACTCATGCTGCAGTCCGCATGGTGGTACAGCATTCTACTTCAGTATTCTAACAGGGGCAGGTGCGAGTGCCAAAAGAAGGTGAGAAAAGCGATGGCTGCTCACTGAGAAGAGGACGTGACGGCGTGGTGATATGTGACCGCATCACGATGATACTCCTCTCGCGGGGCTTAGATAGTGGTCCACCAGATAAATAAATGAAGTATTTTTTAGGAACGAAGCTCCTTTTAGTCTAAACTTGACCTGCGTCAGGCGTAACCGGCAGTATTTTACTTGCCGCGGCGGCTCGTGCTCGTCGCTGGATGGACAGACAGACAGGCAGGCAGGCAGAAAGGCAGACGTCATTTCTCCCCACTCATCATTAGTCACTCCGTAAATATTCCGTGATTTTTCTCTTTCTCTCTCTGCCACTGCACTATAACTCTTTCTGATGTCTTGTGGTCCTTAGCAATAGCGTGGAGTTCATGTTGTCATTTTGTTTTACTCGAACGCTATACGTGTGAGTTCAATGACATATCTTTTTTTTAGAATGTCACACTCTTTGCTTTTGCTATCCACAGTGGCGTTGCAATATTGTTTGCTCTTCCGAAAACCCATGGAACAGCATACGAGAACATGTGGTCAGCGAAAATACGAACATTCGTGTACAACGGCCCATTTTTGCACAGGCGTTTCTCAGTTCTTTCAATAGTTGCGGAGCTGTTCACCCTTTGGAGAAACCGATGCGAGGTGATGGCTGCGATTTGCCGCCGAAGTGCTGTGTGGCCGATATGAGGCGAATGAGACGAGAGATCCTCGCCTTCCTCTCTGAGGAGCTTGTCTCCTTTGGCGAACATGGATTTCTGCCGCATATATGTCATGCCCTTACATCACTGTTGAACATGAAAGAGTACAACTCATTTTCGGACCAACCTGGTGATAAGCAGCGCCTCTTGAACCTGAACAATGCAAACTTTGTATAATTTTTGTCCTAACGTGTTTTTACTGTTCGTTTTTTGTTTATATATAAAAGTTGTGCAATGAGCATTGTACTTATTTTCTCTGATTTTCCTACAGGCTCTCCGACGTGTAAGTCCGGGGTGAAGGCCTGGTCATGAGACATACGAGTCTCCTTTTGTCTTCCCTCGTGGGCATATTTATTGTCATGTAACTATGTCCGAAATAAACTGAAACTGAAACTGAAACTGTTGAGTCCTTATAATTTCGTTCGTAACCATTTGTGTTTCATTGCAACTATTGTATTGTTGTAACTCTGTACCATAATATCACATTGAGTTCTTGTGCACATGCATGCCAACAATCTAATGAGGTCTTCATTGCATCGTTGCCATGTTTGTTTTGGTACACAGATGAGCCAAAGTGTATGTGCCTGTATAACTGAATTGTTATGAAACTTTTGTTCTCTGTAAATAGTGTAAATAAACTTTCTCCATACAAATGTGAGGCTCACGGGACAGCCATGTGTTTATTGATATGTGGGGTTTAACGTCCCAAAACCACCATATTGCCGCAGATATTGCTCCTACTAATTATTTTACAAAGAGAACCAACGGGATGCTATGTGAGCGTCTACAGTGCCTCGCAACAAATGAGACGCTATGTGGGCGTCTGCAGTGCCTCGCAACCAACGAGACGCTATGTGGGCGTCTACTGTGCTTCGCGCCTGCTCACGCATCTTGGGCAGGGCAGCTCATGCCTTGGGTGGAGGAGCACGAGCCGGGAAGACTGACGGAGGAGTTGTTCAGAAAGGGACACGTAGGCGGACTCTTCTTTGTGACATAGCTACTTTTCTGGGCACAAGTTCGCCCTCAATAAATCATTGTGTGTGTTCCCCCTCTTGTATTACGTGACAATATGATTATGAGAGACGCCGTAGTGGAGGGCTCCGGAAATTTCAACCATCTGGGGTTCTTTAACGCGCACCCAAATCTGAGCACACGGGTCTAGAACATTTCCGCCTCCATCGGAAATGCAGCCGGCACAGCCGGGATTCGATCCCGCGACCTGCGGGTCAGTAGCTGAGTACCTTAGCCACTAGACCACCGCGGCGGGGCGGACGGCCATGTGTTCTCCCATAGTAGAGTACTTAGTACTCTAAATCGTCATCCACTTTTTCTAAACACATTCACAATGCTTTCTAGCTGCGTCGTCCTTAGTAGGCCCACGCGTCGTCTTTATGCTTTCATAGTGGAGTGTCTAGTACACTAAATCGTCGAACACGTGTTCCAAGCACATTTGTTCTTAAGCGACATTCGGCGCCTGTATTCGAGTGAGGGCCCGGATAAGATATGTATGAATTTGTGGTGTTAGTTGAATGGAAGCCAATGCGTGAAGTAGTCGATGGCTCGCTGCCATCGTCGTCGTCTGCGTATCGCGAGGATTACGTCAAAACTAAAATAAAAATAAAAACAAGACGTCACAAGAGGTAGTGATAGCGACTTTGCGCGTTTACACTGCATGGCAAGAAATTCGCATTTTATTTTGTGCTGACCTCTCACATCCTCTTCTTATATACGCAGTTTTATTCCTACTATATTGCGCACGAGAAAAAAGGAAGACTGCAAGGCAGATTGGAAGGGCAACGTTGTATTATCAGCCGAATAGCGAGCTTTTAGTGTACAACAAGAACATTTAATATGAAGTGAATGTGATAGATCTGTTCACGGGCACAATAGTTGAAAAACTCATGTTGCCCAATGATGGAAAACCAGAGCAGTGAAACAGCAGCGTTAAAAATATCACTTAGGCAACATTACAGCGGCGTGTTCCTTTGCTTGCAGCATTCGCGTTCACGAAGGGCGAGGGCACGCCAGCCGTGCACCAGCGAAGGTAATCTGCCATCAATGGAGTGGATATCCACACAAGCTGTACGCTAGTCTGGCTCTGAATTGTCACGCTGGTAAACAACAAATAAGCAAAAAAAAAAATACACGCCGGAAGGTACAAAAAATCCAACCACGCTAAAGTGAGCGATATCTCGCTGACCGAGAAATGTGCCGAACTAAATACAACCCGGATAGCAGACTGCAAAAGGTAAATGTGACTAAGAGCGAAGCTTGTATAAAAGCCAATACGTCTAAAAAATGGTGGCGAGTCTGCTCTTCAGAGTCGTTAGAACTTTAACTCTTCGTGGGGCTTACCACCATCTGTGTGAAGAGAAAACCCTTTCGGAGGAAGAAAAAAATGAAGCGAGTTGGAAGAACCCCTGAAACACTTTTTCAAGTAACCATGGAATGAATTCACTGTAAGACTTCATTGCCTCAAAAATTTAACGCCGCGAAAATTTGAAGAATCTGTATAGTGCGAGTGGAGTTACAAAGAGTTGACCCTTGATGGAATTTCATTCTCTCTTCTCTCGTCCTGACGAAAGCGCTGGAGGAACGAATGGCAAAAGCAAAAAAAAAAAAAAAAAACGTCACGCGCGCCTTGTGACCTTCAGCAGTTTATTTTTTTTCACTTTATTTGAACACGCTGTTTTTTTAAGTGCTATCGTGCGCACATGCATGGACAAGTCACGGCCTCCCGTGGCGATCTCCGTAACGACCGAGTGCGCCATGTTTAAACCAGCCAATGGCTGATATGCGGAGTCCGCCGGTGAGGGCAGATGCGCGCACACCGATCATGTCAGTGTACGCTGGCGCTGTCTACACAGGTAGACAGGCGCCGCGAGCTGTGGACCCGTGTGAGCGGTCGAGTGAGTGATGAAGCGCGCTACGTGTGCTCGCTGCGCGCGTTTGCGTCTGCACTTGTAATGTTTGAGCCGCTTACCGCGGCAACCACCTTTGCCTCACAACAAAGGCTGCGCCGTTTCGAAACAGACACAGCGGAGTTAGCGAAGCTTCCCCCAAGCTATCCCCCTGAAGAAAGCCGGGCGTCTGGCCGGGGGATGTTTGTGCCCAGTTTTAATCCGGTGGGTGCCTGGCGGTGGGTTTCGAACCAGCCACCTCCCGCAACCGAAGCGGACGACCTAACCACTAGGCCACGGCTGCGGTAAAGTGATTTATGAGCGTCTTTCGTCATTTGTCGAGAGGAAAAAAAGTAATTTTCAATTGACTTTGATAATTTATTGTGAATTCCAGGCCGCGTGCTGCTCTAATATTTGACTCGCGTGTTTCCGGGAGCCCTTACTATTGATCGGCAGCGTTTTTTTACCATTAAAAAAAGTGTTGCAGAGCCGCTTAAACACAGTATTTGGTGAGTGAGTGACGTAATTTTGTTCGCATTAGCACGAAATTTTATTTCATACTGATTTTTATCGCTTAGGACATGGGCTAAGGCCAGCAGGCCAGCACACCACGAATGCGCTTCAAGTACGCGCCACCTAAAGTATGGTGAGCTTAAAAATAAACCGGTGGCCAGGTGACCTGCTGTAAGGTTGAGAAATGAGAACACTGCGATTGAGAAAAATATCTATTAACTATTGTTGGCCACTGACCAGACAGTGATGTTTAAGTGTACTACCGTTCAATTCGAAATGCTTTTACTATAAAACTTACTCTTGGAACTTTTATTCAGTTTTCATGGAATCTTCAGCCGATGTATTATATACACGCAGCAGCGCACGTCTGACATTTACAGCACTGCTTACCACTTCGCACGCACCCAGGTCATTTGGTGTCGCATTTTTTGTGTTCTTCAGTTTTGACAAGAAAAAAGGATTCTTAGACATGCCAAACTACGGCAATTCAGGTTCATTTATTAATCACAATTACCGAACAATAATACACTGCACACAATGAGCAGCAACTGTGAACATAAGCAAAAATGTCTGCGGTGCCATACGCAATCCCCCCCCCCCCATACCACTCAGATAAATTAGAGTTACGTATAACGTGTTCAGGCAAGCGAATTGTAGCACGAAATATGATGACTTAGTGACCGGCGATATATATACTCCCCGCTAACGTGACTAATAGTTGACAATGCGTTTTCAAGAAGAACACAAGGCTGCAGGAATAATCGTGCATGAAAGTCTAGCGAGTACACTACTCCAAGCCACTGTCCTTATTTTTTCTATAGAACACATGGGTCTACAGGCCTCCGTTGGTCACTGTTGCATTCTTGCACAGCCCGTCATTTCCGAAGGTACCGAGGCAAGCGCTAGATATAAACGTTATTCGCTTCGTCGCGGTGCCTGCCGGACACTGTGCTGAAGGTGCTAACCATGAAATGTGCCCCACAACTTGTTACTAAGCAAAAATTACATTTTTTTCCTCAACACTTAAGAAAACGCATGCAAGAGCGGAACGCCAAGACGCGGAGGGGGGCAAGGGGGGTGTCATCGTAGACGAATTATACGAGCACGTCATTCAATGCACAGCATAGGCTGCACTGAGTGAAAATAGCGCGTCCAGAGGGCACTAACATAGAGGTTTTTTTTTTTTATACAGATGGTCTCAAACTCATTGCGCGTCGCTCCTATATATTATTTTTCAAGAAAAAAAAGGCTTTTATGAAACTTAACAATTGCTTGGCCATTAATTCAAAATATATTTTAACTATAAGTGTTTTTTTTTCTCCGAACCTAGTCACGTGTCAATAACAGAACCAATAATTCCCCGTACAAATATTGCTGGTTCTGAACAGCTTTTTTCAAATAATACAGAAGCAATCAATCTTTAATTCAAGTGTCAAATAAACCATAAATAAATTTTCACAATACTTCAACATATTCCAAATATTCCACGTAATTATCGCCCAATTTCTCTAACCAGTAACTGCTGCAAAATACTAAAACATGTCATCTACAGTAATTTCGTCAATTATCTAGAATCCAACTCGTTTTTAGCAGAAGCCCAACACGGTTTTCGCAAGTCGTACTCCTGTGAAACCCAACTAATTACTTTACTCACAAATTACATAAAATTTTAGATAGGTATTCGCATGCTGACTGCACATTTTTAGATTTTTCAAATGCATTCGACAAGGTTTCACATGGGCTGCTGTTTCACAAACTAAATCAATCAAACATTGACAGAAGTTTGTTGACTTGGATTGAATATTTTTGACTGACTGTTCGCAGTTTGTCGTCGCTAATCAGTCTTGCTCTCCATTTATACCTGTTTTTTCAGATGTGCCGCAGGGATTCGTCCTTGGGCCCCTCTTGTTTCTTATTTATATTAATGACTTGCCTTCTTTGTTGAAATCTTATGTCCTTTCGTTTGCTGATGACTGTGTTATTTTTACGTGAAATAACCTCTGATAACGACGCTACCATTTTGCAGTCTGATTTGAATTCTGTTGTTAATTGGTCGAAAACTCAGCTAATGGAACTCAGCACTAACAAGTGCAAGACAATGCGTGTTTCTCGTACTAACAGCAACCCATCACAATATTCCCTTAACAATATCCAATTAGAATCAGTTGCTTCCTACAAATACCTTGGCATTCAATTGACATTATAATGAACTTAACCTGGAACTTTCATATTGAGCATATTGTTAACCAAGCTAACCGCATGTTGGGTTACTCACGCCGCAATTTTTTTCCAGCTCCCTCATCACTCAAATTATCGCTCTACAAAACATTACTTCATTTCAAAATGGAATATTCATGCTCAATATGGGACCCATGTCACGGAAAACTTATACCTGCACTAGAACTTGCTCAAAATATTTCTGTTAGATTTGTGCTAGGCAATTACCATCGAAACGGGGGAACTAGAATGAAATCTGATTAAGCCCTCCCATCTCTCTCCACTAGGCGTCAAATTTCGCGACTAACTATTTTTCATAAGCTGTATCACCACCCGTGCTGCGAGGTGAGCTTATACCTAGGCCACACTATCAATCAAGTCGTGTTGACCATGCGCGCAAAGTTGGAATCGATATGTGCAAAACAATGCATTATTTTCATTCCTTCTCGCTCCGGACAAGTCGCGACTGGAATCGCCTTCTTTTTGACAGTGCATCCATTAATGACGTTCAACAGTGTCGAAATGTTCTAGATAACATTGTATAATCAGGAGTTCTTCTAATGTTTTTTTAATTACATTGTGTTATTGATGTTATTGTATGTTGTATCTTAACGTCTTTGTGTTTTTTTTTTCCTTGCTCTCAGACCAGTCCCCTTTGTAATGTCTTTGGCCCTCAGGGTATCATAAATAAAATAACAAAAAAACATATACAAAACTACGAATATTTCACGAAAAATTCTCTCGAGTTTTTGGTTTTTTTATCTGACCCTCCTCACTTAGGCGTATTTGAATCCTATGGAAAGCGTTAATTTCTGTGGCAATGCCTTCTCGGCCAGTTCTCTTTGCGACTTTTCTCACCCTTATGATTTGACCATGCCCCATCATTAAACCGAAGCAGTACACTTGAACTTAATAATAATGTAGCAGGAGGCACAACCTGCGTTACGTAAAGTTGGAAGTTCCTCGCAGAGGCACATAGTTGACAGCAGCGGTGGACCAAGCTTCTTGACAGTAGTCCTACAACGGAAGGTATCGCCAGGGCATGATATCTCAATGGTCTAACATTTCCGCTTTGTGGGCTCTTTCAATCCGTCTCTGCACGTGTTACACTCATGAGACGTTTTGAAGCATAAAATTTGCTTGAAAAATTCTTAATGTCATATATCTTGGCCTGCTAAGTTGATGGCAATGGGATGGAAACACCTGTATAATCCTTAGTAGTACAACGAAATCTGGCGAAAGATAAATAACCAATCTGCAAACACGAGCTCGTCCG
Source organism: Rhipicephalus microplus (assembly GCF_043290135.1). Classification (NCBI taxonomy): domain Eukaryota; kingdom Metazoa; phylum Arthropoda; class Arachnida; order Ixodida; family Ixodidae; genus Rhipicephalus; species Rhipicephalus microplus. Next base: position 106,041,260 of record NC_134707.1, on the reverse strand, counting down.
ATGCACAGTGGGCATTACATGCCCGCGGCATTTGAGCCCTCATGCCTAATACGGTCATTTCATTGAGGTCCAGTCAGCGCCGTGTAACGTTTTAACAAAAGCGAATCGAGTACTCGACTTTATTTTTTGTTTCATTTATTGAAAGTTGTGTTATAATTTCCTCAGGACTTCAATGAAGCTTAGTACATATCTACCTACCCCTCATGAACTTTCAGAGAAGGAGAAGGACGATAAAGCTTTATTGTAAGAATTCAGAGTACTTGGCGGTGTGGGTGCCACACTTAGGCGTCAGCCGCTTGCCCTGAGGTCCTGGCGGCGTTCTTGCTATGTCGAATTGCCCAGAGCTGTTCTTCGGGATATTTCCTGAGCAGGACAGTCTCCCACTTCGGATCATTTGTAGCTGCATGGCCACGCCAGACCGCACTCGGGCTCTGCCATAGGATTTGAGTTAGGACCCCCTTAAAATACGTAGTTTACACCTGTTTGAGCACTGACTTTGGTAACAGTGGCTCTAGTTTACTGTGTTCGGGCAAGGCAAACTTTATTGTGGAGCGTTTTCGAAGAAACACGAAATGTCTATGAACTATAATTTGGGTAAACAGTAATGTAAGTAAGTGGTGGGATCTTATCGAAATAAAAGTATGTTGGCTTTTACCTTGCATGATTGTTAGCATCGCGCATTTTGGCAAGAATCATTATTTTATCTGTATATGTTATAACGAAGCTGGTCATTAACTTGAACACTGATGTCGGTAAGTCATGTATGTATGTACATGCCACGCCCTCAGCTTTAGCTTGAGTGTGTAAGTGTAATTGTTCGCGCCAAATCATACCTTTTAGTTCAAACTTTTTGTGGGACGGCTCAGTACTGTGCTATAGTTGAGTACTAAGTACTCAAGATCGTTAAACATTTTTCTAAACACAAGTCAGCTTACAGGTTGGCGCTTTCGCGTGCCCACGACGTGGTCGACATCATTCGTTGAGGCTTTATGCTTTCCCTTAGTAGAGTACCTCGTCTTCTACACCGTAAGCATTTTCTAAACAGAAAATTGCTAACAAGTCGCGTCCCAGAGTTTTCATGTGTCCTAAAAATTATCGTTAATGTATGTCTAACAAAAAATAACCTCTTCAAACGTTATTGACGTCTGTGACAATGGGTTTTTCTATAAACCCAAGATCGGGAGGGTGCTGCTCTGCTACACTGGGGTACAAAGTACTTGAAATGATTCAACACTTTTTCTAAACATAGTCTTTGAGCCAGTTTCACGCTTTCTGTCGGGCAGCTCATATTTTGTACATCAGGGGCCGGATTCACAAAACTCACTTACGAAAACATTTTTGCGCAAGAGAAATTTGTTGCGTAAGTCGATTCACGAAACGAAAAAACGTCGTAAGAGGCCATCGTTTTCACATCGGCCGCTGCAAATAAAGTGCGCTGTGACTGCCCGGGAACATGTCAGCGATGGTGATGCAGTTGCTATATTTGCTTACGTCACCGAAAAGTGCTCGCAAGTGGATTCACGAAGCGAAATTGTGCGTAAAAACAGCATGGCTGAGAGAAAATCCTAAGAGTGGTCCGGACCACTCGTAGGAACATTGTGGCTACTTAGAACCTGCTGCCGCGGCGGTATACTTTGGTGCCCTCGCTGGTTTTGAGTTAATTCACGCCCATTAAGGGCTGCCTGATGACTGCTGGTGCGTTTTTATTTCTTTCGGCGCTTTGGGCTTCGCGTGTTGTTTCCCTTGTACGCAGAGGATGGTGTTGACAACCACCGTCGTCCAATAAGTTCGAAGTCGCAGTAATCGAAGAATTCCATTGGGCGTCAATGGCATAAAACTACGCATGTAAAGATTTGTGGTTGGATGAAAACCAATGTGATACGTGAATGGTCGGTGCATTCGAACGCGGCATGGCATAGGATCAACCTTATTTGTTATGTTGTTGTGTTGCGCCCCATCTCATCCAATTAAAAGTGCGACTCGAGATCCTTGCCTCATTGGTGGAAATTACCACCAAAGAGGTTAATGGGAGCACATTCTTTGCACGCTATTGGAAATAAAAATGAGAGGAAGTTTTCAATGAGTGGTTCATAAAGTTTGTGCTCTAGTGTACTTTAAATGGCTCTAACTGTCCAATGGTTGCGATCTCTGAAATACCGCTGTCGATACACTTTGGGACGATCTGGAACAAAGCGTACTTTGTAAACCAAAGCGTATTAGGGGTGCGCGTGATTACGCATGGAACTACAAACAAATCATGCATCTTCACTTTCACTGTTCAGACACCGATATTAACCGTGATAATATGGCAAGCAGTCGGAATGAAACGACCCTAGTAACTTTGTATGACACCGAAAATACGCAAACCCTCACGATTCTGGAGCAAACCTTGGCTGAATTCATCCCTACGTCAATTACCAGCCATTTAACTTGGCGCACGAACATCATTCAAAGGTAGAGCGAGCCACTGACATGTATTTTGTGCGACGCAGCGACTACTTGACCTGAGAATAATAGCGTTGCGAAGGCGAATCCCCTGTCGCATGCTCTGATCGAAGCAGACGACAAACACGAGCAGCCGACGGCTTGGCCGACAGACACAGCTTGTGATTGGTTGTGAAGCAATACCCTCTACATCAGCTCACTCCGTGACGTTGCCAAAACACTTCTTTCATCTGGCGCGCCTGTCCTGTTCGTCATATCACCCCCTCGCACATAAGAGAAAACTTTTTCACGCCGTGAAAATAGTTCAAGTACTTTCCAAGAGCTCTCTTATGTGCTGCGCAGTTGTCGAAAACAACATGGCGTCGTAAACAGCATATCGGTCGGTGCGACTTTCAGCAAACGCTTCTCGCCCGAGTTACTTCAGCGTTTGACCGGATGTGTTGTGATTACAGCAGCTCTTTCGGTGCGTGTAAGCAGTGCGGAAAGCTGTGGCAGTGCATTGGTGTACGGTGAAGCGCAGCGAAGCCTGTGCGTCGGTGTGGTTATCAAGCGGGGATCGGCGTCGATGTATCGACGGCAACTAGCACTCGATTTGATTGATTGATTGATTGATATGTGGGGTTTAACGTCCCAAAACCACTATATGATTATGAGAGACGCCGTAGTGGAGGGCTCCGGAAATTTAGACCACCTGGGGTTCTTTAACGTGCACCCAAATCTGAGCACACGGGCCTACAACATTTCCGCCTCCATCGGAAATGCAGCCGCCGCAGCCGGGATTCGAACCCACGCCCTGTGGGTCAGCAGCCGAGTACCTTAGCCACTAGACCACCGCGGCGGGGCAACTAGCACTCGAGAAGCCTGCAATGTGTGTTTGTGTGCCGGTAACAGTTCGTTCACTTGACTTTCTAGTCTCTCAGTTGGGTGCTGTGCGACATTTCGGATTGACAGCGTTTTGACACGTTACTTGAGTGACCCCAAGTACGTACGGAAACGAATGAACTACGCGCTCGGTTCTTGCTTCGCCACTAGTTAGCCCGTACGCTTCTATTTACTTGAGAGCAATGTACTGTTCGGAAGTGAAACGATGTTCGTTGTGAACAGTGGTGCTGTGTTGACGTTCCAAGACTTGTGAACAAGATGTGCTCGTGTGACCGAAAATTGAAAGACAGCGTTGATAACTGTTTTGCCCTGCGAAGTTGTGGTGGGCCAGCTTGGCACTTTTGTTTGTTAAGTCGTCACTTCTCCTTTTTGTGATAACCATAGTCCTAGCGCTGTGATGTGATCAACCAAAACTGCGAGATGCTACATTCTGTTGTGGATTGTGTCACTTTAGAAGCGCGCCTAGACTGTTCTTCGGTAACAACTTGAGAGTTCTATGTGGCAGCGAGAGCCCGTAAACGTCAAGCTTCCCTCCGGCCCCCAGAAAAAGCAAAGATTTCACCGGTGCCTTGCTTTGGATAAAGTTGTAGGCCAATATCGCCTAACTACAGGTTTCTGAGTTCGTCTGGCCATCATTTTGCACGGCACTAGAGCCTTGACAACAGCCGGTCATGGCCAGTTTTTACACTTTATCAATGGACGTGCACGCCTGGCCAGCCCTTCATTGCTGTCATTGGCAGCTTCCAGTCTGCAGATGCCCTTTGCCTGCTGGCCGTACTTGGTTCCTCATGACACCGACGGCTACTAAATGCTGCCATCGGTGAGTTCACCTTGCAGAACTAAATTTCACCGGTACTATAATTCACGCAGTTCTATAACGTGTGCAAGTTTTTAAGCCCATCAGATGTAATGTTTCTCTATGGTAAGTTGAAGCATGAAAAATTTACTACTACTGTTATATACATACATATATTATGGAGCAAATACATAAAAAGTTGTGATTTGATACAAGTGAGCTCTTGTTTGATTATGAGGTTGGGCCATTCGATTGACCACGTTTGATAGTTGGAAAGTTAATGTGAATTCATTTTCAGGAGCCAGGTTGCACTTACAAAATTTATGTTATTTTGAAAAATTAGTTCTATAGACGATTACCACTGTGGTAGTACTATACTTCAGTAGGACATATATATTGCGGTACGTAAATTTTACATGAGGCTTCAGTTTATTTCAAAGTGATTATAGCAGATTTTGGTCACTTTAACGAAGTGATAGCTTCCTCAAATAAGTATTAGAAATGTGTGCTTTTAATGATTGTTTTTAAATATCTCGTTTTTGGCTCTTCACAGATCGCAGAGATTGGTTTGTTAAGGTCCTGTGATGCATCGGTTGCACATTATGACACATCATTCCTCATCATTACTTGGAGCACCTGTAATAAAATAGAAAGGACACGTTCTCCCAAACTGTGCAAGCTATACGTCACTGCTGGGACTGTTATCATTCAGCGGATGTGGCGTGGAAGCATGCATGGCGGCCTCATCTGGAAGGACTGCGATCTGCTTGGGAGCTTCGAGGGCACAAAACTGCCTAACGGCTGGCTGCAAGGTTAGTTTTTCTTTAATGCATACGATTACGTGAACACCGCTTACTGTGCACAAATCGAAAACCCAAGCATGGTTGCTTTCAGTGGATACCTGTAATATTATTACACATAATGCTTATTCAACATTTATAGAACTAAATTGCAAGAAAATTGAGAATGTTGAAAGCTGAAAGCCTGCAGCTTATGAATGAAACTCCAATAATCTGAGACTCGAAAGCTTGTGCTTTGAAACGAGCACAAATACTTTGATTCCTTATTGAGCTCTCGAGCTTGTGACTCCCTCTGTGGATCAAGTGCTCTGGAAGAAAATAGCAAATGGGTGAAAATTGCCTGGCTGTTCACAACTTGCAAGGAGAAAGACCTATTGAAGAAGCCTCAGATGACATAGGGCCAGTAACTGCATCTTTTACCTAATGTAGCTTTTTCTCTCTCAGTGCTGTTGCTTGTGTTTCAGCCGAACATGTTCACCACGATTGCATAGTGATATATATTTTTCTACAAATTGTACCTGACCTAAGTATGCATTGTTGATCTCTAAAGGTGACGTTCAGTGTGTTTCAAAGCCATGGCTTCTCATTTCTCTGTCTGTGGCTAGCCTATTTCAGCAGCAGAGCGATGCAGCTAGCACACATGCAATCCAAGTCATGGAGGGCTACTTTGCTGTTCTGTGCAGGACGCAGCATATTCATCCGGCAAGACACTGGTATCAACAATAATGGTGAGTTTTGGTGGCACCTGTAGGAGCCCGTTGTGTTTATTGCGTATGATTATTTCCCCTGATGAAGTGCATTTTTGAAAGGTTTTCTTCATTTAGAATAATAAATGTCAGCAACAAGCACACTCATAATCCACAAGTTCTTTGTGTCTTCTAGACTGCCCGTTTGCTCCTATATGCGGTATGGTGAGCTGGCTATGTTAGACAGCCTTAATGTTATGAACATTGGCTGTTGTGTTGTAATGCAGTATAACTTGTGTTTCTTAGTGAAATTATTTGTGGTCTACTTCTCGCACCTAGTGTAACGTCGAAATAGAAGAAACTCTATTGGGTTTTTATGCCTGTCAGAAGTTTCATGCCTTCATCTATAACATTGTAGTTTTGCTCTTGTATCATATTAAATTTATTTTCAGTCTTCACTGTTTGTGTGTGTGTGTGTTGAGGCTTGTCATTGGCTTCTGAAAATACAATATCTGTAAATATGAGCACATAATTGACAATTATACACTCTTGCATGTAGCATGGTTGTAACAATGATCTGTATTTTTCTAAGTTCCAGCAGCAACAAGGGGTTCGTTGCTCCACGGTCGTGTACAGTGTATCAAGAACAGAGCACAGAAGACAAACAAGTATAAAGGGACTGCCAGTGACTGCTCTCCTGCTCAAAGTTTACAACAGCAGAAAGAGCACATTGTGATGTCAGGAGCAGCTGCTGCTTAACTTATTAGCACTGCAATATTCAGCAGTTCATTTGCTTGCATTCGAAATTATTTAAATTTTGCATGGAAGATACCAAATTATGACACTAATTTAAAGGCTGCTGTAGTGTTAGTGGGCAAATATTTTTGAGCTGAAGTTTTTAACATGTGTGTTAAGTGCCTGCGTGCCTCTACATTTACATGCCAGAATTCACAGAATCCATGGTCGCCAATGATAACTGTGTTTGCATTATTTGTAGTACAAGAAGTAAAGCCATGGATGCAGTAATCATGTACTTAGTCGATGTAATCCTTCAGTGTACACTCATTTGTATAGCACCAATGATGCCATGAGTGTATAAGCTCTGGGAAGTGAATCTATGTGGATTATTCTATTTGGAAGGAAGAGGATCATTACTACTCCTAGCATATCTTAACTGTAGATTTTAGTGCTTGGGAATTATCCCACTGCCTGTCCGTCCTTCAACAGTCTAGTTATCTACTGTGTAAGTGCAACAGTTAAATGTATACTTTGCTCGGATAGGTTTGTTCATAATGTGATGCAAGTGACTTATCATCTATGCAGCTCTACTCAGACTAGAAATAAAAGTATTTATTTTTATATGTAGCTATAGCATGCATTCACTTGTGTTTTTCTAGGTGCCTGTACAATTGTTTAGCCCTACAAAACTGCTGGTATAATCTAATATTGAATCTGGCACATTAAAATAGTTTGTTAGTGGAAGTAAGAATGTGTTTACAACCAATATTACTATCCTCAGATGAACTGTGAAAACTCTGAACTGTGAAAACTCTGTGGAAATTTATTTACATTTTTAGAACTATGTGAAGGCAAATGTTGTTATGTTCTTTTATTGTGGTTCCTGTTTCATGCAAATGACACATAATTACTTTGCAGGGGCATAGTATTAGTTGTTATTTTACACATATGTGCTGACAAACATCGCAGTTGAGGCAAGCAGAAGACATACATGCAGTGCACTGGAGCATCACCTCATATAGTGTACAGTCTTTGCCCACCAGTAAACTCAATATTTTTCAAGGAGACTAATTGACAGCTGTATGGGAACTGTGTTGATGTGCAAACTTTGAAGTCTTCTTGAGGAGTGTTTTTCATCATTTTTGTCCAAGTGAAGTAGCTACCCAAAGCCACAACTGGTGGGAATGTGGTGGTTTCCTCTCTCCAAAAGCACTCCTACCAGCTGCCTCACTGTTAGCATGGGGTAAATTCAAGAACTGGAAAAATAGTTGGTCTTTGTTTTCTTGGCCGAAAGAGTCACTTCCACGGTTGAGCCACCACGACGCTCCAGAATAGAAACTTTTAGCTAAATAAAGTTGATTCTACTTTTGAGAAGTGTTTTGGGGAAACGAAATGGCACCTATAGCTGTCAATATAAACACTGTTTCCACCAAGGAGCTTAGTAGCTTATAATTGTATTATTCATGTATTGTCTAGAATTTACTCGCGCTGTGCCAACTTTCAGCCCAAGTGTCCTAACATGCTTTGTTAGTGGGTTGTGAATGAGCCAAGCTATGTAAATAAACAGAGTGATATTGCAGACATGTACAAAATAGTGATGCACAGCCCTTTTCTTTAGCATGACATTGTCAAGGGCTTTATTCTTGTGTTTTTTATAAAAACTGCTTGTCACTGGGCAGCAGCGGAAAACTATGCATCAAGCTTTTGCGAGATGGTTCGAGAAACACCATGTTCAGACATAACAGTGCCGGTGGATTTCTCTCGTAAGTTACTTTCTGTAGTATATTCAAAATGAGTGTATTAGAATTGTTGTTTTATAGCCATTCATTTTAATATTTACACCTGAGTGTATGTATGTGTGTATGTATGGGTGTACATATGTATATGTGTGTGTGCGTATATGTATCTATGTATGTATGTATGTATGTATGTATGTATGTATGTATGTATGTATGTATGTATGTATGTATGTATGTATGTATGTGTGTGTGTGTATGTGTGTATGTGTGTATGTATGTATGTATGTATGTATGTATGTATGTATGTATGTATGTATGTATGTATGTATGTATGTATGTATGTATGTATGTCTTTTACAACTTCAAGTGCACTATTACCTATCTCGAAGCGCTGCTCCTTTCCGAGGTTGTTGTACATTACTTTCGTTTTCTGCAGATTAATTTTAAGACCCGCCTTTCTGCTCTCCTTGTCTAACTCCGTAATCATGAGTTGCAATTCGTCCCCTGAGTTACTCAGCAATGAAATGTCATAACCGCAGAGCCTAACCGCAGGTAATAACCGCAGAGCCTAACCACGAGATAGAAGTAACTAGAAGAATAAGAATGGGGTGGAGCACATTCGGCAAGCACTCTCAAATTATGACAGGTAGATTGCCACTATCCCTCAAGAGGAAGGTATACAACAGCTGTATCTTGCCGGTACTTAGCTACGGAGCAGAAACCTTGAGACTTACAAAGAGGGTTCAACTTAAATTGAGGACGACGCAGCGAGCAATGAAAAGAAAAATGGTAGGTGTAACCTTAAGAGACAAGAAGAGAGCAGAGTGGATTAGGGAACAAACGGAAGTTAAAGATATCATAGTTGAAATAAAGAAGAGGAAATGGACTTGGGCCGGGCATGTAGCGCGTAGACAGGATAACCGCTGGTCATTAAGGGTAACTAACTGGATTCCCAGAGAAGGAAAGCGGGCTAGGGGGAGACAGAAGGTTAGGTGGGCAGACGAGATTAAGAAGTTTGCGGGTATAAATTGACAGCAGCAAGCACCGGGTTAACTGGCGGAACATGGGAGAGGCCTTTGTCCTGCAGTGGACGTAGTCAGGCTGATGATGATGATGATGTATGTATGTATCTTTTAAATGAGAATTCGTTTATCATTGGTGAGTAAGTTTGATAATGATTTGGCTGAATATGTTTCTAGTTATTTCTGTTTTGAGCCATTACACATTTCAATTTGTTTTGTACTGCATAAAAATAAATGTAACCTTACACAGAATATGTGTGTTCGAAGAAGTTGTTTCATTTACCAACCTACAGTCATGGGCAAGAAATTGGGTAAAATGGAACGAACCTGCGAAGATTAGTTTAGAGCATAGCTACTCTACATGGCATATCTCGTACACATTGCGTTGGTTGAATATGTCGATTTAAACCTTTCAATTTTAATCAGAATAAGCAAGCTATCACCCGTGGTTGTATATGTGTGTGATATTTATGCATACTGTGATACCGGTTCGCAATTACAATTAAGGTCACAAACCTAGTCAAGCTGAATACACGAATTTTGTCCATGCACCTTTCATCTGCACTGGAACTGTTGTTAATAAAAAATAAACTTCAGTTTAAAAATTTATTCTAGTAACCAAAAGCAGGGTATCTCTTTACCACACAAATCAAATTGCCATTGTTCTGTTCCATTTTGAACAATAGGGGACCCTCTCAGCAAAACTCGATTAACTGCTATAGTTCCTTTTAACCATTGACAGCGACATTACACTGAAGCGTGCAGCATGACAAATAGCAGGAGAAAAGACACAAACTAATCACTCTGTTTGCGTCAGCTCTAACTGTCCGTGCTCTTTGGTCTTGCTGCATGTGATGATGCCCACCAAATTAGCACGAAAGCGTGTCCCTACAAAGGCAGTCAACTTGGCTGCAAGCAGTTAGCTCACTGCATGTGTAGATTTTCTTCAAAACACCGTAAAGACTGATTGCTGGTCGAATATCCAAACACGTGAAAAGTAATAAACCAGGTATGATATTGGTATTTCAGCACTGGACACTTTTGCGATAAGAGAGGATGGAGGAGAAAATTATGAACCCTGAATTGTTTAATTTTTAAGGAGCACAGTACAGCGCTTTTGGGTCAAAAGGGGAGTGAAAGAAGCAAGTGCGAAAGCCTACTCCTCAAAAAATTAGTATCGCCACCACGCATATTGTCAGGCCGGGCAACCTCTTGAAAAACAAAAGTGCTCAGTGATTCTGCGAATCGAACCAAGTACCTCCTAGATTGTAGTTGAGCGCTGTAACCGCTCGTCCACTGCAGCAGTATTGCATTCGCCCTATAGCTGATATATCGTCATTCCTTCGAATCAAGCCAAATGCAAAAACGTCCGGTGAAACTTTGTCAAAAATAGAAAAAATAGTTAGAATGCGTTTGCCCAAGGTTACTAGAAGATAGAAACCACCACGTGTGACTGTATAACCGTGCGCTATTTATTCTTGTACATTACTGTCATGACGTTGGGATAGCCGGCTCTAACGTAGGCTACCTTCTCATTGTTTGCCAAATATAATTAAGAAAATAAAAATATATATCGGCCTGTGACAACGCTAATCAACTATTATGAGTTCACTGTCACTAGTGTCACTTTCACTAGATGAATGCTCAGTTTGCTTCCATTATCGTTATTTAGGAAAGTTTTGGCTCATTAACTTAACTATCCTAATTAGCATTGATTCTCACATCTAAGGACAGTCACACTTCATCTCGCTTTCTGAGTGGATGTCACTCCCATATAACGCGTGCTCCACTTTTTTATGCTCTCCGAGGATTTGACGCTGCTTTGCGGAGACTTTCCCTGACGTCTGCTGGGCCAGAAAATTGTCTTTATTATCTATCAATTTCAAGCTTTCGCGAAGCCGAAACGAGAGTCTCTCTCTCTCTATTCATCCTTTTCGCACGTGTGATAACGTCTTTCGACCTCAAGACTCGTATACACGTGCCTTGCTTTGTTTGCGCACTCAAACAACGCTGGACGAAATATTTGCACCGTGTTTTGTGAAAAGCATTAGCACTGAGACACCTCCCGACGAGTCTCCCTCATTTTACGTAGACATATACCTAAGCGAAGCGTATGCACGTTCTCGCACTCCGGCTTTATAAAAGGGCTGCGGTGCATGGAACCAGCGAAATTGGGCTCACAATTTCATTTGATTACTGCTGTTAACTATTCCCACACAATTCGTCTGGAGGCACTAAAGTCGCTCATGTGTCTTGTAATAAGAATATTGTAACAAAGGCTACCTTTGACTATAGGTACAAAACACCCTTACGTTCACCACTATACCATGCTAGATTGCACCGAATTAGTTAAGTAGCAGCGCAGCTGCAATGAAATGTAAGGTAACTGGTCGCGTTAAATAGGGGAAGACATTCGAGGCACATTTTCAAACATTGCATGCATCGATTTATGTGTGGTTTTATTTATGTGGTGCACCTGGAGCGTTGTTTACTTGTACTTGGCGAGATAGTGCATGGATTGCTCGATGACTTAGGCCATCGAGCAATTTCGTTTTTAGCTACAGTCGTTGATGAAAGGCGAGTGCTTGGCTTTGAACAGCCCGCAAAAACGCCTACTACAACGTACGCGGCATCTCGTAAGCGCTGTAGCAGACGCTCGCGGAACTGAAACTTAGATGCAGCAAATCATTGGCTATCATCGTATACTCTCGATGCTAGACGCTTTGCGTGCAACCTTGATATTATCGGCAGGCACTTCTTTCTTTCCTTGCCGTTTCGTCGGCTATCGTGTGTCCTCCTTGCCCTCTTAAGTGCCGAATAAGTTAAATTCATACCCGCGCTATAGTAATCCCTCCAGATAAGAAAATTTTTGGCTAAGAAAATGCGTAGCCAAAGAGAAAGCTTTGTGAATTCGGCCCCAGAGCCTCATCAAGTGTGAGGTCACGGGATGGCTTTATGCTCTTGCACAGTAGAGTACCCAATTCTCTATATTGTTAACAGTTTTTCTCCGCCGAGCATGCTGACACATTGGACCATCAAATAAATTTCAAAGCAACGACACTCCTTAAAAGCAAGGCTGACTGGGGAGATAGTTTCTACTCGAGTTGTGGCGAAAACAGCGAATGGCCCATAACATCAACAACCCTCTCGGAACTCTCCCCCAGTGTATACACACGGAGTGCGCTCCACGGCGAATTGAGGAAGAGAGAGAAAGAGGGCGGGAGTCATTAACCGCACCGTGAGTGCTTTGAAGACGCCGCTGCTATGTAGTCCTAGTGCCCTTTAAGGAAGGAATCAGGTCGTTTCCGAAACGTCGGGTTTCTTCACAAACTTTTGGTTGGATTTTAAGCCATTCCCCAATTTTCAACTAACAGTGGTTAAAAAATATAGAATTTTAGGATGCAAAGTGGAGGCATAAAACGGATAAGATTTTGTATTGTCGTGTTACTAAACAATAAGTATGCAACTTGCAAGAAAACTGATGACCCAAGTGATCTCAGCATGAGAAGTCGTGTAAACAGCTAAGCTTCGTTGTTCCACGGAGAATATTATGAAAACTTGGCAGATCCCACGTACGAATAGCACGTACATTTACCTTCGTCGCTATTCACGTCACGTGATATCAAATTTGGTATATGTGGAGCTAGCGAAATGGCCGCGAGCGCATCATAAGCATGGTATGTTGTCATGTTCTTACGTGTAACGTGTGTCATGATTATCGTGCTGCCACCAGTCATATACCTTCGTCATCCGTTGACGTCACGTAATTCCAAATTTGGTATATGTGGAGCTAGCGAAAAGGCCGCGACGCATCATAAAGGGCCCAATACACTCCGACGTAACGTTGACGAGCGCGCACACATGGCGCAACAACGCTGCTTTGTAAAATGGACGCCAGGTGCGACCGGCGCGACCAGCGTCCGTCCGCGCGGCTCGGCGGCCGCCGGCGCGAAATGCAACATGCTTCATTTCGCATCCATGCCGTTACCCAGCTCTAACCAGACAGCACTGCGTCTGCCTCTCATGTGACGGAGGGACACCGGGCGTGCTCAACCGCGCATGCGTCAAAGCAACGCAGCGCGACGCACGCCTGCAAGTATAAATGACAGGCAGATAGGCGAGTGTCGTGGCATCGCCGGTGTGACGTGAGGAAAGGAACGCCGGCGAATCACGTCGAAGTGCATTGGCACACTTGAGCACGGCATGTATTCATGTTGTTCAATGGCACGCATCTCATGATTATCATGGTTGCCCCAGTCACATACCTGCGTCATCAATTCTCGTGATGTATAACGAAATTTGGCATTTGTGAAGCTATCGAAACGGCTGGGAGCGTATCATGAGTGTGGCATGTAGTCATGTTGTGATTACATGACACGCATGTCATGATTATCATGCTTGCACACGGAATGCGCTCCACGGCAATATGCGAGAAAGAGAAAGATCATTACCCGCCCCGCGAGTGCTGCAGTCCCCCCCTGAAGAAGGAACCAGGTCGGTTTCGAAACGTCAGGTTTCTTCGCATACAATTTGTTAGAGTTTACATTATTTCTCAGTTTTTATACTCAACCAGACATATATCTGTCAGATGTTTACATTCTTAGTTGAAATATGTTCAAAGAAAGTAAAAAAGCAGAAAACTTGTTACGAATATGTGTGTGTATTACACATGAAAAATTTTAACGTGCGAGGTCCTTATTTTTTGTACCCTAGTAAAGGTTCACGTATATGTTTTTACATAATAAATATATTAAAAGTTTAGGAAGATAACTCCTTCTCTCGTACTTTGGAAAAAATTGGGCAAAATTTCTTGCAGATCCAAGCACCAGAGTACCCGAAAATGCAAAGATACATTAAAATAATTTCAATTCTTGTGTTTTGACAAAAACGACTTGTAAAGTTCGAATTGAATGTTCATTTAATAAATATGCCGTTAAAAGCGATGATATTTGCACACAAAAAAAAACAATCTTTATTATAGTAGCCAGTGCAACTTATATGCGCCAAGATCATAAGCTTGTCTTTCACGGGTCCTTCGAGTTTAATTCTCACAGATAGCACCATTCAACTCTTGTCAAATGTTTTTCGCTCTATCTAGCAGAGCCTTGTCCCGTCCGCATGCTAGGCAGAAGTTCGAAATCTAAACAAAGCTCAGTGTCAAGGGATCCAGCAGTGCCGATGTCATCGTGGCTCCTGTAGCCGCGTTCAAGCCATGCACCATCGTACATAACGGCTATAACTTCTCTCACAGACTTCGCTCACTGTGAGTTCACTCGACCTCGCAAAAAGTGGTGAAGATGCCATCCTTTGCACACCATAGACTTTCTGACTGGTGGCTGTGGAGGACTTAATATATATTGGCTTTTGCAATCGAAGATTTGCCACAAATCGGAGCCACTATTTGTTGCCCATCCCTAATCGTGCGTTCCCACACAACAACTTTCACGTGGACAGCAGGCCTAATGGATGAGCTTTGGCTTTCATCATTCACAACAGAAATTAACACATGAAAAAAAAAACGTTGATCAGCGGTGCTGCTGGAAGAGACAAGGACACTGGAACAAGGCTTGGCAGAACAGGCAGGCGCACAGCGGCCAATAGGAGTTTTTGATCCGTACTACATGATATAAAAGACTGTCGAGGCGCTCAAACAAGCGGTAGAGCCGGGATTCTTTTTATCATTTCTTGTGCTGCAGTGTCCCGAAAACTGTCGTTATTGGACAACTAATGTGATCTACAATAATGAGTGGAGCCTCATTATCAGCGGCAATATTGATTGATATGTGAGGTCTAACATCCCAAAACCACCGTTTGATTATGAGAGACGCCGTAGTGAAAGGCGCCGGAAATTTCGACCACCTGGTGTTCTTTAACGTGCACGCAAATCGGAGCACATGGGCCTACCACATTTCCGCCTACATCGGAAATGCAGCCGCCGCAGCCGGAATTCGATCCCGTGACCTGCGGGGAGCAGCCAAGTAGACGACCACGGCAGGGCCAGTGACAAGAAGCTTGAAGACTGCACACTTTCAGCCTTTTAACAGCCACCTTGTGTTTTCAACACGCTAGCCTCTAGTGGAGGCCCTCGTGTAACGGCTTTCAGCTCTCCCATAGTATACCAAGTACTCTAAGTCGTTAACCACTTTTTCTAAACACACGCTAGTTAAAAGCATTTGCAGTTGAGTCTCGACGCATATTTTTCAGAACAGTAAATGAACGTAACAAAAGAAGTGCAAACACAAAAAATTGCTAATATTTTAGAACACATGGGTTTCTCGACCTGCAACTTCCCTAAAATCTGGCTAATTTAGCAGGAGAAGCCGACATAAATCACGAAACAGTGCATGTGCCATTCAATTCAAAAATTTCCCCATGGACAACACTGTTTGCTTCGCATCGAGGGAGTAAGATAAGCGAGTATCGATAAAGAGACATGCGGCAGAGAAGCACTACCACGTCATTATTAAGGGCAATTGATTGATTGATTGATATGTGGGGTTGAACGTCCCAAAACCATCATATGAATATGAGAGACGCCGTAGTGCAGGGCGCCAGAAATTTTAACCACATGAGGTTCTTTAACGTGCACCCAAATCTTAGCACACGAGCCTACACCATTTCCGCCTCAATCAGATATGCAGCCGCCGCAGTGGGGATTCGATCCCGTGACCTGTGGGTTAGCAGCCGACTACCTTAGCCACTAGACCACCACGGCGGGGTTTAATATGGGTGATAGAAAGTATCATAGAGGGCATTTTTGAAATGAATAGAGGAGGCGCTGTCTGGTACGCCGGTTTCGGTTTCATCTGCAAAACTTGCGGGATTTCATCGCCCCGTGGTGGTTACAACTGGCCGCATTTCAGAAATTTCAAAGTGGTTAAGGACTATTTGCGGATGGACTCTAATTCGGCTATTTGACTTGACGGCTATATTCCATTGAATAAAACATTAACGGTCTGCCCCGCCGCGGTGGTCTAGTGGCTAAGGTACTTGGCTGCTGACCCGCAGGGCGCGGGTTCGAATCCCGGCTGCGGCGGCTGCATTTGCGATGGAGGCGCAAATGTTGTAGGCCCATGTGCTCAGAATTGGGTGCACGTTAGAGAACCCCAGGTGGTCTAAATTTGCGAAGCCCTCCACTACGGCGTCTCTCATAATCATATAGTGGTTTTGGGACGTTAAACGCCACATATCAATCAATCAAAACGTTAACGGTAGTTAACTTATATAGTTACTGCCGTAATTGACGTCTGTGCGCATCTGAATATGCGTTTTTCATCAGTAAAGGAAACGGCGCAGATAACGCATAAATGCCTCTTTTCTGTAATTTTTCAGTAACAATAGACAAATTTCTTGAAGACCCTGTGTAATTTGTGCTAAGCGGCCAAATTTTTTGTGCTAAGCGGCCAAAGCCACGGCGGGGCTTAATAAGGGGGATGGAAAGTATCATCGAGGGCATTTTCGAAATGAATAGAGGATGCGCTGTCTGGTACGCTGGCTTCGGTTTCATCTGCAAAACTTGCGGGATTTCATCACCCCGTGGTGGTTACAACTGGCCGCATTTCAGAAATTTTGAAGTGGTGAAGGACTCTTCGCGGATGAACTCTAATTCGGCTATTTGACTTGACGGCTATATTCCACTGAATAAAACGTTAACGGTAGTTAACTTATATAGTTATTGCCGTAATTGATGTCTGTGCGCATCTGAATATGCGTTTTGCCTGAGTAAAGGAAACGCCACAAATAACGCATAAATGCCTCTTTTTCTGTAATTTTTCAGTAACAATAGACAAATTTCTTGAACACCCTTTGTAATTTGTGCCAAGCGGAAAAAGTTTTGCCAGAGGCTAGACTCACTGTATACTCACGCTAACGAAAATTTTGTTCAACCGGACTCGCAGGCACTAGAACATACATTTTCACCCAGACTCGCTCAGGCAAAGATTGGCAGTTGGAATCACTCAGGCTTAGACTTATGGGACACCTGGCGAGAACAACGGAGATAACATGGTGAACAGAATAAAGGCGACAGGGATAGGGCTGTTTACAAGGCTGTTGTATTGGCATCTCTGGGCACCAAAACAAGCGCCAGTTTGCTATCTATAAAGCTATATTCAGATGAAAAACTTTTTCCGACGGACGTCTCACAGAATGGTTTAAGTACGCTTTCCACATACTTTTGTGAATTTTTATTTATATTCACTATGCATCAATAATAAAACGAATTCAAGTTTGCGTTCGTTTGGTTGTTCGTTCGGTTAAACTGTGTCCGGTGTACTTCATGGTCCCCTACCGTAAGCGCATAGTCAATGAAACATGGGCCAACTAGCCACTTTCAAAGCATTAATGACCAGGGGTAAGACGTTTTGAAAAAACACAATTCCTGCAGTGAGTATCCGCTGAGGATCACGGAAGGCTTTTGGTACGGGGTGAAGGAGCGACGGTTTCTTAAACAACTTCGCCCTAAAAGAGCGATCGTGAGAAAACTGGGTCTCTACGTTTAAAAACACGCATGGAAAGTGTCCCAAGAATAGGCGGTGAATTAAAAGCGCACGTCATGACACAATATAAAATCGAAACTGCCAACAAGAAACAAATGCCGGCCAGCCTTCCTCTGCCACAGCCTTGCGTGACACTGGTAAGCTGTGCAAATTTTATTTGCTAATGAGAAAAGAAAAATTGTACTTTTCTTGTGTTTACCCTGTCGTAAGCTCTGACGCAACTTCACGGCTTTGTGACAGCTACTTGCGCTTGAAAAGCATGTTCCTTGCAAGTTATTTTCTGATCAGGGTTAATTAGCCATATTAAGGCAAAAGCCGTGGATCCTTCCATCTTGCGCGTAAATGGTGCGTCAATGTAGGTGTATTCAGCATCAAAGCGATACATGGGAAAAATCATCATCACGTGGTAAAGTGCAAAGATGACGTCAACATGAGGGTATGATTACCACAAATTTGAGCTCATTATGACATCACTATTATGGCTGTGCGTATTCAGTACTGCACTACGGTAGAGGTGAGAGACATCCCTTGGGCCTTAGTCAACTTTCCGCATCCAAGGACATTTGTGTAAAAAAAAGTGGTTAACGAGTTATAGTTCTCGGTACACTACTATGGGAGAGCTGAAAGCAGTCCTTGGGCCACGAGAAAATCTTGCACTTAACATGGTCGATGCACAGTGTTTGACGCCTAATGCTTTCATCTGAAAGCCGTGCTCGTTTGAAAAGAAATGAGACCCGTATTCGTATTGTTAGGCTCATACTAGTAATCTAAAAGCTGCAAGACGGCTATGCTTGCCCATTTCATATTGAAGCGTTCTGAATGTCATTTCACTAATTGCGTAAAATTGTTTAGGCAATACTTTTTTTTCTATGTATTTGCGGTATATTCAGGTTAATAATTTCACAAAAATGCATGTATTTGTAGCGAGAGACGAGAGGCGTGACAACAGCCGACGGGGCCTCGCCGTTTTCTCGTCACGAAGAGAGTGGTAGTGGTGGCAACGTCTGAACCAGTTCCTTTCAAACTCCTTTGTCTAAACCGGCAGATGCGTGTGCTGGTTCTGACTGGGTTGCGTCTCGAGCTCCAAATAAGGTGGGCGAGAGGCCAGAAGCGGTTGCTAAGAAATGATGGTGATGAATCTCGCTGAAGAAGGCGCTGCACTTCGTTGCAATGACATGCAAGTTGTTTCATATTGGTTCTGATATTTTCTTATTATGCACTGTTCATGTAGATGCCTTATAAAGCTTCCTAACAGGAATCTGGAAAGTAGATATTGCCGCTTCCTTAGCTGAAATCTAAGAGAGGTGGAACCGCTGTCACCCTGGCGTTACAAAAGTTGCAAGTGCACACGGCAACGTTTCAAATAATTTGCTCACATAGCACAAAATTGATTTTTTCACTGGGAGAGAGAGGGAGGTAGAGGTTACGTGAGCCCGAATATATATTTACGTTTTCGTATGAGTGCACATATGTATTCAAGCTACTGACTAAATCACATACACCAGAAATCTTTCGCTAGACTTGTATATATGCCGCCAACAAAAATGAAAAAAAAAACGCCCCCTTGGTAATGCGGTGACGATGCTCGATTACTAGTCTACTGATGGGATCCCACGGGCTGGTCCAGCTGCATTCTAGAGGACGCGTAAATCTAGAGCCCGAGTGTTTATATTAGGAGCACATAAAAGAACTCGCAGTGTTAGAGTAAAGCTTTCTATCCCTGGCCCACGTCAGGGGACTAGGCGTTTAAACTTTCAGGAATCTCCATATATTGGCATCCCCCATAAAGGCATCACGGTTTTCGGACGTGAAACCCGTAAAAATAACCGTATCACACATTAAGACAACCATTGCCCCACCGCGGTTGTCTAGTGGCTAAGGTACTCGTCTGCTGACCCGCAGGTCGCGGGATCGAACCCCCGGCTGCGGCGGCTGCATTTCCAATGAAGGCGGAAGTGTTGTAGGCCCGTGTGTTCAAATTTGGGTGCACGTTAAAAACACTAAGTGGTCAAAATTTCCGGAACCCTCCACTACGGCGTCTCTCATAATCATGTAATGGTTTTCGCACGTTAAACCCCACATATCACTTAACATGAGGTATCCGTGGCAATAGAACAAAGTGACCGCTCCTTTTTATTATTTAATGTTCAAGAAATTAACAGCCTTGTTCACTCTGGACTGTTCTTCATAGATGCCTGTTATATTACGCCTGCAAAAAAATGTTCGTTTAGAACAAGCTTCATTAAAGATAAGATTAAAAAGCCATCGTTTTGTACTGAACAAGAATAGGCTTAATTGCCACGGTGACAATCATGCCGGAAAACGTTGTCGTGAACTAGCAACTTTTCACCACATTTACGTTAGAACCTTCTTCCTCCTTTGTGAAAATCGGCAAAGCAACCTAAAACACGTGAACTATGAAAATTTTTGAAAATAAAACGGAACAAAATACTGAAAAAAAAAAAAAACGTGCGTCGGCCGGGAATCGAACCCGGGTCAACTGCTTGGAAGGCAGCTATGCTAACCACTATACCACCGACGCCCAACAGTAGCGAGAGCTCTCAATGAAGTTTTTCACCGAGCCAATCCATTCACCTAGACGAGAGCAGCTGCCAGACGAGGAGTGACCAGGTCGTTGACCGTGCGGAACCGGCTCCGCTAAACATACACACGTACAAGTGGCGGGCTTTTTAATATGAATAAGCGCTTCGCGTTCGATCATTCATTACACTTGTATTATAGGTTTATTTGTACAGAATGTGTATTGAGTGCAGTTAGAGGTTCAAAATTTGAAAGGATTTATCGCTTTGATTCAATTGCTGGACTTTAGCTCATTAATGAAGAGCGTCAAAGTCTGAGCACTCTGTTTTCACTTATAAACTCTCTGAGTTTCTTCGCTGACCACACACACACACACACATATAAATATATATATATATATATATATATATATATATATATATATATATATATATATATATATATATATATATATATATATATATATATATATATATATATATATATATATATATATATATATAGGCAGGCCTGGGGGCGAAAATAGACATAGCGTTATAAGTCAAGTAGAACTTCCGTGAGAACAGTTACTACGGAAGCGTTGATTTCCACAGTTTAGACCAAAGTCTGGCCGAAACAGTCACACTAATTATAAACGCTTCGCTTGTTATCATTTTCACGGAGCACCTACATGACTATATGCCCACGGCAAGTTATCTATTCACCCACTTTTCTTTCTTCACATTTAAATTGAAATTTTTTATTCTTTATTCTTTATTCAGAAATACCCTGCTTTGCCCAAAGGCGTGTAAGCGGGGGGGTTACAGCTTTGAAAAAAAAAAGTCTTCGTTATGACAGCACACTTGGTCACAAGACAATTGATTCCACTCTTGTATAGTATGAACAAAAAAAGAATTAGCATAAAGGTTCATTCCAATCCGGTATTCTTGAATCTTAAGGTCATATTCAGACCTTCTAGACAGATAATGCGGTGGTTTAAGGTAAGTGTCTTAAATTGATGCCAGTCTTCTTATGGTATATCTGAAATAACCATTTCAAACGCAATTTTCTTCTGCGAGAGGAGAGTGCTTCCCATCCCAGCTCGTTTTTCATTTCAGTACAGCTGTCACCTCGCTTATACCGACTGAGAACGAACCTTGCCGCTCTTTTCTGTAATTTATCGATCAGATCAATCAAGGACTTTTGGCGCGGATCCCACACACAACATGCATATTCCAAATTCGGGTGGACGAATGAAACATACGCAGTACTTTTTAGGACAGCGGAGGAGGATCTCAGATTTCGTAGAATGAAATTTAGGGCTCTGGCAGCTTTTGCAACTACAGCATGCACATGCACATTCCATGAACAGTCGCTCGTAAGCTTTACATCCAAGTATTTATACATTGATTGGTGAACAATGACGTCACCGTTCAAAAAGTAACGCTCTTTATCCTTTTTCTTTTTTTTAAGTAAAAGACACGTGCACACATTTTTTCACATTAAGTTGCATTTTCCACTTATCACGCCATTGCACAATTCGGGTAAGGTCAGCCTGCAATTCAATGCGATCCTGGTCATTTTTTATTGTTCTGTACACAACTGAGTCGTCAGCGAATAAACGTATTCAAGAAATAATGCCATCGGAAAAATCATTAATGTAAACTAAAAACAGTAGCGGCCCTAAAACGAACCTTTGAGGAACACCCGATGTTACTTCCATCGTAGAAGAAGTAGTACTAATGAGAATGACACATTGTCGACGCCGTGATAGATAACAGGCTATGCAATTGAGTACTTCTTTATCAATAATTGCCCTTTCAAGTTTGCGAAGAAGCAAGGGATGGCACACGGTGTCAAACGCCTTTCTGAAATCTAAGAAAACACAGTCTGTTTGACCGTTGTCATCAACCTCGGACACTAAATCATTGTAGAACTCAATCAGCTGTGTTGTGCAAGACAGGCGCCACGCGAAACCATGTTGATCATCAACTAATAATTTATGTTGAAGTTAGTGTTTCATTATGTCTTTATAGAAAATGTGCTCTAGTATTTTGCAGGGAATAGATGTTAATGAAATAGGTCTATCATTGTTGGCCTCTTTTTTTGGAACCACCCTTGTGAATGGGATCCACGAAAGCCATTTTCCAGTACTCAGGCAGAACCCCAGTAGAGAAAGATTTTTTGTATATTAGGTAAAGATAAGATGCTATTGGCCAAGCACAACGCTTCAACACTCGTGGGGAAATACCATCAGGATCAGGGGCCTTGGTTTCGTCTATATTTTTTAAAAGGGATTTGATACCACTCACACAGAGTTCAACCAGTGGCATTAATGACTGAGTTCCCAGAGATGGCTCTGCAGCGTAGATAATTTCGCAAAATTTGTTTGAGGTAAAAATACGCAGTGAAAGAAATAATTAAGACACGACGCTTTATCAATGTCGCTGGAAAAGATCTGACCGTCATGGAAAATTTCATTTACTCCGGTTGAATCAGCTCCACAGTCTCTTACGTATCTCCGAAAATGCTTTGGGTTCGTTTTTATACTTTCGTTTAGTCGATTGAAGTATTGATCCTTTGCGCTACGAACTTTAGATTTATATTCATTAGTTATCTCGACCAACTTGGTGTACTGATAACTACTATGGGTTCTTTTGAAAGCCTTGTATACTTGTCGTCTTTTCCTTATTAATCTAAAAATCGCTGGTGTCACCCATGGCTTCTTGCACTTTTTGAGTTTAACCGCGTTTGTACTTGGCACATATTTTTCCGTTAATTCTATGACTTTTGCTTTAAATAGAGACCACCGTTGTAAAACATCAGCGCTCTCGCAATCACAATCGAAAACAGGCAAATGGGCAAATAATTCCTGAGAAATAGCAGAGTAATCACCCTTATCATAAAAATATACCTTCCTCAATTGGCGGGGCTTGGATCTCTTGATCACATGTTTAATAGTTGCTACAATCACGAGATGGTCAGTGATACTGGGTATACACGTCACAGAGTCTGCAATATTTGGCGAATGACAAAAAAGCAAATCTAAAATGTTATTATTCCTTGTGGCCACAGTAACGTATTGAGTAAGACAAAACTTATAAACGATGTTTTTCATGCTGATGTTTTCGCAACAACCAGTCAAGGCGATACGTGTTTCATTTTACCACGTCAAATCCGGTGGATTGAAATCACCGGCAAATATAAACTGATCGGATGTTCTGTAAATTATGTCGCACAGTTGCTGCAACGTATGCGGGTCAGAATTTGGTGGTCGATAAAACGTTCCGGCATTAAATTTCATATTATCAGCAAGTGTCACCGTGCACCAGACCGATTCTACGGCATCGTGCCCGATATCAAGTTCAGATGACCATAAGGAAGAGTGAACTAACAAAAATACCCCTCCACCTGTTCTTGCCCTATCTTTTCGGTAAACGTTAAAGTGACTAGGAAACACCTCACTATTATTGGTTGAGGGTATCCGCCATGATTCTGTCCCAAACACTATTTCTGCCTTTGTCAATTCAACTAAGCCCGCGAATTCATCTATTTTATTCACAATACTTCTGCAGTTTACAACAACAGCTGTTAGGTTGCGTGAGGACGAGGCGGCCTTACAAGCAGGGTATCACTTCTTTAGAGCTGGAACTACCTTTTATTTTTCTTTGTCCCACATGAAGGCCTTGCCATCAACAATTAGTTTGTCAAAAATTAGTTTAACGTTGCTACTGCTGTCTGCTAGTTCTGTTTTAGCATAGTTCCACAATCTTTTTCGGATTTCTTGTGTTTCTGGTGCGTAGTTATAATTTACACTGTAATCAGACCCTTTGAATTTCTTAACGTTTTTAACAACATCCATTTTTTCCTTGTCGGAGGAAAAATTACCAACAATTGGCTGGTTGAACTTCTTGTTGAATCGACCGATACTGTGTGCTCTTTGTACTGACGTTAGTTCTATTGCAAGACGAGTTAGACAGATGTCCTTAATCAGTTTCTCAGACAGCTGCCACGTCTATCCCTTGTCATCTGTAATGCCATAAAAGACCAGGTTGGCCCTTCGGCTTCTATTTTCAGGGTCTGCGCCTTTTGCTTGCAGTTCCTGAACTTTCTTTTCGGGCTGTTTGACCACGTTTCCATGCTGTTCAAACGTCTCGTTAAGAACTTCAATCTGTCCTTCAGCTTTGCCCAATTTATGATTTATTTCAGGCAGCATAGCCTCATGTTTTGCTAGTTCTTCCTGGATAGTATCCAGCTTCTTCATGATGCTGTTCTGACCTGCCTGCAAACTCTTGAGCAATTCTAGTTGAGTTTCACTTCGGGGGCCAGGATTTATCTCTACATCACCGGAAAGCAACAGTAATAGAATCAAATACAGTACCCGGTTCGCAAACGAACGGAATCTTCTATGGCGAGCACGTTCTTTCACTGGTTTGCTACAACTACAAGCAGAGTATGTCGTCGTGGGAGAAGCCGGCAGTGCACAAATTAATCTACGTAGACGAAAAGAGCAGTGTTCACTAACCTGCAATACCAACATAGGCGTTAACTGCATGTCGGCCAGCGTGCCGGCTCCAAATCCCACGAAGGCATATAGTGGTGCGCTTAAATAAGGTTACACATGGTCACGTGGCACTTGATACTGGCGAGTCTCCGCCATATCACTTTCAATGCAGACGGTATCACTGGCGTTCCTGTCGTCGAAGATGGCTGGCGATTCATTGGGGCAGTCCCATGCAGCCAAGTGGCACGATGTCGTTTCCGCAACCGCCTTTGGAAATAAAGGGATCAGCGCCCATTGACCGGATGCGTCGAAATCCAATGCAGCTCGGAGAGCGACAAGAACCTGCAATACCAACATAGGCATTAACTGCATGTCGGCTCCAAATCCAAATTTGGTCTGATAGCTTCCCCTATACTTGTCATTATTTGCGGTTAGATCTCATTATTATTGTGTCAAAACACGGGAAAAGAGCCTTTAAATGTACACTTCTTCTCTCTCTCTCTCTCTCTCTCTCTCTCTCTCTCTCTCTATATATATATATATATATATATATATATATATATATATATATATATATATATATATATATATATATATATATATATATGTGTGTGTGTGTGTGTGTGTGTGTGTGTGTGTGTGTGTGTGTGTGTGTGTGTGACGCATTAACATGGTGATTCTAGGAGAAGCCGACGAAGAGGAAGTGCGCGTGCATTAGAATAAACGCATGGCATCTGGACTACGACGTGTCATCATTTTGTAGCGTCACGCAAGTCGACAGGATCGACCTCATCAACGTGCCATGGCTAAGCCAAAGCCTCCGCTCAACATACATAGGTTCAAGGGAACACCAGAAGACGTCGCCATCGACAAGTGGCTTCTTCTTTTCGACATGAAGGCAGCCGAGGCGTCATGGACTCACCGCGATTGGGTCAGTCACTTCAACGAATGCATTGAAGGGGAAGTATTCAAGTGGTACCTTACAGAGATTTTCGGCAACGGCGAGACAACTTGGGACGATATCAAGCGTGACATGCAAGCCCGCTTTGCTACGACTGACGGAGATGCCTTCCGTCTCTTCATTCACTACCGACTGAAAGGAGGGCAGACCATCAAGGACCACTACGACGAGAAAAAGCGACTGGGTTCCTTGGCTGACCTGAAAGAGTGCCACATCATTTCTGTACTGACTGATGGTGTTCCTTCTGATGTGCAACTGGCGCTCGCCGGACTGTCTTTCAACTCGTCATTAGAGTGGCTTACCGCTGCTCAACGGGTCGAGACATGTTTAAAACGTGTGAGAGAAGTTTCCTTTGCTCGTAATGCTAGCATCGCATCAAGAGATCCACGTCTCTTCAGCAGACCGCAGCAACCGACAATAACTCCTGAACCACGTGCCCCGCAAAACGAAGGTAGATACTGCTCAGCTGCTGGTTTCCCACGACAGTTTCACTGGCACAATGAATATCCGCGCCGCGGCAATGTGTCCGCTATTGATACTGAACGGGGAAACGAGGAGGGCGACCCAGAGTTTCATTAATACACTTCAGTGCTATCATCAACGGAAAGCCAGTAAATGCAATTCTCGATACAGGAGCAACAATTACTTGTATCAGCGAGGATGTGTACAAACAGCTAAAACTTCAGTTGATGAGAGATTCCAGCATCATGGTCCAGCAAGTTGCATCAAGCATTCGAACTTTGGGTCGCGTAAACATTCAGTTACAAATTGGAAACGTCATAAAGTTTATGCACAGTTGCGACTCCGGGTCCTGCGGGTTTCAGTTTGGTAGCGGGCCCCCGTCCAAGGACCCATCGTCGAACTAGTCAGATGAGGCGCTCGTAAAAACGACAACAATTTATTTACATGGTTAGTAACTGAGAATTAGAAAGGAGGGGATAAAGTGATCAGAACTGTACAGGAGAGATGTTTAACTGTAGAACTTTAGAACTTGAAAATACACAAGAGTCTTCCGTTTATATAGCGCTGCGTTGCCAACGCTTGGCGCACTGTCCGCGGCTTCAGCCAATAGGGCACTTCATGGTCTAGGTGCTCCATTCACGAAGGAGATATAGAATGATATGTGTGGTTTAACGTCCTAAAACCACCATATGAATATGAGAGACGCCGTAGTGGAGGGCTCCGGAAATTTTGACCACCTGGGGTTCTTTAACGTGCACCCAAATCTGAGCACACGGGCCTAAAACATTTCTGCCTTCATTGAAAATGCAGCCACCGCAGCTGGGATTCGAACCCGCGACCTGCGGGTTAGCAGCCGAGTACCTTAGCCACTAGACCACCACGGCGGGGCACCCACGAAGGAGAGGGAAGGCGCCACACATTGCATGAGGAGAGGGCACACTCTACACGATGCCCAAATATAGTCACAAACGCACTGCACCGAAGTTTTCGCACACGTCACCAAGTTTCGCACACGTCCGATGATATTGGCTTCGAAAATTCTTCTGGAAGCTGGGTGAGGTTCGAAAAACCACCTGCCAGTACACGTGTCAAACTTTCCTGACTGTTTGGGTAGGACAAAGTAGTGGTGGGCCAGAATACCTTCAAAATATGCTACCCCATTCAGTCGATCCTATGGAGAAAGGGGAAAAGGAATAGTCAACTAATCCCTAGTCGCTGAGGTGGGCTCAGGCAAGGGCTGCAGTGCATAGTGCATTACCCTTTTCTTCACCCCCACATTCCATTCCTGGTTGTTTGTAGAAGCTGGGGCGTAGCAGCGCATATCCCAGGGATCGGCTTGTCCTCGCAAGATGCAGCCACAACCAATTTGGCTTTAGCTTGCAGCCTGAACTGCGAATACCATGCTGGTTCCGAGATTTCCAGATCCTCGGTGGCCTCGAAATTGGCCCAGCTGCCTCCTTGTCTGCCTCGAAAGCCTTGCTCGCAGCAAACACAATGGCCTTTCTTGAGTCGAGCTCACAATGGCCTCTCCTGGCTCGTGAGTTTTCTTCGCGCGAACCAGTCCCGAACCTATTGTTCAGGTTTTGCCGAGAGGAAATCAACCCGTCTTGACGGCACGCCCTTGCTTGGAATGCGTCGAAATAGTTTCGTCTGGTTCACAAAAGGCCGAAAAACTTCAATAATGAAGACGGTCGTAACAGTCTCTCGCAAGGTGGGGTAAAGATCTTGGTGGGCTGAGGTTTGCGCCACAGTTCGGAGAGATCAGCACTGACGTCTGGTCTGGTGGAGACTGTCTTTGATGGAGTAGTGACCCCCTGCTTCATTTTGGTTCAACAGACATCACATACGCCAATGAAACACAACCAATCACCTAGTGAGCGCCAGACAATTCCGTCGAACCCCACCAGGCATATTTACCCTTTTACAACAAATTAAAAGAAGTACACTAGTTATTGTAAATTCCTCTCCTACGTTTGAGTGAAACAGAATAAGAGTAACGGAAGCACACCGAACTTGAAACCTTGGATAGCGGTGTCTTCAATGTATTCGCCATGAGTTCAACGAACTCTCAAAAGCACAAAACAAAAAAAAACCTAATCAATTGTCCGCGTATAGGTCAGGAAAAAAAATATTTCAGAACTCTCGAGAATGCCATTCGCGTCAGGGACAGCGACTTAAACACTCAGCGTTGCCATGGGGTATTCCTCTTTTGAAACGTATGTCAAACGTATACTGTTGCAAAACGAGGCTTCAACGCAGAAGGCGGCCATTCTTAGAGAACAAAGGCAGTAGCTCTGAGAGAGGCCAATGCTCCACCTCTAAATAACCTACTTGGTATCTAGTAAGCTAGTTTTCGAGCTACCTTCACTAGGCTTTTTCTCCTCCTAAACAGGACACTTGAAAAACAACGAAAGCTCAAAACGAACAATTCTCGCATGAGTTCCGTTTACACACGAAGCAAAACTTAAGCCTTCATGCCAGCTCTCTGCGCACGCTATAACCCAAGCTCAAACGATACCGTATCTTCACGTATCTAGTAGGACACACCTTGACACACTGAAATATTTCAGATTAGATTCATCCTCATCTTACAACTGTCAAAATTGTCGCTCCTACCTTGACTTCCGGTAACGCTCCGCCTAAACTATCACACGATACTTAAGCATCCTACCAAAACCAAACGGACGGAACTAAACCTTGCGTAATAGTCTTGTTTCGTAAATGTTACATCATTATGCTAGCCACTTGGATAAAGAACGCGCTGGGTTCCTTCAGGTGCGTTAGCTTCACTCGCACTTATAGAGCGCTGTGACATTTTTCGACCAAAGGTACGCTTCCGTACCATCTGAAAAATCTAAACGCGCGTTTGATTGTAAATGTTTAAAAAAAAACAACATACCACGTTCAGCATGAACCCTTTGAAACCAATCTTTTTTTAAACCTTACACACAAAAGAAAACAAAGTTTCAAAACTGGAAGAATGTTCAAATGATTTACTTCCAGACAATTTGAGCCGCATTCTGCGAAAAGCGTGCAGCTGACCTTCACGCTTTCAGCCTCGCACGTGGCGGTCGTGTTCTCTGCCGCTTTCTCGAGCGCCAGAGGCCACAATGAGCGCAAACTCCTAGCCCAACTTTGCTATCTCGCCTCATTCCTGATTCTGGCCAGCTTTCTCTGGGACACCAAAGGTTCCCGAAGAGCGGGGGAAAGATTCGCCGTTGTCCTTTGGCAATTGGTTCTACTCTGAATTTAGGACCAGAAGACTTTCTTTTAGGAACCTGTCGACATTGTTGTCTAAGCAAACCTGTCCCTTTCAGCCGCGCCTTCCTTTTTGAGGACGCGTGTCTCTTTCCGCTACTCTTCTCTCGCCAATTTCGCCTAACCCTGCGCATCAAAGGACTTTTTATTGAATTGGCCGATGGCCAACCTTTCCGTTTTCATTGTGGCGTGTCCTCTGCCTCCACCTTTTGTGGCGCCGCAGGCCCCCGCTTCCTTCTTTTGCGGCAACGCTTAAGTACAACCTTTCTTTGATTGTTACAACCTTTTCTGGTTACGTCATTGGCAACTCTACAATTCAGGTGTGCCTGTGGACCACCTTTTCTGCAATCATTGCCCTTTGATTTATCAGCTCCATTGCTCTGTCGGGATATTTTATCTGTGCTACCCGTCGCAAAACCAGACTCTGGGCTCTCCAGAGATCTGAACTCTTGGAAATTAGCGTCCTGCTCCATTTCAAGGTAGTTTTTACCGTCCGGTCGATCGTTTACGTGCCGCTGCATGAGGCATGTCTCTAACCGCACCATCTCTGTTCATGCTGCTGAGATTAGACTTTTCCTCGAAACGACCCTCCACAGAACTTGTGCCAGTTTGTACACCTACGACAGCCTCGCAATGTACCTTCTCACCCTCTGAAATATTTCCCACTCTATCTGTAGGAAATTTTTTCAACAGTAGCTCGCCCTCGCTGGTAGTACCGTCGGGTTTCAGTAGCGTTTTGTCTTCGCTACATTCAGGACTACCTTTGTCGTCCTCTTTTACAACATCCGAAAGGTCATTCCCTTGCTGAGGCTCGAGAGTGGTCTCCAGCCCCTCAATTTGTTCAATGACCCCACCAGGGTGACTGGAACCAGCCTCGGTCTTACATGGAACACCTTTTGGACTTGCTACAGCTTGCATACCAGCCACCGTCCCGCTCTCTACATGCACTACCTTCGCACTACCGGAGAGTCGAGTACCTTCCCCAGGCACAATTTCACTTACATCTACCTGTTGCTCTTTTCTCTCCGCCGAAGGATCACTTTGCATGTCGCACTGATAGAGACGCGTACCTTTCTCGGGCGGTACCTCGCAAACAGCGGCTTTCTCGGTGACTTCACAATGCACCGTACTCGCCAATTCACAGTACCTTTTGGGCTTTACACATACTTCACATATACACGACGGAAAACGCTTTTGATGCTGTGCCCTAACTTCCAAGTTTCCTCCTTTCAATGTTTTCGTCTAACCCTCGTATCTTAGCCTCGTGTATACGTATTCTTTCGGCTTCTTCTGCCTCTTCTCTCTGGGCCTCTGCCCATTTTCTCTCTTGAATGCTCTCGACATACTCTGAGAGGTCCTCATCGCTTGTTTCCGTCCCGACGATCCGCTCGATCAGTTCTGTTCTGTTTGAGGAGTCCGATACATCCAGTTTCAACTCCTCTGCGATCGCTACCAATACGGGTTTTCGCAGGGCTTTCAGATTCATGACTGCGTCCGGTACAGTTCTCTGTTCCACAAGTGATTCTTGTCTTGCAGCTAATTAACCCTGACAACAACGACAGCCCTAGTTTTCTGCCTTGCCTCAAGTTACCTGTTAACGTAGTCTGCAAAAGCTTCCTTAAGCTCTTACACGGAAGCCTGTTCTGTCAGTATTAACCTTGCCGTCACCCACAGAATATAGCTTAAACAAGCGATCTCACAATTATCTGCCCGACGCAATTTATCTGTTAACTATATGACTAAAACAGCCCTGTCACCGTTAACCTTGCCGTCACCCACAGACTATAGCTTGAACAAGCTATCTCACAGTTATGTGCTCGACACAAGTGATCTGTTAACCTGATGACTAAAATAGCTCTGTCGCTGCTAACCTTGCCGTCAACCGCAGACTATAGCTTAATCAAACTATCTCACAATCTGCCTGACGCCAGTTACACAATGACCAAAAAAAGCTGTTCTCCCTACCAGCTTTTACTCACAGATTAGTAAATGCCTGGTAAAGTTCAACAGAGAAAGTCGGCACTCACCCGGCTTGCAGTCATGCCTCCAGCATCGTGCATCTCAGCAGTGCCTTCCGGTTGCCTCTCGCAGTCGATGACCTCGTGTCATCCCAGAAGTGCCGTTCGGCTGCCTCTCAAGTCGATGAGCTCAGAGCATCCGACCATTGTCGTCCAGTCGCCTCTCGAAGTCGATGGGGTCGTAGCATCTGACTGCTGTCGTCGAGTCGTTGCTACCTGGGTTGACGCCATCTCTCCGCTGGATCCAGTGGTTGCGACCTGGGTTGACGCTATCCCACCGCTGCCACCAGTTGTTGCGACTCCGGGTCCTGCAGATCTCAGTTTGGTAGTGGGTCCCTGTCCAAGGACCCATCGTCGAACAAGTCAGATGAGGCGCTCGCAAAACGACAATTCATTTACATGGTTAGTAAATGAGAATTAGAAAGGAGGTGATCAAGTGATCAGGACTGTACAGGAGAGCTGTTTACTGTAGAACATTAGAACTTGAAAATACACAAGAGCCTTCCGTTTATATAGCGCCGCGTTGCCAACGCTGGGCGCACTGTCTGCGGCTTCGGCCAATACGGCGCTCTATGGTCTAGGTGCTCCAACCACGAAGGAGAGGAAAGGCACCACACAATGCATGAGGAGAGGGCACAGTCTACACGATGCCCAAATATGGTCACAAACGCACTGCACCGAAGTTTTCGCACACGTCACTAAGTTTCGCACACATTCGATGATATTGGCTTCGAAGATTCTTCTGGCAGCTGGGTGAGGTTCGAAAAACCGGCTGCCAGTACACATGTCAAATTTGCCTGACTGTTTTGGTAGGATAATGTAGTTCTGGGCCAGCATATCTTCAAAATATGCCACCCCAATCATGCGATCCTATGGAGAAATGGGAAAAGGAATAGTCAACTAATCCCTAGTCGCTGATGCGGGCTCGGGCATGGGCTGCAGCACATAGTGCATTATTCTTTTCTTCACCCCCACATTCCATTCCTGGTTGTTTGCTAGAAGCTGTGGCGTAGCACCGCATATCCCGGGGCTCCGCTTGTCCTCGCAAGATGCAGCCACAACCAATTTGGCTTTAGCTTGCAGCCTGAACTGCAAATACCATGCTGGTCCGAGATTTCCAGACCCTCGGTGGGCTCGAAAATGGCCCAGATGCCTCCTTGTCTGCCTCGAAAGCCTTGCTCGCAGCAAACACAATGGCCTTTCTTAAGTCGAGCTCACAATGACCTCTCTTGGCTCGTGTGTTTTCTTTGCGGGAACCAGTCCCGAATGCATCGTTCAGGTTTCGCCGAGAGGAAATCAACCCGTCTTGACGGCACACCCTTGCTTGGAATGCGTCGAAATAGTTTCGTCTCGTTCACAAAAGGCCGAAAAACTTCAATAATGATGACGGTCGTAACAGCACATGTGCTGCGAGGCATGAGAACGCAATGAATTCTCGGCCTAGACAGTGCTTCATACTTCAATCTTTCTGTAAATCTTGAAAGCAAGTCAGTGACACAAGCACGTGAGAATATGAACCTTCCGCATCACAATGAAAAGAAAAGCATTCAAGCCCCGCTGATGCAAATCCTGACGTCAGAAAACTTATCAGTGCATGAGTCTGTGGCGCTCGACTTTCTTTCAAGCAAGTATGACGAGATACTTTCGAAATCTCAGACAAATATTGGGCGCATCACTACTGAGAAACATAGGATCGCGCACTTACCAATGATGTCCCTATTCGTCGAGCACCATACCAATGTTCACAGGCAGACAAAGTGGAGATACACAAACGAGTTAACGCTCTCCTCGAGTAAGGTGTTGTGAGGCCTTCATTATCGCCCTACGCCGCACCTGTCATTTTAGCAGAAAAGAAAGGTGAAGGACGCACTCGTTTATGTATTGACTACCGGAAACTCAATGCCGTAACGGTACCCGACTTTCAACCAATTCCACGTATAGATGACCACTTCACCACTTGGGAAAGGCGGAGTTTTTCACTACGTTGGACGTAACGTCGCGATACTGGCATGTCCAAATAGATCCTGACGATGTTCAGAAAACTGCATTTGTCACGCCTGATGGTCATTTTGAGTGGTTAGTAATGCCATAGAGAAAGAAGAAGACAAGAGCGGACACTCCGCGAAACCTGGCCTCCGGAAGTGCGTCACGACTACGTAACGAACTAGTGCTCTCACCAAACGTCAGAGGGCGCAAGCGCAAAAAAAACAGTTATAATCAATGCAACAGAATCGTTTTTACAAAATAATAATTATACGCCCAAATTTGGTATGTTCTTTATACATAAAAACAATTTATTCAACACACCTTACGCGATTATTTTTCTTCAGCCGTACTGTCATAAACACCATCTACCCAGCGACAAGCCCATGCATGACTGACAGCGAGAAGCTTTTGTCGCTTTCGTCAACGTCGGCTGCGTCGGCGTTTTCGTGCGTGAGATAACAGGTGAGGCACGTTTTCAAGCGAAGCTTGTTGAATGACATGTTGTTGGTCTTGTTGGGTCATTTTTTCAGAAAACGGTTACACTTGCGCGAATAAGACACCATGCAACAAACATAGAAAGATGCACACACACACGTTGCGCTTCGAGTGTGCGAGTTTGTTTCTTACGTGGCGTCTCATTCACGCAGTTTTAACCTTTTTCTGAAGCTTGTAAGGACTGGGAGGTTCGCTAAAAAGAAAGTTTGTGGCTCTATGCGGCGGCTAGACGGGAACATTGTGCAACGTATGCAGTATAGCAAAGGCGGCACCGCGTCAAGCCGAGGCGACGCGTGCTGCGTCTGCCACGGACGTGAGCGTCTGTGCGCTGAGCGTAGCTGGGCAGCTAGGTCCTAGGCTCGGTGCAAAATATTGAGAAGCATTCGCTGGGCCTCGCATGCTTCACGACGCGTTTCCCGAAGGCTCGGAACACGAATAATTCTTGGTGTGCCGGAGGCAAATCTGGACTAGCCAAGTGGCCATCATCTTCGTTTTTTCGCAAGCCTTGTGCCACTAGTGCAAGCTGCTCACAAATTTTTTGACGTTTCCAATGTAATTTTACCGCATAAATTTCAACTACGATTTTTCTTCCCAAGGTACTGCTGATACTGCGTACGTACGAAGGTGTTCTAAAGTTCCCAGGCCGCGATACCATTGCATTACAAGGGATAGCGGTATGGAAACTTCTGAAGATTCTTGTACGTGGTCTTGACGTCTATCTTTGTAAGTCAGAGTTTTATGGGTCAGAGATGTATCCCTGGTTTTGTATTGTGCATCGATTAGCTAATCATTCAAAGGGGTTTGTTGGTACACTTATGACGTGCACATTTCTTTTTCGTAATTTGACAGCGAAGCATCCACTTACTAACATTTTCAGACCGCGCTGACGCCATGCCGTCCGGCGGTCCAAGCTACGGCAGCTACTGCTGTGTATCGTGGTGCTTCAACAATGGCAGAACCCACAAGAAGACTGGGACGAGTTTCTTCCGCATACCACGGGACGGCAGGTGTGTTAAAGCTTTTGTATGGTTTGCATGTCTTTAGGCTTACTGTTCGTACTTGCTCAGTGAGGGTAACAATAAAAAATCACTATTCAAGCACTTCCCCTTTAAGCTGATAGTTCATTGCCAATGCAGGATGAAAGCATGGTGCAGTATGCTGGACGCGATGATCTCCTTAGTAGGCCGGCCAGCCTATTGTACGCAACGTACAGGGTTTGTAGCGACCATTTTACTGCTCAAAGTTTCATGGACCCTGGGCACACAAGGCTTACAAGAATGGCTGTTCCCAGTGTGCAACCAGCCACACCATGTAAGTGATTGACTGAAACTCAAATATGTGCAATAGCAGCCACTTGTATTGAATCAGTGGCGACAGTTAACCGCGAAGATCTTTGTAGCCGATGGAGAAGCCTCATTATAGAAGTAACACTTGGAAAGTCTTAAATTTTGTGAATTGTGGGCTATTACCTTCCTAACAGCAGCTTTACATTTCTGTCGTTTTTTGATGCTCTTGACCTGCGCAACTTGTTTTAAAAGACTTTAAAGGGCTATTTCACGTTATCTTCAAGCCTGAGTGCACATGTACGTATACCTTTCATCAGTGAAAGCTGCCACTGTTGATAATTCCAAAAATCACAAATTACTTGTTTCCTAGTTGGTGCTTTCTCTTTTCTTCCACGTTCGACCAATTTATGCGTTTGAAAGAGCTGTTTAAGTTTCCCCATGCTACAAGCTTTGTAACTTGTACCAAGTGCACATATATGCAGGTTCTCTGAGCGTCGCTTCAAGTAGTGACTGTGACATGGCTGCAGAAGCTGCACTGCAAGGTGCAGATGAGCTTGAGTTTGTGTTATTTTAAGCCTCTTACTGATACATTGTCGTAATTTCATTTCTTCAGGACCTGCGGTAGAGGCTTCAAAAAGCGGCTCCCACACATTGAGGTGCCCCGATGAACAGGGTGCGTTCAGTGTCGCGATTTCTTTTTTTTACCGAAATTGACTGTTGACCAAACCTCTGCAGGTGGCAGCTCCCTTGTAGCTGGTGAAAGAATTTCCGCTGACTTCGTCT
The DNA here is from genome assembly GCF_043290135.1 of Rhipicephalus microplus. NCBI lineage: Eukaryota > Metazoa > Arthropoda > Arachnida > Ixodida > Ixodidae > Rhipicephalus > Rhipicephalus microplus. The sequence goes on along the minus strand of NC_134707.1, from coordinate 106,005,381 downwards.
TGCCGCAGAAAACCTTAACCAGTCATTCAGCTGTCACAAAAGGAACTTGTGTGACCGGTAAGTTGTATGTTCACTTCAACACCAGAGTGGATTGATACAGAGACTTCCGCAGGCCGCTCGCAAGATTGTTCCGACAGCACTGTCCGAGGCACTGAACAAGCTTCACAAAACCCTCCAGAAGACGTCTCCGCCAACAGCTCCACGCCTGAGTGCCCTAGAGAAAATGGTGACTATGCTTTTATTGCAGCTGTTTTTAATGTGCTATTTTATGTTTAGGACATTCTGAGGAAACTATCCTCAAAAGGACACTACGTGTGCACTTACAAAATGTAAGGGTGGGCTCTCAGTGATTTTTTTTGTGCATTGTCAACATTGTGAATGGTTTGTTTTTAGGTAGTGGAATCGAAAACTTTGCACCACAGAAAGTTGTGCACCTTGGGTCTGAAAGAGCGAGGAAAGTGCTCGTATGGGATTAGTTGTTCTTCGCTTTTACATCCATTTTTTTGTTTATTGCAGTGCGTTTCTGTGTGCCAGCGACAATGTCTCCATCAATGAAGTACAAGCAAACCATTAAACATCTGCAAGCCAAAGTAGCAGCACAGCGGAAAACTATCAAAAGACTGCGGAGACAGCCTCACCAAGCACCGTCATCGACTTCAAAGGCCCTTGAGGTTATCCGACCGCACGTCACCGAGGAGGTTTTTAAACTTCTTTCTGCACATGTTCACTTGAGGCCCAAACGCAGGGGCAAGCGGTTTCTCGTGTGGTTCAAGAAAATTGTTCTTCACTTAAACTTCCGAGGTCCGCGAGCATACCGATTTCTGGCTCCATATTTTTCTTTGCCCTCCCGGCGTTCATTAAGGAGGTGGCTAGCTAATGTAAAGATGACTCCAGGCATAATTCCAGGAATCCTTTCTTCCATTGCAACAAATACTCAAGCTTGGAATGAACGGGACCGAGTGTGCGCTTTAGTTTTCGTCGAAATAGCACTCAAAAAGAATTTGTACTATGATGCTGCAAGAGACGTTGTCCAGGGTTTTACAGATGATGGCACTCATCGCACTTCAACCATCGCTGATCGAGCACTGGTTTTTCTTCTTGTTGGCGTTTCGAGAAAGTGGGTTCAACCGGTTGCTTTTACTATAGGGCACACATCAACACTATCATCTGTTATGCATAACTTGCTCGTGCCACTCATTTTGGAGCTTAGGAGCATTAATATTGCAGTGAAAGCAGTCATTTGTGACCAGGGCAGTTCAAATGTAAGTCTCGCTAACCAACTAAGAGTGACTGTAGCAAAGCCTTTATTACATTTTTGATGTTCCGCATTTAATTAAAACAACGCGCAATAATGTCCAAGCACACAAGTTATACATTGGGGATGACATCGTTAACTGGTCGCACATTGTGAGCCTTTACCAATCCTCACATGAGTTGCGGTTGCGATTGGCTCCAAAGTTGACTGAACGGCACGTTCATCAGAAACCTTTTTCTAATATGAAGGTCAGCAGAGCAACTCAGGTCCTCAGTGCATCAGTTTCGATTGCTATCATGGCATTGGTGTATGCGAAGGTGCTGCCTGCCTCGGCCATCACTACAGCTCAATTTTGTGATCGTATGAACAGGATTTTCGATGCCTTGAACAGCTCGAGTAAAAAAAGTACTTTGCAAAAGCTGCGGCATGCAATCATGAAAAATGATTCAGAGCTGATTGACTTCCTCCGAGGCCAGCTTCCCTGGATTGCATCATGGCAGTTTGTTGGCAGACGTCAACCACAAACCATCGTAGGATGGCAAATTACAATTCAGGCAATTTGTCAACTATGGGACGACCTCTCCAAAAATTACAATTTTGAATACCTGTTAACACGCAGGCTTCAACAGGATCCTCTGGAGAACATATTTGGCCACATTAGGCAAAAACAGGGTTGCAACACCAACCCCAATGTAGCACAATTTATTTGTGGCCTGAAGCACATCTGTATAAGAAAACTCTTCAAGCTGTCAGAATACGGAAATGTCGAGGATGATGAATGTGACCTCCTCCAGGAGCAGCTCTCGCCATTCTCCCTCACCAGTGCGTCTCTTGTGGATAATGAGGAGTGTGCACAGCCACCGCCTGACGACTTTCCCGCTCTAGACGATCTCTCTGAACTTGCGACAAACGTTCACTCCCATATTATCGATGCCTCCGCTGCATATTATGTAGCTGGTTTTCTCATCAAACACTTTCTTCCAGAGTTAGGGATGGCTCATGCTCTCCCATAGTAGAGTACCTGGTACTCTAAATCGTTTACCACTCTTTCTAAACACAATCATACCTTTTAGTTCAAACTTTTAGTGGGACGGCTCAGTACTGTGCTATAGTTGAGTACTAAGTACTCAAGATCGTTAAACATTTTTCTAAACACAAGTCAGCTTACAGGTTGGCGCTTTCGCGTGCCCACGACGTGGTCGACGTCATTCTTTGAGGCTTTATGCTCTCTCTTAGTAGAGTACCTCGTCTTCTACACCGTAAGCATTTTCTAAACAGAAAATTGCTAACAAGTCACGTCCCAGCGTTTTCATATGTCCTAAAAATTATCGGTAATGTATGTCTAACAAAAAAATAGCCTCTTCAACCGTTATTGACGTCTGTGACAATGGGTTTTTCTATAAACCCAAGATCGGGAGGGTGCTGCTCTCCTACACTGGGGTACAAAGTACTTGAAATGATTCAACACTTTTTCTAAACATAGTCTTTGAGCCAGTTTCACGCTTGCTGTCGGGCAGCTCGTATTTTGTACATCAGAGCCTCATCAAGTGTGAGGTCACGGGATGGCTTTATGCTCTCGCACAGTAGAGTACCAAACTCTCTAGATTGTTACCCGTTTTTCTCCGCCGAGCATGCTGACACGTTGGACCACCGGATAATTTCGAAGCAACGACACTCCTTGAAAGCGAGGCTAACTGGGGGAGATAGTTTCTACTCGAGTTGTGGCATAAAACAGCGAACGACCCATAACATCAACCACTCTCTCGGAACCCTCCCCCAGTATATACACACGGAGTGCGCTCCACGGTGAATTGAGAGAGAGAGAAAGAGGGCGGGAGTCATTAACCGCACCGTGAGTGCTTTGAAGACGCCACTGCTATGTAGTCCCAGTGCTCTCTAAGGAAGGAACCAGGTCGGTTCCGAAACATCGGGTTTCTTCACAAACTTTTGGTTGGATTTTAAGTCATTTCCAAATTTTCAACTAACAGTGGTAAAAAATATAGAATTTTAGGATGCAAAAAGGAGGCATAAAACGGATAAGGTTTTGTATTGTCATGTTGCTAAACAATAAGTATGCAATTTGCAAGAAAACTGATGACCCATGTGATCTCAGCATAAGAAGTTGTGTAAACAGCTAAGCTTCGTTGTTCCGCGGAGAATGTTATGAAAAATTGGCAGATCCCACGTACAAATCCCACGTACATTTACCTTCGTCGCTATTCACGTCACGTTATATCAAATTCGCTATCTGTTGAGCTAGCGAAATGGCCGCCGGCGCATCATGAGCGTGGTATGTTGTCATGTTTTTACGTGGAACGTGTGTCATGATTATCGTGGTGGCACCGTCATCCGTTGACGTCACGTAAGTCGAAGTTTGATATATGTGGAGCTAGCGAAAAGGCCGCGACGCATCATAAAGGACCCAATACAGTCTGACGTAACGTTGACGAGCGCGCACGCTGGGCGCAGCAACGCTGAGCTAGGAAAACGGACGCCAGGTGCGACCGGCGCGAACAGCGTCTGTCCGAGCGGCTCGGCGGCAACCGGCGCGAAATGCAACATGCTTCATTTCGCATCTATGCCGTTACCCAGCTCTACCCAGACAGCACTGCGTCTGCCTCTCATGTGAAGGAGGGACGCCGGGCGTGCTCAAACGTGCATGCGTCAAAGCGATGCAGCGCGGCGCGCGCCTGCAAGTCTAAATGACAGGCAGATAGGCGAGTGTCGTGGCATCGCCGGTGTGACGCGACGAAAGGAACGCCGGCGCGCACGCGCGTCGAATCACGTCGAATTGCTTTGGCGCACTTGAGCATGGCATGTATTCATGTTGTTCAATGGCACGCATCTCATGATTATCATGTTTGCCCCAGTCACATACCTTCGTCATCAATTCTCGTGATGTATAACAAAATTTGGCATTTGTGAAGCTATCGAAGCAGCTGGGAGCGCATCATGAGTGTGGCATGTAGTCGTGTTGTGGTTACATGACACGCGATTCATGATTATCATGTTTGCACACGGAATGCGCTCCACGGCAATATGCGGGAAATAGAAAGGTCATTACCCGCCCCGCGAGTGCAGCAATCCCCCCTGAGGAAGGAACCAGGTAGGTTCCGTAACGTCAGGATTCTTCACATACATTTTGTTTGAGTTTAAATTATTTCCCAATTTTTATACCCAACCAGACAGATATCTGTCAGATGTTTACATTCGAAAATTTTTTAAAGAAAGTGAAAAAAGCAGGAGACTTGTTACAAAATGTGTATCACACATGAAAATTTCTAACGTGGGAGGTCCTTATTTTTTGTACCCTAGTAAATGTTCACGTATATGTTTTTACATAATAAATATACTAAAAGTTTAGCAAGATAACTCCTCTTCTCTTACTTTGGAAAAAAATTTGGCAAAATTTCATGCAGATCCAAGCACCAGAGTACCCGAAAATGCAAAGATACATCAAAATAATTTCAATACTTGTGTTTTAACAAAAACGACTTGTAAAGTTCGAATTGAATGTTCATTTAATAAATATGCCGTTAAAAGCGATGATATTTCCACACAAAAAAACAACAATCTTTATTATAGTGGCCAGTGCAACTAATATGCGCCAAGATTATCAGCTTTTCTTTCACGGGTCCCTCGAGTTGACATCTCACAGATAGCACCAATCAGCATTTGCCAAACGTATTTCGCTCTATCTACCAGAGAATTGTACCATCTGCATGCTAGGCAGAAGTTCGAAATCTGAACAAAGCTCAGTGTCGAGAGATGCAGCAGTGCCGATGCCATTGTGGCTCTTGTGCCCGCGTTTAAGCCATGCACCGTTGTACATAACGGCTATATCTTCTCCACAAACTTCGCTCACTGCGAGTTCACTCGACCTCGCGAAGATTGGTGAAGATGGCATCCTTTGCACACCATGGACTTTCCGACTGGTGGCTGTCGAGGACTTAAGATATATTGGCTTTTGTAATCAAAGATTTGCCACGAATCGGAGCCACTGTTTGTTGCACATCCTTAATTGTGCGTGCCCCCACAACAATTTTCACGTGGACAGCATGCCTAATGAATGAGCTTTGGCTTTCATCATTCACATTAGAAATTAACACATGAAAAAAAAAAACGTTGATCAGTGGTGCTGCTGGAAGAGACAAGAACACTGGAACAAGGCTTGGCAGAGCACGCAGGCGCACAGCGGGGAATAGGAGTTTTTGATCCGTACTACGTGATATAAAAGACTGTCGAGGCGTTCGAACAAGTGGTATAGCCGGGATTCTTTTTATCATTTCTTGTACTGCAGCGTCCTGAAAACTGTCGTTATTGGACACCTGATGTGATCTACAATAGTGAGTGGCACCTCATTATCAGCGGCAATATTGATTGATATGTGAGGTCTAACGTTCCAAAACCAGCGTTTGATTATGAGAGACACCGTAGTAGAGGGCTCCGGAAATTTCGACCACCTGGCGTTCTTTAACGTGCACGCAAATTGGAGCACACGGGCCTACCACATTTCCGCCTCCATCGGAAATGCAGCCGCCGCAGCCAGGATTTGATCCCGTGACCTGCGGGTGAGCAGCCGACTAGACCGCCACGGCAGGGCCAGTGGCAAGAAGCTCGAAGACTGCACACTTTCAGCCTTTTAACAGCCATTTTGTGTTTTCAACACGCTAGCCTCTAGTGGAGGCCCTCGCGGGACGGCTTTCAGCTCTCCCATAGTATACCAAGTACTCTAAATTGTTAACCACTTTTTCTAAACACACGCTAGTTAAAAGCATTTGCGGTTGAGTTTCGATGCATATTTTTCAGAACAGTAAATGCACTTAACACAAGAAGTGCAAACACAAAAAAATGCTAATATTTAGAAAACTTGCGTTTCTCGATCTGCAACTTCCCTTACATCTGGCTAATTTAGCAGGAAAAAATGAGATAAATCACGAAACAGTGCATGTGCCATTCACTTCGAAAATTTCCCCAATGACGACACTGTTTGCTTCGCATCGAGGGAGTAAGGTAAGCGAGTATCGATAAGGAGACATGCGGCAGAGAAGCGCTACCACGTCATTAATAAGGGCGATTGATTGATTGATTGATATGTGGGGTTGAACGTCCCAAAACCACCATATGAATATGAGAGACGCCGTAGTGGAGGGCGCCAGAAATTGTGACCCCCTGGGGTTCTTTAAGGTGCGCCCAAATCTGAGCACACGGGCCTACACCATTTCCGCCTCCATCAATTATGCAGCCGCCGCAGCGGGTATTCGATCCCGTGACCTGTGGGTCAGCAGCCGACTACCTTAGCCACTAGACCACCACGGCGGGGCTTAATAAGGGGGATGGAAAGTATCATCGAGGGCATTTTCGAAATGAATAGAGGATGCGCTGTCTGGTACGCTGGCTTCGGTTTCATCTGCAAAACTTGCGGGATTTCATCACCCCGTGGTGGTTACAACTGGCCGCATTTCAGAAATTTTGAAGTGGTGAAGGACTCTTCGCGGATGAACTCTAATTCGGCTATTTGACTTGACGGCTATATTCCACTGAATAAAACGTTAACGGTAGTTAACTTATATAGTTATTGCCGTAATTGATGTCTGTGCGCATCTGAATATGCGTTTTGCCTGAGTAAAGGAAACGCCACAAATAACGCATAAATGCCTCTTTTTCTGTAATTTTTCAGTAACAATAGACAAATTTCTTGAACACCCTTTGTAATTTGTGCCAAGCGGAAAAAGTTTTGCCAGAGGCTAGACTCACTGTATACTCACGCTAACGAACATTTTGTTCAACCAGACTCGTAGGCACTCGAACATACATTTTCACCCAGACTCGCTCAGGCTAAGACTGACAGTTGGAATCACTCAGCCTTAGACTTATGGGACACCTGGCGAAAACAACGGAGATAAAACGGTAAACAGAATAAAGGCGACAGGGATAGGGCTGTTTACAAGGCTGTTGTATTGGCATCTCTGGGCACTAAAATAAGCGCCAGTTTGCTATCTATAAAGCTTTATTCAGATGAAAAACTTTTCCCGACGAACGTCTCACAGAACGGGTTAAGTACGCTTTCCACATACTTTTGTGAATTTTCATTTATATTCACTATGCATCAATAATAAAACGAATTCAAGTTTGCGTTCGTTTGGTTGTTCGTTTGATTAAACTGTGTCCTGTGTACTTCATGGTTCCCTACCGTAAGCGCATAGTCAATGAAACATGGGCCAACTAGCCACTTTCAATGCATTATTGACCAGGGGTAAGACGTGTTGAAAAAACACAATTCCTGTAGTGAGTATCCGCTGATGATCACGAAAGGCTTTTGATACGGGGTGAAGGAGCAACGGTTTCTTAAACAACTTCGTCGTAAAAGAGTTATCGTGAGAAAACTGGGTCTCTACGTTTAAAATACGCATGAAAAGTGTCGCAAGAATAAGCGGTGAATTAAAAGCACACGTCATGATACAATTTAAAATCGAAACTGCCAACAAGAAGCAAATGCCGACCAGCCTTCCTCTGCCACAGCCTTGCGTGACATTGGTAAGCTGTGCAAATTTTATTTGGTAGTGAGATAAGAAAAATTGTAATTTTCTTGTGTTTACGCTGTCATAAGCTCTGACGCAACTTCACGACTTTGTGACAGCCAGTTGCGCTCCAAAATCATGTTCCTTGCAAGTTATTTTCGAATCAGGGTTAATTAGCCATATTAAAGCAAAATCCGTGGATCATTTCATCTTGCGCGTAAACGGTGCGTCAGTGTAGGTGGATTCAGCGTCAAAGCGAGACATGCAAAAAATCATCATCACGTGGTAAAGTGCAAAGATGACGTCAACATGAGGGTATGATTACCACAAATTTGAGCTCAATATGGCATCACTATTATGGCTGTGCGTATTCAGTACTGCACCACGGTAGAGCTGAGAGGCTTCCCTTGGGCCTTAGTCAACTTTCCGCATCCAAGGACAGCTGTGTAAAAACAAAAGTGGTTAACGAGTTATAGTTCTCGGTACACTACTATGGGAGAGCTGAAAGCAATCCCTTGGGCCGCAAGAAAATCTTGCACTTAACATGATCGATGCACAGTGTTTGACGCCTAATGCTTTCATCTAAAAGCCGTGCCCGTTTGAAAAGAAATGAGACCCGTATTCGTATTGTTAAGCTCATACTAGTAATCTAAAAGCTGCAAGACGGCTATGCTTGCTCATTTCATATTGAAGCGTTCTGAATGTCATTTCACTAATTGCGTTAAATTGTTTAAGCAATACTTTTGTTTTCCATGTATTTGCGGTATATTTAGGTTAATAATTTCACGAAAATGCATGTATTTGTAGCGAGAGACGAGAGGCGTGACAACAGGCGACGGGGCCTCGCCGTTTTCTCTTCACGAAGAAGAGTGGCGGTGGTTGCAACGTAGGAACCAGTTTCTTTCAAACTCTTTTGTCCAAACCGGCAGATGCGTGTGCTTGTTCTGACTGGGGTACGTCTCGAGCTCCACATGGGGTGGGCGAGAGGCGAGGTGCAATTGTATGTGATGATGAATGGCGCTGAAGATGGCGCTACATTTCCTTGCAGTGACATACGAATCGTTTCATTTTGGATTTAATACTTTCCTGTTATGCGCTGTTCATGTAGACACCTTAAAGCTTCCTAACATGAAACTAGAAAGTAGATATCGCCGGTTTTTCGGCTGAAATCTAAGAGAGGTGAAACCGCTGTCAACCCGGCGTTACGAAAGTTGCAAGTGCACACGGCAACGTTTCAAATAATTTGCTCACGTAGCACAAAACTGATTTCTTCAGTGGGAGAGAGAGGGAGGTAGAGGTTATGTGAGCCCGAATATATATTTACGTTTTTGAATGAGTGCACATATGTATTCAAGCTACTGACTAAATCACATACATCAGAAATCTTTCGCTAGAATTTTTTATATGCCGCCAACGAAAATGAAAAAAAAAGCCCCGTTGGTCATGCGGTTACGATGCTCGACTACTGATCTACTGATGGAAGATCACGGGCTGGTACAGCTGCATTCTAGAGGACGCGTAAATCTAGAGCCCGAGTGTTTATATTAGGAGCACATAAAAGAACTCGCAGTGTTAGAGTAAAGTTTTCTATCCCTGGCCCACGTCAGGGGACGAGGCGTTTGAACTTTCAGGAATCTCCATATATTGGCATCCCCCATAAAGGCATCATGGTTTTCGGACGTAAAACTCGTAAAAATAACCGTATCACACATTAAGACAAGCATTGCCCGGCCGCGTTGTTCTAGTGGCTAAGGCACTCGTCTGCTGACCCGCAGGTCGCGGGATCGAATCCCGGCTGCGGCGGCTGCATTTCCAATGGAGGCGGGAATGTTGTAGGCCCGTGTGCTCGAATTAGGGTGCACGTTAAGAAACACTAGGTGGTCAAAATTTCCGGAACCCTCCACTACGGCGTCTCTCATATTCATGTAATGGTTTTCGGACGTTAAACCCCACCAGAGTCCTTCAATTTTACTGGTCACGAAACTGCTCCGTAACTCAATGGGAGAGCTTCATATGATGCGTTGGGTTGCCGCGCGGTGGCGCTACTATCTCACTGAGGGGATTCATCGGGCTGGTCGGGCGGCGTTGCGCTGGCTCGAACGACGCTGCGAGTTGTTTGCTTTGTGTGGGAAACGTGCATATCGTGCTGTTGTGATGCGGCGTTAGTGCAGCGACGATGCCGAACGCGTGTTGTGTCCCGGGATGTCGTTCCGGGTACAAGGGCAGAACAGAAAAAGTTTCCTTGTTCTGTTTACCCAGCGACGGCGTGCTGCGCGAGAAATGGAAGCGCTTAATTTCAAGGCAAGAAACGGGTGACTTTTGCTTCGACTCATAGTATGTGAGAGTGTGCGAGAAGCATTTCGATGACAGCGACATCGTCCACGCAGATGAATTTGTGGTGAATGGCGAAAAAGTGTCACTTCCGCGCGACAAGCCCCTTCTGAAGCCTTGTGCCATTCCAAGGAAGTTTGACGGCTTGCCAGCGTATTTGACGAAGCCGAAGCAGCGGTCACGGACCCTGACAAGAAGGTCCCCACCGAAGCGACGTCGTGAGTCGTCCTCATGTGCCCGTAAAACAGAAGTTCACGCCAAACCAGGCACATCGGGTGCCGCGTCGTGTGATGAAGGTGAGTTTACGTCCAATGTTGTTTTAACTTTCTTGCCCGTGCAGTGATTATATGGGTGAAATTTCGAAGGAATGTGTGAGCTGAAAATGCGCTATTTGAAACGATTTTTGAAATTGTTTTGCAGATCTTGCAATGCCCACAGATCTGGTCGGCGAGGGGCCAACGCGCACTTCGGACTCGGCGTGCCAGACAGATGAATTTACCAGCCCTCTCGCCGAGGTTAAACTGCTGAAGTGCCAACTTCGGGCAACGAAACAACAGCTGATCTTGTGTCAGACGAAATTGGCCAAGATGAGAGTGCAAGCGAGCAAGCACAAAAAACTTGAAGAAAGCCTTAAAAAAAATGTCAACCCGCACGAAGTTAATTTTTGATCAGTGCGTGATGAAGGCGAATGCCAAGTCTGCGAAAGCTGCCAGGTAAGTTTAGAAAACAGGCCAGCGCTTGTAGGATGTTTGGGAGCAGTGTTGGTGTATTTCGGTGTCAAATTTGGTTCTTTAGATTACCCCACCATGCTTCTTCGCTGAAAATACACTTTAATGTTAACATTCCTCGGGCATGTTGAGAATATTGATTCAACAGGCCATATGCGTGTCACCAAATCGATTTTGTTTCAGTACCCCCTATTTTTTATTACTCAAGCAGTTTCAAATAAATGTTGTGTTTGCTTTCCACAGCATTCCTTTTATCCTTAACGTGCCAACAGTCTCACTTTGCAGTGTCTGTTGCTTATTGAGGATGAATACAATCACAGATGGATGAAGTTTTATACATTTTCGTATTGCCCATACTACAAGGTTGGAGAATGCGCTGCATATGTTTGCAACGTGTCAAATGCTATGGTTGCATAACATACGATATGCCAGAGAAACGCCAGATCGCATGTATTTATCCTGAACACGGTTCCTCTGTGCCTACAGTTCATTGGGCTTTCTGCACATGCAGCTCGAAAGCAGCATGCAGCATGTCATGGATTGGGGTATTCTTGAAGCACCTACGCATGAACCGGGTATAATGTGCTTGTATCCTTTTAGCAGTTTCGCTACTGTAAATGCATGTGAAATCCATTATAAAACAACTTTACTATTTAATGCATGTGTTTCAGTATGATGAGCCCCCTCTCCTATTTTTGCTGTCTGGTGCACACACATTATGCATGCATATAGAGCATCTTGTCTGTGTCATGTACATGCATGTAATTCCAAATGCACTGCACGAATGTTTTTTATCCTTAAGGCCCACTATGTAGCATGTTTCGAAATGTGAGAACAGTTCCCTACTTTTCTCTGTAGGTACAAGAAAGAATGGCTTTATGACTGTCTCCTTCTGAAGGTTAAGTCGACGTCTGTGTACACGTTCCTTCATGAGAACGAATTTCTACCTCTCCCTAACCCCCGCACTTTGTACACTTACATGAAGAGCCTGAAAGCTGACTTTGGGTTTGATGCAAACTTGTTTGCTGTTCTGAACGAAAAGCTTGCAGCGGTCCCAGAAAGAGAACGACGAGGTTTGGAGAAATATCTATATTTAAAATCAAAAGCAGTGCCTGTGACTTTTGACATTGTTCCTAAGCCATTTGGCCATTTCTATTTTGCAGGAGTACTCATGTTTGATGAGATGAGTGTTCGCAAAAGCCTGTATGTCAGAGAATCTGATATGGCCCTGCTTGGAAAAGTCAACTTTGCTGAACACACCAGGCCAGGGGATAACGAGAAAGACGCTGATCATGTGTTGGTGTTCCTGTTTCGGCCCTTTCTTGGGGGCTGGTCGAAAACTGTGGGAACATTCTGCGCTTCCAGCGCTGCTCCTGGTTCTGTTGTGGCCAAATTGCTGCTGCAGTGCATTGTGCACTTGAAAAATTCTGCCGCTGTTGTCCAGGCTGTGACATGCGACAATTCTACAAGCAACCGGTCAGCTTTGAGGTCGTTGGGTAACAACTTTTTCCTGTAACAATCCTAGAGTACTGCTGTAATATATGGTTATACAGCTGAAATTTCTTCTTTCCAGGCATACATGGGGACAGAAAAAACCCACAAACATCATTTCAACACCCCTGTGACCCGTCAAGAGAGATTTAAACTGCCATCGACCCACCGCACATTTTAAAGTGCATAAGAAACAACCGTCAAAAGGTTGGGAAGTTTCTGGTAAGAAAAACGAGGCGTGGTTATGCTATACTTTGCTGTACATATTGTTTACAACAATATTTGAAATTTTCTTTCAAGCTGCCAGAGGGTGACGTTTACCACGATCATTTCAAGTCCCTTTTGGGGTATGAGGAAGACCAGGCTGGACTCCGAGCTGTGCCTAAACTGACAAAAGCCCACATAATGCCCAATGCCTTCCAGAAAATGAGTGTGAGACTTGCTGTTCAGGCAAGTAATATTATGACTTTTTCTTGTGCAGCAGGTAGCATGTTTGGGAAAGTACTCCTTCAGCCACACCTTACTGGTTTTTTATCTTCAGTTGTTCAGTGAATCTACAGCTGCTGCACTGGAGTTTTACAGCAGGCAAGATGTGTGCAAGGAGCTGCATGATTCAAAGGCGACCGCGGCATTCACCAGACGAATGAACGGCCTGTTTGACTGCTTGAATTCTCGGAGGCCAGAGCACGTGCAGTATAACGAAGCGGAGCACATTGCAGTGACAAATACCACTCGATACTTTATATGTTTTTTTGGGTATCCTGCTTTTATTTATTGTTACAGATGTAACATGAATATTTTTCAGACATTAAAAGAGAACGTGACATGACTGAACAACTGTTGTGATTACATTGAGAGTTTGCCGAAGCAAAGGCAAGCCTGCTTCCTCACCAAGCCCACGTCTGAAGCGCTGCGAGTAACCCTACTCAGTACTATCGCACTTGTGGAGAACCTTCTGGCCTCAGGTTTTCGATATGTGCTGGTTGGAAATTTCGGACGGGATCCTCTTGAGGTAAACACGTAAGCTTTTTTATTTCTGCATTGACTAATCTGTTGTCTCACTTTCAGAGGTTTTTTGGCATTGCGAGACACGTTGCTGGTGACGGAGGGCAACCAACGATTGAACAGTTCCTGTTTATATACCGAATGCTTTCGGTCAACAACCTTGTCCGCCCACCCAAGCGGGCATCAGTTGATGGTGTCGGGCCGCAGTTGCTGTTCAAGCTGCAGGACCTCTTCAACAAGGAAGCTGCTCCTGTCAATCATGTACGATGCCATATTGAAAACAAAAGAGCTATTGATAGTTTCTCCATCTGGAATATATATTCCGGCGAAGAGCTGCTAAACAGACGTTCACTCATAATATGCACAAAGTTCATCATTTTCCTGTGCATGATATTTTTCCACGAACATGCATGTAAACAAAGAAAATTCTCGTTTCAGGTTGACTCCCTGGCCATTCTCCTGGATGACGTTCTTTTGGAGCCGACTGAGAGTGAGGAAGAGGCCCTCGCGGACTTGTCTCCGAAGGAGTGCATTTTAGACTACCTTGCTGGCTATGTTGCCCAAAAAGTTTCTGAGATGTGCTGCACCGACTGCGTGGAGTCTTTAAAAGGCTTGCAACGATCACCAAGTGACCTCATTCTTGTGAAGTCGAGAGGTTACCTTCAGGTCTCCTCCACCAAACTGCTAAACCTCCTCCAAATTGCTGAAGAGCATGTAGAAGAATTTACGGTGAAGCAAAATGCGTGTGCTTGTGTGTACATGGGCATTGTTGAGCAGGTTTTGCTGGACAATCGTACAGCTTCAGCGGCTGTCGGCTGCCCCACCCACTTTGTTGGGACGACTGCTGAAGTTCTACACCTTTTTCTTCGGTGCCGCCTGCATTTTTTCACACGCGAAAAAAATAAGCAGTCACGTGTGACAAAGCGAGCAACATGCCCAGCTGGTGGAGGGAGAAAGTCAAACTGAAGGAGTAGTGTAAAAGCTTGCGCCCAAAGACGCGAAAGCAGTTGCCGTTCGTGGCCGAGGTCTGCGGCGATTTATTCGAAAAAATAAAACACCATTGGAGGCAGGTGGTATACACAATAATTGGGCGATTCATCGCTAACATCTACAAAAAAAAAAGAAACCCAGCGCGCAGAGACCAGAAGCAGCGAGTGTTTTCATGCCAAAAGCTGGCAAATATGCCGCACGCGCGGCGGCTGGATCCCCTCGGTGCGACGGTGGCGCCAGTAGTGGCGCCCGCGGACCCTATATCAAACTAGCGCCGAAGTTTCGTGACCAGTAAAGGATAAAAAGCTGAGCACCGACAAACTGTATCTTTATTCCTGATGAAGGCCAGACTCTAGGGACCAGTTTGGACAGCCAGAGGAGACGGTCGTGTCTGTGCGCTCCGCGCTTTTTCGCTGCCTCTCCTTGACGCCAGTCGCTCCCCAACTCCCGCTGAGTGCGGTCGCCCGCGGGCCGCGCTCGTCAGGAGTACGGCTCCTTCGCAGCAATGCGTTCGCGCTCCTGCGACAGGGACGGACATCTACACTGATCTGCGGTCGCAACTGCTGTGGAATAGCCTGCCATGGACTGCCCGGAACCCCCCACACCTCACACTGCCGGTTAGTGAATTAATTCCTTTTCACTTCGCGTGTTGCACGCGGCCAACCGGCGTGTGTCGTGGTGTAGGGCCACGGCTCATTGCACGTAGCTTAGACGCATTTTCGCCGCCCCTGTGTGTGCGGTGCACAGGCGCTTGAGTCATAACGAACAACCAGTGTTCATTACGCGTTACCACGCTATTGGGCAACCACTCTTGTGCGGTTTTTTTTTTTTTTAGCGAACAGTGACAGTGACGCTTCGCAGTCCTCCTTAGTGCAACCGTTTTTCTTCTTTTCTCGCTCTTGCACTAATTGTGAACTGTTGTTTTCCTGAGCGGTGTCGCGCATCCCTGGGAACTCGTGCGCGAGTGTGATGATGCATTCCCCTAGGCGCAACACCGCCCCCGACGCCCGCTCGCCCATCGTGGCATCCCCCCCATCGGCAGACAGCGCCTTAGTTGCTGCCCCAACTCCTGAAGAGCCCACACGGCGTCGCTTTTCTCACCGAAGGTCGGAGAGCCTCCCATCCAACAAGGTACAGGCACACCACCACCTCTTCTTCGAAAAGATAGCGACGGAGAATATCCAAGCTATAGTGGAGAAGTGGCTGCTGGCCAACCCTGTCGCCCCCACACAGGCCCCCATGCCGGCCTCTCAGTGCGCCAGCGGGGCTGCACCTGCCATCATAACCACCAGAACTGCAGAGGAGCCACCACAAAGCCCCACGCAGAGCGAAGCTCCTGAGCAGACACAGGGGCCTGCTGGTGTTCCCCTACCTCTGAGCTCAGATGAGGACGACGAGGCGATGGATCTCCTCAACTCACGGAAGAGGCTGCGGGAAGAGAGTGGGGACGAGGATGACCACGCTCCCCGAAAGCAAACGGCCACTACCTCCCCCGACGAGGAATCACACGCTTCACAGGGCTCAGAGGAGATGTCCGGGAGCGAGTTCCGAACCGTGATGCATTCCGAAGGGGCGTCCTCCACAGGGGATATGACAACATCTGCCCCAACAGGCGGCCCGGACCCAACGAGCTTGGATGGTGCAGGCACTCGCCAACACCCCACTACCGCCTCAACGGTCGACCTACCGCCTGCAACAACCGAATCTCCCGGAAACCCACCCTCCGACGCTTCAGCTGCCATGGAGGTGGTTGAAGAGGTTCTCACTCCTACTGCTGCAGGGGGCAACATCCGAAAGGAAGCTCCTTATACGGCGAAGGACTTTCTGCTCACATCGACAACAGGGGCCACACATACCAACAGCAGAAAGAAGGGGAAGAAGAAGCCAACCAAGAAGCGACCCCCGGCTACTGCATCGGAGGGCACAGCTGCCAACCTTCCCCAACCTTTCAGCAAGGCCCCCACAGCAGTGGACACCACAAGGAAGCACAGCAGTGCGGCGGGGAGTCCCCCAGACACAGAGGGCTTCCAGGTGGTCACCACCAAAAGCGCCCGACGCCGTGCCAGGGACCTTGCTGCTGCTGCGGCCCTCCCGGTCGACCCTGCCGTCGTTGGCACAGTTCTGTTCCGGCCGTCAGCCCCCGGAGGTACCTTCAGTGGATCCCCACGCCTCATCCTCGCACAGGCACTCTCTACAAGGCCCGGCGTGGCTGCAATACGCGTAAACCACAAACGAAACATTGTGGCTGCTGACGCTACCACGCGAGAGTGCTTGGAGCAGCTCCTGAACATCAAGGAGCTAAAGGGGATCCCCGTCACTGCCAAGGAACCCGCTGACCACAAGACCAGCACGGGGTTCCTACATGGTGTCGACGGGGAGCCTGCGGTGGACAGCCTGCTGCCTGGGATCAAGTCGGCCGTTCCGGTGCTCTCTGCTGCCAGGGAGGGGCGAACCGTGACACTCCGCTTCGCTGGCCCTGTGCCGCCGGAGCACGTGTCTCTCTTCCTGGTCCGTTTCCCAGTGCGGCCAGCCAGACCCCGCCCTCTGCAGTGCCGGCAATGCGGCCGGTTCGGCCATGTGAAGGAGAGCTGCAGCTGGCCAGGCAGCTGCATCAGATGCGGCCGGACCCACCCTGGAGAGAGCTGCAAGCAGACCCGGTGTGTCAACTGCGGGGGCCCCCACTCTGCAGACACCCCAGGGTGCCCTCGGTGGCAGGAGCAGCGGAAGATTGCCACAATCATGGCATCCTCCCCAACCGTACTCTCGAGGCGCACAGTGGCAGCAGCGGTGCGAGAGGAGATTCGGGAGGCGCGGACCTTTGCAAGCGTGGTGAAGGGCCATCTCGCGCCGCCCCTCCCTCCGGCCAGACCCATCCCGGCGCCTCGAAAATCTCGCCGCCAGCCACTCCAGGGACTGCAGTCCACCGGCGCTGCTGCCCCCATGGCCCTGCCAGTGGCCACTGCTGTTCCTGAGGCCCCTCCTGCTGCAGCTGCCACTCACACGGCCCAGCCTGCAGCTATTGCCCCCGGAGGCCGGCCTGCTGTGCCCATGGCTCCTGCGGCCCTGCCTGATGCGACAGTAGAGTCCCCTCCAGCTGACCCGGCCTACCAAATCGTCGCCACCCTGCTGAACACCCTGCGGTCTGTGGGAGAGTCTCTTCCCCTGGACCACCCTCTTCGAGCCATCTGCTTGCAGACGGGAGGCTCTCCACTCCCCACAACTAATCATGGCTAGCTCCCCACCCGGAACGAGCCGAGGCCGACGCCCTAGCGTTCTGCAGTGGAACGTAAACTGGCTGGGGCGGCGAAGAGACGACCTGGCAGAGCACCTCCTGCGAAGCGACTACGACGTGCTCGCACTACAGGAGGTGTATGCCCAGGCGGAGGACCTTCGCCTGCCAGGGTACGTTGGATACAGCAGCAGGAGTGGCTGCACTCTGGCGACCTGCCCTGATGCTCCCTGCCTGAACGACGGCCACCAGCAGGGACGTTCCCGGTGTGCTATCTACGCCAGGCGCGAGCTCCCGCAGGCAGAGGTGAAGGTGGCTGACCTGGCTGGAGGCCCCTTTGAATGCTGTGCCGTCCGCATTCACATCGGGGGGCAGGACACCACCGTGGCCAGCATCTACGTTCGGCCGGGCCAGCCCTGGGACCCCAGATGCCTTCGTCAGCTGGCGCATCGCCTGGGCAAGGAGTTCCTGCTTTGCGGGGACGTCAATGCAAAACACCCAGCATGGGGCGGCCGCAGGACTGACGCTCGAGGCAGAGAGCTGCGTGATGTCCTCCAGCAGCTGGGGCTGGCGATCCTCAACTCGGGTGCCAACACCTTCCTCCGTCGTGGGCAGCAGGTCACCAGCACTGCCATAGACCTCAGCGTTGCCACGGAGGGTTGCCAGTATGCCTGGTCACCATTCCCGGACACTTGGGGCTCGGACCACCTGCCCATCCTGCTGTCTCCCTTCAGAGGCAGGGCTCCACGGGACCGCGAGTACCGCGTGGTGGACTGGCAGGTCTACCGGCGACTACTCCAGCAGGACACGGGCAGCGGGGACCTGCTGCAACTGGTGGCCCACAGTGCGAGGGCAGCAACGGTCACTGCCAAGGTTCAGCAGGGACAGCCCGTCCCAGACATCCGGCACCTGGCTCTGAGGGCAGCACGGCGACGTGCAGAGCGGCAAGCACTGAACAAACGCCAACCGGAGCTCTGGACGGCCTTCCGGCGAATCGATGCTGTCTGCAGACGCCACGCACGCAGGCGCCGGAACCAGGGCTGGCAGGGCGTGTGCGCCTCAATCAACAGCTCGCGGGATGGGACGAAGGCCTGGCGCCTGCTGAAGTGCCTGCTGATGGCGCCCCGGGCCTTGAACCAGGGACTGTCCCTGGCTGTTCACCTGTCGACCACGGCTGCGAATCTGGCAGAACGGCTGGCTGACCAGTTTGCTGCCAGAGATAGAGCCCCACTGCCTGCTGCACCACCGCCTGCTGCCCTCCCTTGCCCTACCTCCTGTCACCATCCCAGATGGGTGTCCGCGCAGGTGCGGGAGCTGTGCGAAGAGCCCATAGCAATACACGAGCTGGTGGCAGCCCTCGAGAGGACCAAGCGACGAAGTGCTCCAGGGGCCGACGGCATCACCTTCCAAATGCTCCGCAACCTGGATGGAGGTGGCCGTCAACGACTCCTGGAATACTACAATGACGTCTGGTGCACCGGAGCCTTACCCGAGTCCTGGCAAACTGCGGTGGTGGTGCCAATCCTGAAGCCCCGGAGGAAGGCCACGGCTCTCTCCTCATACCGGCCAGTGTCTCTCACCTCCGCGCCCTGCAAGGTGATGGAGAGGGTGGCTCTTGAGAGACTAGAGTGGATTGCCGACCACCTTGGCTTCTTCCCGGAGCAGCAGACGGGCTTCAGGCGGCACCGGTGCACGGCAGATTCCATCTCGGACGTCGTCGCTACCCTCGAGGACGCCAGGAGCAGCGGGGACGTGGCCATGCTGCTGCTGCTGGACGTGGAGAGCGCCTTCGACGGCCTCCCACACGTGGCGGTCGAGGCGGCCCTGGACCGACTCGGCATCAGCGGTAGCCTCCGAGGCTTTGTGACCGCCTTCCTGTCCGGGAGGACCTTCCGCGTCCGCGTTGGAGGGGCAACCAGCCAACCCAGGGTCATCACTGCTGGTGTCCCACAGGGTTCGGTACTGAGCCCTTTCCTCTTCAACATCGCACTGGCAGGACTTCCGGCGTCCCTCCCAACAGACACCAGGTTCCCGGCCCGCTGCTCTATCTACGCAGATGACGTGGCACTCTGGGTCCGGGGACCAAGGCGGTCCATCCCCGCCATCAGGAGATCACTGCAGGCGGTCCTCGATGCAGTGGTAACCTACCTCGGAGGCATCGGGCTTAAGGTCTCTGCCACAAAGACCGAGGCCCTGCTGATTCACCCGCTGGCGGCAGCACGCAACCACGTGAGACGGCTGAGGATTGGCAATCGCAGCCTGCCTTGGAGGTTGGTGGTGAAGTACCTGGGGCTCACCATCGACCACCGACTCACCTGGATCCCGGCTGCCAAGGCTGCTGCCACCAAGGTGCGGCGCGTCCAGGGCGCCATCAGTAGGCTGCAGCTGCGTGGCCGCGGCTGCTCCACCAAGTGGGCCCTCCGGCTCAACCAGGCTGCGGCGTCCTCGGTCCTCCTGTACGCCTTCCCGCTGGTGAGCCTGACACCGGCCAGGAGACGCCTGCTGGAGGGACTCCACCGAGGTGCACTGAGGGCCATACTGGGGCTTCCCAAAAGCTCGCCGGTGGCAGCAACTCTCGCAGAGGCAGGAGAGTGGCCCCTGTCGTTACGTATGCTGCAACGAGCGCTGGGCCACATTGACCGCCTCCACCGCGCCACCGACGGCAGGGCCCTCCTGGAGCGTCTCCGCAGCCAGCCCGGATCACGGATGGGAGGCCTCTGCCTGCTATACCACCAAATGGTCCCAGATCCGCCAGTTCCGGTTGCCTCTCCACCGCCTCACCACCAGCCACCAGAGGTCCACCTCTGCTTGGAAGGGGCAACCAAGCGACGAACGCCTGCGGCCGCACTGCAACAGGCGGCCTTCTGCAAGCTCCAGGAACAACTGGAGGGACGGCTGCAGGTGTTCACGGACGGATCTGTGATGCCAGACGGGACCGCAGCGGCCGCATGCGTAATCCCGTCCAGAACCATCAGCCGGCAGTGCAGGCTTCCCTTCTCGGCGAGCTCCACGGCTGCGGAACTGGCTGGACTGCATCTCGCAGTGGACCTGCTGGCTGAGGACATCCCCCTTCAGCCGGCCGCGGTTCTATGCGACAGCAAGGCGGCCCTGCAGACCCTGGCCAACTCCCGCCGTGCCGGACTGACGGCCTGCCTCCTGAGAGCCAAGGTTCGCGCCCTCACCGACGCCGGGGTGTCCGTCTCCTTCCACTGGCTGCCCTCTCACGTGGGCATCGCTGGAAACGAGAAGGCGGACGCCCTCGCCAAGGCTGCCCACCAGCCTGGTACGCCATACTCCTGTGCCGTGGCGGCCCGGGACTATTCACAGGCCCGTCTCAAGAGGCTCCTCACCACAGTCCACCCAGACCCGAGGGTGGCCGGCGGGCGAGGACCAAAGCCTCTCCCAGAGAGGGGCCTCACCAGGAGAGAACGGGCCTCTCTATTACGACTGCGGACAGGCTGCGTATGGACGGCGGCCCGCCGCCACGCCAAGGGCCTCTGTCCCTCCCCGGCCTGCAGCCGCTGCGGCGACCCAGAGACCCTCGAACACCTCCTCTGTGCCTGCCCTGGCTTAGCACAGGAACGCTTGAGGGCCTACGCGGCCTACAGGAGACAGGGTCTGCCCGTCTCCACCCTGGAAAACCTGCTGTTCCCGTCTCGTCCACATCCAGCAGCACTCCGCAGCCTGGCGGAGTTCGTGGAGGAGTCGGGAATTGCCGCCTACCACTAACCCCAGGAGCCATGCTGCCCTTGCCCTTGCCGACGGCCTGCTGCTCGCGCTGAAGCGGCCCGGACATCCCTCTCTACACTCCACCACTATTTCTCCTATCCTCTTTCATCCCCCTCTACCCCACCCAAAGGCACTGCGCCGTGTCGCCTGTAGGCAGACAGAAATTAGGTGCCTTTTTCCTTTTCCACATGAACCACTACCACCACCACCAGTAAAGCATTGAAGGACTCTGACCCCACATATCACTTAACATGAGGTATCCGTGGCCATTGAACAAAATGACCGCTCCTTTTTATTATTTAATTTTCAAGAAATTAACAACCTTGTTAACTCTGGACTGTTCTTTATAGATGCCTGTTTTATTACGCCTGCAAAAATCTGTTCGTTTAGAACAAGCTTCATGAAAGATGAAATCAAAAAGTCGTTGCTTTGTACTGAACAAGAATAGGCTTAATTGCCACAGTGACAATTATGCCGGAAAACGTTGTCGTGAACTAGCAACTCTTCACCACATTTACGTTAGAACCTTCTTCCTCCTTTGTGAAAATCGGCAAAGCAGCCTAAAACACGTGAACTATGAAAACTTTTAAAAACAAAACGGAACAAAATTACCGAAAAGAAAAACGTGCGTCGACCGGGAATCGAATCCGGGTCAATTGCTTGGAAGGCAGCTATGCTAACCACTATACCACCGACTTTATTTCTTTCTTTATTGAACCACTATACCACCGACGCCCGACAGTGGCGGGCACCCTAAATAAAGTTTGTCACCGAGTCAGTCGATTCACCTAGACGAGAGCAGCTGCCGGACGAGGAGTGACCAGGTCGTTGACCGTGCGGAACCGGCTCCGCTAAACATACACACGTACAAGTGGCGGGCTTTTTATTATGAATAAGCGCTTCGAGTTCGATCGTTAATTACACTTGTATTATAGCTTTATTTGTACAGAATGTGTATTGTGTTCAGTTATAGGTTCAGAATTTGAAAGGATTTATCGCTTTGATTTAATTGCTCTACCTTAGCTCATTATTGAAGAGCGTCAAAGTCTGAGCACTCTGTTTTCACTTATAATCTCTCTGAATTTCTTCTCTGAATTTCTTCACTGAATATATATATATATATATATATATATATATATATATATATATATATATATATATATATATATATATATATATATATATAGGCAGGCATGGTGGCGAAAGTAGCCATAGCGTTAGTCAAGTAGAACTTCCGTGAAAACAGTTACTACGGAAGCGTTTATTTCCACAGTTTAGACCAAAGTCTGGCCGAAACAGTCAAAATAACTATAAACGCTTCTCTTGTTATCATTTTCATGGAGCATCTATATGACTATATGCCCACGGCAAGTTATCTATTCACTCACTTTTCTTTCTTCACATTTACATTGAAATTCTATATTCTTTATTCAGAAATACCGTGCTTTGCCCAAAGGCGTGTAAGCGGGGAGGGGGGGGGTTACAGCTTTGAAAAAAAAAAAACAAGTCTTCGTTATGACAGCACACTTGGTCACAAGACAATTGATTCCACTCTTGTATAGTATGAACAAAAAAAGAATTAGCATAAAGGTTCATTCCAATCCGGTATTCTTGAATCTTAAGGTCATATTCAGACCTTCTAGACAGATAATGCGGTGGTTTAAGGTAAGTGTCTTAAATTGATGCCAGTCTTCTTATGGTATATCTGAAATAACAACTTCAAACGCAATTTTCTTCTGCGAGAGGAGAGTGCTTCCCATCCCAGCTCGTTTTTCATTTCAGTACAGCTGTCACCTCGCTTATACCGACTGAGAACGAACCTTGCCGCTCTTTTCTGTATTTTATCGATCAGATCAATCAAGGACTTTTGGCGCGGATCCCACACACAACATGCATATTCCAAATTCGGGTGGACGAATGAAATATACGCAGTACTTTTTAGGACAGCGGGGGAGGATCTCAGATTTCGTAGAATGAAATTTAGGGCTCTGGCAGCTTTTGCAACTACAGCATGCACATGCACCTTCCGTGAACAGTCGCTCGTAAGCTTTACATCCAAGTATTTATACATTGATTGGTAATCAATGACGTCACCGTTCAAAAAGTAACGCTCTTGATCCTTTTTCTTTTTTTTAGTAAAAGACACGTGCACACATTTTTTCACATTAAGTTGCATTTTCCACTTATCACACCTTGCACGATTCGGGGAAGATTAGCCTGCAATTCAATGCGATCCTGTTCATTTTTTATTTTTCTGTACACAACTGAGTCGTCAGCAAATAAACGTATTCGAGAAGTAATGCCATCAGGAATATCATTAATGTAAACTAAAAACAGTAGCGGCCCTAAAACGGACCCTTGAGGGACACCCGATGTTACTTCCACCGTAGAAGAAGTAGTACCATTGAGAATGACACATTGTCGACGCTGTGATAGATAGCAGGCTATCCAATTCAGTACTTTCTTATCAATATTTGCCCTTTCGAGTTTGCGAAGAAGCAAGGGATGGCACACGGTGTCAAACGCATTTCTGAAGTCTAAGAAAACACAGTCTGTTTGACCGTTGTCATCAACCTCGGACACTAAATCATTGTACAACTCAATCAGCTGTGTTGTGCAAGACAGGCCCCCTGCGGAAATCATGTTGATCATCAACTAATAATTTATGTGGAACTAAGTGTTTCATTATGTCTTTATAGAACACATGCTCTACATTTTGCAGGGAATAGATGTTAATGAAACAGGTCTATAGTTGTTGGCCTCTTTTTGGAACCACCCTTGTGAATGGGAACCACGACCAGTCCTCAGACAGAACCCCAGTAGAGAGAGATTTTTTTGTATATTAGGTAAAGATAAGATGCTAATGGCCAGGCACGACGCTTCAACACGCGTGGGGAAATACCATCTGGACCAGTGGCCTTGGTTTCGTCTATAATTTTTAAAAAGGATTTGATACCATTCACACAGAGTTTAACCGGTGGCATTAATGGCTGAGTTCCCAGAGGTGGCTCTGCCAGCGTAGATAATTTCGCAAAATCCGTTTGAGGTAAAAATACGGAGTGAAAGGAATCATTAAGACACGACGCGTTATCAATGTCACTGGACAAGATCTGACCATCATGGAAAATTTTGTTTACTCCGGTTGAATCGGCTCCACAGTTTCTTATGTATCTCCAAAAATGCTTTCGGTTCGTTTTTATACTTTCGTTTAGTCGATTGAAGTATTGATCTTTTGCGCTACGAACTTTAGATTTATATTCATTAGTTATCTCGACCAACTTGGTGTACTGATAACTACTATGGGTTCTTTTAAATGCCTTGTATACTTGTCGTCTTTTCCTTATTAATCTACAAATCGCTGGTGTCACCCATGGCTTCTTGCACTTTTTGAGTTTAACCACGTTTGTACTTGGCACATACTTTTCCGTTAATTCTATGACTTTTGCTTTAAATAGAGACCACCATTGTAAAACATCAGCGCTCTCGCAATGCCAATCAAAAACAGGCAAACGGGCAAATAATTCCTGAGAAATAACAGAGTAATCACCCTTATCAAAAAAATATACCTTCCTCGATTGGCGGGGCTTGGGTCTCTTGATCACAAGTTTAATAGTTGCAACAACCGCGAGATGGTCAGTGATACCGGGTATACACGTCACAGAGTTCACAATATTTGGCGAAATAAAAAAAAAGCAAATCTAAAATGTTATTTTTCCTTGTGGCCACAGTAACGTGTTGAGTAAGACCGAACGTATCAACGATGTTTTTCATGCTGATGTTTTCGCGACAACCAGACAAGGCGATACATGTTCCATTATACCACGTCAAATCCGGTAGATTGATATCACCGGCAAGTATAAACTGATCTGGTGTTCTGTAAATTATGTCGTACAGTAGCTGCAACGTATCGGGGTCAGAATATGGTGGTCGATAAAACATTCCGGCAATAAATTTCATATTATCAGCAAGTGTCACCGTACACCAGACCGATTCAACGTCACCGTGCCCGATATGAAGTTCAGATGACCGTAAGGAAGAGTGAACTAACAAAAATACCCCTCCACCTGTTCTTGCCCTATCTTTTCGGTAAACGTTAAAGTGGCTAGGAAACACCTCACTATTATTGATTGAAGGTATCAGCCATTATTCTGTACCAAACACTATTTCTGCCTTTGTCGATTCAATTAAGCTGGCGAATTCATCTATTTTATTGACAATACTTCTGCAGTTTACAACAACAGCTGTTAGGTTGCGTGAGGATGAGGCGGTTTTACAAGCAGGGTGTCACTTCTTTAAAGCTGGAACTACCTTTTCTTTTTCTTTGTCCCACGTGAAGGCCTTGCCATCAACAATTAGTTTGTCAAAAGTTAGTTTAACCTTGCTACTGCTGTCTGCTAGTTCAGCTTTAGCATAGTTCCACAATCGTTTTCGGATTTCTTGTGTTTTTAGTGCGTAGTCCTGATTTACACTGTAATCAGACCCTTTGAATTTCTTAGCGTTTTTAAGGACATCCATTTTTTTCTTGTTGGAGGAAAAATTACCAACAATTGGCTGGTTGAACTTCTTGTTGAATCGACCGATACTGTGTGCTCTTTGTACTGACGTTAGTTCTATTGCAAGACGAGTTAGACAGATGTGCTTAATCAGTTTCTCAGACTGCTGCCACGTCTCTCCCTTCTCATCTTTAATGCCATAAAAGACCAGGTTGGCCCTTCGGCTTCTATTTTCAAGGTCGACGTCTTTTGTTTGCAGTTGCTGAACTTTCTTTTCGAGCTGTTTGACCACGTTTCCATGCTGTTCTACCGTCTCCTTAAGAACTTCAATCTGTCCTTCAGCTTTGTCAAATTTATGATTTATTTCAGAGAGCATAGCTTCATGTTTTTCTAGTTCTTCCTGGATAGTATCCAGCTTGTCCATGATGGTGTTCTGACCTGCCTGCAAACTCTTGAGCAATTCTAGTTCAGTTTCACTGCGGGGGCCAGGATTTATCTCTACATCACCAGAAAGCAACAGTAATAGAATCAAATACAGTACCCGGTTAGCAAACAAACGAAATCTTGTATGGCGAGCACGTTCTTTCACTCGTTTGCTACAACTACGAGCAGAGCATGTCGTCGTGGGAGGAGCCGGCAGTGCAAAAAGTAATCTGCGTACATGAAAAGAGCAGTGTTCACTAACCTGCAATACCAACATAGGCATTACCTGCATGTCGGGCAGCGTGCCGGCTCCAAATCCCACGAAGGCATATAGTCGTGCGCTTAAATAAGGTTGCACATGGTCACGTGGCACTTGATAATGGTGAGTCTCCGCCATATCACTTTCAATGCAGACGGTATCGCTGGCGTTCCTGTCGTCTAAGATGGCTGGCGATTCATTGGGGCAGTCCCATGCTGCCAATTGGCATGATGTCGTTTCCGCAAGCGCCTTTGGAAATAAAGGGATCACCGCCCATTGACCGGAATGCGTCGAAATCCAATGCAGCTCGGAGAGTGACAAGAACCTGCAATACCAACATAGGCATTACCTGCATGTCGGCTCCAAATCCAAATTCGTTCTAATAGCTTCCCCTATACTTTCCTTGTCATTGTTTGCGGTTAGATCTCATTATTATTGTGTCAAAACACGAGAAAAGAGCCTCTAAATGTGCACTTCTTTTCTATATATATATATATATATATATATATATATATATATATATATATATATATATATATATATATATATATATATATATATATATATATATATATATATATATATATATATATATATATAGGCAGGCATGGTGGTTGAGTGGCAGTAGCGTTGCATATAGTCTAGTAGATCCTCCGTGAGCGGTCACAACGTGGTTTATTTCGACGTTTCGGCCTAGAGTCTGGCCTTCATCAGGAATAAAGATATAGTTTGTCGGTGCTCAGCTTTATACAATCTCAAATCAGAGGGCAAGGTAAGAGGGGGAAAAAAAGAAAAGAAAAGAAAAGAAAAAAGAGAAAAATAATATACGGTGGACGCCCCTCGGGTGCCCCCCTTCCACTTTTCCCTCCACTCCCCCCCATCTCTCTCCCCCCTCTCCCCTTCACCTTTCTGATGTCAGCGGTCTGTGTATGTTTCCGTTCACTAGCGCATTCCTCCCGATCAGACGGCCCCTCCTGGCACTGGCGGTTCGGTGTGGGGCAAAAAAGAGCTTTTCAGGAAGTCCTAAGCCTTTAACTACTCGGGGTCCCGTAAACAATTCGTCGTAGAAGGACGGGGGCCGCGTATTGTGGCAGAGGCTGGTCAGCGGGCATTTTAGGAAGTTCTAAGCCTTTAACTACTCCGCGCCCTGTCAACATTTCGTCGTAAAAATAGGGGTGCCCCGTATTGCGGTAGGTTGTGCAAGCGCGTGCAATGCGAATTCCTAGCCCGCTTCTAAATTACGCGTGTCGTGGGGGCCTCCCGGCTGTGCACCTGGTTGTGTTGGGCATGTAGTGCATGGCACAATTGATTGGGTAGTAAAATAAAACAGAAAACAGACGACAGCTGCACTTAGGAAGAGTAGTTACACTTGGAATTGTTTTAGGTTGTCCAGTGCCCTTCGCAGCTGCAGTGCCGTGAACTCAGTCACTATTTTCATTGTTGCCGTTATTGTTTTCTAATGCTTTAATTGCTGCAAGTGTACCAGGATTCTCATTTATTCCTCTATCGAGGGTGTTAAATCGGTGGATAAGGTATGACTCTCGTTGTTCACGTTCTCGATTTAATTTAAATCCCGTCTCTAAGAGCGTTACTGATAGTTTGTCGAATGCATGGTCGGGAAGATTGAGATGTTTTGATAGAGGTAGACTTGGGGCTGATTTCGCATGGGCTCTGTGATTATTGAAGCGAATTCTAAATGGTGTTTCTGTTTGTCCGATGTACTGCATACCACACACGTTGCACTCGAGTAGGTACACCACATTAGAAGAATCGCATGTTAGGTTTCCTCGTATGTTAATAGAAAACTTGGATTGCGTGCTGGTTGCTTTGTCTGTTTCTCGCATCGCCTTACATACAAGACATCGTGGCTTTAAGCAAGGGTGGCATGAATTATTGGGGGGTGATGTGTTAATTTGGGAGTGGACAAGGGTGTCTTTGAGGTTACGTGGTCGTCGGTAAACGACGCCTGGAGCGGATGGGAATGCGCGTTTCAGACGTTCACTTTGTTCCAGAATGTTGTAATGTCGTTTAAGAATTTTGTTTACATTGGGGAAGTTTGTGCTGTAAGTCAAGCAGAGGTTTGTTCGTTGTGGGTCTTCTCGTGGTGGTCGCTTCATAAGTAAGTCTTCAGCTAAAACTTATGCTCGAGCAACAAAAATACCCCCCACATGTAATTAATGACGCTGTTCAAAAAGCGAGAAAACTAAAGCGTGAAGACTTACTTATGAAGCGACCACCACGAGAAGACCCACAACGAACAAACCTCTGCTTGACTTACAGCACAAACTTCCCCAATGTAAACAAAATCCTTAAACGACATTACAACATTCTGGAACAAAGTGAACGTCTGAAACGCGCATTCCCATCCGCTCCAGGCGTCGTTTACCGACGACCACGTAACCTCAAAGACACCCTTGTCCACTCCCAAATTAACACATCACCCCCCAATAATTCATGCCACCCTTGCCTAAAGCCACGATGTCTTGTATGTAAGGCGATGCGAGAAACAGACAAAGCAACCAGCACGCAATCCAAGTTTTCGATTAACATACGAGGAAACCTAACATGCGATTCTTCTAATGTGGTGTACCTACTCGAGTGCAACGTGTGTGGTATGCAGTACATCGGACAAACAGAAACACCATTTAGAATTCGCTTCAATAATCACAGAGCCCATGCGAAATCAGCCCCAAGTCTACCTCTATCAAAACATCTCAATCTTCCCGACCATGCATTCGACAAACTATCAGTAACGCTCTTAGAGACGGGATTTAAATCAAATCGAGAACGTGAACAACGAGAGTCATACCTTATCCACCGATTTAACACCCTCGATAGAGGAATAAATGAGAGTCCTGGTACACTTGCAGCAATTAAAGCATTAGAAAACAATAACGGCAACAATGAAAATAGTGACTGAGTTCACGGCACTGCAGCTGCGAAGGGCACTGGACAACCTAAAACAATTCCAAGTGTAACTACTCTTCCTAAGTGCAGCTGTTGTCTGTTTTCTGTTTTATTTTACTACCCAATCAATTGTGCCATGCACTACATGCCCAACACAACCAGGTGCACAGCCGGGAGGCCCCCACGACACGCGTAATTTAGAAGCGGGCTAGGAATTCGCATTGCACGCGCTTGCACAGCCTACCGCAATACGGGGCACCCCTATTTTTACGACGAAATGTTGACAGGGCGCGGAGTAGTTAAAGGCTTAGAACTTCCTAAAATGCCCGCTGACCAGCCTCTGCCACAATACGCGGCCCCCGTCCTTCTACGACGAATTGTTTACGGGACCCCGAGTAGTTAAAGGCTTAGGACTTTCTGAAAAGCTCTTTTTTGCCCCACACCGAACCGCCAGTGCCAGGAGGGGCCGTCTGATCGGGAGGAATGCGCTAGTGAACGGAAACATACACAGACCGCTGACATCAGAAAGGTGAAGGGGAGAGGGGGGAGAGAGATGGGGGGGAGTGGAGGGAAAAGTGGAAGGGGGGCACCCGAGGGGCGTCCACCGTATATTATTTTTCTCTTTTTTCTTTTTTTCTTTCCTTTTTTTTCCCCTCTTACCTTGCCCTCTGATTTGAGATTGTATAAAGCTGAGCACCGACAAACTATATCTTTATTCCTGATGAAGGCCAGACTCTAGGCCGAAACGTCGAAATAAACCACGTTGTGACCGCTCACGGAGGATCTACTAGACTATATATATATATATATATATATAAATATATATATATATATATATATATATATGCAAGAAAGAGACGACGAAACTTTCCCGGAAGCGTCTTTACTAAACGTTTTCAGTTGGTGGACCAGCCTTCGTCAGAGTAATGTGACAAGAGTTCATACATGGCTTTAAAAGCTCCTTTCAATAACAAGTCAGCGCCATCTGCGCTGGTTAGCGTTACAATGCGCATCATAAAATGTCATGTGCTTCCTAAAAAAGGACAACAAAAGAAAGACAAAAAAAGACAAAAAATGGGAAAGCCAGAAGGGTACACACATACTGAAGACTCGGTTGAAGATTCCCTTACATGTGCTGTGACAAGGTACCATGCTTATACGTAGTTAAGACATGTAGAAGCGCAGTGCTGTAATGACATTGCGTGGCAGTATAAGAACAATCTTAGTTATATGTGAACGTATAATGCCAGCCACTGTGAAATTATGGAAGATAAATTTTAAAAAATTTAAAAAAACAAAAAAGGGAAGACATAGAAGGCGTGATTGAGGCGGTACAATTTGAAACCAGTACATAATCGCTCTTAATCTAGTGAAAGACTGGTCAGTTTTCTTCTGTTTTCATTGATTCCAGCTGAAACAGTGTGAAATTTATGAATATGATTCGCGTAGTTCACGATCATGGCTGGTGCGGAATCCCGATTCTAGTATCGTGACTTTGATGTTACTAAATAAGTGGCCGGGCATGTTCACATGCTTTGATAATGGAAGGTTTGGTTGGGTTTTAGCATGCGATCTGTAATTGTTGAAGCGTATTCTGAATGGGGTTTCAGTGTGGCCTATGTATTGCATATGGCAGGTGCCACACTCAAGCAAATACACTACATTGGATGAATCACAATTAAAGCTTCCCTTAATTGTGAAAATGAATTGGTTAGATGTGCTGGTGGCCGTTATTGATGGTTCTAAATGAGGACAAACTTTACAACGGGGTTTGTTGCAGCGGCTACAACCAGTACGGTTAACGGTAGCAATTTTAATGTCAATTAGAATGTCACCTATGTTTTTCGAGCGCCTATACACCACTCGAGGGGGCTCAGGAAAGACCGCTTTTAGTCTGTCGCTTTGGGTGAGGATGTTGTAATGGTTACGCAGTATACCTTGAACTTTGGGGATGGACGCTGAGTGTGTTAGTACTAAATTGGCTGGCTGAAGCCCGTTGCTTTTTATGCTACCTTTTAAACAGTCCATTCGATCGCGTCCTCTGGCTCGGTCTATGGCGTCGTCAATAATTTTTTTCGGATATTTTCGCTTAAGAAGCTTCTTTTTCACATCATGGCAGCAGGAATTGAAATCTTGATCTTCAGAGCATATGCGCCTAAAGTGCTGTGCCTGGCTATATGGAATTCCAGTCTTCCAATGGCGCCCGTGGCTACTTTCAAAATGAAGAAACTGGTGATTATCGGTTGGCTTTTCAAAAGCTTCGTAATTAGCCGTCCATGGGAAATGGTAATCGTGACGTCGAGAAAGGCTACAAACAAGGGTGAGTAAGTGTGGGAGAACGTTATAGCGGGATGTATCTGGTTGAATTTCGCTATAAAGTTTAGAAGTTGTGTTTCTCCATGTGCCCAAATAAAAAATATGTCATCAATGTAGCGTTTGAAATGCTCAGGCTTTAGTGGCACAGTCTTAAGAAGTGAATCTTCGAGCACTCCCACGAAGATGTTTGCGTATGTAGGACCTATCTTTGTACCCATCGATGTTCCACTGATCTGTACGTAATGAGAGCCATTGAATTCGAAGTTATTCAACTCGAGAATGAGCTTAAGCAGTGTTTCGAGAGTTGACGTGTCAATTAGCTTGTCAGATTCGGAGTGGTCATATGAATCTAAAACAGCCTGTATACCGTCCTTGTGGGGTATGTTAGTGTAGAGGGACGTGACGTCCATCGTCACCAGAAGCGAACCATCCGGCTCTGTTAAGTGTGATATTCCATTGAGAAAATCGTTGGTATCCTTAACAAAGGAAGCGATTGTGGGCGGAAGAAATTTTATCAAACTCTCAGTGTAACGAGATATGTTTTCTGTTACTGTTCGAATGCCCGAAACAATGGGACAGCCTGGATTTCCGGACTTGTGTATCTTTGGGAGCAGGTAAAATCTTCCGGCAACAGGCCTAAGTGGAATAAGGCTGCGTGCTGTCTTATCGCCGACCCTTTTCTTTTTTACCAATGCTTTAATGGTGTCTTTTAAGATGACAAGAAAGTCAGTGGTAGGATCAGCGGGAAGTTGTTTGTAAAAAGCAGTGTCAGATAGCTGTCGTACGGCTTCTTTTATGTAACTTTCTTTGCCCATTATCACAACCTAGCCGCCCTTGTCTGCTGGTTTTATGATAATATCATCACGTGCATTCAAACTTTTAAGAGCGTCGATTTCCCTGGCAGAAAGGTTTTTTTGGAACGGGCTACGTGTTTTGTAAGCGTTGAGCACGTCACGCGAGACAGCTTTGATGTAAAGGTCTAGGCATTTATCTCTTGATTGATTGATTGATTTGTGGGGTTTAACGTCCCAAAACCACCATATGATTATGAGAGACGCCGTAGTGGAGGGCTCCGGAAATTTCGACCACCTGGGGTTCTTTAACGTGCAGGCATTTATCCCTTTGCGAGGCGGGCGTCCATTGTGTCGTGGACGGTACAGCCGGGCGAGATCCCTTGTTGCTAGCATGGTCGTGAAAATACTGTTTTAGCCTGAGATTACAAGCGAAATTATCTATATCCTTCATTAACTGAAATTCATCAAACCCGCCATAGGTTGGACAGAAATTCAGTCCTTTTGAAAGAACCCTTTCCTCTGCAGGGAAAGGGTTCTTTATTGTTTTTAAAAATTTTTCAAAGTTATCTTCAATCATTTCACAGTGGCTTCCATTATACGTTCACATATCCCTAAGATTGTTCTTATGCTGCCACGCAATGTCATTACAACACTGCGCTTCTACATGTCTTAACTACGTATAAGCATGGTACCTTGTCACAGCACATGTAAGGGAATCTTCAACCGTGTCTTCAGTATGTGTGTACCCTTCTGGTTTTCCCATTTTTTTTGTCTTTTTTTGTCTTTCTTTTGTTGTCTTTGTTTCTGAAGCACATGACATTTTATGATGCGCATTGTAACGCTAACCAGCGCAGATGGCGCTGACTCGTTGATGAAAGGAGCTTTTAAAGCCATGTATGAACTCTTGTCACATTACTCTGACGAAGGCTAGTCCACCAGCTGAAAACGTTTAGTAATGACGCTTCCGGGAAAGTTTTGTCGTCTCTTTCTTGCATACAATACGTCAGGTCCAGCGTGAATGACGTTCAAAGAATCTGGTATATATATATATATATATATATATATATATATATATATATATATATATATATATATATATATATATATATATATATATATATTTGTCACACCTGTCCCGTTTATTAGGGAGGCGATCGCCGGGCTAATTCCAAGAGCCGAAGTATCGGCCCCCCGAACCGCACCACGAAAGCGTGGACAATTTAGAAGTGGTCCTTATTGGTGCGCCAGCGGACGCCGGCTGTGGTCCAAAGAACAAGACAGAGCCGAGAGTTGATAAACAAACAAAATTATATTCTCATTAACGGCAGATCAAAAACAATACACACGTATGCACACTCCACAATAGTTACATACAATACGTCACCAAACAGACAATGTACTACACAGTACAATCAACCACACTTGAAACAACGGACACAGACAACAATACGCGCTACAATGCAGTCGCATGCACTGAACAACCAAGACACTTAAAGACTAAAGAGATATAAAACCTATTCAGTCCAAAGTCCTTGGAACAAAAGTCTGAATGATACTCTTCCGAGAATCACTCACTCAAAGTCCAGCGTTGTTGTCGTTCCGCAGCTCTCGAAGTTCTCTTCCAGGAAACCTCCCGTCTTCAATTGGCCACTCTTCAAACTTCAACTTCTTCGCCGGAAATCCGTCGGCTTCACACACGCAGCTGTTGCCCGCGTCTTCGCTCGATAGCGGTAAACTCACGCTCTTGCCTGTAGCTCGAGCCGTCCCTACGGACCAAAACTTCGCCGACTACACGGCGGACTCTCTACGCACTCTGGCGCTCACTTCCGTCTCCTCCTGTTCTGTCACTACGGGCAGAACCTTCGCCGACTACACGGCGGAATCCCTACGCGCTCTGGCGTTAACTTCCGTCTCCTCCTGTTCTCTCGTCTCGGCTGCTCGGTTAAATACCTTGCGCGCGACTTTCCAGATGTTTCTCGTCATTTCGTCGGCGCGATACGCAGCGAAGGCTGGGGGGAGGCACGAGACGGTTCGACTGCCCTCTCCCGAGGATGATTCACTCGGTCTGACTCCGCCTCCTTCGTTCTAGAAAAATCGCGGTCTTGCTGGGCCGCCGATGTGGGGTGAGGAGGATCGTCTGCGAAGCCGTGTTTCTGCGGGGAGAGCGCGCGCCCGGGAGCCCTGGATGTTTGCTTTCTTTTTTTTTTCTTTTTACCTCGCGGCGTTTCTGCCGCCCGTTGTCGCAAGGATTTGGTGGTGCGCTCTTTTTTAGCGCTCGTTCTGTGACACTGCCCCCCACTTTAAGAATATTATCTCATAATATTCAAAACCACACAAACGAGCGCGAACAGTCACCACACATTCTCACAGACTGTAACACAATCCGTCGCTCATGACACTTCACATTCACAATATATCACGCAATACAATCTTACATTGTAGTTCAATTCCACAACACATGAAATATAACCACAGGCACATGAGTACAACACTACACCACAAATTCCCAATAATACAGATGTACAAAGTTCTCGCATTACAACAATGGTCCAATACTATACATCACATCACAGCACAACACTTCGACACTTGTGACACAGGACAACCAGAACATTAACACAACATATGTCACTCAGCACTGCCAAACCCATTCTGATTTGACTTCAGCACTTATCTTGAGTACTTCGAACAGCGCTTGCGCCCTTTCTTGCGGTGCTCGCTCGACTTCTTGTTTTTCCACGTTCCCTTTCGGCGAGCCCTTTCCAACGACGATATCTGAGGCGGCGTCTCAGCCATCGTCGTCACTTCCGACACCGTTAACGGGTCATTACATTCGACGGGTCCTGTCTGTTTATTTACCCGCTTGATCATGCCTCTACATTTTTCCCGGCTGGCCAACTCCGTCTCCTTTACACTGTCGGTCGGTTGAGGTCGTGCCGACGTAAGTCCAGTTGCTCGGCCCGTGAACTCATTCATCTTCTCATCCGCTGTCTCTTGGGCCGCGGCTTCACCTTGGGCTCTAGTGAGATCCGTCACGGGCTGCTCCTCCACTGTATCTCGCGGCCGTTGTGTTGGCGAGGGCTCTATCTTCGGGTCTTCTCCCAAACATTCTGGATCATTCGGCCCTCGCGCCCCGTCGATGTTTCCGATGACAAGGTCGTAAAGGGGGGTCGTCATGCATAACGCAGTAACCTTCCCGCTGAAGTACGGGGTTTCAACCTCAATTTCTGCTTCGGGAAGCATCCGGACCGTTCGGTCAATTAGGCAAACCGGTTTCGTTCTGCCTGTCAACTCTCTTTCCCGTACCAAATTTCTCCTCACGATAACCGTGGAGCTGCCGGTATCTCTTAACACCGTAACGTTTTTGCCCGCAACTTTTCCAGGCAGCGTTGGCATTCCTTTCGTAACACCGGTTGGCTGTTTTGACATTACAGCACCCACAATAGGAATTTTCTCCCCATTTTTCAATTCTACGAATCCATCAGTGACGGCATTATTATCAGACTTCGGTGCTGCTTGCACACAGGATACCTGGTGAGTTTGACTCACTCCGTTCCGACATGCGTCTGCTTTGTGCCCAGTCTGACCACACTTGAAACATTTTACAACCGTGGGGCCGTAAAGATCGTTCGACAGTTTTTCGCGCGATGACCCACTCGGTTGCACAGAAAGCATCGCGGAATGCTCTCTGGTGCACGCTTCTTTTCTTCGGGAGCCAATTTCTTCGAATCGTCGGGACACTCCTTCTTTACCTTGGCCAAATTAGTGCCACCTTGCGCTTCCAAGAATTGATCAGCCAATTCAAGCATGTCTTCAAGTGAGTCAGCCTTCCTCTCTTTTAAGTACAGTGACAGGCTTGGGTGGCAACTAGTAAGAAATTGTTCTCTAATTAGCAGCTCTCTAAGCTCATCGTACTCCTGCGCTGTCCCTGAAAGTTCAATCCATCTGTCGAAATAATGGCAAAGTCGAGCGGCATACTGCGTAGCCGTCTCACCGTCAGCTGGCTTTCCTGTCCGAAATCTGTCCCGGAATCCTTCCACAGTGAATCTAAATCGCTTCAGCAAAGCAGCTTTCACCTTTGCATAGTTGGCTGCATCGGTCGGCGTCAGCCTACCATACACACTGAGCGCTTCACCACTCAAGCAGGTACTCAAAGCAGTTGCCCATTGCTGTTCGGGCCAATTCTGGCTCCTCGCAATCGTCTCAAATCTGTGGAGGTACGCGTCTAGGTCGTCCTTCCTTTCATCAAACGCTACGAGCAGCTTGCTTGGGTTCAAGCGGAAGCCGTGATCTTCCCGTTCGCTGCTTTCAACTCTAGCTTGGACGGGAGTTTCACTTCGCTGTTGCAAACGGAGCCGCTCGAGTTCCATCTCGTGCTGCCGCTGCCGCTCCCTTTCCTCTCTTTCTTCTTTCAGCTGTCGCTCCCTCGCTTCTCTTTCTTCTCTCGCCCTTTCGGCTGCCAACTTCTCTCTCTCCAGCTCCAACTTCAATTGCTGCTCTCTTTCTTCCTTCAGCTGTCGCTCCTTTGCCTCTCTTTCTTCTTTCACCCTTTCAGCTGCCAACCTCTCTCGTTCCAACTCAGCTTCTTTTTCCGCTTTGGCTCTTTCGACCGGCAGCTTTTCCCTTTCCAGCTCAGCTGCCTTTTCCTCTTTGACCCTCTCTTTTTCTTCTTTTTCCCTCTGGGTGACCCACTTCCGTAGTTCGGCGCCGGAAAGACCCATCTTTTCACCAAGCGCAACTAACTTTTCGAGATCCATTGTGTCTCGCAAATAAAACCTTGCCACGTTTAAAAAGTATCTGCCTAAATCAGTCTATCGGAACACTTTCCTGCACTCGTTAACGAGAACACTGAACAACACACAAAATCGTTCCGATAGCACTATCAGCAACTCGAGGCTCTTTCTCACTACTTTGGACACACTGTGCACCAAAAGGTCCTGTCGCGGACGCCAGATTAATTGTCACACCTGTCCCGTTTATTAGGGAGGCGATCGCCGGGCTAATTCCAAGAGCCGAAGTATCGGCCCCCCGAACCGCACCACGAAAGCGTGGACAATTTAGAAGTGGTCCTTATTGGTGCGCCAGCGGACGCCGGCTGTGGTCCAAAGAACAAGACAGAGCCGAGAGTTGATAAACAAACAAAATTATATTCTCATTAACGGCAGATCAAAAACAATACACACGTATGCACACTCCACAATAGTTACATACAATACGTCACCAAACAGACAATGTACTACACAGTACAATCAACCACACTTGAAACAACGGACACAGACAACAATACGCGCTACAATGCAGTCGCATGCACTGAACAACCAAGACACTTAAAGACTAAAGAGATATAAAACCTATTCAGTCCAAAGTCCTTGGAACAAAAGTCTGAATGATACTCTTCCGAGAATCACTCACTCAAAGTCCAGCGTTGTTGTCGTTCCGCAGCTCTCGAAGTTCTCTTCCAGGAAACCTCCCGTCTTCAATTGGCCACTCTTCAAACTTCAACTTTTCGCCGGAAATCCGTCGGCTTCACACACGCAGCTGTTGCCCGCGTCTTCGCTCGATAGCGGTAAACTCACGCTCTTGCCTGTAGCTCGAGCCGTCCCTACGGACCAAAACTTCGCCGACTACACGGCGGACTCTCTACGCACTCTGGCGCTCACTTCCGTCTCCTCCTGTTCTGTCACTACGGGCAGAACCTTCGCCGACTACACGGCGGAATCCCTACGCGCTCTGGCGTTAACTTCCGTCTCCTCCTGTTCTCTCGTCTCGGCTGCTCGGTTAAATACCTTGCGCGCGACTTTCCAGATGTTTCTCGTCATTTCGTCGGCGCGATACGCAGCGAAGGCTGGGGGGAGGCACGAGACGGTTCGACTGCCCTCTCCCGAGGATGATTCACTCGGTCTGACTCCGCCTCCTTCGTTCTAGAAAAATCGCGGTCTTGCTGGGCCGCCGATGTGGGGTGAGGAGGATCGTCTGCGAAGCCGTGTTTCTGCGGGGAGAGCGCGCGCCCGGGAGCCCTGGATGTTTGCTTTCTTTTTTTTTTCTTTTTACCTCGCGGCGTTTCTGCCGCCCGTTGTCGCAAGGATTTGGCGGTGCGCTCTTTTTTAGCGCTCGTTCTGTGACAATATTGTGTGTGAAGGTGACGCATTAACAAGGTGATTCTAGAAGAAGCCGACGAAGAGGCAGTGCGCGTGCAATAGAATAAACGCATGGCATCTAGACCACGAAGTGTCTCCATTTTGTAGCGTCACGCAAGTCGACAGGATCAACCTCATCAACGTGCCATGGCTAAGTCAAAGCCTCCGCTCAACATACGTAAGTTCAAGGGAACACCAGAAGACGTCCCCATCGACAAGTGGCTTCTTCTTTTCGACATGAAGGCAGCCGAGGCGTCATGAACTCACCGCGATCGGGTCAGTCACTTCAACGAATACATTGAAGGGGAAGCATTCAAGTGGTACCTGACAGAGATTTTCGGCAAAGGCGAGACAACTCTGGATGATATCAAGCGTGACATGCAAGCCCGCTTTGCTACGACTGACTGAGACGCCTTCCGTCTCTTCATTCACTACTGATTCACTGATTGATTGATTGATATGTGGGGTTGAACGTCCGAAAACCACCATATGAATATGAGAGACATCGTAGTGGAGGGTGCCAGAAATTTTGACCACATGGGGTTCTTTAACGTGCACCCAAATCTTAGCACACGGGCCTACAACAATTCCGCCTCCATCAGATAAGCAGCCGCCGCAGTGGGGATTCGATCCCGTGACCTGTGGGTTAGCAGCCCACTTAGCCACTGGACCACCACGGCGGGGCTTAATAAGGGTGATAGAAAGTATCGTCGAGGGCATTTTTGAAATGAATAGAGGATGCGCTGTCTGGTACGCCGGCTTCGGTTTCTTCTGCAAGACTTGTGGGATTTCATCGCTCCGTGGTGGTTACCACTGGCCGCATTTCAGAAATTTCGAAGTGGTGAAGGACTCTTTGCGGATGAACTCTTCTTCGTCTATTTGACTCGACAGCTGAATTCCACTGAATAAAACGTTAACGGTAGTTAGATTATATAGTTACTGCCGTAATTGACGTCTGTGCGCATCTGAATATGCGTTTTGCCTCAGTAAAGGAAACGCCACTGATAACGAATAAATGCCTCTTTTCTGTAATTTTTCGGTAACAATAGACAAATTTCTTGAACACCCTGTGTAATTTGTGCCAAGCGGCCAAAGTTTTGCCAGAGCTGGACTCACTTATACTCGCGCTAACGAAAAATTTGTTCAACAAGACTCGCTGGCACTCGAACATACATTTTCACCCAGACTCGCTCAGGCTAAGACTGGCAGTTGGAATCACTCAGGCTTAGACTTATGGGACACCTGGCGAAAACAACGGAGATGAAACGGTGAACAGAATAAAGGCGACAGGGATAGGGCTGTTTACAAGGCTGTTGTATTGGCATCTCTGGGCACCAAAACAAGCGCCAGTTTGCTATCTATAAAGCTTTATTCAGATGAAAAACTTTTTCCGACGGACGTCTCACAGAATGGTTTAAGTACGCTTTCCACATACTTTTGTGAATTTTTATTTATATTCACTATGCATCAATAATAAAACGAATTCAAGTTTGCGTTCGTTTGGTTGTTCGTTCGGTTAAACTGTGTCCGGTGTACTTCATGGTCCCCTACCGTAAGCGCATAGTCAATGAAACATGGGCCAACTAGCCACTTTCAAAGCATTATAGACCAGGGGTAAGACGTGTTGAAAAAACACAATTCCTGTAGTGAGTATCCGCTGATGATCACGAAAGGCTTTTGGTACGGGGTGAAGGAGCAACGGTTTTTTGAACAACTTCGCCGTAAAAGACTTATCGTGAAAAAACTGGGTCTCTATGTTTAAAAACACGCATGAAAAGAGTCGCAAGAATAGGCAGTGAATTAAAAGCACACTTCATGACACAATTTAAAATCGAAACTGCCAACAAGAAACAAATGCTGACCAGCCTTCCTCTGCCACAGCCTTGTGTGACATTGTAAGCTGTGCAAATTTTATTTGCTAATGAGATAAGAAAATTTGTATTTTTCTTGTGTTTACCCTGTCGTAAGCTCTGACGCAACTTCACCGCTTTGTGACAGCCACTTGCACTCCAAAAGCATGTTCCTTGCAAGTTATTTTCGGATCAGGGTTAATTAGCCATATTAAGGCAAAAGCCGTGGATCCTTTCATCTTGCGCGTAATTGGTGCGTCAGTGTAGGTGGATTCAGCGTCAAAGCGAGACTGCAAAAAATCATCATGACGTGGTAAAGTGCAAATATGGCGTCAACATGAGGGTATGATTAACATAAGTTTGAGCTCATTATGACATCACTATTATGGCGGGGCGTATTCAGTACTGCACTACGGCAGAGCTGAGAGACGTCCCTCGGACCTTAGTCAACTTTCCGCATCCAAGGACAGCTGTGTAAAAAAAGAAGTGGTTAACGATTTATAATTCTCGGTACACTACTATGGGAGAGCTGAAAGCCGTCCCTTGGGCCACAAGAAAATCTTGCACTTAACATGATCGATGCACAGTGTTTGACGCCTAATGCCTTCATCTGAAAGCCGTGCCCGTTTGAAAAGAAATGAGACCCGTATTTGCATTGTTAAGCTCATACTAGTAATCTAAAAGCTGCAAGACGGCTATGCTTGCCCATTTCATATTGAAGCGTTCTGAATGTCATTTCAATAATTGCGTAAAATTGTTTAAGCAATACTTTTGTTTTCCATGTATTTGCGGTATATTTAGGGAAATAATTTCACAAAAATGCATGTATTTGTAGCGAGAGACGAGAGGCGTGACAACAGCTGACGGGGCCTCGCCGTTTTCTCTTCACGAAGCAGAGTGGTGGTGGTCGCAACGTCTCAACCAGTAGGGAGTTTTAGTGCTGGGCACCCAAGCGGCTTGTGTACCCAAGACGTTGGGGCGATGGTATTGCGCATGCGCGAAACCCCAAACAGATGCGTCGCAAGATCGCTGGGGCGATGGGGCCATGCGTCTGCGCCGTCCACCTTCGCAAGAACTCACGGTATCCGCACTGCGGATACTCTACGCCGTCGAGTTAAAATAAGCCAAAGTGCGAGCACTTATAGCGATAGCATGGTTTCAACCAGATTTCCAAATTTAGAATGGCCTGGAACATAGAAACTGAAAGACATATGCAGCCCCCGACCAGCTGAATAGGTGGCGCCATCTAGCGCGGCTATAGTGAAACAGACAACCACAACTTTGTTATTGCAAAAACATTGCGCATTGTACATCTGGTGCAAAAAACTGCGCAGCGACAATATTACAAATGAGTAATCGTTTTATTCATTTTCACCTCAAAAACATTACGCGTAAGCTAACATGTTCACAACTGCGGTTGCTCGAAGTGTCACAAGATGTCGACACTGTCGTTACAGTAACCTTGCATTTTTTTACTTTTTTGCGTATAGAAGATTACTGTACACAATAAAACAATGTCCTGATCACTATGTATGTTTAATTTAACGTTTTAAATTATAAAAAGACCTAAATAATACTAACACGACTAGACGCTATGGCGCTGCAAGCGCGTGTAAACTTTACGCGGCTTGCGTTTGCGAGCGTGCCACCGTGGCGCCAACTAAAAGGCATTCCGGTTGGGTATGGGTTGGGAACGCAACGCCGTACGCTCCCGAGCCCGCAACGCCCCAAGAGAATGCATACCGAGCACTTTCAAACTCCTTTGTCCCAACCGGCAGATGCGTGTGCTTGTTCTGACTGGGTTGCGTCTCGAGCTCCACATGAGGTGGGCGAGAAGCGAGGTGCGGTTGCTAAGAAATGATGGTGATGATGAATTGCGCTGAAGAAGGCGCCACACTTCGTTGCAATGACATGGAAGTTGTTTCATATTGGTTCTGATATTTTCATGTTATGCACTCTTCATGTAGATGCCTTATAAAGCTTCCTAACAGGAAACTAGAAAGTAGATATCGCCGCTTCCTCAGCTGAAATCTAAGAGAGGTGGAACCGCTGTCACCCTGGCGTTACAAAAGTTGAAAGTGCACACGGCAACGTTTCAAATATTTTCCTCACGTAGCACAAAATTGATTTTTTCAGTGGGAGAGAGTGGGAGGTAGAGGTTACGTGAGCCCGAATATATATTTACGTTTTCGTATGAGTGCGCGTATGTATTCAAGCTACTGTCTAAATTACATACACCAGAGTTCTTTCGCTAGAATTATATATATGCCGCTAACAAAAATGAAAAAAAAACGCCCCGTTGGTCATGCGGTGACGATGCTCGACTACTAATCTACTGATGGAAGCTCTCGGGCTGGTCTAGCTGCATTCTAGAGGACGCGTAAATCTAGAGCCCGAGTGTTTATATTAGGAGCACATAAAAGAACTCGCATTGTTAGAGTAAAGCTTTCTATCCCTGCTTCACGTCAGGGGACGAGGCGTTTAAACTTTCAGGAATCTCCATATATTGCCATCCCCCATAAAGGCATCATGGCTTTCGGACGTAAAACTCGTAAAAATAACCGTATCACACATTAAGACAAGCATTGCCCGGCCGCGGTGGTATAGTGGCTAAGGTACTCGTCTGCTGACCCGCAGGTCACGGGATCAAATCCCGGCTGCGGCGGCTGCATTTCCAATGGAGGCGGGAATGTTGTAGGCCCGTGTGCTCGAATTCGGGTGCACGTTAAGAAACACTAGGTGGTTGAAATTTCCGGAACCCTCCACTACGGCGTCTCTCATATTCATATAATGGTTTTCGGACGTTTAACCGCACATATCACGTCACATGAGGTATCCGTGGCCATTGAACAGAGTGACTGCTCTTTTTTATTATTTAATTATCGAGAAATTAACAACCTTGTAACTCTGGACTGTTCTTTATATTTGCCTGTTTTATTGCGGCTGAAAAAATCTGTTCGCTTAGAACAAGCTTCTTTAAAGATAAAATCAAAAAGCCATCGCTTTGTACTGAACAAGAATAGGCTTAATTGCCACAGTGAAAATTATGCCGGAAAACGTTGTCGTGAACTAGCAACTCTTCACCACGTTTACGTTAAAACCTTCTTCCTCCTTTGTGAAAATCGGCAAAGCAGCCTAAAACATGTGAACTATGAAAATTTTTAAAAATAAAACGGAACAAATTACTGAAAAAAAAAAAACGTGAGTCGGGCGGGAATCGAACCCGGGTCAACTGCTTGGAAGGCAGCTATGCTAACCACTATACCACCGACGCCCGACAGTTGCAAACGCCCTAAATAATGCTTTTCACCGAGCCAGTCCATTCACCTAGACGAGAGCAGCTGCCGGACGAGGAGTGACCAGGTCATTGACCGTGCGGAACCGGCTACGCTAAACATACACACGTACAAGTGGCGGGCTTTTTAATATGAATAAGCGCTTCGCGTTAGATCGTTCATTACACTTGTATTATAGCTTTATTTGTACAGAATGTGTATCAAGTTCAGTTATAGGTTCAGAATTTGAAAGGATTTATCACTTTGATTTAGTTGCTCGACATTAGCTCATTAATGAAGAGCGTCAAACAAAGTCTGAGCACTCTGTTTTCACTTATAATCTCTCTGATTTTCTCCGCTGAATATATATATATATATATATATATATATATATATATATTGTTACGCCTGAAGTAGGGGTACGGGGGTTTATTGAACGGAAGCTGGGATGGCGAGGCCGCCCCGGATAAAATTGCCGAGAGATCTTCTTCTTTCCAAGTCCACACTTCTATTCCCTCTTATCAATCCGGCACATACACGTCGTAATATTTCCCCCTTCGCAGACGAAGCGCACCGCGCGTTTCATGCATCGTCCCGCAGTCTAAAAGCTTTGAGGCGAGCCACATGGGTAACCTCGGTCTTGGTTGATCGTCTCCCACTAGCTGTCAGTCGTGCTATTTTATAATCTACTGCACTGAGGCGCTCAAGGACAACGAATGGGCCAGTGTAGTGGGCGAGAAGTTTTGTGGACAAGCCACGCTTGCGGATAGGCTTCCACACCATTACAAGGTCTCCCGGTTCATATGTGACGTGGCGGTGCTTGCTGTCGTAGCGGAGCTTTGAGCGGTCTTGCGATGCTATAGTACGCAGGCGGGCAAGACGCCGAGTTTCTTCTGCAAGGCATAGTGTTTCAGCTAATGAAGGATCGTCATTGTCATAAAACGAAAAGATAGTGTCCAGGGTATAACGAGGGGGTCGAACGTAAAGAAGGAAGAAAGGGCTGTGGCCGGTGGTTTCGTGTTGGGCAGTGTTGAAGGCATACGTGATGAACGGTAAGACGTCGTCCCAGTTCTTGTGATTGGACGCCACGTACATTGAAAGCATATTCACCAGTGTCCGGTTCGTTCGTTCAGTAAGGCCATTCGTCTGTGGATGGTAAGGTGTCGAA
This sequence comes from Rhipicephalus microplus, assembly GCF_043290135.1. NCBI lineage: Eukaryota > Metazoa > Arthropoda > Arachnida > Ixodida > Ixodidae > Rhipicephalus > Rhipicephalus microplus. Next base: position 105,960,480 of record NC_134707.1, on the reverse strand, counting down.
TGACGAAGTTCCGAGCCACACATACGGAGCAGTTCCTCAACAACGTCTGCCGTAAACTGACGGCCGCGGTCGCTTATTATGACGCGAGGAGGTCCGTGGCGCAGTATGATAGAGTGCAGGAGAAAGGAGGATACTTCGCCAGCAGTCGCAGATGGCAGGGCGGCCGTTTCGCAGTAGCGGGTCAGGTAATCGGCGCACACTACAATCCAACGGTTGCCTTTTGCCGAGCGTGGAAAAGGGCCCACGAGGTCAATGCCAACTTGCCCAAAGGGAGTGCTGGGAGGCGTCACAGGCTGTAGAAGTCCAGCCGGAGCAGTCGTGACTGATTTGTGCGTCTGGCATTGAGTGCAACTGGCCACGTACTGCTCAACTGACTGGCGCATGCGTGGCCAGTAAAATCGCTCCTGTGTACGAAGGAGTGTTCGGGTCATTCCCAGGTGACCCGAAGTTGCGTCGTCGTGCATGGCGCGCAGAATGGAGGAACGGAGTGTGTGCGGCACCACCAGCAAGAAGCGGGAACCCGTGGCCGAGAAGGTCCTCTTGTAAAGTAATCCTTCACGAACGCAAAAGCGTCCGGCCAAAGTGGACGCTCGTGCTTCAGCAAATAATGGCTCCAAGCTGACATCCTTCCGCTGTTCATTTTCAAAGGTGGTCTTGTCCGGGAATACTGGAGTCACTGACGCAATTAGGTGATCGAAATTGTCGGCATCGCAAAGTGTTGTAGTAAGCGGCATCCGCGAAAGGCAGTCAGCGTCAGCGTGCTTCCTGCCACTCTTGTATGACACCGTGAAGTCATACTCTTGCAAGCGGAGGGCCCAGCGTGCCAGGCGGCCAGATGGGTCTCGGAGGCTTACAAGCCAGCACAAGGAATGATGGTCTGTGACCACTTGGAAGGGACGACCGTACAGGTATGAACGGAATCGCTGTACAGCGAAGACGAGTGCCAAACATTCTTGCTCAGTCACTGTGTAATTCCGTTCTGGTTTACTTAAAGTTCTGCTGGCATACGCAATGACATGTTCCTTTCCACTGTGTCGTTGTATTAGAACTGCACCTATGCCAACGCCACTGGCGTCAGTATGAACTTCGGTCGGCGCCGAAGGGTCGAAGTGTCGGAGAATGGGCTGCGATGTGAGTAAGAACTTGAGTTGGTTGAAAGACGTCTCACAGTCATGTGTCCATTCAAAGCTAGTACCTTGACGTAGCAGACTGGTCAAGGGGAAGGCAACGTCGGCGAATGCGGGAATAAATCGGCGAAAGTACGAGCACAGGCCTAGGAAGCTGCGAAGCTCTTTCGTTGAGCGAGGTGGTTTGCACGCTTTCACAGCTGCTGTCTTGCTCGGGTCAGGCCTGATCCCATCTTTGTTCACAAGGTGCCCAAGTACTAAGGTTTGTCGCTCGCCGAAATGACACTTCTTCGAATTAAGAACAAGGCCAGCGTTTCTAATGCATTCCAGAACAATGTCCACGCGTTCGTTGTGCTCACGAAATGTGCGCCCAAAGATCACGATGTCATCTAGGTAGCACATACAGACGTTCCATTTTAGGCCACGCAGAATGGTATCCATGAACCTTTCGAATGTGGCAGGAGCATTACATAATCCAAACGGCATCACGTTAAATTCATAAAGTCCGTCTGGAGTTATGAAAGCAGTCTTTTCCTTGTCCGCTGGATGCATGGGAATCTGCCAGTAGCCTGAACGTAAATCGATAGACGAGAAGTATGACGCCGAATGGAGACAGTCCAAGGCGTCATCAATTCGTGGAAGAGGATAAACATCTTTCTTCGTGATGGAGTTCAAACGGCGATAGTCGACACAAAATCTCCAGGTACCGTCTTTCTTTTTCACAAGGATCACAGGAGCTGCCCAAGGGCTCGATGATTCTTGAATGATGCCCTTTTGGAGCATTTCACGCACTTGATTGTCTATTATCTTGCGCTCGGACGGCGATACTCGGTACGGTTTTTGTCGGATTGGCTGTGCTGTTTGTGTATTTATCCTATGGCGTATACGAAATGGAGGAATGGAAGGCGTAGGGTCACTCTGGGAGAAATCAAAAACTTGCAAGTACTTTAACAAAACGTCCACAAGCATTCTGCGCTTGTCGGCAGTCAGCGCCTTATCAACCATAGGTAAAACTTTCGAACTGTCTGAGCAGGCGGTCACTTGTTCATCCCGTCGAACGTCACTGAGGACAGCTACTGTTGTTGGCGAGTATTCTTTAAACGACGCTAGCTTAAGTCCTCCTGGTAGCAGCACCGGTTCGTTTGAATAATTCGTTGTCCAAAGGTCTGAACGACCTTCACTCACTGAAACTATGCTGTGGGGTACCAACGTGTTCTTCTTTATACAACTTAGATGGAAAGGCTCCACTAGCGCATCGAAACTGGTCTTATTGTCGTTAATATGTGAAGAAGCTACTGGAACGCGCACAGCACAGAAGGCCGGGATAACGGTATCTTCATAGACTCGGAGCGCACCGCTTTCCGTACCCGAATTCTCGATAAGTCCATGAGGAACAGCGTCACTTATGATAACTTCGCCATTTCGACAGTCTACAGTGGCTCCGCACATTCGCAAGAAATCTATGCCTAGAATGATGTCATGAGTGCTCCGCGGAAGAACCGTGAATTCTGTCACAAACACTTGATCACTCAGTAACACTGCCGCGGTACAAACACCAATCGGACACAACGAGTTGCCGCCCACGCCACAGAACGTTATCGCTTTCTCCAACAAAAAGGTCACCTTTCTTCCCAAACGAGCTTTGAACGCAGCACTCATGATCGACACGGCGGCTCCAGTGTCCACCAAAGCCATCGTATGTACACCATCAACAAAAACTTGCACTTTGTTTTTAAACATAAGCACCGGTGGAGGTATCTCTTCTTGCAGCGAATCACCAGCGACCTCACCCCCAGCGGCCGCGCTGCCTAGTTTTCCGGAGGCGGCGAAGGGTAGCGGCGCCTAGGAGATGGCGACCGATTGGAGCGAGGGGCTGGCGGGGGTGTCAGACTGCGGTCAGAGGCTGGAGAACGGTTTCGCAGCGGCCTTGGTGTCTCGTAAGATGCGCTTCCAGGGAACGTTGGTGCTTGTGCAAAGTCGGACAGGTGGGATCTCGGTGGCCAGTCGTACCTCGGCGGCTGCCGGTAGTTACAGTACCTGGCAATGTGGCCTTCGACGCCACAGTTGTAGCAGATGGGTAGGGGTCGCTCGCCGAACCACTGCTGAGAGCGCTGGGCTGTGTAGGGTCGCCTAACCGAACGGGGTGGAGCAGATTGCTGAACGGGAGCTGCGCGCCTCTGTGGGGCGGGGCCGGGACGAAGACGTTGGTCATACCGCTGGTCAGACGCGAATGAGTCTCGGCGTGGCCACGAAGCCCTAGCTTCGCGAACGTCTGTCACACATACTGATGGTGGCAGAGGAGCGAACGGGGCCGGGTAGTAGGATGAACAGGTAGGCGTATGGCGGATGGTGTCTTGGAACAGTGTGTCTTGTCGCTGTAGTTCTTCCCGCACTATTGTCCGGATAGTAGCGGCAAGGTCGGCGGGCGGGCTCACGTCGACGCTGGCGACCGTTGTTACATTTGCCAGCCTGCCAAATTTCGGGGCAATACGACGGGTCTTTAGCTTCTCAAAAGTACGGCAGTGACGTTGGACGGCGGAGACGGAAGTGAGGTCTTCCCTGCCTATCAAAAAGTTGTAGACGTCCTCTGCTATACCCTTCAGAAGGTGGCCGACCATGTCCTCTTCAGTCATGTACGGGTCTATGATCTTGCAGAGCATCAGGACCTCCTCTATGTAGGTGGTACACGTTTCTCCAGGAGTCTGAGCTCTTTGAGCCAACGTGCGCTCCGCGCTCTTCTTTTTTGAATCAGAGTCGCCGAAGCATTTCTTGAGCTCTTCAGTGAAACGATCCCACGTTGTTAAGGAATCTTCGTGGTTTTCGTACCACATCAGAGCTGTTTCCGTGAGAAACAGCGCGACATTTCCCAGTTGGTCGGTGGCATCCCAGCAGTTGTACCGGCTCACCCTTTTGTACTGTGTCAGCCACGCATCCACATCTTCTCCTGCTCTTCCCGCGAACGGGCGGGGTTCCATATAGTGATATCGAGGTGCAGCTGGCACTGACCTTTGTGTGGTTGAGAAGGCGTGACCTTCGCTCTCGGCCATGGCAGTTGGTGTCGGTGGCAGACCGGCAATACGACGGCTCCGGCGAAGTTCGAACAGCTGTGGCTCCGTGGTTCGTCGACGTATACTGTACCCAGCACCTTCCACCACTCTGTTACGCCTGAAGTAGGGGTACGGGGGTTTATTGAACGGAAGCTGGGATGGCGAGGCCGCCCCGGATAAAACTGCCGAGAGATCTTCTTCTTTCCAAGTCCACACTTCTATTCCCTCTTATCAATCCGGCACATACACGTCGTAATAATATATATATATATATATATATATGTGTGTGTGTGTGTGTGTGTGTGTGTGCAGGCATGGTGGCGAAAGTAGCGATAGCATTATGATAAGTCAAGTAGATCTTCCGTGAGAACAGCTACTACGGAAGCGTTGATTTCCACAGTTTAGACCAAAGTCTGGCCGAAACAGTCAAAATAACTATAAACGCTTCCCTTGTTATCATTTTCACGGAGCAACTACATGACTATATGCCCACGGCAAGTTATCTATTCACCTACTTTTCTTTCTTCACATTTACATTGAAATTCTTTATTCTTTATTCAGAAATAACCTGCTTTGCCCAAAGGCGTGTAAGCGCGGGGGGGGGGTTACAGCTTTGAAAAAAAAAAACAAGTCTTCGTTATGACAGCACACTTGGTCACAAGACAATTGATTCCACTCTTGTGCAGTATGAACAACAAAAGAATTAGCATAAAGGTTCATTCCAGTCCGGTATTCTTGAATCTTAAGGTCATGATCAGACCTTCTAGACAGATAATGCGGTGGTTTAAGGTAAGTGTCTTAAATTGATGCCAGTCTTCTTATGGTATATCTGAAATAACCATTTCAAACGCAATTTTCTTCTGCGAGAGGAGAGTGCTTCCCATCCCAGCTCGTTTTTCATTTCAGTACAGCTGTCACCTCGCTTATACCGACTGAGAACGAACCTTGCCGCTCTTTTCTGTATTTTATCGATCAGATCAATCAAGGGCTTTTGGCGCGGATCCCACACACAACATGCATATTCAAAATTCGGGTGGACTAATGAAATATACGCAGTACTTTTTAGGACAGCGGGGGAGGATCTCAGATTTCGTAGAATGAAATTTAGGGCTCTGGCAGCTTTTGCAACTACAGCATGCACATGCACATTCCATGAACAGTCGCTCGTAAGCTTTACATCCAAGTATTTATACATTGATTGGTGATCAATGACGTCACCGTTCAAAAAGTAACGCTCTTTATCCTTTTTCTTTTTTTTAGTAAAAGACACGTGCACACATTTTTTCACATTAAGTTGCATTTTCCACTTATCACGCCATTGCACAATTCGGGTAAGGTCAGCCTGCAATTCAATGCGATCCTGGTCATTTTTTATTGTTCTGTACACAACTGAGTCGTCAGCGAATAAACGTATTCGAGAAGTAATGCCATCAGGAATATCAATAATGTAAACTAAAAACAGTAGCGGCCCTAAAACGGACCCTTGAGGGACACTCGATGTTACTTCCACCGTAGAAGAAGTAGTACCATTGAGAATGACACATTGTCGACGCTGTGATAGATAGCAGACTATCCAATTCAGTACTTTCTTATCAATATATGCCCTTTCGAGTTTGCGAAGAAGCAAGGGATGGCACACGGTGTCAAACGCATTTCTGAAATCTAAGAAAACACAGTCTGTTTGACAGTTGTCATCAACCTCGGACACTAAATCATTGTAGAACTCAATCAGCTGTGTTGTGCAAGACAGGCCCCCTGCGGAAACCATGTTGATCATCAACTAATAATTTATGTTGAACTAAGTGTTTCATTATGTCTTTATAGAAAATATGCTCTACCATTTTGCACAGAATAGATGTTAATGAAATAGGTTTATAGTTATTGGCCTCTTTTTGGAACCACCCTTGTGAATGGGAACCACGACCAGTCCTCAGACAGAACCCCAATAGAGAGAGCTTTTTGTATATTAGGTAAAGATAAGATGCTAATGGCCAGGCACGACGCTTCAACACGCGTGGGGAAATACCATCTGGACCAATGGCCTTGGTTTCGTCTATATTTTTTAAAAGGGATTTGATACCATTCATACAGAGTTTAAGCGGTGGCATTAATGGCTGAGTTCCCAGAGGTGGCTCTGCCAGCGTAGATAATTTCGCAAAATCTGTTTGAGGTAAAAATACGGAGTGAAAGAAATCATTAAGACACGACGCGTTATCGATGTCACTGGACAAGATCTGACCATTATGGAAAATTTTGTTTACTCCGGTTGAATCGGCTCCACAGTTTCTTATGTATCTCCAAAAATGCTTTGGGTTCGTTTTTATACTTTCGTTTAGTCGATGGAAGTATTGATCCTTTGCGCTACGAACTTTAAATTTATATTCATTAGTTATCTCGACCAACTTGGTGTACTGATAACTAGTATACGTTCTTTTAAATGTCTTGTACACTCGTCGTCTTTTCCTTGTTAATTTAAAACTCGCTGGTGTCACCCATGGCTTCTTGCACTTTTCGAGTTTAACCGCGTTTGTACTTGGCACATACTTTTCCGTTAGTTCTATGACTTTTGCTTTAAATAGAGGCCACAGTTGTAAAACATCGGCGCTCTCGCAATGACAATCGAAAACAGGCAAATGAGCAAGTAATTCCTAAGAAATAGCAGATAATCACCGTTATCATAAAAATACACCTTCCTCGATTGGCGGGGCTTGGGTCTCTTGATCACATGTTTAATAGTTGCTACAACCGCGAGATCGTCAATGATACCGGGTATACACGTCACAGAGTCCACAATATTTGGCAAATTACATAAAAGCAAATCTAAAATGTTATTATTCCTTGTGGCCACAGTACGTATTCAGTAAGACCAAACGTATCAACGATGTTTTTCATGCCGATGTTTTCGCGAAAACCAGTAAAGGCGATACATGTTCCATTATACCACGTCAAATCCAGTAGATTGAAATCACCGGCAAGCATAAACTGATATTATGTTCTGTAAATTATGTCGTACAGTTTCTGCAACGTATCCGGATCAGAATTTGGTGGTCGATAAAACGTTCCGGAAATAAGTGTGTCACCGTGCACCATACCGAATCTACGTCATCGTGCGCGATATCAAGTACAGATGACCGTAAAGAAGAGTGAACTAACAAAAATACCCCTCCATCTGTTCTTGCCCTATCTTTCGGTAAACGTTAAAGTGACTAGAAAACACCTCACTATTATTGATTGATGGTATCAGCCATGATTCTGTCCCAAACACTATTTCGGCCTTTGTCGATTCAACTAAGCCCGCGAATTCATCTATTATAGTCACAATACTTCTGCAGTTTACAACAACAACTGTTAGGTTCCGTGAGTATGAGGCGGTCTTACAAGCAGGGTGTCAGTTCTTTAGAGCTGGAACTACCTTTTCTTTTTTTTTGTCCCACGTGAAGGCCTTGCCATCAACAATTAGTTTGTAAAAACTTAGTTTAGCCTTGCTACTGCTATCTGCAATTCAGTTTTAGCATAGTACCACAATCGTTTTCGAATTTCTTGTGTTTCTGGTGCGTAGTCCTGATTTACACTGTAATCAGACCCTTTGAATTTCTTAGCGTTTTTAAGGACATCCATTTTTTCCTTAACGGAGGAAAAATTAACAACAATTGGCTGGTTGGACTTCTTGTTGAATCAACCGACACGGTGTGCTCTTTGTACTGACGTCAGTTCTATTGCAAGACGACTTAGACAGATGTCGTTAATCAGTTTCTCAGACTGCTGCCACGTCTCTCCCTTGTCATCTTTAATGCCTTAAAAGACCAGGTTGGACCTTCGGCTTCTATTTTCAAGGTCGACGTCTTTTGTTTGCCGTTCCTTAACTTTCTTTTCGAGCTGTTTGACCACGTTTTCATGCTGTTCTGCCGTCTCGTTAAGAACTTCAATCTGTCCTTCAGCTTTGCCCAATTTATAATTTATTTCATAGAGCATAGCTTTATGCTTTTGTAGTTTTTTCTGGATGGTATCCAGCTTCTTCATGATGCTGTTCTGCCCGCCGTGGTGGTCTAGTGGCTAAGGTACTCGGCTACTGATCCGCAGGTCGCGGGTTCGAATCCCGGCTGCGGCGGCTGCATTTCCGATGGAGGCGGAAATGTTGTAGGCCCGTGTGCTCAGATTTGGGTGCACGTTAAAGAACCCCAGGTGGTCAAAATTTCCGGAGTCCTCCACTACGGCGTCTCTCATAATCATATGGTGGTTTCGGGACGTTAAACCCCACATATCAATCAATGATGCTGTTCTGACCTGCCTTCAAACTCTCGAGCAATTCTAGTTCAGTTTCACTGCGGGGGCCAGCATTTATCTCTACATCACCGGAAAGCAACAGTAATAGAATCAAATACAGTACCCGGTTAGGAAACAAACGGAATCTTCTATGGCGAGCACGTTCTTTCACTCTTTTGCTACAACTACAAGCAGAGCATGTCGCCGTGGGAGGAGCCGGCAGTGCACAAAGTAATCTACGTAGACGAAAAGAGCAGTGTTCTCTAACCTGCAATACCAACATAGGCATTAACTGCATGTCGGCCCGCGGGCCGGCTCCAAATCCCACGAAGGCATATAGTCGTGCGCTTAAATAAGGTTGCAGATGGTCGCGTGGCACTTGATACTGGAGAGTCTCCGCCATATCACTTTCAATGCAGACGGTATCGCTGGCGTTCCTGTCGTCGAAGATAGCTGGCGATTCATTGGGGCAGTCCCATGCAGTCAAGTGGAACGATGTCGTTTCCGCAAGCGCCTTTGGAAATAAAGGGATCACCGCCCATTGACCGGACGCGTCGAAATACAATGCAGCTCGGAGAGCGACAAGAACCTGCAATACCAACATAGGCATTAACTGCATGCCGGCCAGCGTGCAGGCTCCAAATCCAAATTCGGTCTGGTTGCTTCCCCTATACTTTCCTTGTCATTATTTGCGGTCTGATCTCATTATTATTGTGACAAAACACGGGAAAAGAGCGTTTAAATGTGCACTTCTTTTGTATATATATATATATATATATATATATATATATTGTAAGATGGCGTCGAGAACACTCGAGACTCTCCTTTTATTGACTCGAGTATGAGCCCCACAACCTAAACTTGACTGGTGATGATGAGTATTTACAGATGAAAAGATGGGACGCATAAATAATGCTCACACTTATTTTCCCCGCGCACTTGAGCGGCCGGCCCGGCCGAGACTTAGGCGGGAAAGGTACGGCGCACAAAGGGTTTAAGACGTGAAACGTGGACAATCTCGGAGTCACGGTAACGACGGTCCGAGGAACCCTCGATGGGAGTGACAAGGTAATTGACCGGAGATGTTCTTTCACAAACAACGTAAGGTCCTAGAAAGCGAGACTGAAACTTTTCACACAATCCGGGTGTGCGAACAGGCGTCCAAAGTAGTACTTCATATCCAGGACGGAAGGTGACGTCTCGACGAAAGCTGTCATAGCGTTGCTTGCGGTCTTCTTGACTGGCCTCCGTGTTGAGTTGAGCACGTTGCCGTGCCTCAGCAAGCCTTGAGACGAAATGTTCTGGCGTAGTCGTCGACGTTTTTGTCATTACATTGAAGAAAGAGGCGTCAATGGTGAATGTTGGCGCACGACCATAGACGAGGAAGAAAGGTGAATACCCGGTGGTTCGTTGAACAGCGGTGTTGTGTGCAAATGTTACGAACGGCAAGATTTTGTCCCAATTATCGTGGTTCGGTCCGATGTACATGGATATCATGTCGATTAGAGTCCGGTGGAATCGCTCTGTCAGCCCATTTGTCTGCGGGTGGTAAGCGGATGTGGTCTTATGAAGTGTGCCACAAGTTTTTAGAATTTAGTCAAGAATTGTCGACATGAAGGCCTTGCCCCGGTCACTCAACAACGTGCGAGGTGCACCATGACGCAACACAATGGCTTCTAAAAAGAAGGCGGCAACGTCTGAGGCGGAGCTAGTGCGTAGAGGAGCGGTCTCCGCGTATCGTGTGAGGTGGTCGATGGCTGTGACGATCCTGCGGTGGCCCGCTGGCGTTACGGGAAGTGGCCCGACGAGGTCTATTCCGACAACGGCAAAAGGTGTGTCGGGACATGGAATGGGTTGTAATAAGCCAGCAGGAGCTGAAGTTGGTCGTTTCCGGCGTTGACAAAGTGCGCAAGAAGCGACATAATTAGCCACAAAGGTAGAAAGACCAGGCCAGAAGAAACGGCTCCAAACGCGGTTGTAGGTCTTTTGAAATCCCAAGTGTCCAGCTGATGCGTCGTCGTGCAATGCTTCGAGAACTTGTTTTCGCAGCGAACGGGGAAGTACTGGAACCCACCGATGCCCATCCGCATTGTAAGTATAGTGCTGCAGGACATTGTTCTCTAGCTTGAACAGCCGTAGCTGACGACGTAGTCTGGCATTAGGTGGAGAAGGCGAGCCATTCAAGTATCCGATGATGCGGTTACAGTAGGGGTCGTCACGTTGGTACGCGGCAAACTGGGCGCTGTTGTTTAAAGGTAGCGACCCAGCAACTGCCAGGGGTGATAACGTGAGTGAACAGGAAGCCGCTTGATCACCTGAGGGGCATTCAGGATGCGTGGTTGGAGATGAAAGTGGCAGAGGGCAGCGAGAGAGAGCGTCAGCATCCTGATGCTGTTTGCCGTACCTGTACACAACGTCAAAAGTGTACTCTTGCAAACGCAGTATCCAGCGACCGAGGCGCCCAGACAAATTCTTCAGCGAGGACAACCAGCATAGGGCATGGTGGTCGGTAACCACAGTAAAGTGGCGTCCATACAGATAAGGTCGAAATTTCTGGATGGCCCAAACGACAGCGAGACATTCCTGCTCTGTTATCGAGTAGTTCTGCTCTGCAGGTGTTAGTGCGCAGCTGGCATACGCAACTACTCTCTCACGTGAAGTGTCGTCGCGCTGGAGGAGGACAGCACCGATTCCGTGGCCGCTGGCATCTGTGTGCAGGAAAGTGGGTGCACTCTCATCGAAGTGACGGAGGACGGGGTCTGATGTCAAAGCACGCTTAAGGGCTTGGAAAGCACACTCGCACTTGTTAGTCCACGTGAAATCCGTCCCTGACGTCAGAAGCTTGTGTAACGGCCCCGCAATGGCAGCAAAGTGACGGATGAAGCGGCGGAAGTAAGACGCCAGGCCCACGAAACTTCGCAATTGTTTTTGATTGCGCGGACGTGGAAAACTAATTACGGCAGCAACCTTGTCGGGGTCGGGTCGAACGCCGTCTTTGCTGACAAGGTGACCCAATACTTTGATGCTTGTGCTGGCAAAGTGGCACTTTTTTGTATTGAGCTGTAGGCCAGCGTTCGAAATGCACGTTAGAACTTCGCCCAAACGCTTAAGGTGCTGAGAAAAAGTAGAAGAATAAATGACGATGTCGTCTAAATAACATAAACAGGTTTTCCATTTGAGACCACGTAAGACAGTATCTATCATGCGCTCAAATGTTGCTGGAGCGTTGCATAAGCCAAAGGGCATGACGTTAAATTCGTAAAGCCCGTCAGGCGTCGCAAACGCTGTTTTCTCCTTGTCTGCTTCGCGCATAGATATTTGCCAATACACGCATCGGAGGTCGAGGCTGGAGAAATATTCTGCGCCTTGTAGAGAGTCCAGGGCATCATCTATGCGTGGCAACGGATATACGTCTTTTTTCGTGATCTTATTGAGCGCTCTGTAATCAACACAAAAGCGGACAGAGCCATCCTTTTTCCGGACCAACACCACAGGAGACAACCAGGAGCTGGATGAAGGTCGAATAATATCCCGTTTGAGCATGTCGGCGACGTTTTTCTCGATGATTTGCCGTTCAGCCGAAGAGAGACGGTATGGGCGGTGGCGTACAATGGAGCTGCCTTCGGTTTCGATGCTGTGCTCCGCAACGGAGGTACGGCCCAGAACTTTGCAATGTACATCAAACGAAAGGCTGTGCTTTTGGAGAAGGTCTAAGAGGTCTCTCTTTTGCTCGGCAGTGAGGTGAGGACTTATGGTGTCATTTAAGGTAACAGTGGTAGCCTTGATATCAGTAGTAGCAGACAAAGGCGGTGATTCTGCGTGAAGGGGAATCAGTGAAAAGGACTCACTGTCAGCGAAGCAGCTCACAGCAGTGCCCTGGGGCAGCATCACTGGCGAAGAAGTTGCATTCAAGGCGGTGACCAATGCTTTACCGTCGTTAAACCGCACAAGGTCGGGTGCTATGGTAAGCCCCGCAGGTTTCGAGCGAACTGATGGAGCTATGAACACGTCACCATTAAGTATAGTATCCGAAGCGATCGTTAGAAGTTGTTCATCTCCTGGCGAAATGAAACAATCAGTAGCAGCAATGAAACGGAAGCTGTATGGATCGACATCCGATGAACTCTCAGTAGCTGACATTCGAATGACTCGCTGACGACACGATATGAAAGCTGATGCCGAAGAAAGGAAGTCCCATCCTAAAATTACTGTGTGAGTGCACAAAGGAAGTACAAGAAACTGAATGTGGTGAATGATGCCATCTATGAAAACACGGACTGTGCAAACACTTGAAGGCTGAATAGGGACTCCATCTGCGCAACGAAGGGGAGGACCATCGTAGGGCGTCCTAACTTTTTTCAAGCGGGCAAAAAGTCTGCACGAATTAAGGAATGTGATGCGCCTGTGTCCACCAGTGCCTCTGTCTGTATACCTTCAACATACACCAATAAAACATTCGATGGGCGGTCCGGAGGAGTTTGACGCAGTTCGAAAGATGCAGCTTTCCCTCCTGAAGCTGCACTGTTCAGTGTTCTAGTTGGTGGTCGGGAATTGAAGTAGAAGGTCGGAGAGGAGAAGAAGAACGCCGCATCGGTGAAGGTGAGCGACGACGTGAGAACCGGGAACTGCCAACTGGGTCAAAGTTCTGCGGAGACGGCGACCGACGTGTGCTGTTCGGATACAGCCGACGATAGGGGGGTCCAGTCGCGTAGAAGTCGTCCCGTTCAAGGTTGTCGTAGCCTCGTCGTTCGTCTTGCTGACGGCGTCGGCAAAACCTTGAAATATGACCGCGGATGCCGCAATAGAAGCAAGTCGGCCGCGAACTGCGCCAGGCGTTGTAAGGCTGGGAAGATGGTCGCGGTGCGAGTGAGTTGAGCGAACCATGCACTTCGGGCGCTGGTAGCTGCATTGGGCTTTGCTGGGGTGCAGGCGTCCTAGCAGCAACCTGAGCATACGTTGGCATGGCCACAGGATATGAGCTCGGGACAGGTGTGACAGTCATCGAGGCCAGGCTCTGGAGGGGCGTAGGTGACGTTGCAGCAACGTGAGCATAACTGGGCATGGGATGTGAACTCGGAGTTGGTGTACTAGTCATCAAGGCCAGTTCCTTCCTCACGACGTCGCGCAAACTAGTGGCGGGTGGCGTCGTTCGGATATCGAGGTGGCGAGGTGAAGCCTGTGCGTGAAGTTCCTCGCGGATGATAGAGCGGATCAGTGCACGCAGCTCTGTTGTATCATGACTTGAGCTCAGATCAGACATATCAGGTTGTACCCGAGTGATCTGAAGCTCCTCAAGGCGCTGACAGGTTGCGACAACATCGGCTACGGTTTGAGGATTTTGCACCACAAGCGCATTAAAAGCGACAGTCGCAATTCGTTTTAGCAGGTGGCGCACACGGTCGTTTTCCGCCATATTGTTGTCGATGCGGCGGCAAAGGGCGAGAACGTCTTCGATGTAAGAAGTGTAAGACTCGCCAGGGCGTTGAACACGTGCACCAAGCCTCTTTTTGGCGATATCCGAGCGCACTGACGGGTTGGCGAAAATCTGGCGGAGCTGACGTGTAAAGGCGGGCCATGTCGGAAAATCTGTGGCGTGGTTGAAAAACCACGTTTTTGCGACGCCGCTCAGGTAGAATGCAACGTGGGTGAGTTTCGCAGGCTCATCCCAGTTGTTAACACTCACGCGGTCACATTCCTCTAGCCAGTCTTCAACGTCTTCACCCGGAAGCCCTGCGAACAGCGGAGGATCCTTTTGAGGGCTGGTGACCAGGTGAGAAGGGTTTCTTGCCGGTGGGAGCGGTGGCGAAGCTGGCACGCTGGACTGGGCGGCTTGTGACATTACCGGACCCAGGTCGTTTAGGCGGCGGCCTGAACGGAGCTCCAGGCATGTGTTGTAGAAGACGCTGGGGTGTCCGAGAACGCGAGAGGACGCAGGAACCGGGCAGCACTCTCCACCACTTGTAAGATGGCGTCGAGAACACTCGAGACTCTCCTTTTATTGACTCGAGTATGTGCCCCACAACCTAAACTTGACTGGTGATGATGAGTATTTACAGATGAAAAGATGGGACGTATAAATTATGCTCACAATATATATATATATATATATATATATATATATATATATATATATATATATATATATATATATATATATATATATGTGTGTGTGTGTGTGTGTGTGTGACGCATTAACAAGGTGATTCTAGAAGAAGCCGACGAAGAGGAAGTGCGCATGCATTAGAATAAACGCATAACATCTGGACCACGACGTGTCTCCATTTTGTAGCGTCACACAAGTCAACAGGATCGACCTAATTAACGTGCCATGGCAAAGCCAAACCTCCGCTCAACATACATAAGTTCAAGGGAACACCAGAAGACGTCCCCATCGACAAGTGGCTTCTTCTTTTCGACATGAAGGCAGCCGAGGCGTCATAGACTCACCGCGATCAGGTCATTCACTTCAACGAATACATTGAAGGGGAAGCATTCAAGTGGTACCTCACAGAGATTTTCGGCAACGGCGAGACAACTTGGGACGATATCAAGCATGACATGCAAGCCCACTTTGCTACGACTGACGGAGACGCCTTCCGTCTCTTCAATCACTACCGACATAAAGGAGGGCAGACCATCAAGGACCACTATGACGAGAAAAAGCGACTGGGTTCCATGGCTGACCTGAAAGAGTGCCACATCATTTCTGGACTGACTGATGGTGTTGCTCCTGATGTGGAACTGGCGCTCGCTGGACTGTCTTTCGACTCGTCATTAGAGTGGCTTACCGCTGCTCAACGGGTCGAGACATCTTTAAAATGGGTGAGAAAAGTTTCCTTTACTCGTAACGCTAGTATCGAATCAAGAGCTCCACGTCTCTTCAGCATACCGCAGCCTCCGGCAATAACTCCTCAACCACGTGCCCCGAAAACGAATGTAGATACTGCTCAGCTTCTGGTTTCCCACGACAGTTTCACTAGCACAATGAATGTGCGCGCCGCGGCAATGTGTCCGCTATCGATACTGAACAGGGAAACGAGGAGGGTGACCCAGAGTTTCATTAATACACTTCAGTGCTCTCATCAACGGAAAGCCAGTAAATGCAATTCTCGATGCAGGAGCAACAATTACTTGTATCAGCGAGGATGTGTGCAAAGAGCTAAAACTTCAGTTGATGAGAGACTCCAGCATCATGGTCCAGCAAGTTGCATCAAGCATTCGAACTTTTGGTCGCGTAAACATTCATTTACTAATTGGTAACGTCATAAAGAATGTTTATGCACTTGTGCGACTCCGGGTCCTGCGGGTCTCAGTTTTGTAGCGGGCCCAAGCCCAAGGACCCATTGTCAAACAAGTCAGATGAGGCGCTCGTAAAAACGACAATTTATTTACATGGTTAGTAACTGAGAATTAGAAAGGATGTGATCAAGTGATCAGAACTGTACAGGCGAGCTGTTTAACTGTAGAACATTAGAACTTGAAAATACACAAGAGTCTTCCGTTTATA